>NC_140740.1:84147500-84747500 GCF_050655825.1 Lonchura striata | reverse complement strand
AACATTTTAAGTGAGTTATCCATCGTTTTCTAACATGGAATGAAGCATACAGTCTTGATTTCAACAAGCATTAACAAGTGCCTGACAAGCATGCTTGTTTGTTGTTGTCGTTGTTGTTTTAGTGATACAAAATGTAATGCAACACCTTGGATGGGCCAGACAATGCTTACAGGTATTTTTCATTTCTTGACAATAATTGAGCCTGGTCTGCTATGTCTCTCCAATGAAAAGCAATGTTGATACTGGATTTCTGCATGTTGTCTTACTTAGATGATGTAATTTTCATCATTTTTCCTAGATCATATCATGCAGTGAGTCTAATTTGCTGTAAAACAAGAAGTATAGATGCAAATGCATGTGCCCATGTCTTTACTAAGGAAAGATATTTCTTCATCTGGATGAGATCCAGAATAATATTAGGAAATGGAGAATAAAATACTCCCAAAGCCACTGGAGGCCAAATGGTAGTATTCTCTGAAATGCATTAAAGCCATGAAAGAAATTATCATCCAGTTAAAATTAGTCATGTTATTCTCATTGACTCAATACTTCTATCAACTATTCCATTGCTGACAGCTGTGAGAGAAGGCTTCTGGAAGCACATAGGTAATTATTTACATTAATAGCATTTTCACATGTCCTCTAGCACCTGAAAATCTTGGTCACAGAATGTTGTCAAGAGGTGTCCTCTGAACCTCAGAGGCTGTGAACCACACACAGCATCGTCAGTGCAGCAAAGGCAGGAGAAACAAAGGGTGAAAATGGAACCACCACTGGCTCAGCACCTCCTTCTGCTCAGAACAACTTCAGCTCTTTGGTCTGTCTTTCCTAGAGTGGCTTTTTCATGGATTTAAATGGAGTCTTAGTATGTGGGTTGGATTTACACAATGATTATGCATTTTGCATAACTGGTGCATGGAGATGAGATCCAAAGAAGATAAGTTATTCGATTGACTTTTTTGTGTGTGTGTGTGTTACTGTTGAAAAAATTGCTAAGGAACTTCATGCAACTGCTCATGGCATATATCTGTGTGTCACCCACACAGCAGTGGTGAGGAATTTATCCTCTACACTGGCTGAAAGGGACCTCATTGAACATTTGAGGTTCTCTGGATGTTTTTTATTGAGTATTTGAAATAGTACAGCATATTCTAGAGATAAATGTTTATACTCCAGTAATGACTGAATTGATGCTTTTATATGCATTTTTTATGGATTACTAGTACTAACCATAACATTCCTGGATTATTTGCCTTTTTTTTCCCCAGATATTCTTATTTCCTGGGGTTTATTTTGTGAATATTTCTAGAAGTCAGAGTTTTACACTGGAAATTTTCTTACTAATTCTGGAGGGATGAATATGCATATAATTTATCTAAACCTGCTTACAATATTTAAGAATAATCTAAATGTTCTGTTTCATTTTGCCTTTGTTACAACCAAAAGAACCCATTTTCCAAAGCTTGTTTTCTATAAGCTTCTGGCTCTATCTGCCTACAGTACTTCACTGGTTCGCTGATGAACCAGCACCACATCTGCAGCATCCATGGGATCTTTCCGTGATGAAATAATTTCAGTTAAGCAGGTGCAACCTGTGTCAACCCAGTTGTAATGGGTTAAGCCCAGCAGGCAACTCAGCACCAAGGAGCTGTTTACTCACAGCCCTCCCCATGGTGGGATGATAATAACAATTGGAAAAAAGAGGTAAGACTTGTGGATTGAGATAAGAACAGTTTAATAATTGAAACAAAGTAGAGATAAAACCAACAAAAATAATTATAGTAGCAACAACAACAATGAAAACAACAAAAGCAACAACAGCAATAAATAGGAGAGAGCAAAAAGAATACAACTGAAGAAAAACAAGTGTTGCTCAATACAATTGCACAGCACCTGCTGGTTGGTGTCCTGCATGTCCCTGAGCAGTGACTGGTGACACCTGCCCAGCTTCTGTCCCTTTATACACTGAACATGACACTCTGTGTGATGGAAAATCTCCTTGTCCTGTTAGCACCAGGTGTTCTGGCTGTGTCCCCTCCAGTTTCTTGTGCACCTGCTCATGGTGAGAATGGGAAACTGAAAAGTCTTTGGTTTAGAGCAAGAACTACTTAGCAAAAGCTGAAATATCAATGTGCTACTAACATTATTCTTCTACTGAATCCAAAACACACTGTATTAAGAAAAAAATTAACTCCATCCCAACAAAAAAGAGGTGAGGAAACACATCCCATTTTTGTCATGCCAGGTCCTATGCTCCCCATCACCTTTCCTTTCTTTTGATTGATGTGCCCACTACTGTCATTCCTTAGGTCTATGGAGCTTCCCTGTAAGGATCTGTTGAATGCATGTAGTCCATGCCCCTGGACCATCATAACAATCAGGCAGGAAGGACGATGTGTAGTGTCCAATCATTGCATGTTGTAGACAATTCTGATTCCACTGTGTTCATTGAGTCACATCAAAGTCCCTCATTAATGCAACAATTGAAAAGCTGTGATTGTGGAGATGTGTATTGTGAGACACCCGATGTGATGAAGGGAGGACAACAGCCACAGAAATTATAATATACAGTATGTGTGTGTGTGTATATATATATATATAATATATATATGTCTATATCTGCGATAAATATACATACGCATATATATGTATATATAATATATATTATATATATAAAAATATGTGTGTATATATGTGTATATATATGTATATGTATATATGTAGCAAATAACATCATACCATTTAATTCACTGGATATTCTCACCCATAATGAGACCCCCTTGAAGTACACACTGGACTTCCTCATACTCCTGCATTTCCCACCATGTGCACCTAGAGTCTTAAGAAAAGCATCCCACAGATGGGTTTACCACTGCCTAAGGCAGGGAGAACCTAAAAAGTTACATTTTCCCTTTTGGCCCCACAGATGTGGAAATCCCTGGGCTGCAGCATAAACTCACACAGTTCCATGCAACAGTGGCCTCCTCATCCCACTTGGAAGTAGCAATTGCAAATCCTGCCTTTAAAAGTGTGGAAAGATGCTTTCAAGTGAATTTCATTACAGTTTTGGCTGTAGAATAAATTATAGCATATATAGATAATACAGGCTTCTTGCAAGGAAAACCTGTAATTTCTTGAAAGTCCAAAAAGGGATTGTGTCTGCAATGGGCCATTCCTGCATGGCATGCTGCATGTTGGAGGCTGACTGGTCTTGAGAACAAGAGATTTGCAAAGTGAACAGTCATGAGTCTGAAAGTTATCTCATAAGTCAGGTGACCAATAGCAACAGATAATCACCAAGTTACATGAAAATCAGAATAATTTATGATTAATTAAAACAAAGACTTCAGTGACATTTAGGGCCCAGTAAAGAATATTTTTTCAGCTGGCCTCCCCAGACATGGATTTATGCTCTCAGGTTAATTTCCATTTGTATAACTTGTTTTGCACATATACTTAAAATTTATGCATTTTTTTCTTCAGGCCTTTTCTTGACCTAAGATGATTAAAACATTGGGAACACAAAAATCTTTGCTGTCTTCTAAGTTCAAAACTCTCAGCCAAACAAGAAGCACCATGGCCAGCATGGAACCAGGACAGCTTCAAAGGGGAAAGGGAAAACAATGAAAATAGGATTTTCTACTCACTAACCATATCACATGCTCGAGTTCTTAAAGTACTCAGTGTTTATAATTAGAATTTTCTTTCAATAGAATTCAAATTATGTTTCCCATGCCTAACTAATTTTTTTTTAAAATCACCTAGCACTGTAGACCTGGCCTTGGACTCTGTCTTTCATCTGAGGAAGAAAAGGATGAAGGGGAGAGTCAGTTTGCAGTGGCTAATTTATGGAAAAGTTTGAGTGGATATGATTTTTTAATTCAGCTTAGCAGGAGTATCTTATGACTTAGGCTGTACCTTCACTGAAGGCTGCCAAAATCAGTGAGGATGCAATAGTTGCAGAGTTCTGGGCAGAAAAAGTCAAAGTGCAAAAGTCAAACCTGTTAAGGACTGAAGGCCAAGGCATCCTCTCTGCACAGTGCAGCATAGCACTGTCCAGGATCTGCTCAGGATAGCTGTTTTGTGGATTATTAGCTCTGAACAATAATCTTCTGTTCAGGATCATTACAGTGGCTTATTCCCTATTCCTGAATATGTCTTGAGTTTACCTACAGCACACAGCTGTAGAATAGGATCTGAGCTGTAGGATAGAATCAAGAATTAAATATAATTGATATTTACAATTTGAGTTTTCAATCTAAATTTTTACCTGCTGTTATCACTTTTTTCTTGCATGGCTGGTCAAACTCCAGAATGATGTTGTGATTTATAAAACTAAAAAAAAAAATATTTATAATTCTTGCTTTAATGATCTAATACAATAGGACTGAACAACCTAGTGTAAAACCTATCTACAGAACAACAAAATACTGAAGGTAGAAGTATAGCAATAAAACCCTGTGAATATCTGACAAAGCCCAAGTAACTGTTGTTCACCCTGAAATAATATAAAAAACCAGGAAACAAGCCAAAGAGAGTGAGTTTCCCCAGAGCAAATTCCATGTGAAAACTCTCAGTTCAGCTCCAGTATTCTTATTCTCAAGTTTCCACTCATGTAATGGTGTTTTATGTTCCAACTTCCATGGGAAAACAAAAATCCTGGCACAGCATTAACAACAGCACTGGAGCCAGTCAACACTTGTGTGAGCTATTTACTGTCTTTGTGCCATGAGAGCCAGCTGGGCAGGCTGAGGCACTGTGGTGGTGCTCCACATCAACCTTTGCCTGTGCTACCTATGAAGACTCAATCAGAAAACTGAAGTTTCAGCTACGTTACAGAAAAGTTCAAGTGAAACTCCACTCCAGGACAGTGTCAAAAGAGCAGCTTTCCTGCCAGGTGCACCTTGTTTGTGGTGAAATTTTCTTATCCCTTTTGTTGCAGCAGTATGCATGTCCAGATCAGTGGGCAAATTTTCCAGCAGAGGCATCATGCACTGTAGCATTTCCTGGATCACAAAAGTTTTGGGATAATTTAGTGGCTATATTTGCAGGGCCAGGGAGTGACCTCCCAGGCATTCTCATTCAAAAAAAAAAAAAAAAAAGAGTTGTCAATTTTACAGAACTCAGCTTACATCACAGTGTTTAACTCAGAACTTAGCACCTCCCACTCAATCCAATGGAGAACCTTCCTCCCCCATTCTCAGGAGAAGGAAATACTATAATGGCCAGGATTTTTAAAATCTGCATGTCAATGTATGATTGGTTAGTTTTAATTGCAATTGCTTGAGTAGGAGAGAAGATACTGTTTTCCAAGATCTGTAATATAAGGGAGTTAATACTACAGTGATAAATAATTTTATTTGTGTTTTCCTTATTTTCATTCTGTTTATTCCATATTCACACTGTAAAAAGGATAAAACCAGAGATTGTTCATATGGTTATTTCTGCTGGGTTGGTTTGTGTTTTATAAAATGGGATGGGACTTTGATTGGTTGTAGACTTAGGATTTATTATTTGTTTGTGTCATACAAGCAAAAAGCAAGAAATACAGAGAAACAAACATCTATGTAAATCTAGATCAAAAACAAGATAGCTTATGTAAAGTCTTTTTCTACATATTCTTTGAACCAATAGCATAAAAAAAAGTTGCAAAATCATTGTACTCTAATAAGAAAAATATTTGCGTGAGTTTAACATTAAAAAAAGGACTTCTATGAACCTCAAACAATACACAATAATTCATTATATAAGATTGAAAGTTTTTCTATCTTTACAAAGCATATATCTAAGACTTTTTACATCTCAAACTATTAAGTTCTTATTCCTTCTTGTTCTTTATGATAAATATAAATGCATTCACTTAGTTCTTATTTTCTTAGCTTCTCATGAGAAAGTTTTAAAATTGTCCAACCTTTCTCATCTTTACTTTATAGAACCATTTTGTATTTTCTAAAATATTTTCCTTTTTATATTCCTACAATTATTAGCCAACATATCAAATTACTGATACAAAATACATTTCCAGGTGTGAAGCAGTGTAATTTAGTTTTTCAGTCTACTTTCAGATCAGCTAATTAATAGCCCATTTAAACTCAGCATTTTAGAAGAGGCTTCTAGCTAGCACATGTGGTGGTGCATTCCTGCTATCTCCTAGACTGCTCTGAGATGTCAGGAATTCTTGTTAGGCTTTGTCCTTGATAAATTGCACTCGGGTGATGAATCTTCCCTTGAACTTACCAAAAACATCTTGTCCTGGTCCACAGCAGGAAATTCTGTTGCCTAACCAAGGAAAGGTACAAGAGATAACCCCGAAAGCCTTGGAACTTAACTTGCCTGAATCATAGCCCAAATGGAATAATATTGTTACTGAAATTTTGGGAAAAATGACTGGTCTGGATTGAGGCCAGGATGGAGACTGACTGATGACTGAAGCCAAGAAACTTGCAATCACATGAACAACAGTGAGGCCTTTTGAGCTCCCCTGGGCTGCAGTGGCTGCACCAGCACAGGGTCTGCCACAGCTCAGCAATTCACAGGTTTGAGAACTCAGAACAGTAAGTGAAAACTGAAAGCAGAGCCTGTGCAGGTACCCAGCTCCTTGAGGCTCAACCCTTCACCCACAGCGATGCAAACACAATCTGAACAGGTACCTTTTGTGTATATATCCAAATACACATCTGTGTTTGTGTCTGAATTAATTTAAATATCCTCTATAAAGTATAGCATGAGCTGCCATCTTGAGTCTATTATCAAGTCACTGTTGTAATTGTAGTAAACCCTGTTGTTTCTCTTTCTACATGTTAAATTTATCAATGGTCATGAACTGCCAAATCTTTTATACATAAACCATTGACCAAGGGGCTGGGACAAAGACTGTGGTCAGCTGCACCTATGCTCCATCAGGAGTTTAGAAGGCAAGGGGGTCCTCACAGAACTTCATGGCTCAGCAGGGGAGGTCTCCCTTACCCTTTTGCATCCTTACCATTTTGCATCCTCAGACTATGTATGAATCATTCTAAACTGATTCTAATCCAATTATGCCTCATAATGCAATTTTCCCATGTATGCTTCATCTATATGCTAGGTCACACAGTGAACCTTGCCACCAAACTTTTTAAAGTCATGTTTTCACAAATTTACATTGAATGTGCTTTTGCCAGTACCCTCAATGGTGATTCTTTAAATCGCCTAAATGACTCATTTGTGACATCATTGAAAGAAAACAGGTTGTTCAAATGGAGATATAACTGTTTCTTCATACCACTCACAGACCCTAGAGTATCCTGGATACTAAAATATGACAGAAAAATTCAATGGAAACATTCAAAAATTCAATTGAGAACAAGGCAGTTACAAAATTGAAAGACACAGGAAAAAACAAACAAACAAAAAAACAAAACAAAAACAAAAACAAAAACAAAAACAAAAAAAAAAAAAAAACAAAACAAAACCAAAACAACCAAAACAACAAACCCTCAACTTACAGCCTTGGTCTCAAATAGTAAACTTGGACTCAAACAATTCCTAATACCTCCTGTACTGCCCAGTGCTACAGCCATAGTTCTGGGCAGACTCACAGATCTTCTGAAAGAAGACAAAAAGATCATGGTTGTTTTTCCTGGTTAAGAGAAGGTTTGAAGGCACTTGATTACTTCCTGTAAAAATACCAGATTGCAAAATGCTGTGTTGGGTGAGGAAGTTTCTGAGCTAAAACCTGATGCTGGTCTAAGAATACAGGTTTTCTGTCAATAAGTTTATAACACACATTTGGGGAGGTCACTGGAGCAGTGAGGTTCCAGCAGTGTCTGCCCCCAGAACTGATAGAGAGAATCTGCCAGTCTGGCTTTTGAGAGAAGCATAACTGAATTTTTCAGAGGGCAGTTTGATGAGGTGCCAGAAAGAATGAGGCCTCCCAAGCCAGGAACCAGTGCCAGTCTGGGTTCTTTACATCAAAGCTTATCAGCAAAGGCATCTCTTGACTATAAATCATTTGCTTGGCACTCCAATATATGGCAATCTCTATATTCAGAATACATTACTTAAAGTGGAGGTGAGACACTGATTTCTTGCTCAGTTTGAGCACTTGAAATAGCATGTTTATTTTCCAGGAATTATTAACTGGAAGTGACACATACAAGAGATTTTCACACATGGTTTGTCCTCGGTTGTACTGTCAATAGCAGCCTGAAATGCAGACCTCTGAACACTTTACTGCCTATAGCCTGTCCAGCTACTGTGGTCAGCCATGAGGCAATGCTGGCAGCTGACATCACTAAAGGCCAGGCTTATTTTCTGCCACAGAGATGTGCTTATCCTTATGTCTTCACTGTTATTTTGCAAATCTTCTGTCAGAGTAGCTACAGAATTAATACCATCAATCTGTAAGGGAAAACAAACAGAAGAAGCATGACAGAATTTCTCTGATGTAAGATTTGAAATCTCCCTGGGTAAAAGGACTACATTTATTTCAACATTGTGAGTGGAGAAGCGTTATGCAACGTGTGTGCAAAAACTCTGTATTTTCAGTATTAAGAAAGGAAAGTGATGCTGACTGGAGCGTAGCCAATGTCTGCCTCTCTGCAGCAATGTGAGCACAGCAGGATACAGCTCATCTCACTGTCCCTTTCATGGTGCAGGTGTCTCATCACATTCTGAAAGAGAGCTTTCCACAAAAAACTTGGCCTTTAAAAACTTTTTCTCACAAGTGATGTGCGAGGACTGAACATGCTCAGGATGGCAGTATGAATCTGAGGAGAAAACTGTGTCCTTAGAGCACCAGGTGGCCTCACTCAGGAATTGTGTTTACCTCAGATCCTGGGTCCTTAGGCTGTGCCAGCTGAAGGTCTCATCTGGGAGAAACAGCAGTTTAGAAACTGCTTGGAGAAGCTCCAAGTTTCTTTCTCTCAGTCTGACTCCTTCTGACCTTAACACTTTTCCCTTCCTCAGGCACTGTACCCTTTCTGCCAGCCTGGCTGAGTAATCATAGTTATTTTCTTATCTCAAAAGACAGAAGAGGAAATGTTAATTTTCTGCTTACAAACTAGCTCTCCTTAACTTGCTCTTCCTAATAGATCTGTAATGTGTAATAAGAAACTTACTAGCTAAGAAGACTCACATTGGAAACCTTCTTCCTCATACTCATGAAAGGGTTTGCATGAACCTCAGTGGGAGCCAGGCTGCAGGACAGATGAAGGTAGACTTTTTGGCAAAAAGTTTCTAAACTAATCTCACACTCAGCTTGCAAGATCAAAGTCACCACTAGCAGACATTTCCACCCCGAGCAAAAGTAATGCAACTAGAATGTGCAGGGCAAAGGCTGACACCAAGGAATTGGTCACATTTTTTCCACTTTAATTTTTTGGCAGCCCTGAAGCAATCAGAGTTTCTCCCACCATCTGGAATGATGCGAAAAAAATAGAAAATTTTCAAAATCAAATAAGAGCAATAGTCCTTAGATGGTCCTTTCAGATCTATGCTGATTTCCATGGCAGAAATTGGTAAATATCCTGTTGACTAAATCAGCAGTCACACTCTCACATATAGACCTTAGCAATATAATTCCTCAATTCTAAGACTGATTATTCTGTTTGAATATTTCAAGACAGAACCAGCAGATTATAATTAAAAGGGGAAAAGGATAGCTGAAGTTCCAATTTTCCTTTTTTTAGGGAAAAGATGGGGGGGGGGGGGGGAATCAAAATAGGAAACTCACCACTCATCTGAGACTAGGATGTTACCCTTCTGAGGACTTTCCAAATGTGAAAGTGAGGGATTTGATAAATGAAAGCAGCGGCATTTTCCTTCAGAAGATGAAATACAAAAGTTCCAACTTCTTACTGCTCCAAGTTATCTACAGCAGCAGTATTTGATTGGTTGTGTTACTGTAATGAAAGGTTTTTGCAAAAGTACTAGGAAAAAAAAATATTGTTCATATAGCTAAAGAAATCCCACCTGGAATGTATGTATTATTTAATAGCCAATGCTCTAGAAGGAGAAACAAAAGTTTAATATTCTTATGAGAACATTCTGTTTTTCTAGAAGAAGGGTGGAAGAGGTTCTATGTAAAGTGACAATCATCTGAGGAAGACTAGAGTACTGTTGTGTGATTGAAGGTTTTGTTTTAAACTTTGTATGGCTGTATTAAAACAGAGCAATATTGCAAAATTGACTTGGCTTACCATTTTCAATGGTATGCAAATTAATAAAGGAACTGTACTGCAGGTTTTGTGCCAGTCTATGGGTGGTTAAACAATATGTATTTCTCATTCCTAAGGGACTTATACTATTTCCTATTCTCTCTGAAAGGCTGTGCAGCTTGCAGGTCTAGCCTAAGTATCAATATGGAAAATCATAGATATTGTGCCATTTTCTATCCAGTTTTTTTCTTTTAACTAGAGAAAGAATCTAAATATTTATTCAAATTTGGAACATGAGCACAAAAGGAGATCCAGTACCACAAGCAGGCAAACAGCTACCAAACCTCACTCAACTTATCACTTCTTTCATTGCTCATTGCCAGAAAGTGGTATCTGTATGCAAACAGATGTTTCTAATCAGCTTCATTTGCTACCTGCAATTTACAATCTCTAAAACCACACTAATTGCTATGCAAGTATAATTCACAGAACAAGATTAATGAGTAACTTCCAGGGTACCTTCTTCTCCTTTTATATTTCTGGCAGAAGTACTGATAGCCCTCACTCAGGCTATAAAGCCACTTCCTCTGCAAGGCATGAGCAGACCAATCAGATTTATTGAGAGCAAGAGAAAACACTATCTCCTGATGTAGGCAAGTTGACTAACAGTGCTGTGTTTTGCTGTAACTAGAAAATCAAGCCAATTCATGCAAAAATTAGAAGGAACTGTTTTGGCCAAACTCTGAATTTTGGGGAACATTTCTGTGTTGCTCTTCATACACGTAAATTTAGTGCCAGAGTTTCTTCAAGACTAAACAGGCAAAGCTTCCTATGTGTACTCTGTGCTTCACTACACATTTCAGTTTCTTCTTTAGCTACTGTGATATGACAGGAAGGTTTCTGACTGACTTCTACTCAAGGAGAAAAAGCCCAGGTGTAAAAACAGTCTGTAGGGGTAAAAAGAATGACAGAATAAAATTAAAGTGGCAAAATAATTTTTTTTGTTGACATACTGAAATAGTGCCCTAATGGAAATTATGGCCAGATGAAAGAAATATGCTTCTCACCTGAAGCATCTATTGATAGAAGTTCAGATAATGGTGGACAGTAACTCAGGAATGACCAAATTTAAAAACAAATGCCAATGTTATTGTTGATCATCTTTACTCTCTGAAGAAAGCCTACTCCTGCATGAACGTTCCCACAAGAATGTTAACACCTAAAATTCTTCATTTTCTTAGAATTCAATCTAACATTTAGCATCTCCTGAACATCTAAACCATGCTCTTCCAGAAATCATAATGTATGAGAAAAAGCTCAAACCAGCACTACAGCCCTAAACAGGATTATAATGTTTTTTTTTCTTTTTCAGGCTTTCTTCCTTTGAAAGACAAGCATTCAAAGAGGTGGTGACATTTGTGTTTTTAAGAGGCAGATAATGAAATAGCTTGCAAAGACTACCATCTCTTCTAGAAAGCACAGGCTTTATACAAGTAAGGAGTGAAAACATTTGCAACTTTCTCAGGTTCCTAAAAACTCAGTTCTCTAACAAATTAATCCTTGGTCTGAAACTATGTGTTGTCTAAGAGCTTGTTATTTTCAAAAGTCTGAAATATACCTGATCTCCTAAACGTTTCTTGCTGGAAGAATAATCCTACAGAGAGCAGGTGAAGTGAATAATGAATCCCTGACTTAAAGATATGCCCTGGAGTTGTTTCCCAGCTGACTTCCTACAAGATCTGATTGTGAATTCAGACTTTTGGTTCTGAGCTATTGGGCAGAAGAGCACAGGTCAGTCTAGCTAGCAGCAAACATGCAACACAAGAAAGAATCAGGCCTGTTGGAATGAGACTAGCAGAGCCACAAAGATTATCAGAGGGACAGGGCACACTCTTTATGAAAACAGGCTGAGAGGGCTGCATTTCTAAGGCCTGGAGAAGAGCGTTCTCCAGGGAGATCTTTCAGAATTTTCTAGTGCATAAACAGGCCCTAAAGGAAAGCTGGAGAGGGATTTTTTTACAACAGCATGCAATGACAGGACAAAGGAGGATAGCTTTAAATTTACATAGTAAGTTTACATATTACATAATAAATTTACATTTACATAGTAAATTTAGATAGTACATTTAGATTAGATGTGAGGAAGAAATTCTTTACCATGAGGGTGGTTAGACACTAGAACAGGTTGCCTGTAGATGTTGTGGATGCCCTGTTTCATCCATGTGGATGGAGTTTTGAGACACCTGGGAGGTGTCCCTGCCTATGCCAGGTTGTGGAAACAAGGCAATCTTTCAGGTATTTCTAACCCAAACCATTGTATGATTTTATGAAATCCTGAGATTCCAGGGCCCGATGGAAAAAATCAGGTCCTCTTTGAAAAAGCAGGCACATTTTTTTGAGAAACATGACATTCATATGCTAAGGGGTTCAGGAACGGATAGAGAAGCTGGAAGTCTCTGCACTATGCAGACTCTGTTATCATCCAGGGCTCAGGGCAGTTTGCACCATTTCCTGCAAAATCTCCACTGCCACTATGTGACAGCATCTGCTCCAGGGCTGTGAGCAGATACCAGCCCTGACTGTGACCACCTGTTTAAAATCTGAGCCAAATATCCCATTTACCTGCTGAATGCTGTTAGTAGAATAAATGTAGCTATTATTAGAGTGAAGAGTCTATCTTTTAGTCAGTGTTATGTTCAGGTAAAATACTGCCTCACCAGTAAGCTCCTCTCCTCTCTTTGCCACTTCCTTTTGCATTCTGTACTACATCCAACATACAGACTAATTTTGCAAACTTATCTTCTAAGAACTGATCTCTTGTCTAACACTGGCAGCTCACAACTATTTGTTGCTTGTAGCAAATTTTCAGCTTACCAAGCACAGTTCGTAGAAAGTTCGTGATTTATTCCAGTCTTTGATTTGCTGATTGGATGTGTTTGTCATAATGTGCAAGGGGTTGTGAACTGCCATGCACCGGAGATCTTAATTTCTATTACTACAGCATCCAAATAACAGGGTGGCTTCAAAAGCCTCCTGTAAGGTGTAATCCAGAATCTAAACCACTTCTACTCTATTGCTGAAGAAAATGTAGCTATAAAAGTTTAATTGGTTTAGGTAAAGTCTGACCACCGTAGAGGAAAGTACATAATAGCTTTACATACTTCTGTATATAGGTCAATAATGCTTCTGATTCAGCCTCCCATTTAGTATAATTTCATTAATTGATCTCTAGACTCCCATGTAAGGAAAAGTACAGTTCCACCAAAGGCACCCACAAGACTTTTTTATATGCTGAAGGCCCACACAACATTGTTCTGTAATCAACACCAGGTATTTTAAAAAATCAGAATCCAGAAACAGAAAGAAACAGGGAAAAGGCATTACCTGGTACCAAGGGAAATCGTACCAGAATAATCAACACTCATCCTCAATAAGGAGTGTGTAGGTGATGGAGAGGAAATGAAAAGTGTTTTGTACAGCTTCCAGTGCCAGGTGAGCAGCTACATATAAATGTCATGATGTTTCTTTCCCTCCAAGATGTTCTCTGTTCAATGAAAGTGTAAAAGTATCTCTGCTGATTAAGACAATGCAGATGTTTTGCATTGTGTAGTTAGTATTTTTAACAAGAGAATTGAGGTTTTGTGTAACAATGGTAAACACCGACAAACATGTTGTCATAAGCTTTTTTTTTTTAAATGGTAGCGGAGGGTGAGGAAACCACTATTCACACCCAGAGCAGGTCCATCATATATGATGAAGAAGGTTAATAGTTTGTGAGAAAAAAACTCCTCTCATAGTGACAGACAGGTCTGCAATGTACTTTTGTACAGGGCCAAAGGAAAGATCAGTGTGGGCAGACCACACTTCTAATGGCAACTTACATGGGTACATAGTGATAGGACAAGGGGAAATGGTTTGGAACTTTAATTTTTTATTATTTTTTTTTAAAGTGTGCATGTGGGGAAATTTATATTAGATGGTAGGAAGAAATACTTTATTCAGTAGAGGATAGTGTGGAACTGGAACAGATGGCCCAGAAAAGTTGTGGCTACCCCATCCCAAGACCATGTTGGATGTAGCCCTGAGCACCTTAATCTAGTGGTGGCATTGCTGCCCATGGTGTACAGGGCTGGAACTAGATAATCTTTCAAGGTCCCTTCCAACCCATGCCATTCTATGATTCCATGATAATGCCGAGGCTGGCCAAGACCAATTCCCAAATTTTAGCACTACTCATTTTTGCAGGATTTTGACATTAATAGTTTGATCATGCCTTGAATTTTCAATCTATTTAAAGGCATTAAATATTTAATTAACATTATTAATTCCATTTGTTACAGCTTCTCAAAGCGTGATTTCTGGAGATGGTAAACATTTAACAGTGTTTTGCTGAATGGAGGTCCTATAAAGATTTTTAAAATACTAATAACTAATGGATAATGATGAAAATAAGTAGTAGAAAATTTGGTTTTGGTTGAGTTTTTTTTGTTTGTTTGTTTGTTTTTTTTTTTTACTTTAAAAATGCCAGTTTCACAAAGTCTTGTGAGATTCCTGAAGGGCATAAGTTTAATGCTGTGCATTAATCTAGACATTGTGATGAACTCCTGCTTGGCAGAATCCCTGCTCAAATCTCATCTTGGCATGTGACAGCCATTTAAGATCTGGTCCTTAACATCTCTGAACAAGACTTTGATGCTTGAGTCATGCAGACATTTAAGTGTTTCTATCTAAATATTTTACTTTTGATAAAGGTAGGCAGGCCTATAGAACAGCCTCTTGGTCAATCCTGAGTAAGTAATCCCACTAGGTACATAGAGCTACTTGAGGAATTTTCTTTAACACTCACACTGAGCCTCAAGGCTCAACAGATCATTGTGCCACAAGTGCTAGATTTCAGGGTCCCCTGCACAAGTGAAGGGACTGAACTAATAATGCTGATGAAGAAGATGTGAGTATGTGCCACTGTTCACCAGGAGAAGCGAGAGAAGATTCTACTTCATAGTCTGGATCTGTGCTTTTACCCAGGAAAACACCTCTGATGTTGCTTGAAGAATTTGGAACCAGTAGTTTGCCAGAATGTCAACATGGCTCCAGAAGTGTCTACAGACAACAGCCACAGTTGCTGCCTAGAAATTACAGCGCTGAATTGAAAGTTAAAATTAGCAATATCAAAGGAAAAAAAAGCATATATGCATGTGTCATGGCTCCTCTGCTTTGTTTGAAAGCTCCCCACCTCAGATGCACAGATCGTGATGGACTAACTCCAGCAGGCAGCTAGACCCCACATAACCACTCCCGTCAGCTGGGATGGGAAAGACAATCAGAGGCTTAAAGACAGAAAAATCATGTGTTGTGATAAAAATAGTTTAATTGGTAAAGTAAAGTCTGCACAGACAAGCAAAGAAAACCAAAGTATTTATTCACCACTTCCCCTCAGCAGGCTCTAGGAAAACAGGGCTCCATCATGTGTCTTTCACCTATAATCATCACCAATGTACAAAACATAAATTAAAATTTCCTTCATAAATCTTTTCCAGCTATCTGGACCTTCTTACTGTACCTTTTAATTCTTTAGGGAAGGTACAATGATATTTTGAAGGCATTTTGTGGGGGGAAAAATTGAAATTTGGCCACAGTTCAAGACTGCATACCGATTATTTCTTTAAACCAGGGTCTGAAGCTGTCAGTGAGTAAGCAAATATAAACCTAGCTTTCAGAATAGTCCTTGCATGTATTCCATTGATTATACATACATTTCTTATACACTACGATGCAGCATCCAGAAGAATATCTCTGGATGATACCTCACTGGCTGGTAATCATTTAAACAATTGATGTGTTAAATGTGATATATTTTTGACATGGAGAGGAAAGCAATATGCAAATATACCAGCACAAGAATATAAAAGCTAATAAAACAGAACACAATACTACAATGATCACAGGATATAAGATGTAATATGCCAGATACAGATGGTGTGAATCCCATAAAAATATCACACCAATGATGTCCAGCCATTTGTTCAATATCTCTTGTGATTCAGAAAATTCCAGCAGGTATTATGGTTGACTGCAATAGTCACTTGTTTTTTGTTACATAATAGCTTTTTCATATATATTTTTTCAGGTTTCCAGTTCTTCAGTTTGAGAGTATGTTATGCTCCATATTAGAACCAAGTTGAAGTTCAGAATTCTGCCAGCATTGATGCAAGCTTTTTGGTATTTGGACCTCACTGTTCAAGTTACTGCAATATTTACCAACTTTCGTGGGTTTACAATATAGAACATCAGACCTCTCAATGCAAGGGTTAGCATTGTCTGATACAAGAGGCTTCCGATCTGTTCAGATGTTGTCAACACTGTCTCCAGTTATAACACCTCATCATCAGTGTATTAATAAAGATCCAGAGAATACTTAGTATACTTTCTAGATAGTTACTTTCTGTAGTATGCAAGCTGAATGACAGCTTTCACTTATTCATTTATCAGTTCCTAGTGGAGGAAAAATAATTATTGGATTGTAGCCAAGCCTCAGTAAAGACTAGTTTCATTCTCAGTTTCCCTTATTCCTTTTCCTTGAAAGTCCAGCAAAGTGACTCTGTATATCTAGAGTGATAGGGGTTGAATCCTTTCCTGATTTCCTGAATACCACACCAAGATAGGTAAAGTATATTGCTGGTGTTGTTCAGTACATGCACCTTACTCATTAAGAATATTAACTATACCACTTTTCCTGGGAACAGCTGCAGTGAGTAGTTCAGGGACACTGTTCAAGGTTCTATAATCTACTGGCAGTCAACATGTGCCATGAGATTTTTTTTTACTGGCAGCTACACAGGGAGAATGAGACTTGGTAACAATCCCCCACTCCTCTAGTTCTTTTATCAATTATGATAATATTGATATATCGGTTCTTGTATCACTATGAATTCAAAAGAATATAACTTCAGTTATCTAATCCTTTCATCAATCCATAGGATGGATAGCATTAGAAGGTAACTTGTAATGTGGAATGTCAACTAGATTGCTATGGGATAAAAGAGAAGCTGTTTGCAACATACTGACAGCCCAGGGATGTATTTGTGTAAAGCAAATTGTGAGCCAAAGAGTGTGGTGCACCTTTTCCCACTTTCCCCACGAGACCACCCATGACAGTCCCTTGAATATACACTAGGTAAAATCTGAGCAGAAGGGGAGTGAACACAGTCCAGGAATCTAACTGCCCAAAGGTTAGCTTTTAAATCAGTAACAGCAGGTCTACTTTTCTTCAGTTTGATGTTCCATCCAGTCTGGCTACACTCTTCCACCATTACTTGGTAGCTATCAGAATCATGCAACTTCACATTGTGCTTAAATATTACCTACCATGTCTAATAGTCATTTGAGAAAGCTGGTCCATATTTTTGCTACTATTTGTTCAGAAACAGAGGGATGCATGAATGGTGTTTTACGGTGTAAGATAAAGCTCCATTATCTACTACAAACAATGTCATATTCTCCACTGTAACATGAAAGAGCTTCGCAACATCCCTCTTGCATGGGCATTTTAATGTATCTGAAGACTAGAGTATAAGAAATTTAGAATGACTGAAGCTGTTTTACCTGGGTTTCTTGTGGAAAGTCTGTGCCATCACAGCGTAAAAATCTTGTCATCTTTTTTTAATCCAGAGCAGCTTCTGAAAGGTGAGAAACATCCTGCCACTGATAAAATAAAATGCATGATGAAACTACCTATGCTTTTGCCTGCACTGTCCCTTCCGTATTGTATTTCTCATACTCATTTTAACTGTGTATTTTTTCCACACAAATCAAAACTTATTGGAGAAGGATTACTCTAAACCAAAGAAGGGTTAATTTAGATTAGGTACCAGGGGCTCAAGAAATGTGGGAAGAGAGTTTAGCACTGAAAACTGAAACAAAAAAATGATGAGTGCCTCATCCTTTTCTGCACTAGACCAGTTATCCTATTTATTGGGGGCTTACATTTATTTTGGTCTCCTTTTCTGACCACACACCTGCAGAAGTCCTTATTATTCTTATTATTGTGGTAAAGTTTATTCTCTGGTTGGGCTATCACCTGGATTAATGCACTCCAGGAGTCTCCTGGCCTGCTTACATGAGACAGAAATTGCTGTGCTACTTTCCCAGCAGATGTCAGAGCGGTTAAAGCCCCTCACCTGTATCAGAGCCTGGAGTGTGACTCTTCCTGTAGCTGAAGTAAAAACACTTCATTAACATCCTCCTCTAGGTCTGGTGGCCTGTAGTAAACATCAGCCATGAGATTTCCCTTGTTAGTTTGACCCCAGTTTTTGCCTATACATTTTTACCCATTTTACCTGTTCATTGCTGGTTTTCCATGGCAGCTCTCTGCAGTTCATCCATTTTCCACACAGAGGTAACATCATTCCCAGTGCTGCCCACTCCTCCCTCCTTGCCTGTCCCTTCTGGAGGGTTTATAGCCCTGATGCAGCGCTCCAGCCATGCAGTTTGTCCCTCCACACCTCAGTGACAGTGATCAGACCACAGTGTTCCAGTGCAGCTCTGGGCATTGCTGCATGGGCACTTGACCTGTGCTACAGATTGTCTCACCTCTTCAGATGAATAGTCCCCAGTGTCTCTGAAGCATTTCGCAGATCAGTTATCATATCAATTTTCGAGGTCTATAATAATTTTTTTCAGTCTTTCCAGCCTTACTTGCAGTAATTTTCATTTTTTTTTTTTTAATCATCAGAACTTCAGCAACACCAACAGAAACAAAGCAGTGATAATGAAGGATTCATGGTAGGAATCATCCCATGGTAAAGTCTGGCTTATGCAAAGTCTTAAACACCATTTCAGAGGCTATCAGCTTTTAAGAGATACTCTGGGCACAGTGGATGTTTTTCAATTTTTAGTGAAACAATACATCTAATCCCACAGTAAGAACCCTGAATATCGCACCTGTAACTGATTATTTCAGACCATTGGGAGAGGTAAGGATACCTAGACTTTAATTTTTTACCGCTTTTTCAGACAGCATTGCAAATTTGTAAACTTTATAACAAAAATAAAAACAAAGGAGAAAAAAAAGCTTTCTACAAATTTTCCCTGGATCTACTTGATATAAACTACCAAGGAGTGTAATTCTGGATGGCCAGCAGTATGTGTCTGTTCAGAAAAATGAGTTAACAGCTGTTTTAAACCTTAGACAAAACCTCGTCTTTAAGTACCTGAAGACCTTAAGCAGATCTGAAGGCTTTTTGTACACTGCTAAAAGATTGCCTGTTTTCCAAATGTGGCACCTACCCTAACTAATAGGGTAACCTACCCTAACTAATAGGGTATTAGACTCTTCTCATACTTGAGTAAAGTGACTCCAGAAAAAAAAAAAAAAATCTGTATCTAGCTTTTTAAATGATGTTCTCTTGAAAAGGCTTTATTTAAATTTAGAACTATCAGGAAAATGGAACACCAAAGCTCCAGAAGAAAATGAAGTGCAGTGCACTGCAATGGTGAGGTTATGTCTGCAAGACTCCTGCCCCAAATTGCACAGAAGCAGCCTTCCTCAACTTCCAGCCAGCCTGGAGTCTGGAGTGTGTGTTAGACTAACAGCTGAAGTCACTTCATACTGCAGAAATATCTTTTCTTTGCTTATTTCTGTATACAAAAAGATTAGAAAGATTGTGTTAGCTGAAGGACTGGTGCTATTTTCACACCTTTCCCTGTAGTGTATAATTAGTATTCAAATTTGCCATTTTTGGAGGGCTCACAACAAAGGAAGTCTTTGCCACAATGCACTTTTAAGTATTACCTTCAACATGGGAGTAGTTTTAAAGCAACTTCCCCCCAGGAAGTGAGTGAAAAATGAATCATTACAAAAGCAATAGTGCCTCTCTTCATCATTTTCTGCCTGCTGTGAACTGCCAAGAGCTCCGTGCAGGCTGCATGTGCATGCCAGAGAGCAGCAATCTGAAAGAAGCGCAGACACCTCGGAAAGGGGAAGTGTAAGGAAGGTACTTCAGATCCGCATGTTTCACTGAATCAGGAGACAGGAGCTGTTGAAGTTGTTTTCTATTTCAGGGCTGGAGACCTGAAACACTCCATGAAGCTTTAACTAACAAATCAAGAAAGGTTTTGAATGACCTTAAAAAATTGTTGGGACACAAGAATTTCATCAATAGTCTGCTAAAATCCCCCAGAGTCGTTAATCTTCTGGGGAGTCATGGTCACTTGCTCCCACATCGGACGAAAACCTCCAACAAATGACATGAAGTGAGGGAAAAGACTGGCACAGTGGGGCAATGCTGGCAAATGCAGGATTTGTGGAAACATTTCCCACTCATAGCATGGCACGCACACAGGAGAAAGAAGCACTGCTGTGATGCGCAAAATAATTATGTCTGCACATTTAGGACTCAGAAAATTACTGCTGTTCCACTGAGGACAGCAAGTGCACCCCTCTGGCTAGTAAATTTCGCTATGCGTTTTCTTTGTTAATGCATGTGTCATTTTTCCCACTGTTCCACTCTTCCTGAGAGCCAAGCCCGCTGGGCTCTCTCCGCACACGCAGCTGTTTCTCCGCATCGCAGAGGACGCACGCACAGAGGCATTTCCCTCACTTTGAGAGAAACTCTTCGCTGCGTCTCGGCTGCGCTCCTGGCGCCTCCTCAGGCCAACCGATTCGCTAGAATCCTGTCCGTCTGACGACGAAACCGGCGTCACCGTGACAGCTTAAGGACATCCCTGTCCTTAACCTATCCCTTTACCGGCATCCTTGACTTTTTTGCATACAAACCGGCAGGCGGGTTTATCCCTGTGAGTGATCGGTGCTCACCGCCCCCCGCTGACGCCGGGATGGGCGGTCCCCGCTCCTTACACGTGCCCGTGGGGGCGGGCTCACCCGTCGATGGCAACCTTTGCCCCCCGCCCCCGGAGCGCCGTGCCGGCTCGGGGGGCGCGCAGCCGGACAGCGAGGGCGAAGGGCGGCGGCGCCCTTGCCGGGACAGGGCGAGGATGGTTCCGGGCTCTGCTCGCAAGGGCTGCGGCCCGCCGGGGTCCCGGCACAGACCCCGCTCCCGCTGTCCCGAGGGGGCCCCGCCGCAGTGCGGGGCGGCCGCGCCCGTGCGCGCCCCGCGGGTCGTCACGCCCTGCGGCGGCGCTGCTGCGGGCAGCGAGAAGCCTTGGGGAGGCGCCGGACTGCCGGCGGGCCGCTGGGGCAGGGAGGGAAGGAGGGAGGCAGGGAGGGAGGAAGCAGGCGGGGAGACTTCCTCCTCCTCCTCGGCGGCAGCACTAAGCAGCTGCGCGGCTCGAGCTGCCGGCACGGCTGGGCAGCGGCGCCCCCCGCCCGGCGGTGGGCTGCGCCCCGGCCGGAGGCTCCCCACGCCGCCCATGCCGCCCACGCGTCCCCGCCGGCGCTGACCGCTCCGCCGTCCCCGCGGTGCGGCTGCTCTTGGGGCGGCGGCCGGAGCGGGCGGCGATGCCGGTGGCCGCCCGCTCGGCAGCCCCCGGGGCGCAGCCCGACGCCGGCTTTCACGCCCCTGCCCGCCAGCGGGACCGCGGCGTCGCTCCGCGCGGCGAGGAAAGCGGCGGCGAGCGGCACCTCCGTCAGGCCGGCGAGGCGGGCCGGAGCGGCAGATGGGTGGCTTCTTCCGCCGCCCCCTTCCTGCCTGCCTTCTCCTCCTCCCCTCCGCCGCCCCCCGCCTCCTCCGTTGCCTCCTCCCCCGCTGGTGGGGCCGCCGTCGCCGCCTCCACCTCCCCCTCGGCTGCCTCCCTTCTCCCGGCACTCCCCCAGACCCGCGCCCGTGTCCGCTCCTGCTTCGGCTTCCCGGGACTCGCCATGAGCGGCGGTTCCGGTCGCTTTCCGCCGCCCGCCGCCCTCTGCCCGCCGCCGCCCCTCCACGGGCCGAGCTTGCCGGAGGCGGGAGCGCGGAGCCAGGGCCAGGGCAGCCCCGCCGGGCACGGCGCACCCCGCGGCGCCCCGGGCTCCAGAGCCCCGCCGCCAGGTGAGCGGGAGAGGGGCCCCGGGGGACTGGGAGCGGGTCCGGGCGTCGCGCCCCCGGCTGGTAGCGCAGCAGGGCCGCGGAGTTGTCCTCCGCAGCGCCCGGGGTCCGTCCCGGGTGGGGGCCACGGGCGGGACGGGACGAGAGGGGAGGGCAAACTCCCGCTGCTCTGAGCACGGCGAGGCGGATCGCGGCGGTGGCTGGCGGCAGGCCGTGTGCCGCCCGGCCGGCAGCGGAGTGCTCGGGGCCACCTTTGAGCCGGTGCCCGGCGCGGCGATGGCTCTTTCCCCGACGGTCGGTCGGGATGCGGCGGTGCGAAGCGCGGGCAGCTCGGGCGGGCGCCTGCGGCTGTGGCGCTGCTGCCGCCGGCGCTCCCCAGCCCCGCGCCCCTGGCTGCCGGGGCGGCCGCGGGGGTTGCGCTGTGCGGGGCACTGTGTGCGCTCGCCCTCTCGCCTGCGCCTTATCGCACTTTGATGTGCCCCGGGCGGCGTCGGGGCCTCGGCCGCCCTGCCTGCCTCACGCGGCGGCCGCCGGCCTTCTGCAGCCTGCCGACTGAGCCCCGCTCCTGGAAGGATTTTTGTGTGTGTGAGTGTGTGTGAGAGAAGAGAGGGAGGGGGTGATGTGTCCGTATCCGTGCCCGGAGCCAGGCTCCGCCCCTCGCAGCGGGCTGACAGTAACTGCGGGAATTCGCGGAGCACAGTGACCGGTCACGTCGAGTTCTTTCGTGGTGCTCCAAAATGCTGATTGCGAAGTCAGACTTTTGCCTTGTGATACCCCCGCTGAGTGTCTTCGGGGCTCTCATCGTCAGTTCCACAGACGTGTGTTTGGATTTCCTCTTGGAAACCGCTCCACAGCGGGGTCCCTCTGAGGAGCTGGTTTTGAACATGTGGTTCGTTCATCCTGAAGCTTCGCTGATTTCAGGATTGTGGTCCTAACATATGGGTTGATGTGCTTGTTTATAGTCAAACACAAGAGCCGCTTCCAAGGCTGTGCTGGAGTTTCCCACATGCTTATATTTAAACGCGTGTCTGTGTGGTTTTGGGATCAGGGCCTTAGATGTTTTCCTGAGCTGTTCTTCATGAATGGCAGCCAGAATTAAGTTGTTTATGCATATATGAAGTTACTAATTAGGAAGTGGTATGGGAGAAGGTCAGAAAACAAGACATTGTTCTTCAGGCCTGGAGGGTGAAGAAATGAGGTGTCTAATTAAGTCTTTTCTTAGAATGTATTTTTAGTAGTGCTTATGTCTCGGAAACTTGGGTGTTTATACTGATAGAAATCTTGCTCTAAAATGAGCTAGGTTTTATAGACAAGCTTGAAATTCGTGATTGACAACATAGTAAACTATTACGATGCAGAAAGTTGAGGGAGAACTTGAATTTTTACTTTCACGTTGTATTATATAGTTCAAAAGCAGCTATGTCCTGAGACCACACAGTACATGAGGCAGATTAGTCTCTCTGAGGCTTCCCAAATAAAATATATTAGGAGAAGAATATTTTTCCAGTATACATTATTTGGAATTGGAGGTTTTGTCTGATGAAACTCTATTTCAACTTTTTGTTTTAAAAGTGCATGGACATTCCTGGTGTAAATGATAACCTTATCTTAAAGCCTGATCTCAAAACCTCTCTTAATCTTCTTAAGCTCTTAGCAATCCCATAGACAAATTGACGTAGTATGCTACTGTTGGGAGATAAAAGCTTTTGTATTTTCCATGATTTGGAAAGTCACAGTGGAGAAAATGATAACCTTTACCATATAATGTATTCATCACAGTGAATATATTTGGTATACAAAGACCTTAATGTTGGATTAAGGAATACTGAATACTGGACTTTTTATTCTCTAGAAAGGGGCTTTCTGGGGTTTGTTCTGAAGTTTTGGTATATACTAGTACAGTTCCTGTGTTTAAAAGTCCTGTGTTTAATGGCAATTGCAATAGCCAAAACAATTTGGCTCAAAAGAGCTCTTGCAGACACTCAAATTGAAAGATTAAGTTTTACAGTATACGTAAGTCACAGTAGCAGGTAAATGCTTGTTAGTAGTAATTGCCTAAAAAAAATACGTAAAACATTTTCAGATAGTATGGTGTGTGACTCATCTTCTGATTTTGAAATAGTGTCATCATTTACAGACAAATCCAGGAGATTTCTAGATTGGGCATGAGGAGAGTTTGTTTCTTTGCTTGCTTTTTTCTAAAGGGAAAGACTCTTCATGAAGGTCTACCTGTTTCAGTCAATTACTTGTCACCAGAGGGAAAAACAATGAACTAAACTCAGGCATCAGGGCCGAGCTTGGGATTGTTTTGCTGAGCATCCTCTTAGCTGTACTCTTGATCCTAATATTTTAACTTTCGATAAAAACTTGTATTGTGATCTAATCTTGAAAGTCGAGGGGTATAACACATTCTGGGTGTCAAGGGGCTGGCTAGCAATTCCTTGGTGTGGCCAGTGAGGGTTGAGAGTGGCCACCCCTGGGTTTCTGCTGAGATTACCAGGAGGTGTGGGTAGCGCTTGCACTGAGGATCCAAGGTGAAAGGGCAAAGGAGGAGACACTTGTGTGAAGTCCAAGGAGGTTTTATTCCAGACAAGTGCCAGAGAAAATGGAGTCTGGCTACAATTTACACCCGCGGTGTGGGCAGTGCTTGCACTGAGGTGCCATGAGGATCCAAGGTGAAGGGACAAAGGAGGGGACACTTGTGTCAAGTCCAAAGAGACTTTATTCCAGAGACAAGTGCCAGAGAAAATGGAGTCAGGCTACAATTTACAAAGGGTGTGGGTGTGAAGGGGCAGCAACATGGGACAATCAATGGAAATAGATTACAATCTAATTACATCATTGATCACAACCAATGGGGAGAAGATAGGGGAGGGGAGGAACCTTCGAGGACAAAATGGGGGTGGCTACAATGACAGACAGGGAGGTGGGCAGCACAATTTGGACGGAGACATTATTTGAGAGTATGTAAAAGGGGAGGAACAGGGAGATTGACACTCTGAGGGACAGCTAAGTGGCGGGAAAACTTAGGCGTAAACAACCTGGGAGAAACCATTATGAGGGGAAGAAATAGGGGGTACAAGGAACATACCAATTGAAACTTCCTAACATTAAACTCCTAATTAATATAATAAAACATTGTAAAATCCTATAAACACACTACCACCACAGAGAGGCAGTGAAACTGCTGTACTTTACATGCATGGTTAGGAGAATGTTTGATGTGTTGTTTCTCCTGGCAGAAAAATGTTCACTGATGGTTTGGTCTCTTCTGGTGTTGTTTCTTTTGTGTTTTTTTCCAATATGTGTCAACAGAATGGAACTTCTCCATTCATGGCTGTCAAATGTGAAAGGATATTGGACTAGAAGTGCTAATGATTCTTTACTTCATCTGGAAGATTGATCTTGATCTTAAAAGGCATTTCACTGTCCGTAAAGTATTTTGCCTCCACTGCGATATCTGCATCTCCTTGGTAAAAAAGAGTAACTCACCTCGAGGAAAGATCAGCTAGGAAAAGTGTCTCTAGTGGAAATTCCTAGGGCTTTTTTTTTTTTTTTGTATGTTTGTTTGTTTGGGTTTTGTTTTTTGTTTGTTTGTTTTTTGTTTTTTTAGGGCTGTATTGACATTCTCATTTATGGAAAGTAAAGATGGCTTTTGAAAGTCGTGCTGCATTTAACACATGGTGTTACGTCCATAACTGGCGAAAACAGCTTTTCTCTTAAACATCATGTTACTCATATCAGCTCTTTGGATGTCATCTGATGAACTTTGCTAAGTCTACTTAATGATGTTTTTTCTCTTTCTGTTGCTAATTCTTTAGTAAGTTTAGTTGTTTTTCAAGGTGCACACGAGGTTAAGTCGTATATTAAGAGGAGTAAAAAAGGTGTTTATTAAAGGCAGGTAACTGCATTTGCTAAGTCTTTCAGTATGGAGAAGCTGAAACGTCTGTTGAAAGGATCAGTGCCAGTTTGCAAGCCTAGCTGATTGTAAGAATGTGCAGAGTTGGACTTCTTGTGAAGATTATACGAGGTGTCAGTTAAGTGCGGTAGAAAGCTGAACTATTAGTGATTCTGCTTAATTCTGTATATGCTGAGCAGTTGTAGTAGAATGGTATGTTCATATTGACACATATAAATTTTTGTGCTTTTAGCAGTTGTGCATAGTTATACCATCTCTATGTGGTATTTGTGGTTTTGTTCTTGAACTGGAGAGCATTTATTGAGCATTTATTGTGGCTTTATAGTGAGAGTCATATTTAATTCTGGCATGCCTGGTGATAGACACTAGTTTTTTTTATTTATGACATGGTGATGCCTTCATAGCTTTATAACCATATGAAATAAAGTGAGATGGAAAGATAGCTTCTTGGTAGGAACACGTGAAGCATGTTCAGTATGTGGAGACTTCTCAAGAGTGGCAATTGCTTTTGATAGATCAAAGAAAAAAAAAAAAACAAAAAAAAAAAACCCCAAAAAAACCCCCACTGGAACCAGAAACTATCATTAGAGCATCTCTATTTTAATTTGGTCAAAGTGTGATGTAAAGAATTGGCTTGATGGTACTTCTTGGTTAGAATTACCACAGTATTGTAAATCTGGTACTTTGCGTGTTTGAACATATTCTGTTTTGGACACAAGAGTGCAATTGCCTTTAACATATCAGAATTATTTATTATAATGTTGGTATATGTTAGTTTTGCTACTTTTGAATTATAAAGGAAGATAGGAGGCTATGTTTTTACATAAATTAGTTGTTCTTTGAATAGTTATAGTAACTACAGATTTAATGTTAGCAGACATATAATAAATGTTTGTTTCAAGAAGTTAGTTATAAGAGATACGAGTTGCCTATTTATCAGATCTATTTGGAAAATAATGCAGATGTACTTCCTTGATTATTTTCAAATGAGGTGCATTAATTTTAAGCCATGCTCTGTGACTATCACTTTTATATTTTTATTTCACTTTTAACTTGTAGTATTTAGAGGAACTGGAAATTTTGATTTTGTGGCCTGAAATTGTTCTTTGGAGGTGTGCCTTTTAGATGCCAGTTTCAAGGCAGCTGAAGTGGATGCTAGCAAGTGTTAATACACTGCCATCCCCTGCCCCCAACGTGAGTATTTAAGGATAGTGTGAGACTGAAACAATTTTTTTTAAAAGAAAATATAGAATATAAAATTAATATACAGTTCTTTTGATTGTAGTTCACAGGGTATGAACAACTTAATCCATGTCTAATCTGGCATATTTTAGATGTGAATGTGCAAAGGCATGGAAATTAAAAATTCAGAATATTTTCTGAAGTAAAAATTTCAGTTTAATAATAGCAAGAAGACCAGGGATATGTCTTTAATTTGGAAATGCATGCTCTGCTTTGTAACATCTGCTTATGAAATAATCTAAATTATTCTTTTGGTCTACATCATCAAACTACTGAGCTTGAGAAATATACTTGCCTCGCCACAGAAAGGTCAAAATGAGAAACTGCTTTAAAGAATATTAATAAGCATGATTGAGAACACTATAGATTCTTGGAAAAGCTGTGTTCAATTAAAAAATAATGATGGGGTTTGGAGTTATTTTCTTTGCCTTTTAATGTTTAGTTTTGCTGCTTATACAGCCCTTTTTTCACCCGCAAATTACCTTGGCAAAATGAAATCCACATGAAGACAGACTCTTTTTAACCAATTTTTTTTTCTTTTTTTTTCTCTGAGAAAGATAGGCTTTAAATCTTTTTCAACTGATAGCTTTGCATCTTTTTTTGTTAGTTCTTGCACCCTAGGTATTTTAAATGATCTCGTATGGCATCTGCTTCATATTAGAAGTTCAAATGGAGATGTGTCATTTAAACATAAGGGTTGTCACTGTTAATGTAATGCAAGATGTGGATGGGTTAACAGGAAGATACGGTACCAGAATAAGGGATAATGTTACAAATATTTCAGTGCCCTGGTTTTGGCTGGAATAGAGTTAATTTTCTTCCTGGCAAGCACTCTGGGCATCAGTCAATCTGTGGTGACTGATGGTATTGTGCATCACTTGTTTCTCTTAGGTTTTTTTTCCTGGGTCACCCCTTCCCCCACCCTCTCATCTCCCTATTGATTATAATTATAATACTATATAATTAATGTTGTTTTAGTATTTTATTTTATTTCAATTACTAAACTGTCTTTATCTCAGGACACGAGTTTTACCTTTCCTAATTCTTACATCCCACTGGCAAAGGGGGAGAGTGGTGGAGGGCTGCTGCTGGTACCTCGTCAGGGCTAAATCCTGGCACACTGAGAGCTCCCTTTACATGAATATTTCAATAAGATAATGCTGCTTTTTCACACTGTTGTTTTACTGGATTTTGTTTGTTTTGTTATGTTATACCTTTTTTAGTGCCTTTTTTTTTTTTCTTAACTCCTCATTGCATTCTTCTATGCTTGTTCTAAGCCTTTTTTTTCTTGTTTATGTATGTGAAATACAGTAAATGCTTGGTTGTTAGAATTCCTTCTAATGGGAAGGAAAGATCCTCCATTCTTGATAGGAAAAATAGTCCTGTTCTTGTGTTTTGATGACTTAAAGCTTCTTTCCTTGATTTCTTCCTGTAATACTACCAATCTCCACTTCCAAAAAAATGTTATTTGTGCTTGTGCACATTTTTCTGGAAGGGTACAAGGAAGGTAATGATGTTACAAATTTTCTGCCAGGCTGTGGAGGAGTATAGTATGAATTCTGTGACTCTTACTAAAATATTTCATAATCTGCATGCCTGGAAAATTCTCTCATAGGAATACTCCCCTTAAATAGTCTAAAATTTGCTAAGAGCCATGTGCTATATTTGTTTGCATGATTTCTAGTTGTGTAAGAGCCCAAGAAATGGCTATTATATCATGAAGTATGGCTGGAAACATTAGCTGTTTGTACAGAGCAGTTGGGTCTGTCAGAGAATACTTGGAACAGCTTCTGTGCCATGCCGTGGGATTGAACCTGCACCATGGAACAGCAACATAGTGTTTGAAAAATTTTGCTGCCTATTTTTTCAGCTGAAAGTTTTCTCCTCTTTATCTTTTTCTGCTTGGCACCTAAAGTATATTCAGGTTCCGGAGTGAGAATACTGGAGATAATATGTTAAACTCTCTGCTTGGGTTCTTGCTTTGTGAAGTTTTGACTTCTAGGCACATGGATACTTCTGCTTTCATTAAGAGCCTGTGCAGATGTTTGTGGGATCTGGATTGTGGTGGATTTTTTTCCTCCATACCTACAAGTCAATAGTCTAAAATGATTTTTTGAATTTCCATAAAAAGTGTGTTTATCTGCTTTTTTAGTGTGTGCAGGCTTTCTGTATATATCTTTTCCATGGCATCACTTTTTTCCTGTTTATAAGTTGAAGTGGCCCAAAGCCAAGCAGAGTAAGCAGTAGTTTTTGGAAAGAATTATCATGCAGATTTAGTAGTAGGATATTGAGCCTTTTGGCACAGAACCCTGTAAGTCTGTAATTGTTGTGGTTTGTGTGTGTTTTTTGAGCAAGTGTTTATGATATGATCTGAAAATTGCTTTTACAGCTTATTTTGGAGGTTGGGTACAGGTTAGATTTCTGAGCTGTTCCAGAAATGCATTTTGATTTTTGGCAGCTTGGAGGTGAAAGCCTTTAGCCACCAGTGTGACAAGTGTGTCCTGGTTTTATTATTGAAGACAAAATGTCCTCCAACTTAAGAAATATGTGATTGTGCTTGTAAAGATGAGCTAACTGAGATACATACTACAGGGATGTATTTCAAGAAAGTGAGAGTCAAGATGTATTTGATGTTGTTTGTCACAAGGGCCTGTTGAGTTGGACTGAAACAGTGAAAGAGATAGATAAGTACTCTTTTCTGTATTAAAACTTAATTTCAACATTGTCAGTCTCTTGTGCCCATAAGGTATTGATTCTGCGATGACATACCAAAAAATATTACTAATGAAGAATTTGGATGCAGAGGAAAATTGACTTAAAGGATTTGTTGCATTTTGGCAGCTTTTTATTTGATGAAGCATTCTGAACATGAAGGATTAGGGAAAAGCTATAAGAGTCATAAATATGGTTAAAACTATGCAGTAGTGATTAGGATTGTATCACCTGGAAAAAACTCAATTATGGAAGAACATGTCACTCTGGAATAGTGATCCTCAGCTGTCTCACTGATACCATCATATGGTGAGGACCAGTCAGTGTGTTGGGGTGCAGGTGTGCTATTCTGAGGGACCTTGACAGCCTGGAGAAGAATTTGGGACCTTGTGGCATTCAGCAAAGGCTGAGCCTTGCACTAGGGCAGAAGAGCTGTGTGCCATGAGGGACTTGAATGGGTGGGTAGCATCTCCTGATCAGTGGAGCGAGCGAGCTCAAGGGCAGCAAGGGGCTGGAGCATGGGACCTGTGGGGAGAGGTAGAGGACACCAGGATTGCACAGCATGGTTGAAGAGATGGCCCAGGGGAGATCCCAACTAAGAGATCCCAATGGTCTGTTTTCTCCTCTTTGGGCAGATGAAGAAAAGATAATGCCAGACTTTTGCAGGCTGGTAAGGTGAGTCACTGGGAATAGGGCTCAGGTGGAAATACCTAAATATGTGTCACTTATTTTTAGGAAGAATCTTTCTTCATTCTGAAGCAGAGAACTGCAGACATTATGGATCTTAAAACTTTGGAGAGATTAAGAACTTTGCCAGACAAAGTGCTGCTCTAAATTAACCTGGTCTGAACAGGGGGATTGAATTATTGGATATCCAGCAGTCTCTTGCAGCCTGAAAAACTTACAGTTACTGTGTAGTGAGCATGTTATGTTTAGCTTGTGTCAGGCATTGCAAGTAGAGAAGGAGCAGTAATTTGGAACTGGTTTAGTTGCACATGGTCAGAAATGATGGTGACAACTCAGTTTGCTTCAGCACACAAATGTCACCTCAGGCTTGGGAGACTGCTTCTGTTTTTTTTTTCCACCTTGATTTTTTTCACGTACTTACTCCCAACACACCCAGAAGTACCTTTTATAATGGGTATTTAATGTATAAATGATTCTGGGTAAAGCATCAATAGCTCTTTGTGTTTAAAGCAGAGCTACACTTCTGCCTCTCATCCCTTCTTCCTAACTTAATTGCTGGTTTATGTACAAGCAGTCTGTTTCTATCTGACAGACAAAAGGATATGCTTCAGTTTTTATTTTTCAGTCCTACAAGTGTAGGGGATGTTGGGGGTCCTGTCTTTCCTGTCATACTTGGAACACTTTCAGAATGTGCCAGATAAATTAATTGAGAGATGTGTTCAGCATTGAGAGGGATTTTTTTCCAAGCTTGGAGGGTATGTAAAAAATATAAAAATATATTCACTGATGTATTCTCATGCTTTTTTGTTAGTCTTTACTAAACCAGTGTTTGTAATATGATGGTTCTACTAGTGTATACATTTTCTATAGTATTTTTAGGGGAGAATGCTACAGACAAGAATTCAGTCAATAATATAAAATATGAACAAGCAAAAAGTAGGAAAAGAGTGAAAAACTGGTAAATTAGCTCCTCAGGCTGCCTTCCCATGTAAAAGTGAAATTGGCATTCTTAAGTAAAGCTGTCATACTTGTTCACTTACTCCTGTTTCTCTCTAAATAGCTTCAAACTTGAGGTAGGCTTTTTATTGTTTTAAAAAAACTTCTAATAAGTCACTGGTTAAGGACCAGATAAATTAGTCTGCTCTCTCCAGCAAACAGCTTGAAGGAATCTGATGGTGTTTTCTCTGACTTACTGATCTGTGGACACAGGTAATTGTTGGGCAGTTAGACAGTATTTTGCTTCCTAACAGCTGCAGTGTATGGCCTCTCTTACAAGGGCACAGGAAATAAAGGAGGATCTTGAGAGCTTGGGAAACCAAAGGAATCGCAGGGAATGGGAATTGTAAGGGTCTGGAAGCAAACCTTGTTACTGTGGGAGAAAACATAAAAGTACGTAACAAAATTCCACAAATGCAGATTTTCATTATTTCTGATGTTCATGTAACAACTAATTTCTTTTGAGGATCGCTCTTGAAACATCTGGGCCATAAAAGAGAATTTTCAAGGCAAGTGAATTGCCCATATTGTTATGGACTTGTTTACTGTGAATTAACTGAAGCATCATCTGTAGCTCTTGTTTATGGGCTGTGTGGCAGGGTGGGTAGTGAAGCAAAACGAGGGTGCCAGAGTGTTCTGGAGTTACTGAATCTTCAGCTAGGTTGAGGCAAAAGTGATTTTAAAGCATTTTAAAACAAAGACTACTGTAATTTGTTTCATTTATTATTCTGTAGCATTACATTTCTGCATTACATCAAGTTTTTGTTTCCTGTTAGGTATTGTTTGCTGAAATTTCTGTTTGTGACTGATGTCATAGAGAGGTAACTGTTTCTAGTAGCTTAGTTCTTCTGCTCCTTTGTATTTCTCCATTTTCTACTGGTTTAGCTTCTTGGGGTTTTTTGTGTCAAGCAGCAAGAAAGGTAAAGAAGTAGTCTAATGGTTTGGATTAAAAAGCAAGATAGAGGAGATCATTCTACCACTGCAACGCTGTAAGAGAGCTTATTTTTCAAGGCACCATATCTAGTTATGGCCTTTTGTGTCTCTATGGATTTTCAAAATAGGGTAGATTGTCCAGAAAAGAGATACTTGTATGATTGCCACCTGGAATGGTTTTAATTTTGAACTTCTAAAGAACTTAATTTTACACAATTTGAAGAAGAAATGTTGTCTAAGATTTATTCCTCTTTAAGAGGAAGATCTAGCATAACCATGAAAGATCTTATGATATCTGTAGAGAGCAGTAGGTGAGAATAATTCTGGTTAACATAGGTATGACTGTTGTTGAATATCTGCATACTGACATACTTTGATATTTATTATGCAGTATCGCTGGTTTTACTACTTAGGGATTACCTGTGCTAGAAAGTTATGCTGTGGTAACTCAGTATATGCAAAGGGGCAAGGATAGCTTTCTGAGACATAAAAGTGACTGTGAAATGCTCATTCTGGGAGCTATTGTCCTATTTTGAGAAACAGGTTAACTCATCAATACGACCATTTTGGCCTGATAACCCCATTGTTCTTGGATTGTAGACACAGTGCATCTGAAGAATTGTGGCTTACAAATACACTTGTGTGTTCTCTTACATAGACCACCAACTTATAGATGCTTGAAATTTCAAGTTCCTAACAGCTGTGTGTGGTACTGAAAATAAATTTTCAGCCATGCTGGGGCCTATGTAGTGCCTTTTTGGAGTGGGGATATCAGCTGCCTGTTCCTTGCAGTCAATCCATGTGATGAATTTAGGAGGTGATTTCCTATAAAACGTGTGTTTTAAGCCTTTGCCTTGCCATTGCTGTCTTGGGTTTGCTGCTTCCTGTGTTTGAAAATTTTGTGCTCTCCTCAGCTCATTTTAGGAGTCATGCTGGAGCCTCCTGCATTGCTCTAAAGGCTCTCCAGGCATTTTCCTTGCTTTTGCTGCGAAAAAGTGCCCCCTTTGGTGGGCTGAATTGCACCTCATCCAGATTATTATGTTCAGTATTCTTGTGACCACTGAAGCTTTTTATGTTATCATTGGAGCAGTGACATCAAAAGGGGAGAGCTATCACAAAGTCTTAAGAGAGGGGAGACCAGGACCTGTGGTTACCTGTTCTCCAGGTCTGTCTAGAGTGCTTAAGGGCAAACAGAGCTACCAGGCTGAGGGTGAACAATCGTGTCCTGGGAGACACATTTCTGGGATATGAAAGTTATTCAGCACTGGTAAACAAAATGCTGTCTTGCTTCAACTGCTTGGATTCCATGTGTGGATTTTGTATGAACTGCAAAACTGGGCTTAGAACTTTAGTATTTGTAGTGTTACCAAGAGACACTTTTGAACATGAAGCTAGCTGCTGTTACGAATGTATTACTTATGAAAGAAGGGGAAGTGGACTTTGGTTGTTGTATATAAAAAAAGAACCATGGAAGTCTGATGTCTGGTTGTCTGAACTTGTGGAGTTTTGCTCTGGCTGTAGCATGTTTTCTTTTGGAAAAACTTGGCCAGTGAGAGTGTAAATTCTAAATTTACTCACCCAAGTACTGCAGATGTTGCTTTCCAGAAAGCATTGTGAAAGAGAGCAGATCCAGGCAGGTTTTGAGGAGCAGATTTGCACTATTGCCTTCAGAAGTGTAGACATAATTCTCACCATCAACCACAAATAGTTATACGTCAACTTTGCAAATCAAGTGTCATGAGTACGTGTCCGATCTACTGGTCTGCGTTGATTTCACTCTTTATGCCTATGTTTAACAAGTTGTGTGCTGTTGTACTCAGAAATCTGTATTTGTAAAGAGAAGGGCAAGAGAAATCCTTCCAGAAGTCCAGTGGCTGCTCCTTACTACCATAGAGAGGCTATTAAAAATCTTTGTTTTGCTTTGAAGATAACAGAAACTGTTGAAATTGAAAAAGGCTAGTGTGCTGAAAATAAAATTGATATATCTCAAGTGACAAGGTTGTTATTCATTTTATGTAAAGTAACCTTTACATATACATTTCTGTTGACTATTTTTCCACTGCCTATTACTTTTATTAATATACTGGTGATCTTAAAGGAGCCTTGAGAGTTCAAAACTGGTGATGAGATGACTGATGTTAAATCCAGTGTCTTAAGTTCTAACCTTTTTTTCTTTTGACATGCATATTTTGAGTTTGTTTGCTTCTTGAGACAAACGGCACATGCATGTGGAAATGCTCACAGACAGACTCACAAAATTAGATATCTCATATATATAAGCAGCAATTTGTATATCTGTATCTCTTAAAATTTTAAAATCTCTGTATCTCTTAAAAATATCTGCCATTTGGCAGTGGCCACTGTCTTGTACTTCTAATTGCCTCAGTGCATTATGTAAGGTGTATAAAAAAAAAGGTTTGCTGAAACTGGTTCTATGGTTTCATAGAATTATGTGTGTTGAATGCATTGTAAACTTACAGGGTGGGGTTTTTTTGTGAGATTTGTCTACACTGTGCAGTAGTATAGCTAATTACTTGCTTTTGGGACTGGATGACCCAGTTACTTTGAAATCTCTTCCGGTTCTATATGCTGCTTACTGAGATCTTGTCTTCTGCTGAAATATGCTTAAAAGAAAACTGGGCTATATATGTGTCTTTTAATCTGTCTTTATGCTTTTTGTGTAAATGTGGAAGCCCTGTGTTCTTGCCTGGAGGGAGGTATGCCTTCATTAAGAGCAACAGTGGCAATTTGTTCAGTTGTATAAAAATACTGGTGATAACAATCCCCACCAAAAAGTACTTGGTCTCTTAAAATGGCCTGGATGTAACTGCAGTAACTTGTCCTCTTAGAGTTTTCATGTTAAAGGAATATTTTGGCTGCTAAGCTGCTAGACAAACAACTGAAAACTGCTGAGCTGTGTGGATATGTTACAGGTATTGTCTGACGTGCATCTGTGTGCTGCTTTTGCTTTCATATGTTACCATGAGTATCAGTTGGAGCACAAGGAGCTATGGTAGCAGTGTTGGGAGAGTTGGGTCTTGTTTACTTGAGAAAAGCAAGAGTGTGATAGGGTTGTAGGAATTCCTGATGGAATAGAGTGAGAATAGGTGATAACTAGCCAGATGCTTTACCTTACTAAGTCAAAGAGGATATCACAAGCTGAGAATTGGCAGCTATAGAGAAGGAAATCCTAAATCCACATTGCCTCTGTAGCGTGTTAGTGATTTAGGAGACATGAAGCAGATTCCAGAGTATAGTTCATTAGTGCGGAACATCTAAGACAATATGGAAACTAAAGCAAAATTCAGTGGAGAAAGGAGGTTATGTTATGATAACTTTGACTGAACACAAGTTGCCCACCAAAGCCACTCTAATCACTCACCTTCCTCATCTGGACGGTGAAGAAAAAATATGACAGGAGGTTCAGCAAAGCAGACTTGGTATGGAGAAATTCATTTAATTAACTGCCAGTGAAAAGCCAGAGAAGGATAATGAGATACAAAAACAAACCTTAAAACATCTTTCACCCACTCCTCTCATTCTTCCCAGGTTCAACTTCAGCTCCAGATTTCTCTTCTCTTCTGTCTGAGTGGCTCAGGAAAATGGAGGATGGGGGCTCTGGTCAGTTTATAACCCTTGTCTCTGCTGCTCCTGCCTCCTCACGTTCTTTCCCTACTGCAGCATGAGGTCCCTCCCAACTTTCCTAGCGTGATGCTTCCCATAGGCTGCAGTTCTTCGTGAACTGCCCTGCTATGTCTTCCAGCATGGTTACAGCTCCTTTGGGCACCTGCTCAGGTGTGGAGTCCTCCGTGGGCTGCAGGTGATCTCTGCTGCACCATGGGCCTCAGTAGGCTGCTGGGAGATAACTTGCCTCATAATAGTCTTCAGCACAGGCTGCAGAATTTCTCCTGCAGTGCCTGGAGCAGAATTTTCACTGACCTTGAGGTCTACTTTGCTGCTATTGTGCAGTTTTCCCCTTCTTAAATGTGTTCTCTTAGAGATGAAGGCACTGTCACTGATGTGCTTGGCCTTGGCCAGTGGTGGTTCTATTTTGGAGCTGGCTGCACTGCCTCTTGTACATAGAGGAAGCTTCTGACATCATCTGACAGAGGTTATCCCTGTAACCAGCCACCAAAACTTTGCCACACAAGGTGATCTGAAAAAAATCTCTAATTATCCGCGTAAGTAACCAGTGCAGACAAACGTTGCCTGCATGTATGTGTTATCTGACCTTTGGTTACACAGAAATTTTGATGTCATGATTTTGTCACAATTCCAAGACTGTTGCTTGAAGAAGGAAACACAGCTTCTTTCAATAGGGTGTCCTGGAGCAAGATGAGTTGTGTGGTGACCGAGGTGAAAAAGCTAATGCAGGGAAGTAGAGTGAATTCAGCATGTTGTATTTTCTGGTTTGTGACTGCTTATGACTTAAACAGTTTGAAGTCTAGAAAAACGTTCTACAGTTGAAAAGGATAATGTAGTTGACCCTAAAGGCAGGTTTTTCTGGGTTTCACATCCTATACCTTGCATTTAAAATTGAAAATGGACAGCCTTGCACCCATTATATTGAAAAAAGAAATATAAATATAGAGAAGGAGCTAGACAAAGGCTATGAATCCTACTAGATTACCCACTTGTCAGAAATAAAGATGCTCTTTTTACTTGTAAGTTTGCAGTTGGGGAGAGGTCTGAAATTATAAAAAAAGTAATATAATGAAATTCCAATTGCAATGCTAAACCACAACTTTTTATGTAGATAGAGATTTGTGTATCATGTATTTTGCTTAGGTTTTTGGGGATTTCAGATTTTCAACTTAACCTTGGAGGCTTTCAGAAAATTTTGGGTGCTTTGTGAGGGTGTTTATGTGTGAGGTTTTTTTCTATGTTTGTCTTGTTTTTGTTTGTTTTTTTTTTTTGTCTCTGTGTGTTGGTTCCCCCCCCTCCTCTCCCATCAGAGAGAAAGCAACTGCAGAACTAACAAAGCTGCAGAAATAATCCAGCTATATAAATGGAATGGAAACAGTAGTGTTCAGACTAATCTGTGATTTTCAGTAAAATCTACTTATGACTGACCTGCTGTTTTGCCATTTTGATGAAATTTCTGCAGCTTTTCTGTTGTCTTTGTAAATGTGGTACCTAGATTTTTGAGCGTGCTTTTGCAACAATCTTTTAGGTGGATTATGTCTATCTAATACCCATCTTCTGGTAAAATGTCCATCTTCTGGCTGTGATGTTCAGAGTAAACTTCAGAAAGCAGTCACATCTATCACAACAACAGAGGGAGCTTCGATAACATATTTTCCTGTAAGGACAGAGGTCAGTAAGGTTGTTGACCAGAATAGAGAGTAATAAACTTTACTCAGAAGTGAAGCTATGTTTCTGGAGGAGTGCGTGGGTTTATGAGCAAGGAGAAAAGGGGAATAACTTCTGTCATAGTGTTTATAAGGAAGTGCTGGTTTCTGAGTAGCACTTGGTTTGCATACCAAGGAAAAACTGGTATTTGAAAGCATCAGCTGGTGTATTTTTTACTGTGGTGAAAATTGCCCATTTGTAGCCTTTCCAAAGTGATCAAAGACAGTTGTATTGTTTGAAAAAAATTTTCTGATTTGCGTTTGAATGGATCAATTTTCACTGGAACGAGTGGATGTGGGGCCTTTTCAGGAACTCTTAGGTAGATTGTCCCTCTGTGAAGCTTTCACCGTGATGATGTGCAGTCTGTGTAAAAGAACACCATCTGAATCCATTGCTAGCAGTGCTTCAGCGTTTTCTTTTTATTGAGTGTGACACTATGGACCTTCGGGACAAAACAAAGGAATAAGCTGAAATCAAGACTTGCGCAAGAGCTGGTTTGGTTTGTGGTAGGTTTTTGAGTGTTGCATTTGCATTAGGTGCTTAAGGGAGATGAGGAAAGTTTTGGTCTTTTCAGAGTTCATAAAGCATTTGTCTTGTGCATTAATGTTTTCTCTACTTCATGTCACAAAGCTCTGAATCCGGCATCCACCCTTATATTAGCTATGTAGAATCAATATAAGGAATATCTCAAAAACTGTTAATAGGGTAATAGCTTCATGTATTCCTAAGATGCAGCTAGGAATAGCAGAAGTAGCTGCACATTATCACCGTATTCCTAAAATGAATGAATGTACTGCTGCAATTTAACACTAGCAGTAGGTGTTAACTGAGGTAAACCACTTGTCCAGGTTCCCTGGGTGTTCTTACAGATACATACCTACAGTATACAGGAAACCTGGAAGTGTTTCCCTCATTGGTAGTGCTTCTCTAACACGGGATCAAGAAAAGAAAGCAAAGAGATTGCAACCAGTTTTTTTCTGCCTGTGTAATAACTTCCAGGTGGTATTTGTTTCCTCCTCTCATCATCCATTGTACCTATTGCAATCCATTTTGATACTCTTTAAAAGGCTACTGGGATATACACAGTAAATACAAATGAGTGCTTTTTAAAAGTAAATAAATAGTGATGGCTTTTTTTTTTTTTGGCACTTAAAAAATTTAACATGAGGAAATAGTGATAGAGATAGCATAGTGATTATATACTTGGGAACTTAGGAGGAAGTGAAAAGGAGAGTAAACTTGTTTTTTTTCAGGAAGAAAAGTATTTTTTCTGTTGAATACAGTTCTGTGGTATTGTAAAGTGAATGAAAAAATTCACACACACAGAAGCCTCAATGTGCAGATACATCTTTGAAATTTACCTTCATTTATGTGATTCAGATGGTTCATGAATCAAAGAGAATAGCTTATGCACTCTGTAAGTGCAATTTTGAGTAATCCTCACAAATCAGGGACTGAAGCTAGAGACCTCTTACTTTGAGGTACTGATCCTTCCTGCCTGACCCCAAATAATATTGCAAAGCATAAGCTTTCAGGCTGGTAAATGCCAGCCTCAACTGCTGAATGTAATTTTTACCTGACTCTGCTGTACAGTTTGCTCATGTAGCCCCAGTACTTTCCCCCTTTACAGTAATGGTACAGGGTTGGTGCTTTTTGGCTGGTACTTGATATGCACAAGCAAATACAATGTAAGCCATGTACAAGGCATATAATGAATATTAGATAGCTTTTCTTTTGTATCAAGTGAAAAGCAGAAAACCTGAATTGCCTTATCACCCGGAAGCATATTATCATTTCACAGAAAAGTATTAAACCTGTTATATGGAGCTAAGTGTTTGACTGCACTTCCTCCCACAGATGAAGTGTTCATTAAAAACATTTTTGCATCACAGTTATTTTCAACTTACTCATTCTCATAAGCTTTTTAGTATGGTTGACATTTTTGGAGAGGAATAATGCTATAAAAACCTAGCAATCCCATAATAAGGTGTTGCTTCTGTTAAAATAATGTAGGCACATTGCCAGACAAGTGAGGATCTGTGTCTAGAAATCCAGAGCATATCTTAGTAATTTGATTCTAGAAGAAATAACATTAAAGTAAATGGTTTATTGAGGCAAACTACTGATACTTGACTTACATAATCTGAATTGTGCTTTTCTCTCTCAAAGTGGCTCTTGAAAGAAGATCTGGGACCTAGGTCTATTAGGGCCACTAGGTAAGGCTTTCAGTCTTTCTGAGAGATTGTATTGAGAGCACTTACTTCAGTTACTGCTCTGTGCTGGGCTGTCTTGAAAGGATATCTTGAAGATGTTTAACATTCCACTACTAGAAGAAGTGAAGATCTTCTAGTGTGAGACAGGTTGAGCTTGTGTCTGGCAGGAGCTCTCTCCAGTTCAATTTTTCCCACTGTTAAGTCTTGGCCACACATACCCTTGTTTATTTCCTTGATATTCAGATGCTCAATCCTAATAATATTTCCTTGTGTTCCAACTTGTTTTACCATCCATTGCCTCTGGGTGTCTTGAGGAAGAAGAGAAACAAAAACATTTCCTTCAGAAATTCTTCTGTTTTGACTTCTGTAGCCCTAGTGTTATCTGCTATTCTTCCCTCTGATTTCAGTTTCCAAGTACCCCCAGAAAGATCTGTCATGTGCTAAGTGTTGAGCAATCTAAAGAAATTCAGCGTTCCCTCAGTGCTTGTATACTGCTAGAAATTAACAGCTGATGCTTGGTCATGTTCCAGATAAATCATAGGGTTGGTATTGGGCTTCTGAACCAGGAAACAACATGCCATGCTTTTTTCTTCATGGCGCAGAATCCTTTTACTTACATTTCTGTTGTGCTTGGAGAGGCTGTATTATGCAAAGTGCTGCAAACAGATGGTGCAGGAAAGAAAAACTGTAATCAAGCAGACTACTTTCAGAGTGAAGAGAAAGTATCATATAGATTTTATCTGACCTGGAGTCAGGAATGTTCTTTTGCCCTATTTGGGCATTTACTAGTCTTATAGGAGCTACTAGGGCTGTAGTCTACTACTGGGAACAACTGCTTGTCCCCAGTAACCACACAATATCAATTAATGGATTTCTTCTGAAAAGGACTGCTGTCAGTCCTAGTGATGGTGCCCTGTTCTGTCTTGCAGCTTTATTGATACCACACCAAAGTACTGAAGAGTTTTCCAAAACCTGGAGCATGTCTACAGCTGGACTTAGAAGTATGGAGGGAAGTGTTTGTAGAAGGTGAACAACAGCTCTTGGGGAAAATTGTATACTTCTTTTTGTATATATTTCGTCAGATACCAGCTAGTCCTAAGCTGGTATCTGACAAATACAAGCCATTTTTACCTGTTCCATCATATTACCAAGCTTCAAGTAGTCTTGGTCAGAGACTTCCAGAGGGGAAAGTTCTACCAGGTGTATTGTGTCAATGGGATGGACTTGTTTTGAAGCACAGTGAGTATTCTTCCTCAGTGTTCTTTTTGGCAGTATTATACTTATTCAAGCAATTTAAAAGCTGAAGAGTCCAGGTCTGTGTGCTGTCTTCTTGCTTTTCCCCACAGCCATCTATTTAGTCAGTGTTCTTGGACTAATTACAGGTTCTTGAGAATGCAGTTATCAAAGTACTGGAAAACCCTGAGGTATTTTTCAGTTTTGTTCTGTAGTCTTTTTCTTACTAATCTCAATGCAGAACTTCTGATAAAATTAACAGACGAATAAATACAATGTTTACATGTAAGGGGAGAAGACAAAAGCAAGGTTTTGGTGCACAAGTGTAGCTGGAATGATCTTTCTCCTTGTGTGGACTCTTTTGTAGTTACTGGCACTGGATTTCATCAGTCACTTTATTTGCTGCTCACTTGCTCTTGTTAAATACTGTCATAATTCTGTTGTATATTTTTCTTCCATTTGACCCCAGGTCATGCCTGTTGTTGATTTTAATAGACTAGGAAATGAGGATTGTTTTGAAATGGGTAGCTTTGAAACTTTGAAGGCCTTGTCCATTAATTGCAGAACCATGTTAGTCAGATGAGGATAAACACTCCTTAGCTGAAGGATTCTGCCCACACTTAATCAAACATACTTGCCTATCTTTGGAACTGGCTATGTAATGTATTCCACGTTTACTTTATGTTCTGGTTTTAAAGCAAAACCAGTGAGAGAATCCAAGTCAGAAATACAATTTATTAGGAAAAGTGAAAAAGAAAGCAAAATAACCCTAGGGTAATTTTTCAGTAATACAAAAGAAAAACCACTGACAGTCAGAATACAACCTGACACCCCTTTGGCCAGCATGTTGGTTACAATCCAAATTGGAGTGGCTGCAGTCCTGCTGGAGTGGCAGATGCGGTTCTGTTGGAGCAGTGATGCTGTAGATGGGTGTAGTCTTCTTCTGAAGGTACGGTGGAAAACCCCAGCTGTTCCTCTTTGGAATCCAACAGAAGAGGCCGAGTCTGGTGTCTCAAAAACCCAGATTATATCCAGGTAGGAATGCTTGGTTCCTCCCTGTGAGCAAAGCATCTCACAAAGGGATGTTACAGTTCTTATCAGTCAGGCAGTGACATTCAATACCGATTATCAGCAGATGTCTCTGGAGGATTGGTTGTGGAAGAGATAAGAAAACTGCCCCCTTAACAGAAGACAACTGCCATACAGATGGCAAATAGAATACATCTTGCCTTGCAGTCTGTACACTTTCTTTACTGGCAGTGTGGTGCTCTGCTTGCTCCTGAATAGAGCATATCCTGAGGATATTCTGGAAATACGGAGGCCATGCCCTGGCAATGGGAACAAAGGTTGCACAGAGTAACTCCCTCTGATTTCAATCATGGTTTTGTCTTACTGCTCCTCCTTTCATCTCCTTGAAGGTATTTTTTGGCCCACTCCCTGCTTTTGCTTATGAAGTTACTTAAATGATTTTTCCTGTCTAAAATGATAAGTAACTGGGTCAACAACCTTAATTTTTAATTGCTATGAATAATTAGGAAGCTTTTATAGTAGCCCATCACTGCTTCTTCAAGATGACTTAGCAAATCTCCTGATCTCTCCATCCTCTGCTTTCTGGGTATGTGTTCACTCCACATTCCACTGCTGGGATTGCCTTTTTTCCATGTCATTCCTAAGAGATATCTTAATAGAAAATCTTGCTGTTAAGCCTGAGTGTACAAAGCTGTAATTGCACTGGAGTGGGATGGAGTTTGGAAGATCTTACAAACCCCCCCCCACCCACCCACATATCTAGTGTTTTTTTTAAGGAGTGCTTCCAGCTGTTTATTGTATTCCAATTTGAAATTGTGTTTTTGCACCTGCTTGAGAAGTCTGGGTTCTGCCCACTAGCTAAATCAACTTGTTGCTTTCTTGAAATTAGCAATACCAAAAGTATGCCTCCTGTCTGCTTTGTTTGGGTTCTAATCAGAGAACAAAAGGCATTTGGTAATTAAACTGCAGGGTAAATAACTGTACATTTCCTAAGTAAGATTTAAGCAATGCAATTGAGGAAAGATCTCCTGAATGTAGCTGACTACTAGTAGTATTACCACTACTATTAGTTATTAGTAGTACTACTGGTAGTTAGTAATGCTATTGACTGGTAGTAGTACACAAAAGAGAGTCTAGTCTCCCTGTTTTTAGAAATCTGTTTTTCAGAGGCAAAGTGAACGATGTTCGGAAAACGTTCCTGTAAATATGTTGACTTTTCATTGAGGTAATGTCACAAAAGAAGAATGGACTAAGCTCATATGGGCTTTTGGAGTAGTCCAAATGCTGGAGGCAGTATTTATATCTTGCATCTGCAGTTGAGCTGGTGGGAAGAGAAAAGGCAGAAGGATTCACCCTGGGGAGTTGCTGTACTTCATGTACCAGCCACGTCCTTCATGTGTTCCAAATAGCTTTGATTGGCGTTCTAAGCTTTCTGATATATAACATCTGCTTGCTGTCCAACTTAAGGAACAAGTGAATATTTGAGTTTTCTCATGGGTGAGGAAGCCGAAGGGTTATCTCTGGTTAGCATTAACACTTCAAATTAAAAAGAAGTCTTTGGTAAGATGTACATTGTCATTAGCATGCTGTTTGGTCTAGATTATTGGCTAGATGTTTAACTTCATGTTGTCAGTCTTGTATTATTTGGTAATATGCCTCAGGTACAAAGGAGGATGAGTGAAATAAATTTTTAAACCTGCCGCAGTGAGAGAAATGGATGTTTTGATATTTCTGTACAATGGTATAGCAGATCTAGTCACAGTAGCAAAGAATTGTTGCACATTTGGGGTTAAGAGAGAAGGAAAAATGAACAGTTAAAGCAGTTATGTGTGATGCTGAGCCATACTTACTTAAGATGAGCTTCCAAGAGTACTCAAAAACCTTGTGTTGTATGGTTTAATTTCAGTTACAGCCATGAAAACATAGGATAACTTTTCCCGTTTCTCCATTCTGAGTTAGAAAAGATTGTTTAATGATCACAGTTCAGCTTCTCAGTATTCAGGCAGCTACCTGAAGTTTTACCACTGCTGTTTTTCCACTGCTGTGTTTCTTGTGAGCAACATGTGCAGCTTCTTATCCATGTAGTCTTAACTTTTAAAACATCTTCAGTAAATTGGGAAAAGGCAGGTTAAATATTCCAATGTGTGATTATCCCAAAAATTACTGTGATACTTGTTACGTAATATTGAACAATATACTTCTGTGATCTCAGTTTCATGTGAGATACACTTAGTGCTTTTTCCAGTTTTTCCTGTGTGAAAGCACCTTGTGGGTGATTTCTTTCAGAAGTTTCGCAAAATTGCCCTCCTTAACTTACATTATGCCCTTTGACCTTTTGCCTTCTCTTTCTGTATGTCTTTCCTGGAGTCTTCAGAGATAGTCTTCCTTTTCTGATCACTGACTTTCACACTGTTGTGTAAACCTATGACTTCATGATTTTAGGCTTAAGTGTTGTGTACTTTAGTTACCTCTTCTCTAAGTTAAAATGCACTGGCCTTTTTATAATCTCTTCATGTCCTGATCATTCTTGCTCCATGCCGCTGTGCTGTCTGCTGGCTTTGAGCATAACCTTTGATTCTTGCTGCTCTGCATCTGCCTCCTTTACAAATTCAGCTCTCTTGTAATCTTCACACTTCAATCACTGAAAGCTGGTGAAGAAGTGTAGTAATGGGGAACTAAAATATGCTGTAAGTGTGTTGCTGCTATCAGCTTACTCTCCCCTAACCTTTTAAGCTTTGCTCTGGCATCGCCTTTGTAGCCTGTTCATGAATGTGGTAAGCTGTTGCCCTCAGCTAGCCTAGCTTCAGGTAGCAGACTTTGTCTAGCATAGGCTGCAGTCAACACCAAACAAATAACCCGCTACAAAAACAAGTGCTCATCCCAATATCTTGATAATTAACTTCATTAAGTGTACAGTTTTTTCATGTAGGGAGTGATTCAGAAAGCATATTCATTCTGAAAAGATTGTACAGTTGGGGTCTCTGTGTTCCTTCATTTCTGTATCAAATATCATTTGGAGGGTAAATGAATGTCCTGACTGTAAGCAAAATTCACATTGTACGTAAAATGTCTTTAAATTCTTTCCATATTTTGCCTGGTAATAAATAGTGAAGACCAGGTCTCTGTTGCTTATGTGTTGACTCACAACAAAGTTTTGGCATTCTGAACTAGCAATCAGTATGTATAATAAATAGCACTTGGCTCCCTTCTTTGAGCATTGCTGAGTCTTAATATTTTGTTTTCTCTTAGCATATGGTATCTTCAGGATTTCACTTTGAAGTTAATCAGACTTTGAAGTTCACGAGAAACAGAGTCTCTGATGCAAGAATCCACCAATGTATATAGTTGGTTTTTTGGAAGAGAAGCATTGTTATTCAAAAACTTAATTTGCTTATTTCTAGTAGTTAGTTCTTACTTTTTACCACTGTATTGTATTACAACTTTTTCAGATGAGAGTACAGATAGTGAATAGTGTTGTAATGAATTTCCTTAATGCAAATAAATTGTGCCCAGGGCTTTTTTGCTCTGCTGTAAGAGCATTTGGGTAAGTATGTAAATTCTGCGTTTACAGTGATTTCAGCTTTGGCATTAACATTCAGTTTGTTTTGTAGTCAGTTATGTAGGGTCCTCTACTTGGTAACTGTGCTGCTGTTACTTAAACTTCACAGAAAACAGCAAGCTGAAAAAAGGGAGCATTTTGTGGATGGCTTTTAAAAGGTTTTCAGGTTCTAATGAGCTATTGTTGTTAAAGGTTTGTAGCTGTTCCTATTTCTTGTCACATGCAGGCCAGAATTAATTGATTGTGCATTGTTAAAATGATGGATTTAGAACTTCTACTCAGAAAGTTTCTCTCAAATTATGCCTTTTTTAGGAGGAAGAAGGAGTTAGGGCATTTCTAGTTCTTGCACGGAACTTTTCTAAGTGAGCTTTTAAATTGAGCGTGTTTTCTAAATTCATGGCTTTGTGTAGTTGGGGAGCTAACTGTTCTTTTACTGTAGATTTCTTTTCCTCTGGTATACTACCTCCTACTGAGGGTAAAAATGCCTTTTTATATTTTGATGTTGCAACTGAGAATGTTGCAAATGCACATGGAAAAAAAAAATTGATGGTATTTTCTTCCTTGTTCTCCAAATAGGCAGACACCAGTATGGTTTTATAACTTCATTTTCTTTGGCCTCAGTATATTCTCACCCTAAATCAAGTGGACAGTATATTTATGTTCTTGCAGCATGCTATCTGGAGAAGTGGCCAAAACAGCTGAAATTTAAAGGAAAAAGTAGTAGCTGTGTTCCCTTCTGTTATGACAACTCTGGTTGTGGGATTGAGGATTAGAGGCAGTGAGCATAAACTGAAACATAGGAGCTTCCTTCTGAACATCAGGAAATGGAGAGAGGGACTGCACTTTGGCACAAGTTGCCCAGGGAGATTTTGGAGTCTCCCATGTTGGAGGTACTCATCTGGACATTGTGCTGAACAACCTGCTCTGATAGTCCAGCTTGAGTAAGGAAGTTGGACAGGATGATGGCCTCCAATGGCCCTTCCATTTCCAACCTCAGCTGTTCTGTGATTCTTTGACTTTTTTACAGCAGACTTGTTTCCACAGTAATCAGCAATGATGGCAGATTATTTCTTCCACATTAAAAAAGCTGTCAACGTTTTTCTCTGAGGCATGAAATGGGAAGTTCCTACCTCCAAAAAAATACTATATTTCTTCCAGAAGTGCTTTCTTTTCCAATACTTGGAAGTGACTTTTGAGACCTTTCAAATGAAAACATTTTACCAAAAATTGATTTATACTAGCTTCAGAAGGTAAACATAAAATATTTGTTAAGTTTCAGTTGTGGGCTGTAGATGAAAGTTCAGTTCAGGTACAGTATCCCAGCTTCTGTTTTGGAGAAGGTATCTTCCCATAGAAAATTCTTTGGAGGAGATAGAAACCTGAAGCAAGTACATATTTATGCTAAAGTACATTTGTACCTTAGTAATATATTTGGGAAATTTAAACTTTAATTTTTTATTCAGAATGTCAACTGTTGCTTTGATTTTGAATTTAAACAAGAATTGACAACTTTTCAGAGACCAGAAATACTGTTTTCTGACTGTCTTTTGTAACATATGAGATGAATTGTATGAAGGAAGGTGAGAAGTATTCTTTGACTGAATGGCTTTGACTTGAATTTGTCATCCTATTCATAACTTTTCATGTTTCTGAGAAGCATAAGCTCTTGAAAGCTTTGTCAGTAAGGAGGTGTAGTCTAAGTTGTAACCCACTGGGAAAATTCCCACTTCATGAAGAGAAAAGAAGTGAGAGAAGGTTTTGTACAGCGAGAGTGAGAACTACTTCTTTGGGACAACCCTCCAAGCAACCCTTTTTAGCTGGCTCAAAAAACCCAAAACAATAACCCAAACAAAACCACAAACAAACAGAAAATCCAAACCAACAAAACATCTCCCCCCAGAAGAAAAAACAACAAAAACCCAACAAATCCACTGGCATTACTGTAGGAACGTTTTGTTACGATATTCTTTTTGAAGGCAAGGTCATATGGTTGTTTTGCTATTGAGATTATAAGGTCTTATAGCTCTTTAGTTTTATGTGTGGATAAACAACATACTCCAAGATTTTAGGAAAGAATTAAAAAAGAAAGATTCATAAGAAATACTTCATTTTCCAAATAACTTCTATGAAGTGAAAATCCATATCCTGCCTCTGGAGTGCCAAATACATGAGGTGGTCCAACCAAGGCACACACTCAGATGTGTCAGCAGTAAAAATTGCTGATAATTGAAAATCTGTTCATGTATTCTTTAATTAAGTGCTGAGGTAGTACTTCACCTTGAAAGAACTTTTCCCCTTTAATATGAAAGAAGAGCTGGCAGAAAAAAGCTCATGTAATTCCAGAGTAATGTACAAGACAAAAAGATCTGTTGGGCAACTTTTACCAACTGTCACTTCTCCACATAGCTTTTGTTAAGTGCCATGTATATGAATTTTAGGTTTTAGCAGCAAAAATTATTTGGGGTAGGAGGGCAGGCTGGCAGTTTGTGAAGCAGTTTGCCATCTGGAGGTGGTATAAGCAATCTGTTCACCAGGGCTTTCATATAGAAATGAACTCTGGACATTTTTTCAGAGGACACTGGCAAAAGAACAGCTAGGCAAAAGTGAAGCTCATCAGAAAAATTACCCACATCACACCTTGCAACAGCTACATGGTTTTCAGCCATGGAGATCATAACAAATTCATCAACAAATTCATGTGCTAGCAAAGATGGTGTTACTTAATAAGGGGAGTACTTTTTGTGTGCTGTGGAAATCCAGTGGTCACTTCTGACCTGGCTGTTTTGTGGATTGCTGTAAAAAAAAAAATAATCAGCTTCATGTCCTGTGTTTGGTAACTGGCCATTGCAGCTACTCTGACTGTGAAAGTTGTTCAGAGAGAACTGAGAACAGAGGATTTTTTTGTGTGTATGGTTGTTAGTTTTGCTTCTTTGCTCCAATTTTCTGATATTGTCTAACCTATGTAATCAAATGTTGATGAGGGTAGAATTTATGTTAGAAGTAATCTAAAGCATTTTATTCTTTTTAGAAGCCAAATGTTAGTGCTTTGCAACAGCTTTTTGAAGGTTTGTATTAAACTGTTCACCTGTTACAGTAGAAATTGAGCAGACTGAAATGGTTCATAATTGTGTTGTACTAGTATTTTCTTTGAGCTCTTCAACAACATACCACCAAAATTCTGCATCAACAGTTAAGGAATATTAGTTGGCTTTTGGCTAAACTAGAGCTCCAGCTGAGTGCAGTGACAAAAGCTTGACTGGAGCTCACTTTAGAGTGCTCCCTGCGTTTTTACTGACCACAGAGATGTCACATACATGGTTCTTTGATTTGCCAGTAGCAGTTTATGTATCTAATGGCCAGTGTCCTCCTTTGCATGGTAGATTCACTGACAGATTTATCAAGCTGTGGAATTGCCAGCAGCTCTGTAGGGTTGTACACCACAGCTTCTGTGCAGTGACTGACTGCTGCCATGGAATAGGAGCCTTTAGTGCTGTGTGTGTCCTTTTATATTTAAAAGGATTTAAAGTTATTTGTACAGCATTTTATTGCTCTTTACTACACAGACCCCACTTCTTTCAGTGCAGGAATCTGTGTATTTTATTAGAAAATATTAGTCTAATATCTGAAGCACTCATGAAGTGTTGGTGAATGTGAAAAATGTTAGTATGGTTTGCATTACTGTAGAGGTGCTTCTGATACTAGTCTGTGTCAGGAAAAAGCCTTTTCTAGTGCTCTAAATTTTTATCAAAGTGAAAGAGACTCCAAACAACCTAGGGGCTGCCAGTTTAGCATTAAGACACAAGCATAGAAATTCTTGGTGTTTTCCCAACAGTAAAACAGAAATCACTGAAACATTGTCAAAACCAAATAGTCCAAATAATTTTGACTAATAGGCAGATTTCAATTTAGATAATGCTGAGTTTTTCCTAGGCTGCTCTACTTCTAACCCTCAAATTATGCTTCATGTTTTCTTGTCTTTAATGCCTTTCTGCTTTCCACCAGCCCAAACAGCTGACTTCAGTAACTGATTTCCATTGTCCCTCAAATAATATGTGGAGGCTTTCTTTCTATGTCAGGTGCACTGTTTTGCAGCTCTTAAAGCCTTTGGATTTTTGTTGAAGTCCTTCTCTCTGTGTCTATCTCTCTCCCTCTCTTCCCCCTCTGCCCTTCCCCTATTCAGATTACTGTTTTCTACTTGGCAGAAAACAGGAAAATCTTCAAATAATTCAAATCTTAGCTAAGTGAACTCTCCTGAAGCTGGTAACTGTCCCATGGGTTTATATGTAATTTTGAGTACTGGAATGATGTAAGTTTGTATATTGTTCTTATTGATTGGAAGTCTTGGTTTTTATTATCAGTTTGCCCTGTGAGGAAGAAACACATTTATAAGAAAGATCCATGGAAATTTGAAGAAGCTGAGCTCAATCACTTATCTTTTTTGAAATTGTTTAAAAGTATTCTTGACAGTAGTAGCTATGTAAATCAAAATGTTGTTGATTTTTCTTTTGGAGACCATGCAAACCAAAAACTAGAAGAGGTCAAGTGCATGTTTATTGTACCAGTTTTGGATTGTACAGGGAGTTCTCACTCATTACAGAGCAGTTAAATTAGCAACCTGCCTGGGATTGTAGACCTGTTGATAAGCTCTGGTACTTCATTAGACAGTTTTAAATATTCCCAAAATGCTCTGTAAAGCAGCTTGTGTTAGTTTAAGCCTACATTCTAGATGTGGGCAGTGCAGAAGGAGATTAATGACTGAACCCTGCTGTCCAATGCTGTGAGTAAATTCCTTCAATTGCAACGTCTGCTGGCCAAAAACAAGCATTCACTCTTGTAAATGCAGATGGTAAAACTAAAGCAGAGCAAGATCATATTACAGGTCTGCATGACACACCAAGAGAAGATACAAACCCTGCAATACCAACAGACATGGATTCTGTGAAATTGTCTGAGGAACTGACTTAGAGGTTATAAGGCAGTGGTGGGGAATCTCCTTGGAAATATATTTTTGCTACAAGTTTATTACAAATTTACTTATATGATCAGAAAAGTCTCATAAAACATTTACAGCCTTCCTTTCACCTAGGCTGGAGAATTAGTACATTCTCTTCCTGTGATATGGCTCTTTAATTAGTTAGGAAAAGAAACAGAACAGCACAATAGTCCCCATTTTGAAAGATGTAGACTTGTTCTAAGTGGGATAAAGTCTCTTGGGAGCCATTTCTGGGTACATAAAGTAGGAGGTTTCATCAGCCTGATTATCTTCTGTGATGAAATTACAAGATCTATGAATGATGGGAGAGTAGAGGCCATCATCTGCGTTGGTTCGTAGCAAGGCTTTTGCTGTGGTCTCCCATGGCATCCTTGCATCCAAGTTGGAATGGTAAAGTTTGGATGGATGAAAAACTAGTAGATGAGTGAAGGTCCTTGAAGGAAACTGTACGCAGAATGGCTGAGGTTGCTTGGTCTGATCAGACTGAGGGGAGACCTCATTGCAGTTACAAAGGGAATGGCCTGAACTTGTGTCAGGGGAGGTTTAGGTTGGATATTGGGAGAAATTTCTTCACTCCAAGGGTAGTTGGGCACTGGAGCACACTCCCCAGGGAAGTGGTCACAGCACCAAGCCTGAGAGTGTTCAGGAAACATTTGGACAATGCTCTTGGGCATGTGGAGTGACCCTTGGGGATGTCCTGTGCAGGGTATGAGTTGGACTCAATGATCTGATTTGATTCCTCCCAAATCACCATATTCTGCAGTTCCTTGATCTGTGATTCTGTATGTGAAAAACTGATAGACATTTGAGTTTGGGAAGTATTAGTTAATGTGTAATACTACTGGCCTCCAGATAATATCACAGGTGTCTGTCCTGAAATCTGTTTAATGTCTTCACATTTCCTTGTTCAGCTGCTGATCATGCACATCACAAAAAATCTGTGAATGATTCCAATCTGGGTTTGCAGTTTATACACTTGAAGTAAGAGCTGCTATCCAGAACAATCTAGACAGGCTAGAAGAGTGTACCAACAGGCATGCTGTGTGACTGAACAGAGATGTAGGCAGTAGGAGATGCTGTGTCCCTCAGACAAGAGCTGGCTGGCTGGGAAACTGCTCTGCTGAAAGGCTCCTAGAGATCCTAGGATCACTGTCATACATGAACAAAGAGTGTGCCCTGGAACTGATAAAAGCCAGTAGCATCCTGGGCTGTATTAACAGCAGCATAACAAGGAAATCAGACCAAGTGCTTCATCTTTACTTGTCACTTGTTAAATTGCATCTGGAATATTGCGTCCAGTTTTGATGCCCCAGTATGAGTAAAAATGATGCAGAGCTGGACTGAGCTTTGTAGAGCACTGTGAAGCACCACAGAATCTGGCGTGCATGCACTCTGAGGAGAGGCTGGGGAATTGGGGCTTGTTTGGCATGGAAGAAAGACAGCTGTAGAGTAGGGATTTGTGGTAATGGTCTGCCTACAAATATACAGATACAAACTATCTGTCAACAAATACACAAGTATAAAGAAGTTGCCTAAAATGCAGGTACAGACTCTGTACTTGGATATAGAGCAGGAGAATAAGAGAATCACCATGAATTGAATCAGATAGTGCATTGAATACCATAAACTATATTTAATAATAGCTTTTTATGCGCTTTTTGGGCAATGTGTTATTATTTTTAATAATGGCATTTCGTACAGTCCTTAAAGGGGTGTGGCAAGCTTTAAAATACCACATTTGCTTGGGATAGTGTAGCTTTTTCTGGAGTAGATGCCTTCCTTAGTTAGCCAAAAGTAAACTCTGTCATTGTACACAGATTAGAAAAGCATTGATGTTGGAAGGCAAGTTTTGAGATCATCGAGTCCAACCTCTTTGCTGAAGTGGAGTAATTTAGAACAGGCTGGTCAGGACAGCATTCACTTGGATTTTTTTTAATATCTCCAGATCCTGAAATTGATTTTAGGATAGATGCTATTGTAGATAGATGCACCCCTCACTGAATTCATACACATCACTTCTTCATGAAAAGAGCCTGAGAAAGGGTAGGGTTTTTGCTCAAATTGCACCACAGTTAAGATTTTTATACTCTTTCCAATTTGTTTTTACGCATGTGTATCTTTTATTGTGGTATATAGACAGAATGTGCTATATAGACAGATGTTGCTTCTATGACCTTTACAAGTTGTATTTATTTGCACTATTTCTGTGAAGTGTAGTCATGAATTGTTCTGTGTAACATTTAAAATTGACAAGTTTATAAAGCAGTTGGGTGAGTTTAGAGTGTTTTTTCCTAATTTGTTAACTTCAAGTATATGATGACAATTGATGTATGGAGTCTTGTTTTTTAATACTTCCATCTATTTCCTTAGATCTTTTCTGGTGATCTCTTTGTGCGTTTCTTTCATGTATCATTTGAGCAAGGAGAATTAATGTTTTTGTGCTTATATGTAAAGTTACAAACCCACTCAACAACTGGTGTAGATACCCACATAAAACCTAATAGTGTTTTTCATGATTTTTTTCTAATTCCATAGCAAATTTGGCCTAGTTTTTTAGAATTGCTTGAATGTTCTCTCTTGAGGTATGATCAGTGAGTTTTAATAGCTGAAATGCATTTAACTGTTGGAAAGACAGGGAGTCAAACTTCCTTGCTGTTTCTCTACATAGAGAGCTAGTGAAATGTGTAGCTTTATGCTTAACTCAGACAAAATGGACCCTGACTATAGTGTACAGATCTCATTGACATTTTCTAGGTTTGAAAAAGGAATTGTAAAGAACTACAGTGTGCTTGAGTGCTGCCTGAGTTGTGTGTCAAGTGTGGGTGTCACTGCAGGCCCATTTACTGATGTTATCAGCCTCCCGACAGGTGCTTGCCAGCAGAGAGGCTGCTGCTTGGATACACAGCGGGGAGCATTGTGAGGCTGTGAACCCTTAGACCCTTCAGTGGCAATTGCAGGAGGACATTTTTCACATAAGGAGACTAAATAAACTTGGCATGGCATAGCTTTCTAAATGGAGGCTATGTATATACTTCCTTGAATTAGGTTATTCCTGATGTAGCATGAGAGAATTGTAGAATGGCTTGGGTTGGAAGATCATTAGTGTGAGTAGAACACTAGACCAGGTTGCTCAGAGCTCCATCCAGCTGGGCCTTAAACAGGGATCTTTACTGTGCCCTCACAGTAAAGAATTTCTTTCTAATATCTCATCCACACCTTCTGCCTTTCAATTTCAAGGTGTTGCCCTTGATTCTGTCTTTACAGGCCTTTGTAAATAGTCTCTTTCCATCTGTCTTGAAGACCCCTTTCAGATGCTGAAGACTGCAAACAGGTCTCCCTTAAGCCTTCCCTTTTCCCTGATGAACAATCCCAGTTCTCTCAGCTGTTCAGAAAGAAGTGTGAATATCCTGTTCTGGTTGTAGAAAGTAGAAGGAATTAGGGTGTGATTTAGTAATGGTGCTGCATTCGCTTAGTTTGTTTTATCTGTTTCATGTATTAACATAGAAAGGAATTTCCAGTACTGAATCCTTAAGAGAGTATTTTAGAAATAAACCTGGCAACCAAATTATAGGTGTTTCTTCAGGCTCCTGCCACATGCTAGATGGTCTTCTACACCTAGTACTTAGAGACAGAATTATTGCAAGGTGCTGCTGTAGCTTCTTCTGTGGATTTCCACATCTGGACATAATCTATCTGACTGCCCTTTGTTTGCCTGTATACTGCATTCAGTTGTGCTTCTGTCCTCATTTTTTAGATATATTGTCATGATTCCTCACTTATTTGGGAGCTGGGCTGTACTGTCTGTGTGTGTAGCTTTCAGTCTTGCTGCTCCTGCTGAGTAAAATACTGGTAAGCTATACAGTGAAGGATGTCTTTGGATTGTCTTTGGCTAAGGGAAACTTGGAAGAAGTGAAAATTTTGAAAAACAATTTTGAGTGGTGGCGTTCAGATTGTGAAATTCCTGTCTAAACCAAATTCCTCACCTAAAAACAGCCAAGTACTATCCACAGTGTTATCCCTGAATGTTGTATATACTGGTTTCAGTCACCATATTAGCTAATTTTTGTAAGTGATTCTCTGCCTTTCCAAATAATTTGGAACTATTTGGAAATATGGTTTTGCTTCCGTATAGAGTGTTTTACTAGCTAAAAGTTAGGTTAATTGTTAGATTTCCTGTCTTTATGAAGCCCAGTAAAGTGTTCTACTCAGATTGTGATTTTATAATTGTGCATCAAATGTTATAATTAGAAATCATATTGAGGGTCTGCATGTCCTGCATGCAACAATATTTGTGTGTGTGTCTGATTTATGTGTGCCATTTCCTGACATACAGTTAATCACTAAAAATGTGATTTATACACTGTAGTAATCAAAGCCTAACAGAAGTTCTGTACATTGCTGGGAAAGACCTTTCTATTTTTACCTGTATATAATTTTGTCATTCCTTTTCTATTTGGTTTAACATGTGGGGTGTGTGGGAGTGTTGTCATTTTAAGCTGAGTTTCATTCAGCTTTTCTGAGTAAGCTGGGATGGTAGAAATGGTTCATTGTACATTGTCTGCTGAAGCTGCAATACCCAGGGTTTAGTTTTGTGTTTGTACCTCCAGTTTATTGCTTTGATTAATACATCTATGCTTACTTCCTGTTTTTTTCTTTGGTGCTATGTATGATACTATTAGGGCCTTCATGTTGGGCCTCCTTTCTTCTCTTTATAATGATGAAAGGATCATTTGCACTTGGTTTAAAAGGATAAGGCATAAGAACTAAGAAAGTTTATCAGCCTCATAAGGATATTTATTTTTGAAATTTTGCGCAAGAAAAGCAGGTATGGATATGGTTTTCTTACATTCCAATTATTTGTTAAAGCAAGACCAAAACTATATAATAAGCCTAATCTCACTTAGTTTGCCTTCTACAAAATAACATTAGCTATAAAATCATTATATTTCAGAGGCCCATTTTCTGGCCATTTTTCACTATCATCTACTTCCCAGTAAGGCCAGCTTTGATTTCAGTATCTTTTCAATTTCTCTTGTGTCATGGGTTCACTCTGAAATTTACTCATATTATTTAAGATGCATCCAGGGCAGAGCAAATTAGAGCAAGTTTTCTTGTAGAAGCAGAAGAACCAATTTCATTACTAAAATTCCAAATATTTCATAAACTGTCCAAATGCACACACTTCAAAACAAGTTTTCACACTACTAAGTGTGAAAATGTATGTGCAGTATACAAAAAATTCAAGACGCATGTCACCAAAGTGCAGAAACAAAATATTTGCTCCTGTAGCTTGTGCAGAGCCCCAACCCAAAATGCTCCTCTCTCTTTACCAGTTCCCAGTCACCCCCTTTTACTGATGACGTACCTCTCTAAAGTGTTGTGCCAGTTATCCTAACACTTGGGTTGGTTTTCTGAAGTCCCAGTCAGAAGGTCAGTGTGCACTGGAATTTGTCCAACTGAGCCTGTTGGCTTAAGAGTAGCCATTCAGCCTGGGCAAGGCACCCTGTCTGTCCCTCTTGGCTTACCAAAAACCTGTGCTACCTGTGGGCTCCGTTCCCAGTGTGCAGCACCAACTCACACACCCCGGGTGAGGTATTTCTACCTCTTATTCTGGTTTGTGCAAAGGAGGGAGCAGGGTGGTAGCCCACAAAAGACTGGCTCCCCAATCATCAAAACTTTACAGCATTTGTACATTTTAACAAACTAAGCATCATCATTCATTGCTTACAGATTATGTGACTTCCATTAATTGGCACTCAACCCCCTGTTTGCTATGCTAATTAGTCTGCAGGTGCAGTTCTTCCCTCTGCCTGACTCCAGGGTCTGTCTGGAGCAGGTGGTCACTGAGTTGGTGTCCACTGCTGGATTTGCCTCTCCCCCAGTTACTGCACAGTCCTGACCTTACTCCTGGTGGCTCTCATGCAGACAGCCCATCTCATTCATCTTGGGATTGTCTTCCCTTTTCCCTAAAACAAACACTAGCCAAGCATATGATGTTAACAGTGCAATTGCTTAATCATAACTGTCCAGCTGCATCTGCTCATTGACCTCAACAAAAAAAAATTGTGAAGTTTGATTCAGATCTTGAGGGGCTTGATATAAGATGTGCATGTGCTTTTTTCTGATTCCGAGATGTGCAGCTGGCCTCCATCGTGTGAAGTGGTGCAAGGGATGTGCAGATGGGGTGGGTGAACTATGGTGGGATACTGTGAGGAAATAAGGCATGCTTGAGGCTCTGTATGCCGGGAAGCCAACTGTCCCAGCTTATTGTAACAGCAGTGTAAGACATGCTTCTGACTCTGTGTACTTGATCAGGGGAAGTGAGCTACTCTGGGTTATCACAGCATAGTTTTCTCCTGCCCTACATAGGGCTACAGGCTTTCTTGCTAACTCTTAAGTATACCAGAAGATCTCTTTACATGTCACAATTACTAAAAATATAATTTTTTGTGTGTTCCGTTGTCCCATTAAGTCTATGTGAGAGAGACAAAATATTAAACTTTACTTTTACTACATAGCCTCTGCACTTTTTCTGGTATTTTTTTTCTCCTCTCACATTTACATTCAACCTTTGAACAGTTTACCTTCAACCTTCTTTTTTAGCAAAAAAACCCTACAAACACGAAAAATAAGCAACCATTTGCTTACAGTATTTTTGAGAAGAGATGGTTGTTTTCATTCATTCTCAGTCAAGCCTCAAAGAGGCCTTGGTAGGAGCAGGGAAGAGACTTTAGAAAGGATACTGTACCACAGGTTCTGTTATATGAGCATGGGTTTTCAGTAAGTAATTTTAAGCCTGGTATGATACACAAGCAGAACAATGTAGAAGTAGAATGAAGGAGTATCTGTGTGAAGCTGCAAATAGCTGAAAAGCTTTTAGTGAATGTTTCTGGACAATAATATTGTAATGAGGGAGCAGCTGGCATTTGTAGAATGCAAGCCTCTTCTGTCTGGGGGATGATCTGTTTCAGAGCACAAGGGGTGTTGTCAGTCCTTTGAAAATTGGGAGGATGCTGATGCTGGGGGCATCTCAGTTCCATCTGAGTTCTTCAGAGCTACCTACAGCTGCCAGAGATAGTAATTTTCAGGAACACCTGCAATTATTTCTCTTTTTGGAAAAGAAAACCCATTCTTTCTGTTTAAGAAGGCATGTTGGGGTTTGTATATTGGTGGATTTCAGTGGCAAAGATTGGCTTGCAATAATACTGACAGTTTGGCATTTAAAAGAGCAGTTTCTTTACTAAGAACTTGAGACTTTTGAGAGCTTCCAATGGAGGTTTTCCTGTTATTCTTACTGTAAAAAACATGATTAACTTCTTTCTCTAAAACTAGTTTTTCTGAAAATCAGACTCATTTATTTCATTGTTGTTTTATCTGTTTAAAAAGGGTGTTCAAAGTGAATGTAAGTGAAAGTATCTGGATTAATACTTCAATAGCCAGCTCCTAAGAGAAGGTTTCCAATTAGAGGTATGTCCTTTTGACTCCTGTTCATCCTCTGTTGTCCCCCCACATGTTGGTTATTTAATTGCTTTCAGCTGCAGGTACTGATATGCATGAGATTCCATATTAACTTTAACCTGTTGACTAGTGATAGAATGAGGACTACAGGAGCAAATGCTGACGGTTCACAGTCAGCTTCCAGTTGTATGTTGAAAAATGTTCAGTGAACTTGCTTGTTTCATGATTTCCTCAGGGATCAAGGTGAACCTGACCACTCTACAGTTCCCCAATGATTTTTTTGACCTTCTTTCCTCAACTGGTGTAACATTTGCTTTTTTTCAGTCATTAGGGGCCTCCCCAGTGTGTATACTTTTTTACATGACTTTAGATGTGTGTGAAAGAGAGGGCCTTGTCATGGCATTGCCCATCTCTCAGTACCATTGGGTTCAGCAGGTCTTATCCTGTGGATTTGTGTGGATCAAGTTCTGTTAACACAATTTCTGAGGAAATTGTCATCAACTGATGGCTATTCTTTGAACCTCCTTTAACCCTGTCATTAAGAACAGGAGTATTTTGCAGGTAAAAAACAAAGGCACAGAAGACATTGTGTACCTCTCTTATCTGTTCCTAGGTACTCTAAATCACCTCCTCCATTCAGTAACTATCCTGTGTTTTCAGAGGTCAGCTTTTCACTGTTCATGGGGCAATAGAAACTCTTTGTGTATCCTTCTCATGCTTGCAGTCTTACTGTAGGTGAGCTTTGCCTTTCCTAATGCTATTCCTGCATGCCCAGACAATGTATCTAAATGCTTCCTTTGTAGCCTAACCTTGCTTTCACCTTCTGTATACTGCCTTTCAGCAATGGAGTTACACCATGAGTTCTTTGGCTGGGCTGGTCTTCTGATATGTGTATTTCACATTATTTTTTGGGCTGGATTGTCCCTGTGATTGGAGAATGTCCTTTGACCTGCTTGCTTTCTTCTGATCCTTTACCATCATTGCAACTTTCAGTGGGATCATACCTACCAATCCCCAAATTTGCTTTCCAAAAGTCCATGGAAAGAATTAGTTCATTTGTGTGGTAGTTGAAGGCACTTTGCTCTCAGTCTTATAAGCCTGTCCAGTACAAATCATACTACTCCTAGTTTTACTGGGTTTTAGTTACCCTGTAATGCCAGGTTGAACAGCACTGGGAAGGATTCACAATAGAGTACAATAATGTACTCTATTGCTCACCTTCCTCTCTGCCCCCAGGGCTTAGAATTCCCCTTTGTCATGGTCATTATCACCGAGGCTGCCAGTGATTTTTGTATCCTTAATTGGCAATTCCCAGCTAGTGAATCACAGATGTGCTTAGCTATGCACCAGCACAGGTTAGCCTGTCCAGTACCTATATTAAGGAGATGCTCTTTATAGAAATCCTATCCTAGCCTATCCTGTCCTGTCCTATTCTTTTTAGTGTGTCTCCACCTGTTCTGTTGTTTTGTCAAGGAGATTAAAATCATTCACAAGAACCAAGGTTGCGGTCAAAAGCAATCCTCAAGTTTTTTAGGGTGCTCTGTCCATGTGGGAGGTCTGTAAAAAAGTCTTTTGTCATGATGCCACATTTCCTGCCTTCTTTTCTTACGTGGATCCACAAACCCTCACCCACCTGTTGTCCACTAAAAGAGCTTCATAAATCCAAACTGGTCTTTTGCATAAAGGCGCCCTTTACCTTCTTAATTTTCTCTGTATTTCCTGAATAGCATCTTTTTGTCCATCACAGCTCTGTCATTCCTGCCAGATCTCAGTTATTCCAGTCATGTTGTGTGGTGACTGGATGCAGAGCTCTTGTTCTTCCTCCTGTGTGTTTTTTCAGCCTTCATGTGTTGCATGTACACTTCAGACAGGGGCCCCTTCAGCCTGTAATGTTGCTGCTTAAATGCCTCTTGTTCTTGTCACTTAGGGTCCTTTATTATTTCTACAGTTCTTCACTTACCTGTGTCCCTTTCTATTTGGAGATGATGTGAGTTTGAAAGTAACTTGGCCGGTAAAAATTGATATATTGCTTTGACTAATGCTGCTGTGCGAGGAAGTAAGTGGAAAGAATAATATCCATTCACACTCACTGTCTTCTGCTTGTTGCAAGCACTGGTGTCTCCTTTGTCAAAATCTTGTGTTGGTTTGCGAGGTTGTTCAGTGCTTTTGCTTTTCGTTTTGGTTTTGTTTTTTTAAAGATTGTTCAAGAAAAGGAAGACAGGAAAAGGAAGATAGTTTGGTGACCAGCTTCAAATCTTAAAATAGAATTAACAGTTTTATGAAATGTGTTAAAGCTGTTCCAATTATTAGAGTTGTATTAGAGATTGCTGCTCATGCTATAACCTCTTCCAAGGCAGGATTTATCACTTTGCAGTGAAAACATACTCCAGGCAATAGAATTTGGCATTCCTGGCCAGAGCCCAAGTAAATACTACTGTTTGGTTTCTTTGTTCCTTTTTTAATTTAAAAACATAATTTCATTTTGATTTGAAAGACCCTGAGTAGTAGAGGTTTTGTGGATTTGGCTGCTGTTTATAGTTCCTGCAGCTATATTATGTTTGTATACAAATTGCTGTGTAATTAATAATGTCATCTAATTTGTTTCCATTATATATACAGTGTTGAAATTGAACTTGAATGTTTACTGTTAACTAACAGTAAAGCTTGTGTTGAGAACGTATTAGGGTGTTTTTTTTAAATACCCATTTGAATAAATTTTAATGCTTCCCTATTAACACACAAAACCAGAAACAGACATGTGCACACAAATTGTTGGAGCTGGAGAAACAGAGCTGTGACTTTGGCAACTTCAGGTTGCCTGCGAGTGCTCTGAGCTGGTTCCAGTGAGGCTGATAGCATAGCTTAGCCTTCCTGGGCTGCATCTCCTAACATCTGAGTGTGTGCACAGTTCTGATTGTTCTTCATTCTTTTCAGTTCTTCTTGCTGCAGACATTGTGCAGTGTCCCAGTGATTCGTGCAGGTGGTTAAAAGGAAATCTCTATGAATTACTTTGCAAAAAGGTGTTTTTGAGAGAAGCCTATTCAGCAGATGTTTACTGTATAATGGTAGGTAGTTCTGCATCAAGTTCTAGTTTTGTTTGCTGGCTTCTACTATTTTGGAGAAGTGCAGGTGAACCTTTTGTCCTCATAAGTGCCCTACAGTTTGTAGGCTGTGGAGAGAAAGCTGGAATAGGACTATAAACAATACTTGGTTTTGTAGTGAGTTGTGGGGGTGTTGTATGACATTTAGGTAGAATAAGTTTACTGGTGTGTTTAGGAAATTAAGGTTACAGCTCTGAGGTAGTTTGTATTGGCAAAAGCGTATTTTGCTGGGAAAAACTGCCTCAGTCACATAGATAAAAATTACCTTCAACCTAGGTTTTCTTTTGAAATTAAGTCATGTATATGACTTCTTTTTAAATTATGTTCCTGTTTATGTGCATTACCTTGGCCTTTCAAAGCTGATGCTAAAGTAATAAAGCTAAAATTTGTGTTCCACTGTGTTGAAGCAACTCACAGATTTTACAGATTATCGAACAGGCAGGTATAGTTACACACACACATTGAAAGAAAAACATAAGATCCCTCTGGTTCATTTAGGATTTTAGTTCATTTGTGTGGTAGCTGAAGGTGCTTTGCTCTCAGCCTTATAAGCCTGTCCAGTCTAAACCATACTACTCCTAGTTTTACTGGGTTTTAGTTACCCTGGAATGCCAGGTGGAACAGCGCTGGGAGGGATTCACAAGCAAACTGTGCATTGCATGTTTTTTTGTGAATGAAGCATTTGTGGCTTCTCGATTTTTCTGTTGCTTTATTTTTCCGAAGTATAGTGAAGCAACAAGACTGTTTTAATTAAAACAAAGGACAATTCTGAATTGGGAAACTTTTCTTAGCCAATTTCTCTACGTTATAGACTTAAAGTAGATGCAGTTCTTAGGATAGAAAGAAAAAAAAAATTATATCCATCATGCTTTTGATGCTTAAAAAATGATCAGTAGTTTAAGTTATTCTTCTCATGCTACCCATTGTGGGGGGAAGCAAGGGGATGTACTTCTCTTCGTAGCAGAGAGTGGCACAGTCCCATTCACAATTGAGCTTGGTAGTCATTGACTACCAAGACCAGCTTTTCAGGTAATGCCCCTCTTGGTCAGTTAGTGACTTCTGAGCATGGAGTTAAAGGATGTCTGAGACAACTGTCGATGCATGCAGAGGAAGGAATATTTCTATTGCTGCTTCAGGAGCCAAGTAGGTCTGTTGGAGATTGATCTGGGAAGCGAGCTGCAGGATCCTGGATTTCTGTGCACGTTCTTGGTCATGGATATGACCCAGGCTGCTTTTGCTTGTGGCTGTAGGGGTTGGGAAGTAGTAAAGAAAGGCTCAGCATGTGTGTGGTGCCTGGCCATGCATGTAGGTACTATTGGATAGACAAGCTGTGTGAGAGGAGGCTGGTAATTGGAAGGCATCTCTGGGTTAAATATTTGATACAGTTAACAGTTCAAACATTTTTACAGAACCATTTTTAATAAACATTCTGTAGTTATTTTAAAATAATTTATATTGTGGTTTCATAATTGTTCCATTCAAAGGTCTTTTTTTTGTCTGTAGTAGTGCTTCCAGCAACTACCTAACCCAAGTAACAAATTAACAAGTTGCTTTACATTTCAAATAAACAATCTACTTAGGTTTTGCAGCTTCATACCTTGAAAAGAAATGCTGTTATTAGTCAAGATATGATGTCCCTTACTTTGTTGTTGGTTTTACTTAGCATATGTTTATGCTAGTGTGCCTTACATCTTGCTGCTTTTGAATTCATAAAGGTTGTGCATGCTTTCTGTTTACCTTTAACATGGGAGGAAAAAAGCCTGAAGCAAGACCCACGGGCTGCCACAAAAATGCCTTCACAGGGAAACTGAGTTAGGTTGGTTTTAATTAATTTAAATTGCCAATTAGGATACTTCTTTGATTCATGGTTTTCAGTTTAACTTGGAGCATTCATCTAGAGAAAACTTGAATCTTAGTAGTAGTCAATAAGTGTATTTCCTATTGAACATAACATTTGAAGTCTTATTTGCAAAATTTTGTGAGGAAAGGAGGTAATTTACAGCCACATTTAAGGAATTTATATAACTGCACATTTTATTGGCTCTTAGGTATTGTGTTTTAGGCTTTTGAAATATTGCATGGTTTACTTTGTTTTCCTTGATAAGATTAATTTTTACTCATTAATTGATGATGGGCTTCTATTTAATAGAAACATGAATTAAATTTAGGCAACAAGCTTGTTAAAACAGTATTGAAAGGCAGATATGTTTTGTCAGGATGCTGAAAATAAAGTGGCTTTGAGTAATCAGGAAAATGGAAACAAAATTATTTGAGGAAGATGCAAATTTAAGTATTTTTTCTTGATCTGTAGTATTTGTAGAACCTAGTGATTTAGTATTCACTTGCACTTTGCTTTCTTTTTCCGATATGTAAAAATTAGACTGTTTTCTCCTATAATTTGTAATAAATTTCCTAACTTTGAACGAGGAAGCTATTAAACTCTTTTTAATGGGAAGAGGAACAAAAGGTATCAGCTTCAGAAAGAACACCCTAAACATCTCTGACTTAATTTGATTGGCCAAGAACTTCCTTCAGAGACTTCACTGATCCTAAAAGTTCAGAACTAATGTTCACTCTCTGAAGTATTCTGTTACTTTTTGGTTTTGTTCTAGACAACTTAGGTTTCAATTTCTATTACATTTGAAAATAGCTTTGATTGAGTTTAAATTCAGTATCTTAATTTAAATTTATGTATTTTTACCTGCTGGTTTCTGGTATTCAAAGACTTCCTTGGATCAGAGATTGTAATCAAGGCTGTGCATACAATTTTTTTTTTTGTTGGCCCATCATTATTTTTCTTAGACAGCATATTATTATGGCATCTCATTTTTCTGCATTTTTTGCCCTTTGTTGTGAAAGGGTTTGGAATAGAAATGCCCTTCTGAGAACTTCTCAGTAATCTTGTCTTTTAAAACACTGACAAGTAGAATGTGCTGTCCAAAAACTGGGGCTGTGTGGCTGTCTTAGTGGACCTCCAGGTAGAAAAATCTTTATGTACGTGTATTCTGTATGCGGTGAATTAATGAGAAACTGCCTCTATACTGCATATTTTATAGAGCCAAAGAGAACTAACCTTTACCCTTGGTATCACCCAATCTGTTAGTTTTGATGTTGGCTACATTAGGCCATTTTATTCCAAATATTTAACACTGATGGATGCAATCCAGCTTGTGTTTCTTGTATAGATAATTGACAGAAAGGTAAATAGCCTTTCTGATGGTTATTACCTGCAGTGATTTCAGAATAACATGTTAGCTGGAGCTGATTTTGTTAATATACTCTTTCCAAGAAGAAAAGATTCTTTTCTGTTGAGAACCTTTGATGAGTTTTAGAAAATGCAAGGATTATTATAGTGAAAAACTGAACAGAATTTGAATTAGTTATGTTATTAGGAATAACAATTACAATAGTAATTGTTATTACTAATAACTAATACAATAAACAATAACTAATTACAATAGTAATTAGTAATAATTAGTTATTACTTACTTTTCATTAATATGAAAAGCAGAGGACTGAGAATAGGGCAAATTTATGGGGGATGGATCTGTTACTCTTCACTTGTTAACACCATCCACATGCAGATCCAGGGTTCCAAAACTACTGTTTGTTGTGAGCTTTTTTGTTGTTGTTGTTGTTTGGCTGGGCCAAAAGGAGAAATGAAGTGTTACCTTCTATGCTCTCTCCAGACAGAATCGCTATTGACCAGTACTGAAACAAGATTATCCATTTTTTCTGTAGTATCAAAGCTTCCAGAGTTTCTTTACTAGAGTTATTAACGTATAACAAAGGTAAAATAAATGTATTTGTAAATGTACATTTACAAATGTATCTCATTCCATAGCTGACAGATTTCTGACCTGAGTGTTGAATATGTAGCAGAAGAGTGCTTATGTTAACATTTAATGATCTTGCTGAGACCTGGTAGCCTATGGAATGTAGATAGATCAATTTCTTTGTTCTTGAAAGAGCAATAATGACTGATAATAATGACTGATCCAACCATACTGAAAAGTTGCCCTATTTGCAATACTCAGTAGGGAAGTGTGGGTGTTCTTACACTGAAAAAAAGAAAAAAGAAGCATATTTAACCCTGGAAGGTTTTCATCTCTCTCCTAGGTTGTTTTCAAAATAGCTTTTCTGTCTGCTGTTATTGCTGGAGAGACTAAAGAATTTTTCTTGTGTGAAATTTGGAAGGACTTTAGAAGATACATTCTGCAATCTCCAGGGTCCAGAACAGAGAGAATGCATTTTGGCTTCAGAAGTTAATTGTATCCTGAAGTGATTTTGCCCCTCTTCTATGCTCTTATGAAACCCCAGTGGGAATACTGCACCCAGTTCTGTGGACCTCAGTACAGAAAAGGCATGGACCTGCTGAAATGGGTCCAGAGCACGGCCACAAAAATGGTCAGAGGGCTGAAGCACCTCTCCTTGGAGGAAAGCCTGAGAGTTGGGGTTGTTCAGTCTGGAGAAGTCCTCCAGGAGGACCTTACTGTGGCCTTTCAAAAGGAGGTTTGAAAGATGAACAGAGATTTACTGCCAAGGCTTGTAGTGACAGGACAGGGAGCAAAGGACATAGTAAGCAGTAGTGCATCTTGGTTTTAAAAGCCAGAGTACAAAAAAAGGAGTTGCAAGGAATTCCACATGACAGAATTAGCACAGAATTGTTCCTCTGTAAAGTGTAATGTAATTTACTTACTGAATGTTATTCCAAAAACTTAGAATCTGCTTTTTCAGAGAAAGAGTCATCATTTGATGATATGTAAATATAAAATTTTCTTATATTTTCAGAAGCTTTTTCTTATTGATGACAATGATACTGCTGCTTGTGATAAACCAAGTTGACGTTCCTCAAAGTGTTTCTCTTTAGAAAAGACTTGTCAGCTTGCGACAGGATATATCCAGAAAGGGAGGAAAACTGTGATACTGTGGAATTGAAATCTATTATAATTTACTACAAGCAGCACTGGGTTAAAAGAAAAGTTCTGTTGACCTTCTGTTGTTCTCCTTCAAAATAACTTCTATGTTTTTGTCATAGCGTAGTATGTTCAGGGGACAGAAATATTAATAAACATTTTCTATGATTATTTGAGAAGTTGGTGTGGTGTCTCAGGCTGCTGATCGTCTTACACTCTGCACATATGAGAAAAAGATATAAAATGTTGATTGTTAACATGGTTTTCTTTGAAACAAGACTGGGTTCCAGTGCTTACTAATTGGAACAAAACCAAGAAAGACAGGAAGAGAAAAAGTTATTTCATGGCCTGTCAAATATAAATTAACTTTTTCATTTTGTTGGGGCAAGTCATTCCTTACTGATTATTAATGTAAGTTGCAGTTGTAAGCACGTAATGGGCTGCAGGGAGGTGAGGGATGTGGAGAGCTCAAAACACAGTAACAGAGCACTATTTAACTCTCACTTCTCTGGGTTCTCTCTCAGACCAGTTTTGATTGTGTTCAGGTTTGCACGTTCCATTAAATCAGCTGTCTTTGGGGGGAGCTTGGGCTCTCTCATTTGAAGCAATTTCCTAGAGGTGGCTTGATCATGCACCTTTAACCATGCTTTCAGAATCGATCCTGTTTCAAACAGATATTTGCAAGGTCAGTTCCTAAGTAGGAAATGCCTCTTTATTACCTTTCGCTTTATGGTTAGATTGAATATACTGTGAGAATAAAAGACAAATAATAAATAATTGAGGTGCATTTAAATCTTTGTTTCTGGGATTTCACTGATTGGACTTCATTGGTCTTTCCTATCTGTGTCAATGTGAATTGGCACCAACAAAATCTTTATCACTGAAGTATTCTGTTCTCCCATCCAACCCGACCAAAACTGAAAACCCCAGCCAAATAGCTGCCACAGCCTTTGTGCAAATTAATTCTAGATTTCATAAGTGAAACCATAAAGAAACGGGCAGGAACCAGCAAGGTAAGGCTTAGAGTTAATATTGTGCTTCTATGCCTGTTTAGTTTTGTTGTGGTAATGATGGCTGGTTTATGTTGGTAACAATAAATGTAAGCCATAGAAAACCCTTTATTCATTGCATCCAGAAAGTTTATATAAGCAAGTTTTTATCTTTTAGAGACTAAATTAAATTCTCAGGATTAATTTTAATAAAATCAGTTTAATAATATAGTTACAAATAGATAAGAACAAATGGCTTGAAATTTCAGGTAGCTTTTGAAAAATTTCAGGTAGCTTTTGAAAAATAGCTAAGATTCAGGAGGCTCAGAAATTCAAGACAACTGAATCTTCAAAGCTAGTAATTCAAATTCCTATAAAGATGGAAATGGAACAGTGTAGAGGATATCTATGTGATCTTTTATGCTCATACCAGGCCTTTAATGTAGTTGTGCTTGGTATTTGCATCTCTTGCTTCAGCTCCCACACAGTGGTTGATGAAAACTAAATTCCAGGACAAGATTAAAAGATTTTATCTTTTTTTAAATGCTTTGTGGCTTGCCAGTTTTATTCTTTGTTCTGCAATTGATTTACTTTCAGTAAAAGTCAGCCTTGAGTTGTTGAAATACCTGTTTTCTCTCCTTTTCTAGCTGTTTGCATATGATTTATAGTAAATGTATTTGGACGCCTTTTGGGCTTTTGGTACTGCTGTTAGCCTCTTTCCGAAAAATTACAAGAACAGACAAAAAAGGTTCCTTCTTTCTAAGTAGACACTGAATTTCTTTGAGGAGAGGCTCCTTATGAAAAGGCACTGCTATATTTTGGCCTTTCAGTACTATTTTCTGTGGTGAGTTTCACCTCACTCTTTGTCTATAAATTAACATCACTGTTCTTTCTGGAATTGCAGTAAATGTGCATATGAAGGCTGCGAGCATCCTTCGCTAGACTACACTTGCACAGAAGCAATCCCAATGAAACAGCCTTCAGGGAGCAGCAAGGAAACTGACTAACTACTAAGCAAAGGACCAGGCACCACAAACTGGAGATGCTGTTCAGAGTTTCTTAGCAATAGTGTCCATCTCTTGCAGGATTTTAATGCAGAAAGCAAGTTTCCTTTTAGCTTGTTAATAAACTATTAATTATTTTTATGTTGTAGAGATAACTCCAGTGTAGGAGCTGTGAATCTTACTATACCAGGAGAAAATACTGATTAAAGACATTGCTTGTCTTTAATCTCTGTGTCTTAAAGCATCAAGCTTTGCGTCTCAAGTATTCTTTGCTAGGTGGGTATTGTAAGAGTCTTGCAGTACAGCAGTTAAGAGGTAACATGTTTCAGTGCTTTAGCTGCTGAGGTCATATGCTTCAAGCTGTAACTTAAGTTTATGTGAGTTCTTCAGAAAATAATCTCAGAATGATTTTATCATGAGAGAAGATGTAAAGAGAGTGACAGCTTAGAGGCAGAGGAACTGGTGATTGTGTTGTTCACTTGGTTCCAGTACCTGACTGCCATGTCCATGGGAGTAATCTCTTCTGAATCTGTACATTTTGTCTGCAGCAGCATGGAATTATCTGCAGAGTGTACAGGTATATTACCCCTTAAGAACTGATTGTGGGACTAAGTCAGTTGGCTTATATATTAGGTGTTATTTCTGTATGTCCTTAGAGCAGTTGAGATGGTTGATATTCATGTACCTAAAATCAGTAATCCCACAGGTACTTCTAGCTTTCTTTTGGCCACACCATTTTTGAAAGGGTAAAAAGACGGGCCCTGGAAATTACTGACCAGTCAGCCTCACCTCTGTGCCCAGCAAGATCACAGAACAGATCCTACTGGTAGCTAGGTCAAATCATAAGGAAGACATGGAGGTGCCTGGAGACAGACAGCAGGGCTTCTTTACCTAGGGCAGGTCATGCCTGACTAATCTCACAGCCTTCCATGATGGAGTCCTGACTGTATCAGTGGACAAGGGAAGAGCTACAGATATCTCCCTGGACTTCTGCAAAGCCTTTTGACATGGTCCCACACAGTGTTTTTTTAGCTGAATTGAAGGGGGTTGGATCTGGTGAATGTACTGTTTGATGGGTAAGACATAGGCTGGCTGGCCATGTCCTAAGAGTTAGAGTCAACAGTTCAGAATCCGTGTGAAAACCAGTATTGACTAGTGTCTCTTAGGGGTCTCTACTGGGACATTCTGATACCTTAACCAATAGCATAAAATAATTGAGCAGAACCTCAGCAAGTTTGTGGATGACACCACTCTGACTGGTGCAGTTGATAGGTTTGATGAAAGGGATGCCATCCATCTCTAGATGGCATTGAGCCACGTGAACCTCACAGGGTTTAACAAGGCCAAGTGCAAGGTCCTGGCTCAGGGTCAGTCCAATCCCCCGTTTCCATGGAGGCTGGTGGATGAATTAACTGAATGCAGCCCTGCAAAAAAAGACTTTGGGTATACTGGTGGATGAACATTCACATGAGCCAGCAGTGTGTGTTTACAACTCACAACCATGTCCTCAGCTGTCACAAGAGAAGCATGGCCAGCAGGTCAAGAGAGGTGACCCTGCTCCTTCTACTGCACTCTGTTGAGACCCCATCTATAGTACTGCATCCAGCTCTGTGGTCTTTGTGGTTTTAAATGGAAAGAGGCTAGACTTAGTAATATAAGGAGGATAGAAGCAAGAAAGTTTTAACAATGAGGGTGGAGAAATACTGGAGCTGGTTGCCCTCATGTGGATGTTGTGGAAAAGTTGTAGAAATTCCATCTCAGAAAGTATTAAAGGCAGGTTGGAAAGTGTTTTGAGCAATCTGGTCTAATGATAGCTAGACTAGATGGTATTTAAAGGTTCCTTAAAATCCAAATGGCTCTATGATTCTTTGAAATTAGCTTGTACCCTAATGAATGAGTAGTGAATTTTCTCAGTGGATTTGAACTGTCATCTGATGCAGGTTTTTTGGTTGCAAAGTTCTTAAATGATTTCCTGGTCCTGATTTATTGTCAGTCTTCCATGTTTGACACTTGAATGAGACAGCTGGAAACAGTGTGATTTTTATGAACTTGGTTCATCAGAAATAGGATGATACAAAGGTAACAGAGAGGTAATGGTCTAAATAGCCTATCTGACACAAATAGTGCTTTTACTGTACTTATTTATATAGTTCTTTCTAGTTGTGACCTTCTGCTGGGAACCAGACTTAACACCCTGCTAACATTTTGTTGATGCTTGGTTGTGTAGTCTCTTCAGATACAGTTCATGTCTTGACATTTAGAATGTTAAGACCACCAGTAAAATATTGGTACTGTGTTTATGGGTGTGGAATATTTCTGCATTAAGCTAATTTCCTGAAGGTTTATTGATGCTGTAAATTTTTCACCGGATGATTTCTTGCTGAGCAGCTCCTTGAATAAGCAGGAAAAAATGATCCCCAGAGCAAAGCAACTGCTGTCAATAAATCTATGGGAAACAATCCTTGCTTTTGTATGTGCACTATAAAGATATGAAACCACAAATTTTAGAATACTTCATGGCTGTTGAGTCTTTGGTTATTCAGTAATGCTGCATTGTTAGTTCAGGAAAACATCTTTTGATGTTGTACTTGATACCCAACTTGAGCTGTAGGGTATGTTGGGAAGCAGGCTTTGAATCCTTCAGACACTTTATCCTGTGAAAGTGACTCACTTTTTTTTGCAGGTATGTGTTTAGCTTAAGAATATGCAAATATTTTCAGAATTTTGACCTTGCAAGGTGAAGTTGGGTGGCTGCCAAAGCAGTGGCCTCTTTCCTTGTCCCAGACTGCTGTGGAGGGGTTAAAACCATATGGTTGACTCTGTGGGTTACCAGTCCATCTGAAGTGTAGTTGTTCTCTTCACTAAAAAAACATGTAGCTGCTAGGTTAGTGGAGAAGGAAGAAGGCAACAGCTAGGCAATGGTACTTGTATGAGGTGAAGGGGCCATTATTATAAGCATGTTGAAGAAATTTTTGACACTTATGTTCTCATCTCCATTAGGTAGGTTTACTGGCCATCTCTTGTGTGACAGTCTGGACAAATTGCAGTGTTATGGTCTGGGGTCTTGCTCTTCATTGGTGCATTGTTTGTTACCAAGTAGGTGCCATGTGGTCATCTTCACACATCTTAGGTTGGTTTTGGTGGGAGTTTCTGTTGGTTTTATAGTCCATGTTGAAATATGGTTGTTCATAACAGTTCATAAACCGCAATCTATGGGCCGTCCACTCTAGCTATTTATTTAAAAATACTGCTTAAGTTGCTGGGTTTGTCTTTACTAACTATTATTAATGTTCAGATTTTTAGTTACAGGTTTTACTGTAATACCTCTTTCACTTACACAACATAGCCTTATAGTTCAGATAAAGTCCAGCTTGCATCCTAACAATTCAAGCTGCTGATATCTACTTCCAAATAACGTAAAAATTTCAACACTAAGGTAAATGGTGTGTAGATGGGGTTATATTAGATGGCTGCTGTAAGGGCCATTTTTTTGACAGTTCCTGGAGTAAGCTGTCTGGTTTGTATCAGCAAATTTAAATTAGATGTTCCTTGAAGTCAAAGTGTTTATGCAGTCTTGTAGAGACACAGCAGAAACTTCAGGTAAAAAAGATCTTTCTTCAGTTCTGATTTATAGATGAGTTTTGCTTATGAAGCAGAGACCTGCCTCATATTCACGCTTTTTGCTGTACTAAAATAAGTTTGTCTGTTCCTTTTTTTAAGCTCTGGTATTGTTAAAATTTGTCAGACTTAAAGTTTTTAAAATACAGAGAACCCTTTAGGTTCCTCTCCTTTTCTCTAGAAGTTTCTGAGGTGTCTTTCAGTCAGAAATTTGACTGGAAGATACATGTAATTTATATGCAATTAATGTAGGCCCAGATTTTGTTTTGAGCTCTCAGTTGTGTCATTTTCATCCCATTTTCTTGCTGGTTAGTAAGCATGCTGTGTGTTTCTCTGATAGCTGCAGAAAAAAGAAAAGCTGAGGGAACTTTTTTTGCAGAGTGTTGCCATGCTTCCTGATGATTACTAGATATCTAAGATTTTGCTGGTGTGTGGAATTGAGGACAGCATTCCCTGGCTGAGCATTGTGGTGGGGAAACAAGTAAGATTGACTGGGCCAGGGTATGGAAGGGGACACCAGAATTCAGAAGACACCAGCAAACCTGTGCTGGTTGCAGTTTGACAAGAGCATGGATTTCTTGAGAAGTAGAGGAAGCAGGAGGAAAGGAAGGAGAGAAATTCAGGAGGCATTTTACCTTTTTTTTCTGCTCTAGTGACTTTAGGCTGCTTCCTGGCTAGAAAGTGTTCCAGAGCTTTATCACAATGCTTTGTAGATAGGTAATACTCCATGCGGCGAGTTGCTTTAAATTATTAGTGTTTGTGTCCCATATCATGCAACTGAAAAATATTAGCTCTTCCTAGAGTGTAGTAAATTCTTTCAACAACCTAAGTTAAAGTGGATGCAAATCCACAGGAATTTCAATTTGTTAGAGTTTATAAAAAAAGGAGTAGAAGAAAGAAGGGAAGAACGGCAATCCTATCATGAATTGTATGGAGCAATGTGTCATGTTACTTCTTTGTGATAAGATTTGCACACATAGGGAAAGAAGTTTAAAAGTATTATAATATACTTAATTTGCAGCCTTATTCTTACTTGACCAACCTGAGTAGCTGTATCTTTTATTGAACTCATCTCTAAATTTTCTGTTGTAACTGGTTTTTTTGGTTTTTTGTTTTGTTGTTCTGTTTATCCATTGAATAACTTCTCCATTGCAGTTTGAAAGGTTCTTGAATTAGAAGGAGCATCTAAAGTCTAAATAATGTACCACAGGTAGAGGAACATTGTTGACTAGCATTTTATAATAATCTGCAGGAGCGGTTTGCATTATTTTGTTGGAAGTTGAGGCTCCTAGATCATTGATAATTTAACCTCCATTCCTTGTATTTTTTCAAGTAGACTAGCCATCCATGGTTTTATCTCACCAGATATATATATATACACACATTCGATTCAATTTACAGATTTTTTAAAGGGAGCAGTTAATTAATAGTCTAAGCTTGATCCAATTCAGATTTTGTTTCCGTGCATTTCCTACTTTCCAAACTCTAGTTTGCAAATTAAACATTTAGCCCAGAACTTGTCTGATTCATGCAAGTTAGTAAGACTCAACAGCTTCACTCTAGATAGAGTAGGTTTAGTAGTACAGATGTCATACACAAAGAATTTCCTAATGAGACTGGTGCTGGAGAGTCTTACCAGTGTCATTCATAGAAACAATGAGATAATTCCAGTAGCACTGAAGTTACTGTATTAAAAGGTTTGAATTCACACCTCTTTTTCCTTTAGACCAGCATTTTGCGTGTTTGGATGGTTTAAATTAGCAAGCATGAAGCAGGCCTTTCAAGCATGATACTGATTTTCCTTTTATTTAAATGCAGAAGCTAGACAGCACCCATGAAATTCTGAAGATTCTTTCTGCTTTTCAGTTTAATGTGTGGGTTTAGAAGAAAAACAATCCCTTTCCTGTGGTAGCTGGGGAGAATAGCACTCTTCCTTTCTTGCCTGTTACTAAAGAATTAGAATGCAAGTCATAATCCTAAAATGGGTATCTCACTATATTTGAAGAAGAGCGTGCAAAAGAATTTAACTGTGTTTAAAGAGGTTATATATATAAATATAGTGCATCAGTTGAAGGGTATTAACTCTCTACCCTGTCTGATACTGGTAGTGGTGAAGGGATGCCTGATCTAATGTTTCACATACGCCTGCTGTGTTTTGGTGGTGTCTCAGAATAAATTGAGACTACTCTTTTTTGTCACCTGGGTATTAGAAGCTGTGAGCCAACTGACTGTAACAAAGTGCCCTGTTACTTGCACAGCATGGAAATTGCTTTGGATTGTGAGAGAGAGGAAGTTCAAACTGGTATTAGGTTTGAGAAAATGACGGGCATTAGACCTCACAGTTGCATCTCCTGAAGAGTAGCAAGGAAGTTTGGGAAGGTGCTGTGGGCAGGGCCTGCCTGCTACATTCTGCCAGAGGAGTCTTTATGGCATTTTCCCTACTCTTAAGTCAGCTTTGCAGTGATAATTCTTCAGTCAGAATTAAAGCTTTGATTGTAGTAGCCCTAGGATATGCTAGCCCTGGAGTGCAGTTAGTCTTGAGTTGGACTGAAATTCCCTGTAAATTTTGGGATATGAAGATAGTTTAACTGAATTTTTATCTACTCCCTGCAGTGGGTGCAATGCAAATTGGCTTTTGTTCCTTTCAGTCCTTGGGCATCTTTAACAATTGAAAAGTCTTTGACACAGACTAGAGAGCTGCTGAGGTCATCTTTTGAGATTCTGACTCTGATGTTCCTTGCAGGTAGATGAAATGTGATTAACCTGTCCTCAGGTTTGTCTCAGTTCAATCTATCAGAAAGAAAATGCTTTAAAAACATAGCTCAGTTATTAAAAACTTCTTTTGTATTTTATGTGTATAAATATAAAAATATTTTTTAAGATCAGAGAAGTCCTGCAGGACTTTCCTGACCATTTAACTCAACATTATAGATTGCACTGTCATGAAGCAGAGCCTTTAGCTGGTAGTCTGCTGTGTCAGTGTCTTCAGATCTGTTACCTCTGCTGGCCCATTCAAGGGACTGTATTATCAGCGCTGTCTTTGATGTAAACCCTTATCCGAAAGCAGCTTCTGGTGAGGCTGTTGGTGAGGTCAGCCAGCTCACTGGTGCAGAGGAGCCAGGATATGTGTAATGCCTTCACTTCTTGCAGTTTAGGATTGTGTCTTATATCTTGTTATTGTACTGTTAGGTATTAGTTGACTGCAAATGAAACAAATATGTCATAAAGGCCATGAATGATCCTGTGTCTTGGTTTGACAAGACAGGAGTCTGTGAAGGAGGGCAAAAGCCTCCTGTGCAATGGAGAAGGTAAACCCCCTCCCTCCGAATTACCAGGATTTTTAAATTAAAAGGCTCTCAGGCAAAGATATGGGAATGGGAGTAACAATTCTTTACTAGGAGAAAACTAGATAACAATTTAAAAAGGCAAATGCAATTGGTACAATCAAAACTAGTGATAAAGTCCACAGCCTGAGGATTCAGGGTGTTGGTAGCAGTCCGGTTGAAATGATAGCTGCTCCTCTTGCAGTGGCTGATGAATTGCAGCTGCAGTGGTGATCTTTAGAAGGGGTATAGTTTTCCTCTGAAGATCTGGTGGCAGTGGGGCCGGTCTTCCTCTGCGCCAGGGCTGCCTCCGAGCTCCGCCGCCGCCGCCTCACCGCGCTCCGGCCGCTTCTCTCCGGAGTCCTGCCAAAAGAGCTGCTTCTCTGGGAATCCCACAGAGAGAGAGAGAGAGCTGCTCTGTCCCCCAAAAGGTACCCCTTTATACAATAATAGAGTGCTTGGCTTCCCCCTCTGGGTGGAGCATCTCACAATGGGATGATGTTACCTTACCAAGCCTGCAGTGAGTCAGTCAATGGCCCATTAACAAACCATTACCTCTTCAGGGCAAACCATTGTTCTTGGAAGAGATAACAAACCTGCCCAACCTCCAACAGATGGCAAATAGAATACAAGCTTATTTTATAAACCAGGACATCCTGTTAAGAGAAAACAAAAAGAATTTAAAGGAAGACATTGACATATTCTCTGCTAACTGCAGAACAGATTGTTTGGTTTTATGCAGAACAGTTGAGTTTGACTGAAACATACAGATAAAATCCAAAATAAATTTTTTTCTTGGTAATATGGACATTGTTAGAATTGAAGGTATGGCATAATGAAAACTGATGAGCTGCCCAGGTGTCTTATGTTGCATTAACTAACTGGAAGCGCTGCTTTTGGAGCTATGTTGCTACTGTTGGCATCAGTTATAGCTAGGAAAAAGTCAGTTTATCATTGTGATGGTGCATGTGATCATGGTTCATGAAAAGCCTAACTGTAAAGTATATAATGTGGCCTGTAATGCAAGGTCTACTTTTACAGTGTGGTTTGATTCAGTCAGTTTTTATTAATGTTAGTTATCCTCTGTGTCCCCTTACAGTTGGTTTGATCCAAGTTGTTTGCCCCAAAACTTCCTGCCACTCGGCTCCTCAGTTATCTGTCAGTCTTCTCACCTCTCCCTGTTTTCTCCTTATTTGGTTCCATCAATCAAGTTTTCGTATGCCCTTTTGGCTGTTAATCCTATACCCACCCCCAGTTTCTTCCAGCAAGTTCTGTGTCATTCACTCCAGTCTAGCTCTTCTATTTGTCCCCTGACCTTGTGCCCACCCCAGCTATGTTATCATAGGTTGTTATAACTGCTGTCACCCCTCTCTGGTTTATTCCCACTGGGCAAGACAGTTTGCACCACTGTCCGCCCACTCCTCATTTAAACTGCAGTAATGTTTGTTTTATTCTACATTTATCAGCTCACGTAGTCAGAGGGGAAATAGAGGACTCTGAGGGCCGGCATCCCCTTGGCGTGCGGAGCTCGCCCGGCGGCGCCAGCGGGAGCGGCCGCACTCCCCGGAGCCTTCCCCTTCCCCTGTCCTCATCGGTGACTTTAATGTGTTCGGGATAACGCTTGGGAACCTCACTCTGGAAGTACCTTCGTTATCCGCATGGCGCGGAGCCTCAAACAAGTTTATGCGTATTTGTTGTAATTTGGCTGAACTTAATTTTTTTTCCCCGCTGTTTTCTTATTTTAGACCAATTCAAAAGGTTGTATTTTATATCAATTCTGCCCCTGGGGTAATCAGAAAGATATTAAGCTATACCTTTAACACTGTGTTCTGCTGAGTTTTGTAGCTTGCTTTTGAGATTGGACTGATTGGAGTTCAAAAAAATGTGGAGTGCTTGTAGTGAAACACTTGTGGCTTGCAAAAGTCTGAATCAAGTGGAAGGGGAGCACTGCATACTTAGAGCAGTTTAAAACAGGTTCATTTTTGCTATTTTCATCTTTAAACTTCAACTGTGTAGTGATTTCTTTTCTGCCTTCCCTTCCTACCAAAAATACACAGTATAATCATGCACTACTTCTGTTCAAGGCAATACAATGACTCCTATGGCAAAATAATATTTTTTTTCTGATGTGGTAAGTCAGAAGAAGCTTTGTGAAATATTTTCATATATTCTTTGGACAGAAGTCTCAGGACTGGATTTTGTTCCGAGGCCTAAAGAAACTTACATAGAAATATTAAGCAGGCAGAAATTCCATTACAAGAAAACTGGACACAATTAAAACCTTAACCTTGAAATTTTCCTCTTTTATTTTTAATTTATTGCTGGAAAGAGGCTGGTGGTTTGTGATTACCCAGGATCCTGAAAATGTTCTGTAGTACATTATATAAACTTGAATTTCATAGCTTCTCATTTTCATATGTGCATATGTACTTTACTGCATTTGTTGGTTTTGGATTGATGAGCTAGCTATAATTTTTATTCCATTTAAAATTCTTAAAAAAATATATGTGAAGACATTGACACACTTGTAAAATGTCTCTATGATGCTTGTTCTGTTATCAAACCTAGCTGTTTGGCAACTAAATCTTAGAGGAAAGAAAGTTTGCTAAATTTACCTTTATTTTTAGTGTTCACATAAATTGGGTTATCATTTTAGTTATTTTTTTTTTCTCCCTTCCCTCCTTGTTTTCCAGGTAGTATTGGTCCATCGTTTCAATGCCACTCAATCCATCAAGATCACATTTGTACTGATGACAGTGACAAGGTGAGATTTATGTGAATGTCTCATTCACAAGATGCATATGCAGGGTTTTTATATATTGCTTTTACTACACAAAGATGTATTGTTTTGCAGATATAGCAGTCAGTTTTCAGAGTTACTTTTTGAACTGTCTCTATTGTAGTAAGATACATATTTTTCTCCAGACAATTTTTTAGACATTTAATGATAAATTTGTCTTTAGTATAGTGTTTTTATTTTTGCTTATATTGCTTTGCCATATTGATGCTCTCAGTTAATAAATAATAGCAATAGCTTTGCCAATTTCTGTATAAGGTAGGATGTCTTATTTCTTCTGATTTTAGAGATTAGAGCCTCGCTGTTAAAAATTGGAACTTCTTGTTCAGTGGTGCAGCTTCAAAATAGCAATGTCTAGTCGTGTGCGTGTGTTTCTCTAATGGTTTTTTTGGCACATTTGCAAATTAGTTTGCTTGGGGGTCAGTAGAGTACTGAGTATTAAATGTTCAATGATACTTGGATTATTACTGTAATTGTGGCACACAAAGGAGTAGTTTTGACATTGAACTGCTTGTGAGACTGGCTGTTGATGGCTTCACCTTAAGCTTTGTTGTGTGTAAACACTGCATTTTGATTAACTTTAGTTCAACATTTAATGTGTCATTGTATACAAGTATGACACATCATAGTGAACTAACTTCTAGGCTTGACATGTCTCAAAAGGGCTGGGTATTGGTCAGATTCTAAATAATTTTTCTTGGGAAGTGAAATGCAACCAGTGTGGCACTGCCTTAATAAGTGCACTCATCATTGTGCTTTGAAATTCTGGTATAAGTTAATTTCATAGTTGTTCAGCTTATCCTGGAGCTAGAGTTGTTTTCAGAAAGAGCTTCTTTTACTGATCTACTGCCTTACTGTCTTTTCTTTTTTTTTTTTTCCTCTTTCACTCTCCTTTCTCTAGTTTCATGGCGAGTTTCTTGTTAAGTTTCTTTGTTTTGTTTTGTAGGGGTTTTTGTTTGGGGATTTTCAGTTTTTTGGTTTGGTTTTTTTTTTTTTTACTGTGTGTATATTTGTTTCTTGGTTTTGTTTTTGTTCTTTTGGGGTGGTGTTTTTTTTTGTTTGGTTGGTTTTTGTTTGGTTTTTTTGTTTGGTTTTTTTTTTTTTTCAGAGGGTGTTGGTGTTCTTTGATGTGGTTTAGTTATTTTAGTTTAATTTTATTTTTAGGTACCACCATAGATTTGGTTACTGGTTCATCCTACAGATACTGATCAAACATGCTGTCTGGAGCATGGATAGCATTATTTTAAGTTTCTACTTGATTATCTGGTTAGCTATATTCAACAGAATTCACTGCTTTGTTTTTGGGCCTTAGGTACTCTGGACTGGAAGATTCTTGGGTGAGGAATGTGTGTGGGAAGTTTAATTTCAGAGCCATCCTAGTGCACCAGCCTAACCATTTTCCTTTTGTGAATCATTGCGTGGAAGACCATGTCTTGTGTTAACACTGATAGTCTTTCCTGAGCTTTATTTCATATTGAGGCAATTAAAACTGGTTTAAATCTTACTGGAAAATCCATTTGTTAGGTGCTTCACTGGTTTGGGGGCAGGGGAGTAGGAAGGGGTATAGCAGCTTACCTGGTGTAAGTTTCAGAAGAGTGCTTGTTTGGCACACCACCTGCCTCCATAGTAATAGAGGAATTGGGCCAAATGTTGTTTTTTGCGTATTTAGAGATGGTGGAAGAAAACAATCTTTCTTGTTAGGGTTGATTCTGCATCAATTGAGAAAGAATTTCAACTGTACATTTTACATAACTAGTCCTAGTATAAAAGGCAGAAGAATGTGGTTTTGGGGTCTATTTAAAAGACATGTTTTTCCCTCAGGTGTCAGGTTTACTTGGTTAGAGTTTGATTTTTCTGTAAGGATACATGAAGCTGTCTGACTTGGATTTTTTAGGAAATTCTAGTTGATTCCTTGATTAAAATAAACACTTTTATTTTGCGACTTGTTTGGAAAAACAACAGTTGTCTTGTCCAGGTCCCTCTGGATGGTATCCTGTCCTTCAGGAGTGTCAGCCACATCACTCAGTTTGGTGTCATCAGCAGATTTGGTGAGGGTGCACTCGATCCTTCATCTATTTCATTGATAAAAAGGTTTTGTGTAGCACTGGTCCTGATACAGATATCTGTGGGACAAAGATTGTCACTGGTGTCCATTGGGACTCTGAGCTTTTGGCCACTGCTCTTTGGATGCCAGCTGATTGGCCATTGTTGTGTTTTTTTGAAGGGTTTATGTATATGGATAGACTTCTTTAAAAAATCACAAGTATATGCTTCCTAAAAGTAGCCTGTACTAGGGTGCATTTGCAATCCTCTCTCACACCTTGCTTGTATTCACATATGCCTAGATTCTTGTGTTCGTTTTGGTCACAGTTTCCACAGTGAAATACTTAGAAAATCAGCTTCTGATTTATTCTGCCATTACTGAGAGATACCACCTGTTCATTTTGGTATATCGTTTAAATGATACTGAATGTGGGATTTAATTGATTTAGCTACAAATTTATGAATTTTGTATACTTTTTACTTGAATACTTTTTGTATTCATTCTAGAAACTTAATGAAAAGCATGCATTTAAAATAGTTTGATTAGTCAATAGGCTTGTTTCAGCAAAATAATTTACTACTGTTTGCCTGATTGTGCATAACCAGTTTTTGCATTTTAGAAGAAGTGTAAAGATTACTATTTGACTGGCAATCCACATATACTTTACAGTAGTTTCTCCACAAGCCCAGATGTCATTTCCTGGACAACAGCATGAGAAAAGTTCCACACCACACATGCTAAAACAATGTTGCAATCTTAATGAAAACAATTCCCAGGCTTCCACCCCAATTACTTGATGTTGTTGACTTGGCACATGAGAATCTTGAATTAATACTCAGTGACATCAGCAGGAAAACAAAGTGTAAGATTTTTCATGTGTAGACTCACTGCATTAAGAGGGATGTTTTATTGTAGACAACATTATTGGTAGTACTAAGAACTTGTCTAATTTTGTAGCACCAAAAGCAGTACTTCTTGAATTACAGAGAAATCTAATACAGCATAGGTAGAAAATACATTTCCCATTTTACTTGGTGTAGTAACATGATTAGAATTCAGATTGATTTAAAAATAATTGTTGCTTTGGTGGTGGGAACTTTTAAACCTCAGTGCATGAGTCAGGGCACTGTTTTTTCATGTTTGTAATTTCTTTGATTTTTGCTTTAAAGTACTGAATAAGTTTCTTTATTGAGCACAGCATTTAGGGAAAGATACTTGTAGGAAGGAACTGGTATTCCTTAGTATATTACTTTAATGCTCAATACTAGTGTTAGAGATACATAACTATATACTCTGCAGGTATATCATCCTGCAGAGCCTTTCAATCATAACAAGTTTATTTAGCTATTAAAAATACTTTTTGTCTCTTGGGTAGCTGTTTCACCAGTGGTATACTTCCATTAAAGAATGCTAACTCATCTTGAAAAGAAAGTTCAAAGATGCAACCCTTAGCTACTCTTGCAACATCTCTTTTTACAGATCTCATCAAGTTATCTACTCCATGCAGTTAAAAACCAAACTGGTCACCTAGTAGTAATAATAATAATTAAAAAAAAAAAACCTGTGAGGCAATCCACTGGAATTTTTTTTACTAGTACTAAGGAGTTGGTAATTATACTTTTCTCCTTTTTAGCTTATTTTCATTTATTTTACTTTCACAGTGTATAAAGAATTTCTTTTTGGTGTTTGGTACTTAAAACTGAAATACATAGCTACATAATTTATTTTACTATTTCTAATCTTTAATTTTCCCAGCTATAGTCTGTGCATCTTCCACATATGTTTTGTGTCACCTGCTTGAGGTGATGTCGTGGTTTGACACGGAAAGATAATTTTTCCCGGAAGGAAGAGGTCAATTTAGATATTGACCAATTGAAAGTAGACACGCCTCTGAGAACACAGAGGGGTTGAAAGCAGAATTCCCAGGGGAACTCGCTCTCTTTGGTTCCGGTCAGCGTGCAGTGCAGACCTTCCCCCGCCCAGCCACGAGCTGGGTGGGGGAGGGGAAGCCCCATGGCCTGAGAAAGGTAGGCCGAAAGCCCCAAGGGTGGTGAAAGGACTGGAATCGGGCTGGCCCCTGCAGATGGAAGGGTGGAAGAAATCTGGGATGTCTCCATTTCCCCCCCCCAGAGTTCCTCTCCCGAGAGGGAGAGAGAAAGCCGCAAGGAAGGAGGAGCGGGGGGAGCTGCTGCAAGGTGCCCAGTTGTGTGGGAGTTGCTGGATGTCCGGGCATCGAGCCATCCTGGGAGTTCGGACTTTTAACCCTTCCTTGAGAAATGAAAGCTTTGTGAATTTTCCTTTCCCCTCCTCGGTTTGAAAGAGAGGAAGAGGAACACCTTGGACCCTGGGATGGGATGTTGGAAGGAGGAATTCTGGATGGGAGGGGGACAAGGAGTGGCTTTTGGCTGGACTTTTCCGTGTTAGCCACAACCTGAACCAAATCTTCTCCTTCAAGAGGGACTGTGTTTTGGGAGGATGCCAGTGAGTCAAGAGACCTGCTTCAGCTGGGAAAAAGACAAAAGTGGAGTGAACAGAGAAAAGGTTAGGGGGTTTGTGGTGGCGCCCCCTTGCCCTGGAAAGGAATGAGAAGAGAAGAAGATCTCTGTTCTTGAGCCCTCGGCCCCAAGGGAAAATGGGGGGGACTGTGGTCCCAAACAATGAAAAACTGAACTGTTGTTTTCTCCCCTCTTGCCAGGGCATCCTTGAAAGGAAAAATCCTAAAGGCAGTGACCATCCATGTATTGGTGGTGAGAGCACTGTGCATGGAAAGGAGAAGGGTCACCATAGCAAACTTTTTCTCCAGGCGGTGCCATGTGTGACATGGAAACATAGAATGTGGAGTGTGTTTCTTGGGGGGTCTGTGGCACAGGAGAGACTCTGTTCCCTCGATAGACTGAGTATCGATTGCTTGGAGGGTGGAAACCTGATTGGGGTCCAGATTGTGTCTCACTGTGGTTTGTTGGAGTTAGGTGGTGGGGGGGAGGAATGTTTTGCAAGGTTTTCATTTGGATCTTTGTGTGTTTTTTTTTCCCTTCTTTAATTTTCTCTTTTCTTTTGTAGTGGTAGTTTAATAAAGTTTTTTTTTCCTGTTATTAAGCTTGGGCCTGCTTTGCTCTATTCTAGATTCCACTTCACAGCATTCCAGGTAGGGATCACATTTTCATGGGGGCACTGGCCTTGTGCCAGTGTCAAACCATGACAGGTGACCCTGCCTTAACAGGGAAATTGGGTAGGATGATCTCCCGAGATTCCTTCTAACCCTAAAAATTCTGTGCTTCTATGAAGTTACTCTGATTTGCTTGCCTTAATGACATTGTCGTGGACATCAGGTACTCAGAGGCCTGTGAACTCATTAAAAAGATGTTTTCACAAGAAGGGAAATACTTGTAAGTTCTAATCCTAAAGTTAAAATTATCAGCTTTGTGTTCCACTTTGGATGGTGCGGTGTCTGGTAGCATAAGCCTACGAAATTCACATATAGCTGAACAAAAAAGGATTTAACCAATTCAGGTATTTGATGGACCCATCACATTCATTTATAGATGATGTATTATATATAGAACATATATATTATATATGTCCTATATATATTACATCTATATGTATTATATAGGACTACACCTCTTGTGGGGAATGTGTGAGGGGCAGTATGTAGAAAAATGGGAATATTAGGAGAAACTGCTTTTGTCCCCTCCAGTTTCAAAACTGGAAAATTTTCTTGTCCAGTTAGGTCAGATTAATTCTTCACGGCATGTATTGTCACATCCGCACACCCACACACTCTTAATCCCAGTTCGTTCTGTCTGTGTTTATTGAGCAGCTTTACACCTTTTTCATTTCACGTCTGGCAGCTGCGAGGATGTCATTTACCAACTTTCAACCACTTTTGTGCTTAGTGAGTCATCTGCTTTAGAAAGTTAATTCTTTATACCTACAGCAGATGTTTCTTGTTTTCGTGGATCAGAGTTGCAAAAAACTTCAATTATGCTGAGGTAGTAGTGATAGCAGGGAGGTTGGAATGGTGAAAAATAAGGTGGTAATACCTTATTTGAGGGGACCAGCTTAAGTAAATAATTTCTGTGAGGTTTCCGTTCGCTGCCTTTGCTGATTGGGGCTGCATGCAGAGATGTATTTGCTGCATGCAGAGATGTGTTTGCTGCCTTTGCTGATCAGGACTGCATCCAGAGATGTGTTTGCTGCCTTTGCTGATTGAGGCTGCATCCAGAGATGTGTTTGCTGCCTTTGCTGGTCAGGGCTGCATCCAGAGATGTGTTTGCTGCATCCAGAAATGTGTTTGCTGCCTTTGCTGGTCAGGGCTGCATGCAGATGTGTTTGCTGCATCCAGAAATGTGTTGGCTGCCTTTGCTGATCGGGGCTGCATCCAGAGATGTTTTTGCTGCCTTTGCTGATCAGGGCTGCATCCAGAGATGTGTTTGCTGCCTTTGCTGATCAGGGCTGCATGCAGAGATGTGTTTGCTGCCTTTGCTGATCGGGGCTGCATGCAGAGATGTGTTTGCTGCCTTTGCTGATCAGGGCTGCATCCAGAGATGTGTTTGCTGCCTTTGCTGTTCAGGGCTGCATGCAGAGATGTATTTGCTGCATCCAGAGATGTGTTTTCTGCCTTTGCTGTTCAGGGCTGCATGCAGAGATGTGTTTGCTGCATCCAGAGATGTGTTTGCTGCCTTTGCTGATCAGGGCTGCATCCAGAGATCTGTTTGCTGCCTTTGCTGGTCAGGGCTGCATGCAGAGATGTGTTTTCTGCCTTTGCTGTTCAGGGCTGCATGCAGAGATGTGTTTGCTGCATCCAGAGATGTGTTTGCTGCCTTTGCTGATTGAGGCTGCATCCAGAGATCTGTTTGCTGCCTTTGCTGGTCAGGGCTGCATGCAGAGATGTGTTTTCTGCCTTTGCTGTTCAGGGCCGCATGCAGAGATGTGTTTGCTGCATCCAGAGATGTGTTTGCTGCCTTTGCTGATTGAGGCTGCATCCAGAGATCTGTTTGCTGCCTTTGCTGATTGAGGCTGCATCCAGAGATGTGTTTGCTGCCTTTGCTGATTGAGGCTGCATCCAGAGATCTGTTTGCTGCCTTTGCTGATCAGGGCTGCATCCAGAGATGTGTTTGCTGCCTTTGCTGATCAGGGCTGCATCCAGAGATGTGTTTGCTGCCTTTGCTGATCAGGGCTGCATGCAGAGCCTGTGCCCGTGTGGCACCGCCAGCAGAAGGCAGATCCTCTTTCTCCAGTGAAAGGCGCTCAGAGCCAGGTGAGGGTCTGTCTCTGGACAGCAGCAGAGGACGTGGCCTCAGTCTGCGCCTTCATGTCCGCGCTGGCCGTGAGGAAGGATTTATTCAGGGGTGGTCACACACTGGAGCGCGCTGCCCGGGGCGGCGGGGGGCGTTTAAGGAAAGACCGGGCGTGGCACGGCCCGGCTGGCCAGACGATGCTCCGGCCCGCGGGTCTCGGGCGTGTGTGCCGAGTGCTGTGGAAGCGAAAGTGAAAGGAGACCGGGCGGGGCGGGGCCTCGCCGGCTGACGGGGAGGAAGGGGCGATGGCCCCGCGGCGCTGGGCCGCCCTCCGCGCAGGTAGAGGGTGAAGGAGGCCGTGAGCCCCAGCTGCTCCTGCGTGGCGGCCCCCGCGAGGTGGAGGAGAGCTGGGGAACGGAGGTGGTTTGTCCGATCTTGTTAAAGTTGCTCTGTCTGCGAAAGGCAGAGCTGGAACATCGAAATGAATGGGCTTTCAAGGACTGAATTGCTGTGCTGCCTTCAAGGCCGGTAGCAAGTGTTTCTGAAGCACTGAGCATCCTCCCATCCCATCCCATCCCATCCCATCCCATCCCATCCCATCCCATCCCATCCCATCCCATCCCATCCCATCCCATCCCATCCCATCCCATCCCATCCCATCCCATCCCATCCCATCCCATCCCATCCCATCCCATCCCATCCCATCCCATCCCATCCCATCCCATCCCATCCCATCCCATCCCATCCCATCCCATCCCATCCCATCCCATCCCATCCCATCCCATCCCATCCCATCCCATCCCATCCCATCCCATCCCATCCCATCCCATCCCATCCCATCCCATCCCATCCCATCCCATCCCATCCCATCCCATCCCATCCCATCCCATCCCATCCCATCCCATCCCATCCCATCCCATCCCATCCCATCCCATCCCATCCCATCCCATCCCATCCCATCCCATCCCATCCCATCCCATCCCATCCCATCCCATCCCATCCCATCCCATCCCATCCCATCCCATCCCATCCCATCCCATCCCATCCCATCCCATCCCATCCCATCCCATCCCATCCCATCCCATCCCATCCCATCCCATCCCATCCCATCCCATCCCATCCCATCCCATCCCATCCCATCCCATCCCATCCCATCCCATCCCATCCCATCCCATCCCATCCCATCCCATCCCATCCCATCCCATCCCATCCCATCCCATCCCATCCCATCCCATCCCATCCCATCCCATCCCATCCCACCCCACCCCACCCCACCCCACCCCACCCCACCCCACCCCACCCCACCCCACCCCATTCCCATCCCATCCCATCCCATTCCCATCCCATCCCATCCCCTCATCCCATCTCATCCCATCCCATCCCATACGTCTCTAGGTATCTCTAAGCCCTTCAAATTAGTCGAAAGAACAACTGTTTAAGGAAGCATTGATTTAGCAAGCATGCACGTTAGGGCATTTGGTATTTCTTAGCGCACTTGAGTTAATTCCTATTCCTAAACAACACAAACGAGATTTCTTTTTTTTTTTTAATGCTTGAACTGTAAAGTTAGACCTTTTTTCTTTAAGAAGTGTGTTTTTAAACTGACCGTGCATTAAGATCTTAGCTGAGGACACCAATTTCAAATTTTAACTGTTTAGAGCAAGTAGCTTAGTTATTACTTACACAGAAGTTTATTGAACTGGAAGTCATGACAATGTTTATGAATATATACCATTTACATTTTGAAAGAGATTTTTGTGGTGTTTGAAGCAAACCTGCATTTGCTGATAAATTCTTCACATGTAGAGTGGGACAACTGGAATGGTAAGACAAACAGGATTAATAGAAGTTTCTGTTATTCAAGTACTGAATACAATCACATCATAATTTGATCTGGTGTCGCTGATGATGTGCTCATTCTTAAATGCCATTTGCTGAAGCAACTGCTTTGGTTTAGTTTGCCAAATTTATGTTACTTATCCACGTGTTGGGGATCTTGCTATCTGCTGACCCAACAGACTCCTTAAATGCTTTGCAGCATTATATTACATTACCTTTCTTACCTTTGAGGGGGTATTGTGGATGCAGTATTAGAGACTTGCTGTTCTGAGAGAGTAAAAAACTGTTTGGACACTAGTGTGTGCAGTAAGAGAAAGGAGGGTGCAGTCATTAGATGATTAAGTCCAAGATGGAAGAGTGAGTAGGTTCTGTGGCAGGTTTCATGGCTGGTGATAGTTCATAATGTTTTTGATCTTCTGAATCACCAAATATCTGGCAAAAAATGAAATATATCCATACATAGAATAATGTGAAGAAAGTCTTCAGAGAATTGTTGCTTGTGAAAAGTGTCACTTGTGAAAAGTTGTACATAAATAAAAGGGTCTTAAAAAGCAAAGATTTCATTATATTCTTTGTGAATCTTACTTTGTTACCTCATGGACTTACAGAGTAGGTTAAACTTAATTTGATTCTTATCTGGTTCGCTTTGTGGGGTTTTTTAATTAACCAGAGTATAATAAATACTGAATTGAAGTTGCATGTTGTTAAGTCTTTGCTTTGTACCTGCAGTGCTATGGAAGTCACAGTATATAATAGTCTTCTGAAATACAAGGATTTGGCTCAGAAGCTAATATTAATTGAACTAGTTACTGTTGTTATTTGTCAAGTTTATGTGTCAGCTTATCTCAATATGTTCTTTAATATGGTTTATTGACATGGTAAGAGATAAATTTTATAATTTAAAGTGGACTGTTGAGGAAGTCAAGTTTTTTTTCAACTCTTTTCTAAAAAAGGCTTTAAGAATTGTGATGGTTTTTATGCAAAGTCTTGCTAAAATATAAAAATTGTGTGGTTAGGGAGGGAAGTTACTTCTTCAGATCTACCTGCTATTGAATTGTAGTCTTATATTATGAAACTGTGGTCTTGTTGTAAGTCAGATATATCATACATGTTTGTAGAGACTACGTGGACTGAATTGCTGGGGATCTAATGAGAATTTGTACAGAGCAGGCCTTTGAGTTACAGACTTCTCAGGTAGTCTTTGTGTGTAGCTTTACCATCCCCACCTTGCCTCAGAAGGATTTGAAAGGCGGAAATAAGGGCAGAGGAAAGATACAGAAATCCTTTTTTCCTGTTTTTAGTCAGAAAGTTGTTTTGTCTGTGGGGGAATGATTCTTAAAACCTGTGGAAGACACAGGTTTGACTGAATCAGTTCATATGGAAGTAGAACTTGAGTTTTCCTTTCCTATAAAAGAATTTATATCAAGTTAAATTATCTAGTACAGAACATTTAAACTCCGGTGTGAGCAGAAGTTGATGAGATCTGTGATTTAACAGGACTGTTTTCCTTTTTTTGTTTTTACTCTCCTGTTTCTCGTGGGAGCACCTAGGTTCCCCTTTTACTAAGCTCTTTAAAGAGAAGGAAGCTTGTTTTGCTTTTTGGTGCCCTCTACTGATGTCTGTCTGTCAGAACATTGAAATATGGTGCTGGTTTTGGCCTTTAATAACACTGAACGCTGACAACAGCTGCTCTTTAAAAGCAGCGGGAAGGGGAAAGATTAAAAAGAAGCCGTTTTACACCTTGAGTATTTTGCCATTTGCCTTCCAACCACTCTGTCTGGATTGTGTTGGAACTGTATCTCACCTTGTAGAAAAGTAGGTAAGCAGCATATATCTGACCTGTGTACTGTCTTCTGTTGGCATTGTAGCAAAGATTCTTTTGCTTTACTCCTCTCAGGAAAATAGGGGCATTTTTTCTTTAATGTATGTAGTTCCTCATTCTCAGTAAATACATTCAAGGTTTGCTGTCTCAGAATTTTTTATCTTGTTTATTTTCAATAACTTTGTTTTTTTTTTTTATTTCCCACTAGTACCTCAGATACTACAAAAATAACCAGTGCTTCATGTGAGCACCACTACACACACAACCACTGTGCTTTGCTTATTTTCTGTTTAAGTATTTGCTTATTTTGCTTATTTTATTAATTTGCTTATTTTCTGTTTAAGTACCTCTTTCATTTTATCAGTCTTGCAGTCCTGTTCCTTTGCAAAATCTGTGAACACATCTGTCCTAGAAAAACTCAGGAATTGCTACATTCTCTCTACAGAACCTCTTACCTTAGCCTTGTGGTCTGTCTTTGAGAGCTTTGTTAATTTCTGACAGAAGTGGCCAATTTTTTTTTTTTTATTTTTTTTTTTTGTCACACTGCAGTAACTGTAAATTGTGTGAAAAGGGCTGAGAATATTCTTGGCACAATTTATGGTGCTGCTGAGCAGATGCTCTGTCTGGCAGTCTCCATGAAAGCTTTCGGAGATGGCTTTCTAGACAAAAATTCAGGACTTTTCTTCCTTATTCAGGTGACCTTATTAGATGACCTGTGTTTGGACTGTTCTTCTAAAAATTTGTGGTCTGATGAATATTTTTGATGAGCTGCATTTTAAAATCTAATTTTTAGAAGTGTCTTGCAAAGAGATTTAAGACTGTTTTGTTTGCAGGTACTGAGGAATGCATTTTTGATCTGTTTTCTGTGTTTGTGTCTTGGTAAAACATCAGAACTGAAAACAAAGCAAGATGGGAAATGAAGAGAATGAGATACATAAAAGACTAGAAAATTCATTTAAAATAATATTGAGGCATTTGTGAAGACAAGTAAGTTCCAAGTGCATGAGTATAGCTTTGGGAAAAACATTCAGATATGGTCACAAAGGACCTGGTAAGAACAAATAGGCATTTAGTAATTTTGTATGTGAAACTCTCCTAAGCACAGGTTACAGTTACAGATGATACCTGAAGCTTTCTTCCTCTTTAATTTCCTTACTTTTTCTCAAATTCTGATACAGAGACCTAGTATAGTGTTTGTATTCTTTGGGTCTGCTTTCTGTAAGGGAATATTTATGTTTATCTGTTGTTTTGTTCAACATCGGGCAGGATTTGAGAGTGTTTTAAAAAAGGACACATCTCACCAATTTCTTACGTGGTTTAACTTCTTAATTTCTATTTTTTTCTCCTTATAAAAGATGTGGGATAAGGTTTAAGACATGAGTCAGCAAACTGCTTATTTGAGTGTGTTTGGGGGAGCAAAGCTCATGTTCCTTTGCCTATCATCTAATGTGTATCATGTGGTTTGTTTTTTATTGACCTTCCTGTGACTTTGTGTAAGAATAATCTTGTTTTCTAAAGTAAATGAAAATACCTACACAAGTAAATGCTCTTCTTTGAAGTTGAGGACCTGCAGTGTTTTCTCATATGTTCCTTGTTTTGGTTAATTTAGCAGAAAATGCCAATTCTTTCTTGGTTTTGTCATCTCAGATAATTTGTCACTTACATTGAGGAGTGAGTTCTTTATCCATTACATGACCTGTTTGGTGATAGCCTCCCAACATGTGGGTTTTGTAGGGGCAGAGGAACCAGCCCCTGCTGTAGTAGTTAATATATTTACAGGGCCTGTACTGAGTGTGGCACATGTGAAAAAGGAAGTTCTGCAAGCTACTAAGGATAAAAGGTGTGTTTAAATCCCAGCTCTAGAGAAAAACATTTTTTTCCCCTAAGCTTTTTAAAGCAACTCTTACTAATTTATCCAGACTGTTAATAAAAACTATATTATGTGTTTATGTAGCACATAGTCTAAATCAGATGTTATGTAGCACATAGTCTAAATCAGATGAGCTTTGAAAAGAGTAAAGGAATCATTTAGGTTGAAAAAGACCCATAAGATCATCAAGTCCAGCCATTAACAAGTCTAGCACTAAGTGACCTCCCTATGTCTATACATCTTTTTTATTACCTCCAGAGGTGGTGACTCAGCTGCTTCCCTTGGAAGCCTGTCCCAATGCTTGATAATCTGTATGGTGAAAAAAATTTTCCTAATACCTGATTTAAACCACCTCTGGTGCAAACTGAGATCATTTCTTCTTGTCCTGTCGCTTGGAAAACAGATCATCTCCTAACTTGCTGCAGCCTGTTTTTTCAGGTATCTGAGGAGGGAGAGGGAGAGAGAGAGAGAGGTCTCCCCTGAGTCTTCTTTCCTCCTGGTTAAACAACCTCAGCTCCTTCAGCTGTTCCTCATAAGTCCTGTGCTCCAGACCCATCACGTTCCAGCACCTCAGTGCTGGAATCCCTCTTGTTGTGAGAGGCCCAGAACTGGACACGGCGCTCAAGATGTGCCCTCACCAGTGCTGAGTACCCAATCCCTGCCCTGGTCCTGCTTGCCACACTACTGAAGACACAGGCCAGGTGCCACTGGCCTTCTTGGCTACCTGGGCACGCTTGTGGCTTCTGTTCCGTGGTGTCAACCAGCAGCCCCAGATCCTTTTTGCTGGGCACTTTTCCATCAGTGCCCCAGCCTTAGGCACTGCATGGGATCTGCCACTTGGCCTTGTGAACTTCAACCTCGGTGCGTTGTGTTGGTGCATCCTGTCCAGATACATCTGCAGAGCCTTCAGCAGGTCAACTTCTGCTCAGCTTAGTGTCATCTGCAAATTTACTGAGGAGTTGTTTGTTCACCTTGTCCAGTTTGTTGATAGAGATGTTATGAAGGGCTGGCCCCAGTACTGGGTCCTGTGAACACCACTTGTCACCAGACACCAACTGGATATAACTCCATCCACCAGAATTTTCTAGGCTGGGACATGCAGTCTGTTCTTTACCAAAGAAAGAGGACATCTTTTTAAGTCAAGAGCTGCCATGACCCAGACTTCTAGTCTGTGCTGTTGTTAGGGATATTTCTGCAGTGTATCAACATGTAGTACTCCGTAGTGTAAATAAACTCAATTAAAACCACTTTTAAAAAAAATAGTTTAACAAAATGTTAATCATAACATTGTGCTCAGTTATGCACTGTGTCCAGCCATAGGTGATGAGTTTACTTGTCCTAAACTGTGTGAGAGGCAGAGTAAAGCCTTGGTATTTATTTCACCTGTGAAAATTTGCTTCTGTGTGTAAAATTCTGTAGAATAAAGAAATAATAAATCAAGCATCATAAATAGAAGGGCACAACTGATGTACAGGGTGAGAAGTTTGGTGTTGGAGGTTGTTGTGACAGTTGAGGACAAGGGTTGCAGCTGTACTATGTGCCATTTGGGATGTGTTTTCTCCCTCACTCAGTGGCATCTCCCCATAGAAAAAGGAAATAGAAGAAGGTTGAACATAGAGTGCCTTATTCTTAAGTATCTTGACTGTTGAATTTTCAAGCTTGTGTTTAAATACAGCTCTTTTAAGCTGTATCCTTTAAGACTTGCTTCTCTTGTTTTGGGGATCTCCCCCCCCCCCCCCCCACTAATACCAGTGTGAGTATATTGAAGAGCATTCTGTTGTTAATGTGACAATTTGGTTGTACTGATTAGCTAAGTAGGTAGGTAGGTTTTTGTGGATTCGTTGTGTAGTTTCTGAAACAAATGAAGATTATTTGTTGGGGCTTCAAATTTCTAACAATACAGATATAAAAAGCAATGTAGAGAAAAAATTGTGGCATGAACTGAGAACATGTAAAACTACATTACACACAGAAATTTTTAACAGTATGGTTTGCTGACCAGATATTTCCATCTTCCAGTAATGCAGTTCAGTATTGTTATGACAAGTACCAACAGTGAAGGCAGCCAATTATAAATACATGTTACCACAATAGAGGCTGAGTTATTATGCCTGTAATCCTCTCACTAGGAACAGATTTCAAATGCTGACTTGTCCTTGCACCTATTGCGGACATCAGTTATGGTAGTGTGAGAAATGTTTTTTTTGGTATAAATGTTTGGGCGTTCTCTTGATGCTTTGTCAAAGAATACAGTCAGTATAACATCCATTAACACAATCAAAAGATTTCAGTTTTCAGTGGTCAAGTGATTGCTTGTCCATTTACATATGTTGTGTTTCATGTATGTGTGTGCATACCTGTGTGCATGTATATATGTGTAGTTTAATACAGGGAAAAAAATCTTGAAAGAGTGTGATTTTGGTTTTTTACTTGTAATGAATATCCTAATTACCCTGTCTCTGCTGAGATACCTGTATTGTTAATTTCATATGTCTAAATGGCAAAATCATTAGTGAATACACACTGAATATGCAAACTGTGTATAAAGTAGACTTTGCTGTTTGGCAGTGTTGAGCCAGATTCTCTTCATATACCCCATCCCATCAAAGGAGAAAGAGCATAATTATGTTTAAAATTGAAAGTGTGATCTTTTTCAGTGTGTCTATACCCTGAACACCTTGTCTTTATCTCCTCACTTCATTCTTGTTCTGGCATTATTTAAGTATGCTAATTTCAACACATTTTATGACATTTAAAGAAATTCCTTTACAGTAATGAATACATTTTAATAGTACATGTGCAAAGTTTTACATGTTTCAGCTTTGTATATAGGAGAATGAATTCTCTCTATATCTGTAATTTGAAATTTCTTTTCTGCTTACATGTGAAAGAGGGGATCAGGACTCTGTGGAGACCCAGAGATAGCTTTTAATACTGTCACCTGAAATAAAACACTTCCTTTATTGTGTAAGGTGGTGCAGGTGTCAAAACATGGACACTTTACCTCAGATCTTGGTAGGCAATTTGGAGATTGACTGATAGAAATTATCACTGGAAAATAATTTTTTAAAGTCTTTTTGGATACCACTACTGTTGCATAACTCAATTTCAGTTTTAAGAAAGTTTGAAATGTTTGCTATCATAGTACATACTAATAGCAGGGAACATCTGCAGAAATAGCACTTTTTTTTTTTCAATTTTCTATCACACATACCACTGACAGAATTGAAAACTGAGACCATAAAGTAGGATTTTAAGGTAAAATTAATATTCTTCCAGCAATTGGATTTTTTTAAATAGGGAGATGTAGCTGAGGTTTCTTCCCATATTGATGTTTGGTTGGTGTTTTTGATTTGAGAGTTAAAGATTGCCATTCAGAAGAAATACAGTGATGTGATACAAAAATAAGTACTTGCTAACATCTTGGTGTGTTTGGAGCATTTAAAGTGCTTTGATTCATTCCTGCAAAAAATGATTGCAAAACCTTTTCATATTTTAAAGGTTTGTTTGCATTCAGCAACTACTGCAAGCAGTTACAAATATTAATTTAATATTAAGAACTTTGAGGTGGCTGAGTGCTGCCTTGGTTCTTAAACCTGCATAGTTGTTAGAAAATGATGTGCTACAGCTGTGATATATGGATTTTAGTGTCCATTTTGTATGAGCAGTAGAGCTTGAAAATGAGAAACATGTAGTCTTATTAAAACATTCTCCTTTTTTTAATGCTATTGAGTCCTGCAATGCTAAATATGATGCTAATATTTTTACATTTTTCCAATGCCTTTGTGTATTTTAAATTCATGTGCAGCAAAGTAATATTACAGTGTTTGGAATGAAAATTTGGTATCTAATAATCAAATTCATAGGACTGTTTCAAGTACTTACTGTGTGAAACTTCAGTAGTCCAGATGTAGCTGTCTCTTAATGTTTTTTGTACATCCTAAACATTCAGTTAAGTGAGAAATGCATTTCAGAGAAGAAACTGATATGGAGAAGACACTGGAAGAACACAGAAGTGACAGCCTGATGTAGAATAAGAAACAAATCAAATATTCAGCTTATTAATGGTGTTTTGACTATAAGTATACCAAGTTTTCATTGGACTGACCTGTATATCAGTGTTTCTTTTGTAGTAGGAGCCCAGAACTGCACAGTACTCCAGAGATTATCTCCAAGGACTTCTGCAGGAATTCTCTATTTTTGGCCTTTCTTTCAGTCACCTGCTTTTTTTTTTTTTTTTTTTAACAGTTCTGTACAATTGCTACATGATTTGTTATTGCATGCCTCAGATCTTCAAAGACAAACTTTGCATGAAGGGTTCATTGTCAGTTCTGATTGCTGAAGAGCAAATTGGCTTTTGTGCCCGCTATCAGTAAATAATGAATTAATGCAGTTAGCCAGAAGTGAATTACGGGTGGCCAGAAAGATTACTGAGGCATGTTCTTGGTACAGTTGTTACAGCTATAATTGATACATGACATGTAGTTGATACATACAGTCATAGCTTTGAAAGACAAAAAAAAAAAGATACAAACTTGTATCTTCTTTTTACCACGTCTGGTAATGTTGCTCTTACTTTACAAACTGTGTTCCTTTTACTAAATATTTTACTGCTGTTCCACTCTCAGAAGGGCTCTTTAATTAACATAAATTACTAAGAACCTAATATATATATATATATAAAGCTGCTACAGAAGATTTTGTACCAGCAACCTGACATGGCTATTGAACATTGGTTTCCATTTTAAGATGTAGTGACTAGTTTTCTTCTTACCAGATAATCATATTTCAAAAGCAAGTTAAAGAAAATATTGTAGGCTTCTTTTCAGAATGATGTGCCTTGATAAGCACTATTCTGTCCAGATTTATATACTTTCTTCATAAATCAACAGAGATGTCAACAGGAGTATGAGTTTTTAACTGCCTTTTTTCTTTCTTTAGATTTTTTTTTTGTGTCATGCTTAGTGTTTTTTGTTCTCTATGGAAATTTCATCCTAAGTGCTAATTACAGATTCATTTTCTTAATTCTTGACGGTGTAAGAATTAAGACAAAAAAATTAAAAAAAAAGTTCCAAAGTGCAGAAAGAAATTATCTTCCAGAAAAAAATGGCTCTGAATATTAACTGGTAGTGAGGTTTTTAGGTAAAATTTGAATTTTTTTTTTTTAACCATGAAGCATTATTTACATTCTAGGATTTCTGTCTAGTGCCTGGATGAGGAAGGATATGGACATCAATATTAGAATTTTTTTTCTCACCATGTACCCATTCACCTTGACTATACCAAGATTGTGTGCATTGTCAACAGCTGTAACAATTTGCATTTCTTGCTAGAGAAGTCACTGTATCTGTTCCAGATGTTCTCTCTCATGGAAAGAGGTGTAATGGTTATGTGAATGGTGGTGAGTTGAAGCAACGGTTCTGAATCCTGCTTACCCTGCAGAAGTTGAACAAGCAATGTCATATGCTCTAATTGGACTGGCACACAGTTGGCAGGTTGAAAAATATCACTATGTTGGCCAGTGCAGCTAAGCCTGCAAAATTCTTTGGGTAAATCCAATTATACTAGCAAAAGATTGTTATTCCTGGTATTTATTTTGTCAGCTGAAGTTCCTCTAAAGAGCTTTTGCCAGTAAAAGATATGTGTCATTATTGTGTGTCATATGATTCTGCTGGCAAATCTTTTATACATGGACAGTCCTTTGTCATGTAGCTTTGAGTCCAACTGGATAATCCTTGTTTATTTTGTCTTGAAAAAAGCACACCATTTAGGCTTGGAAGTAGTCCACTTGTTCATAAAATCTGTTACTTTTTGCCACTTGTGGCACAGGGCTTTTAGTTTACTGCCCCATCGTTGCTTCTTATAGTAGTTCCTTCCTGGTTTTATTTAAAGCTAGATTTTTAAGAATGTGTGTAAAGGAAATGTCAAACTTCATGGTCCCCAAGAGCTTTTCATTTGTCAGCTTACAAGTCAATATGATGCCACTTTTTTTCATCCTATTCTTTTTTTTTCCTCTCACTGTTACACAAAATGTGTATTTGGATCCCTCAGGACTAAGGCAGAACAAGGAGCATGTAAAAGCATTGGCTTTCATGAAAGCTGAGAGTTACCACTGCGGGTGCCCCAGGACACCCGTGCTGACCAAATGGAGACCTGATTGGGAATGAAGCTCAAGGGAAGGTGCAGCAGGGAAGCGTGATAAAACCTGTGCTTGTTAGTACACAATGAATACACAGTGTCCTGTTTTGCTTGTTAAGGGAACTGGCTGATGAGTGCAGGTGCTGCTGTCTGGTTTCTAAGATCTGCAGCTGGCATCTGTCATGTGTACTAGTGCTAAAGTAGCACCACATCTGGGTGTGTGAACTAAAGTGGGTTATCATGGCAAGAAGATGCAATGTCCTTTGGACTTTGCATACTTGGATGGGAGAGACAAACTTTCTTGGTTTACCATAACAAATTCTTCTCATCCCCTACACCAACCCTTTGATTTTCATTAAGTGTTCTTGTTTAGGGCAAGGGTGAAAGGGCTGTTATTTATTCCCATATTCTTCTTAGTTTTTTGTGTTTCCAGAATTAATGTTCATTCACTCTTCCTGGACAGACAGAGTGGTTATTGTTGTGCTCTTCATGAAAGAGTTTTGTGATCTGTAAGGGAATGTGGAAGGAGAGACATCAGCTTGTGTAAGTTGTGAATGGTCAAGGGACATTTGAGTGCCATAAGGGGATAAAAAGAAAAGCAGTAATAAATAGGAACATTTTAAGGCACAAATCTGTTGAACCAAAAAATAAGGGAGGCAGATAAAAGGATGAAACCTGATTAGTCAGTAATTGAAGAGGGTATGTGGAATGTAGCAATGTTTAATTCAGTGAGATTACTTGATTGTAGACCTCATCACGTGGCATTATAAGGGAAAGGAGGAAGCCGTAAACAAGATACGGAGAGACACACAAACCTAACCAGCAAACTTCATGGAAGCAAAGACAAGAAACAAAACCTGGTCTGTCACAGTAACTCATGAGCTGTCAGAAATGTGCACACAAATCAGGATGCAGACCTGAGAGTCTAGGATGTTGGGGCATGTCAGTGAGACTGTGCCATCTGAGAAGGTGATCTGCAAGGGAAGGGAGCTGTAAAAGGGACAAAACAGGGCCAGACAGAAAAAGGGCTAATGCAGGTAAACTGTGGCCAGTCTTTATGCTTGTTTGGCTGAGCCCTGTGCCTGATCTCTGCAGTCTTGGCAGAGATTAGCTGCCAAGCTAATCTTTATTAGCTCTTTTCTTAACTGCTTCTCTATGTAATTTCACTTTCTATACCATGTATGTAAGTGCTGCAGGGGCTAGGTGAGACCAGTTTGAGTAGAAACCAGGCCAGCAGCTGGAGTCTCACTGGAGATGTTGGCAACAACCAGGTTTGCAGTGCCAGCGGTAGAAGTGAGTGAGGCTCTTGGTGGCAGGAGCTGCAGGGGCTGTAGCTATCTGAATTATTTTGTTCGTTTCCTGCAGAATTTGTATCTACAGTGCCAGCTGCAGCAGCGTTGTGTGAGTTTGTAAACTCTACTTTGTAATGCCACACCGAAGTTAAAACTTCCGCAGCTGCTGCTTTCTGTGGGAGAGATGGAAGAACACAGTAATGCTTACAAAGCCATCTGGCCTGCAGTGGCTCCATCTGTCACACAAGTGCTTTCTCTTGCTTTGGTTTTAGGGCTGTGGGGGAACAGCTCTTCCAGAACTTACTCGACCTAGGCCAAAAAATGTACTTACAGTTAGTTTGTTCTTGGATTATGAACAAGCCACACTGCATTTGGATTTAACTGTCTGTTCAGCCAAGAACTTACTGTTATTGTAGGTACAGTCAGATTAACAGAAATGTTAAAAGGTAATTCAAATTACAGTTGTTAGAATTGTTGGAGCAGATAGGATATGCAGAATACTCAGTTTACTAGCCCATTAGATGCCTATAATTACATTTGAAAATACTTAAAAATATTGATGTTTACCAGCTTGTATTGATGCCTTGAGAAGGCTGACCTAGAACAGAGGCTAGACAGAGTTAAAGAATAAAGTAGGTATAAATTAAAAGGCCTTAAAGGATACACCTTGAGCAGTGTAAGAGCCTGGCCTGGGCTACACCCAAGATGAACCCAGAATGGTCACAAAATGGACAACCGGTTACGAGGTCCCACACTTCCTTCAGTTTTGGTCCATTTGCACATTGGGGTTGATTATCCAATTACAATTTGAGATTATGAAGTCGCATTCTTCTAGTTTTCTCTCTTCAGTTCACCGTCATTTATGCTCTTGAGTCTGAAACTTGTAACAGTTGTCCTTAGCTAGAAAAGGTCCCAAGCTAGAAAAGGAATTGTTTCATCTAGCTACTCTGTGAAGAGTGCTTACCAACACTTAATATGAAGCTCAGAACTACACACCTATGCAGCACAGAATCTGAAAAATAAGAAAGCTGAAACTTAAGGCTTCAGTGTCATGGGGAAAAATAATTTCAGTATGCACTCATGAAGAGGAAACATGTAGCTGATGATTTCTAGTCAGCCTGTGGTAAGGTTTTATAGGGCATACCCATCAGATTGTCCTTATGTAAAGCTCTGCATGAGAATACTCCTGAAGTACTAGTTAACTTTTAAGATACAGGTATTTTGTGGGCTACAGAATAGATGTAATTTATTTTCTGAATTTGAGGTGGGGGATATGGAGAAGTTTCTTGTGTTTTACAGGACCATTAAGTGGAAATATATAAGGAGTTGGAGAGGAAAATGATTTTCAGATATTTGCAGTAATTGCTTTGGTAATAATTCCCTTCTGTGATGGTTAATAATCAGTGTGTGGCTGCAATATTTATAATTTTACTGGAAAAGGACAGTCAAGAAAATAAACCTCACAGGATGCTGTCTCAGTGAAAATACCTGTTTTTTCCCAAATAAAATGGAAGAGCTTTCAGATAAAGCATTAATGCAAGAAACATATACAGAAATAGAAGAAACACTTCTAAAAGGGAGTTTTGCAAACAGGCATACTCTGTATTCACCTTTATTACCATTACAGTTATGAGAGTTTATGGGGTACACAGATGAGAATTAGTCAACTATACTGTGCATATCAGTGAAATTATTACTTTTGGGAATGTCAGTGAAATGCTGACTTTTAGGGACAAGACTGTAGGTTTTAGTGGCCTGACATATGCTGCTGATGACTTTGTCCTGATACTGGTTCCTTTAAATACAAAGCAATCTGTATTCTTGTTCATTGTGCTCTTTCGGTTCAGTGTTTTTTTAAAGAAGGGCAGTGAGTTTATCTTGTGGTAGAGTGTTCTTGATAACTGCCATCTAGTCTGTTCTTTTTGTGTGTTGGACATAAGAAAAATAAATAACGTATGGCTGGAAAAAGTAACAGTAGTCCTAGAAAATATTTTGGGTACTAACAAGAAACAATAAGAGCTCTTCGGGATTTGGAAAGCTCTTGTCAATGTGGAAAGTATCATGTCCAACAAGTAAACTACTGAACTTAATGAGCAATAATAATGTAAACTGAAAAAACATACTGTCAATATATAGTTCTTCCACGTGCCGATTGAAAATAACCTGAAAACAAAATTATACAGGATATGTGTATCTTATTAACTCCTTGTATTTCCTGCATGATACTATTATCCTGATACAATTATCACATGAGAATTGGTTTCTTAATAAAAACTTAAGACAAAACAGCAAGTCTTCTATTAACTAGGTTTGTGTTGGGGCTTTTATAACATTTGTTTGCAAATAAGTTGAACTTAGGTTACTTCTTTTTCAGTACAGAAGAAGACACAATTACATTTTAAATCTCTGTAGATGTAGTTCCAAAACATTATTTTACCTTTATTATATTTCTAATAGGAAACAATTTTGAGTGAAATTACTGTTGTTTACAGCAGAGAGGAGTTAGCACTTTGAGAGTTTTAAATATCTGTGAGAGTTAGTAATCTGGAGTGATGATGAAGGCAAACTACTTAGCAGTTTACATCTCCACAGTCTTTGAAATAGTGCACTCCTGATGCTAAAGTTAAAAAATAATAGAAGAGCTGTTTTTCTAAAGTAGAATGCTTTCTGCGGAGCAAGGTGCATTAGTGTTAATGCTTGGGATGGGTGTCACATTTAAACTTTCAAGGTTTTGTTTTCAGCCAGCTTCACTAAATCCACTTTTTTCCTTCCTCCATTTGACCTTTTCTTTTGCACTCACAAAATCCCAGCATACCTAATTTACCAGCATTTTTATTACCTGTCGTTCTCTTTGAATAGGCTTAGTCATCATGGTGTAAAAAGTTGGGCCACAAATAATCCTTCTCTGACTCTTGTAGCATAGTTCTTTTAAGATTTGTCCTTTGGCAGTGGTCTCTGAAATCTAATAAAATACGTATTTTCACAGAAACTGTGCTCTCAAGGCACTTACTGGGTATCTCTTCCTGGGTTTTTTGGGGTTTTTTGCTTGGTGTTTAGCTTCTCAAGGCAAGCAGCCTTCTGGAAGAGTCACCCTTTACTTGGACAACTGCTGTCCTGAACCATTAGGTGCATACCTGCCTTTTGACCTATTTTTCTTTAAAAAATTAAAGTGCAGGTGATTAAGGAGTTCAAAAGAGATAGAGCAACAAGCAGATGCATGCATTATCAAGCTGGTTCTCTAAGGAATCTGACTGTTTTAGATAAGATATACAGTAGGGAAAACTAGAATCTGTGTTAAAGTATTTGAAGACAAGAGACTGAAAAGCTCTAAAATTCTGTAAAAAACGGCCACAAGTCAAAGACAGGAAGACACCTTTTGTCTCTTGAGCACCTGAACAAAACTTCTAGTTCTTGAAAGGTGTGTCATTGCATTGGAAAGAATGCTGGAGTACAAACTATGTGTTGATGGAAGCCTACCAAGAAGCAACTGAATACAATTCAGAAAATAAAATGCCCCTGTAAAACCAAGAGCCAGGAGAGGTCCATAGTCCAGTCTACAGTTAAGTCTGCAGTGAGACCTCTAAGAGGGGGCAGTTCTAGAATGCAAAGCCATTGCAGACATGTTGTTTTCTCTGCTTCAGCTATCTGCAGTTACATGCAAATGTGATTGAAATCATGTGGTTGTCTGAAATGGAAGTGGTGGAGTGACTGGACAAGCTGAAAGGCAGCTAAATACTACAAGTTTGCTTGCACTAGGAATCCTGTCAGAGAAGTTCACAGGATGTTAGACACAAGGATAGTTCCAGTGGCAGTTCATATGGTTTTAGTTTTTTGTTCAGTTACTGATCTCTGAAGTATGATGTGTACTTTTCTGTATTTTCAGTTGTCATGTCTATTAGCAGCATGATGTGTTTTAATTTTGGCAGAATAGTGAGGTGGAGGGGAGGTATGTTTATTGCATTTTCTGCTGGCTTCATAGGCATTGGTGGGAGCGTCTGAGAAGAATGACAACCCTTAAATTGTTCAATAGCATGGACACACAGTGAAAGTTGTGTTCATAACCAACTGGGAAAACATTGCTTGGAGGTGAATGACCTTCACATCACTAGCACTGAAAATTTCAGGGACTTCGTAGCCTTGTGGGTTTTAATGAAGTAGACAGACTTAACCGGAGAGTGATGATTTTTTTCCGATTATGTGTATGAATGGTTGCAATTACATGAATAACTAGAAGAATGAAGCATCTCTGTGCTGAGTTAGCAGAATTCAAATGGGTTGCAGTGCAGAGCAACTGTCTGATTAGCTATGTACAGGCCTGATGGGAAGGAGGTCCAATGCATAGAGCAAGCTCTGTTGTGGCAGCTGCCTACTGACAAGTACAGATTCCATTGCTTTGAAGACTGTACATCTTCCCATGCTTCTGTAGCCTGTTAAGTGCTAAGGCAGGAGGAATGTATAACAGGTGAGACCTTACCTTCCTCATGTTAATCTTTTCTGATAGAGTTTTGATTTTGCATGGATGTTGGAATTTAATATTTTAGTGCTGCTAAAGTGTAATTTAAGTAGTAACTTTTCTAGGGGTTAGGGAACCATAAAAAAAATCTGTGTTTATAAACACAGTATGAAGGTGAATACTTGCAGGTACTAAATTTAATGGTGTCTTTAATGAGTCACTTTTAATGCTAGGTGCAAAGCAATACTGAAGTATGGTTTGCAATTCACTCATCTGAGGTTGGTTGTGGTTTTGTTTTGATTTGTTTTCTTTGCACTGGTGTAGAGTGAAGACAGCCCTAGTCCCAAGCGACAACGCCTTTCCCATTCAGTCTTCGACTACACAGCAGCATCACCAGCCCCATCACCACCAATGCGACCATGGGAGATGACACCAAATAGGCAGCCTGCTTTGGCTCGGCCCAACCAACACCACTTCTCAGGGGAACGATGCAACACACCTGCACGAAACAGGAGGAGGTAAGCAAGCTGTGTAGTTTGGGAAACAAGTTCATACTCTTTCTGATTTCAACTCAAGGAAGGTGTGTTTTGGGTGGCACTGACTAGATTACACGTGGTAAACAGATTGCCATTTCCTTTGAGCTGTAAGAAAATGCAGTTGTGACTAAAAGGCTACTGGAAGTATTTCAGGCTTGTGATTAATGTGAAAAGCCAGCTTGAGGGAAGGGGTGCTCCAAACATGTTTTATTATGAACATAATTCTCTATTACTCTGCACTGAGGCAAAGCATGTAGAAAAGTGCAAGGAAAAATCTTTCTCATCGGGGTACTTCTAAAGGTGTTAAGAATGTAATGTAATACCATCATTTGCATTACAGTCACAATTAGTTTTGTACTTAAAACCAATCAAAATAAAGATGAGAGATACCAGCTGGGGAGATGAGAAGGTTAGCATAGTGTCAAATGTTTGCTGAGGTGGCTGATTCACATGCAGCAGTAATTAGATTTTCGTATTAGTTTTAGCTTGAAGCTCATTAACTTTTCAAACCAGAGATTTTGGAATAAATTTCAGTGGTCATGGAAGAGAAATTGGAACTGGGGCCTGGATGGATGATACTCTAGCAAAACATAAACTCACAGATTTTTTTGCTGTTCTAGTTAAATAATTTTCCAAAACAGAAGCTATCATTGCCTCACATTCTGCCTCAAAAATACTGAGTCATCTTATGCAAGTTAAAACACTCTGTCTCTGCTTCTAAGAAATCTTTTGGCTTGGTTTGTACTTAAAAAAAGTGTCTGTCCTTTTTCATTAATATGAAATTTAGGCTTAAGGTATATTTAGCTAGTTTTCTTCAGATTCCACAAATCAAATTTGTCAACAATGATCAACCAGTAGTTTTGAAGCAAGAGAGCTTAGAGCGTGCTAGTTTTGTATCTTTGCTTCAACTTCAAGAATTTGAAAACCTTCAGTCAGTGGCATGTAAAATATGCAGTTCTCAATGCAGCTTGTCAGACTTAGGAAAGAGGTTAAATTGTGAACTTGGAAGGGTTGTTGTGAAGACAGAAGATCAGACCTTTCATATAGTTCAGTGCAAGGATGCTCTGTTAGGGGCATTTGGCCCCACAAAATTATCTTGACCTCAAATGTTTTGAACTGACACGCCTAGATTATGCTCATTCAGTCATTTTTGTTTGGTGTCCAGTCAGCTTACACAGATTTCTTTGCAGTGTTCATTAACATCTGCAGAGTTAAACAGCGTGCTTAACTAACTATATATCTAGCTAAATGCTAGATAGCAGAATCTAGACAATTTGGATATACTGTGGGATGGAGGATAAGAATGGAAATGTGTAGCAGCTGAATGTGCATGGGACAAGTGTCTTGATGTTCAGATGCAGTCAGGTGCTAATGAAGTAGTCTCCTGTGGCTTTTTGCAAGTAAGCCACCTGCAAAGAGAGGGAAACGTCATGGCAAAACCATCTGCAGTCTGACAAGAACTGTTAGGTGGCTTTATGAACACAAACATTATTTTGTAATTACCCAGCTTGACTGCTGCTGGGTAATAACATAAGTTTTTGATCTTATCAGAAACACTTAAATGTGGGAGTATTTTGTTTCCGTGCACTTGAGTCAGGGCATTTTTTAGCTTGGGTGCAGTGTTGCATTTGAGCTAGCTCCAGGTCAGTTCCGCAATAGCATTGCACATAGTTTCTTCTAGAACCAGGGTTTTTAGGGAGAACAGTACATACATGTTTATTGTATTACAGGAGTCAATCTGAGTTAAGAGTTCTCTGGAGTCATACCAGAACTAATAGCCATTCTCATAGATCAAAAGCTTGAGTCCTTAAGATTGTTATGAGTGCATCTCTTATTAATGCTTTAGGTGAGGTTATGCCTATGCTTTTGAAGCAGATTTTTTATTTACCTTGCTTTTTCTGTTTTCATTACAGAATGGCTTCAGAGTTCACCAGGTTTTCAGGTTAAGATAAGAGGAAAGGTGCACTAAAGCTGCAAATGGTCATTGAGCTCAAGGAAGCAGGCTAGGGCAAGTGCAGGCAAAACCTTTGAAGTGTGTCTAGTGTAGACATCTCTGCCCTTGTGTCATCAGCATTAACTTCTCCATCCTACCAGTTCACTCCTGTTGGTCAGGACAGTCTGTCTTGGTTATTTTTATTACTGGATTTTATTTTTTTTTTTCATTACCTGCCTTACGATTTTAACCTTACCTCTTGGTATCAGTGATTTTGTACTGTGCCTAACACAAGAGTGCCCCGATTTGTTGTTTTTTGTTCTGATTTGCAGAAAGATGATTTTTATGTAGAAACATATGTATAGTACAGATAAATTATGAATGTAAAAGTATAACGCATGCCTGTGTGAAACAGAGAAGGCCATTCCAATTGATCTTTATCAGTCATTGTGAAATGGGGGGATCTGTACCATTGTTGTGCCTTACCTTTCATCTGTGCTTCCTTTCCTCCTTGTCTTGAATGTAATTCTGAACTAAAGGGATTCAAGAATGTCTTACTGCAGAGAAATCACCCTTGTTAGAAATACTAAGATCTGTACATACTAACTGCAGTTATGGATACCTTTTGATGGCTGTTCTTACCTGAGGGTAGGAATTCCTGCAATTTTTTCACCATTTTCTTCCTGTCTCTTTGTTTTAACCTGGCATTTACCATGTTTATACTGTGCATGTAGTAACAAAAGATTTTTTTGGGGGCTGTTTTTAAAGACTTCAAGCACAAATTTGCTACTGAAGTTTAATAATAGTTTAGGCCTATGTCTTGGCAATTATTCGTAAGTAATTTCCAATAATTCAGAAGCTAATAAAGCTGTGTATCCAGGTATTTTGCTGACTGAAAGGATAGTATATTTAGAATTCTGCACAGGAAAAAAATCCAGCTTTGCCTTTTTCCAGAGAATGATACTTACTAATTTGTTTTAAAAGACACTCCAGGCCTTTGTTGTCTTTTTCATAATTCTGGGTTCACGGAAAAGTAAAACCAGGCCTTTAAGACAGAGACAAAACTAGTTTTATGAGAACTACCTTGTCTAAGAAGCCACCTTGTCTAAGTGCTGGTGGCAGTTAAGAGAATTTCTGTTCCTCTGAAGCACTGGTACTGTCTTTTGTAACTTTCCTCTATTTTTGGAGTTTTTCCAAAGAAAAATCCTTACTTAGGTGTTTTTATGTTAAAATATTCAGACCATTTCTGTTTCATAACTGGAAATAGCAAATTTAAAACAACTGAGTACTTCAGGCAGTAGAGGATCTTCTGCAATGCTAGTTCCATGATTAGAATTATATATTTATATTATATATGCCAATTTTACCTAAGAAGAATGTAGCAGTTGTATCATGTTAGTAATAAAGCAGTACAGAATTCAGCAAAACTCCCAAGAAAGAAAACTGGATTTAAAATAAATTAGTAAGAACTGAAATTTAGCTTCTCAGTGGTTGGAAGAAAACACAGCCTGTACATTCTGCCATAGTGGTTTATAAAATAAATGCAGATAGTAATTTTTGAATTAGTTTGGATTTTTATTTGCTGCATTACAGCCTGGCCTTATGCTTTCTGTCTGACCTGCTGAGAATTACCATTTGTTTCAGCTCTAAGAGAGGCAATAGTGACAGAAAATGTCTATGAGGTACGGTAGGAAAATAGCATCTTGAGATAGACTATAGAAGTTCTCCACTCTGGAAAAGAAACCATACCACAATCATAAATTCCTGGGATCTCCTGAAGAGAATTTTAGAATGCACTCAGTTATGTAGCAAACATGACAGAGATGAAAAATTAATTTGTTTCTTCAAAGAAGTCTACTGCTTTGTCTGCTGTCACTAAGCAAGTAATAATTCTGTGGCATGGTTGAAACAAAGACCCTGGGGAAATCTGTGATCATTTAATGAAGGATTTTTACCTAGATAGAATAAAGGCATGGGAATATCATGAAGATTGTTATCTTGACTTTTGAGCACTATTGTGGCAGTCTATGTGTCATTTTTTTCACAAGGTGATATTTACAAAGGAGTTCTTCTCTTGGTTTCCCTAACAACATTAAGTTATGCTGTGTTAAGAAAAAGAGTTTTTTATAAGGATCTCGCAGTTCTATCAATAAATAATTTTATTCCAATCTAATAAACTTATTCTAGTAAAATTTTCCAGTTCAAAAAATTCCTTGATATTTGATTCTCTTAAGGTTTTAGTTACTAAGAAGGATTTGTGCCATTTATATAACCTCTTATTTTTTTAATGCATTTCCAGTCCTCCTGTTCGACGACAGAGAACAAGGAGAGATCGTTTGTCTAGACATAATTCCATTAGCCAGGATGAAAACTATCATCACCATCTCTCCTATGGACAGCAGCAAGCAATAGAAGAGCCTCGAGCCTTTCACCCACCGAATGTATCTCCTCGTATCTTACACCCAGCTGCTCACCCACCACAGCAGAATGCAGTGATGGTTGACATTCATGATCAGGTAAAATTTTTAGAGCACAATCAGAAGGCTGTTCAGAAGGTGGTGTTTGGTTTTAGGGGGTTTTCTCCACCGTCTTCAGGATCTCTCTTCTCACCAAATCATCTCATCTCATAGTTGACAATGTAAGTCACAGAGCACTAATTTCTATATGACTTCTTACAGAGTGGTTTTTGTTGAATATTATGTGTATGAAGTATTGCAGTAGGCAGTGAAAAAAACCCAAGAAGTTCAGACTTTTAATAAAGAAGATTGATACTTAACAATTCATACTTAACAATTTCTCAGTGCGTGAATTGGCATATGTCTCTATGTCTCTGTCTCAAACCACTGAAATGCGGTTATTTTGCTTTCTTAATTAGTTTCTTGCAATAAAAATGTGATATGATACTTAATAATTACATATTCTATTTCACATTAAATACTTCACCGTATCTTAGGAGTCATTAAATAGTTAAAATATATTATTTAGAGGTAGAATTCGTAATGCCTATGGTTGGCTGTCTACCTAGCAGCAGAACTCAGAATAGTTTTGTTGCATAACTAAATTAACTCTCCAAGCCTAATCAACTCCTTAAATTACATGAAAAAAATTGCATGAGTTGGTCCAGAATATAAATAATTCCTCTCTGAGACAGCACTTGGTATAGAATGCTGTAACTGAGGACCTCTAAAAGAAGTTTTGGGCCTCTCACTACAAGAAGGACATTGCATTGATGAAACACATCCTTGGAAGAGCAGTGGAACTGGTGAAGGGTCTGGAGCACAAATCATATGAGGAGCGACTGAGGGAGCTGGGTGTGTTTAGCTTGGAGAAAAGGAGACTCTGGGAAGACAATTTCTAAAACCACCTGAAGGGAGGTTGCAACCTGTTGGGCATTAGTTTCCCATGTAACAAGTGACAGGACAGGAAGAAATTGCACAAGGGTAGTGTAGATTGGCTATTACGAAAAATTACTGAAAGGGTTGTCAAGTGTTGGAACTGACTTCCCAGGGAAGTGGTGGAGTCACCATGCCTGGAGGTGTTTAAACGACTCGTAGGTGTGGCAATTACAGATGTAATTTAGAGATGGTAGTGCTGGGTTAATGGTTGGACTTGATGAACTTAGTGGTCTTTTCCTAAATGATTCTGTGATCCGGTTGAGGTAACCTTTGTTGTTGTCTACCCAATTAACAGGCCACAGAACAAGTACACTGCTTGCTACGTAGCAGTGAATAGACTGTAGATGTCCACATCAGAAGCTGCACACGCACAGAATGCAGCTGTAACATCTGTGCTTAACAGCTGGCTTGCATTCACTGCAGATGCATAGTGCTGGTGTGTCATACTGTGTGTGCAGAGCAGTTCTCAGCAGGGAAATACTTGCATTTGGGATCAAGTGAAAGGATGGAAGCCAATGCCATTCTAGCAGTCTCCAAACTTACATTTTTAAGAGTTCTTCCGCTGGAGATCCAGTAATGTTCTTGCTTTATGTTGTAAGCTCATGACAAGTCTGGCTCTGAAGAGTTTTCCACTCTACTCCCAAACACCATCTGTGATCAGTTGTCAGTATTTCCAGATTGACTGAGGTATTCCATGGTGCTACTTTCCAATTCAGGGGCATGAACATTTTGAGAAGTCATTCTTTATTGTTATTATTATGAGCAACAGACATTCCAGGATTACATCCCACATTGCAGTTATGCCCAGCTTTTTGTAGCAGAAGCAGAACTGGCTCAAGTTCAATGTCTTTCCTGAGCCTGTCATTATTGATGATTTTTAACCTGTGTTCAGTGATATGTTGTATTTTGGTCTCTTTATCTGGCCGTACACTACCAGTTTGGTAGTTTGGCCCTCTTTACTCATTCTCACCTTCATGAGGAGCTGATCTTGCTCCGTTTTAAATAAGAAGGTTCTGTTTTGGCTGATAATGAAGGAAGAGAGAGCTTTGGAATAATTTCTTTCAGTTAATCTCTGCTGCCTGACTCTTAAGCATTTTCAGTTTTATTAGAACATGAAAGTGTTAAAAGATGGTTCAGTGGTTAAAAAAATCCAACAAAACAACGTGGTTTTCCTAATAAGAATCTGGACAGTTAGGGTTGCTGCCTCTTAGTCATGTTAACTTTTGCTTTTCAGCTTTTTAGTTAGCTGTTCTGTTACTTAAATTAGGAATTTAGCTTAAATGCTGGCCTGAAGGTGAATCAAGAGAATGGTCTCTTACGAAGAAAGAAAATTTGGAAAGTTGTTTTGTTGTTTAAAGATACAAGTTTCTTGAATTAATACTGAATCAGACCCTTCAGAACTGTGAAAATTCTTCAGCTGCTTGTAGATTAGTTTTTTATGTGGGAGTTACCATCTTTGTATTTCATAAGAAGGTTAATTTCATAATTAACCTGGGGGAGAGAAGGGAGGGTAGGCAGTCTTAGTATAAGTCTGATGTGCTTGTGAGTGACTAAGGTGCCATTGAAGTTTTAACTTGTTAAGCTGAGAGATCTCTCTTGCTCAGAAATTCTGATCAATAAATAACATTCCACTGATTAAAACATTTTAATGAACAGAAATTATAACCATGTACTTCCTATTACACTTCCTTTGTGAATATATTACTTTTCTGATCTGTAAGTAAAACTTACATTATTGTGCTGTACAACAGTGTTAAGTCTTTGCAGTAAGTTATTAAATACATTTTCGTTTCCTTTTGCTGCAGATCCATCAGGGCACAGTTCCTGTTTCATATGCAGTGACAACTGTGGCTCCACATGGGATACCCCTTTGCACAGGCCAGCACATTCCAGCCCGCAGCACGCAACAGGTCGCAGGGTGCTCAGTGGTTTTCAGTGGCCATCACCGTCCAGTCTGCAGTGTGTCTCCCACAGTAAGTGGGTCTCTCTAACTACACCAGCTTCAATCTATTTTTCTAGTATAAATCTAAAATCTCATACACAGTACTATATACAGCGTCTAGTGAACGTTTTTGATGTTGCTATAATGTTGATCTCTGCCAGCAGTGCGTAACTTTGATTTTCCTGTGGTGCATTCTGTGACATGAAAAAGTCTATGACCCTTGATAAGACCCATCTATTTCTTTAGGCTGCTCATTGAAGAGTAAGGGTAATTTGTGTTCATCATGCAGCATGGTGCTGGCTAGTCTGGAATACTTGTAAGAATTTGTTCCTTACCTGTCAAATAGTGAAAATCTGTTACACAAGCCAGTGTGTATCCCTGAAGCAGCATGATAGACAGGCTTTTTCTTCTGTTTATTGGTGGTGGTTGTCGAGCAAAGCAATCTCAGGATGAGTACACAAAGACTGGAACAATACTTAATAGTAAATTCAGCAAGGAAAAAAGCAACATGTCCTGAGAAACAACAGAGAAAAATCTGAAACTGTACTGGGACTTGGAGAAATCCATCCAACCCATACTAATAATCCTACCCTATGCTTTGAATAGGTATATTATCTGTGCAATTCATTAAAGGTTTTGTAATTCAACAATGCAGTTGTCCTTTTAATACATACCAGAGTAAAGCTCTGGTTTTTTTTGTTTTAAATGTACAACAGTTAAGTGTGTTGAGAGAAAAGATCCAGTACAAATGCATATAAACACTTAGGTTTCTGTAGTATCAGCAGGCGGACTTTATGCTTTATTCTTTTAAAGCACAAAATTGAAGAATAGGTTTAACGTAAGTGGGGACTCTGGAAGTTGTCTAGTGGTCACCTGCTGCCATACCAACTTCCAAGTATGGAGATGTCACAATGCCTCTAAGTTTCTGCTTCAGTGTTTGACTGTCTTTGTGATAAAGAATTTCCTCTGTATGTCTGGTTAAGTCTTCTTTGTTGCACCTTTGTCCATTGGTCTTGTGCTCTTTCAGTTTGCTTCTTGAGGAGGTCTTGGATTCTTGCTGTCCACTCTCAGGAAGTAGTTATACACAGGGGTGTAAGGTATTTTCTTACTTTTCTCTTTTTAAAGAAGAACAAGGTTAGTTCTGCCATCTCTTTGATGCAGTTCTCTGCAAGTCACTGGTCATCGTGACTTTCACCACAACCTTGTCATCATGTTGTCATTGTCTATGTTGGGCACTGGAACAACCCAAAACTGGACCCAGGACTTGAGATAAATGTCACAGTTTCTGAATGGAGGGGCAGAATCACTTCACTAGTTTGACCAGTTGCTTTCTTAGCCATGCATGCCATAAGCCTTTTTGGCTGAGTACATTATGGGTATTATGTACGTGTCCATCACAACCCCATTTTTTTTTCTGCAAATCTGACTGCAGCAGATTAGTCTCAGAGTGTCCTGATCTATGGAGCTACTCTTTTCCAGTGCCAGACATTGTTTGCCTTTGAACTTTAAATAGTTCCTGTCAGCCAATTTCTCCAGCCTAGAAAAATACATCTTGAGGTAGCTCATGCCCTCCAGCACATCACCTTGATCACCAGCTTGATCTGTGAACTTCACAATATTTGTCTATTTCATTGCATGCATAACTATGAAGTAAACAAATGCCATTTATTAAATAACTTCATGAGTTTTAAAATTTCTTCAAAGACTAAGATGGCATCCAGAAGGACATAGACAAGCTTGAGAAATGGGCCCATGTGAAATCTCACGAGGTATAACAAGACCAAACACAAAGTGTTGCACTTGGGTTGTACCAGCACAGGCTGGGGATGAGCAGATGGAGAGCAGACCTGTGAGGAGGATTTGGGGGTGGTGGTGGGTGAGAGGCTGGACATGACCCAGCCATGGACACTGCCAGCCCAGAAAGCCAAAGGTGTCCTGGGCTGAATCCAAAGCTGTGTGGGCAGCAGGGGAGGGAGGGGATTCTGCCCCTCTGCTCTGCTCTGGTGAGAGCCCACCTGGAACCCTGCATCAGCTCTGGGGTCCCAGCACAGGAAGGACATGAACTGCTGGAATGAGTCCAGAACAGGGACACCAAGATGATCAGAGGGATGGAGCACCTGTCCTGTGATGAAAAGCTGAGAGAATTGGGTTTGTTCAGACTGGAAAAGAGAAGACTTTGCGGTACCCTAATTCCAGTACTTGAAGGGAGCTTAAAAGAAAGACAGAAAAGGACTTTTTACAAGGGCATGTAGTGACAGAACTGGTTTTAAACTGAAAAACAATAGGTTTAAATTACACATTAGGAAAAAAAAAACATTACTGTGAGGGTGGTGAGGCACTGGAACAGGTTACCCAGAAAAGTTATGGATGCCACATCCCTGAAAGTCTTCAAGGCCAGGTTGGATGAAGCTCTGAGCAACCTGGTCTAGTGAAAGGTGTTCCTGCCCATGGCAGGGGATTTGGAACAAAATGTCTTCAAGATTCCTTCCAACCCAGGTCATTCTATCATATGTCCAAACTGAAGAACTTTTTTAAAAGCTTGAGTGAATAAACAGGTAATTTTCATTTCTTTCTGCTTGGAAGTTAGTGTTGCCTCATTTGCTCTAGCTTTAAAAAGTGACATGGGCATAGCACCAATCAAACATATATAGGAGCTATGGTAATCTTTACCATGTAGAATCCTATTTCAGTGTTTCCCAAAGAATCTCATGTTTTGAAGAAGACTGTGAGATGTTCTACCTGCAAATTTATCTTCAGCTATTTCAGAGAACAGTTTTCAGTTTAGTAAAATACAATAAAAATGTATTACAACCATAGAAACACTTGTTCATGGTATTTATTTTTTCAAAAAATGATGTAGTAACTGAGAGAAAAGCGTAGTCAGCATTTAAATTAAAAATAGTAGTTGGATCAAATTAATCTACTAGTATTTTGGTGCATTTGGAGGTTTATGTTTGGTCATGATCATAGCAAATTGAGATGATTGTTTCACCTCCACTACTGAAATGTAATTTTAAATTAGTTCCTTTTACCATTTTATGCTATTATACTCAATATGTAAATGCATGATGTGTGACCTTTCTAATAAGAAAAAAAAAGATACCAAAACTGGTGATCTTTCTTTTCAAGATTTAATGATTAATATCTTAATTAATGCTCTTGTAGTTTTTAAAAGCGTAAAAGAAATCCCTGACATTCTCACAATGGATCAAAGTGCAACAAAAAGGAGATTGCAGGTTCCTTGCTCCTTCATAAAGAAAGATGGAAGTAAAATTGAACAGTGCCACAAAATACATTCCTGTTCCCCTGCAGTGCATTTTATTGTTCAGACATTAGTGCTGAAGGTTGCTTTTTTTGTCAGCTTTTTAAAGGAGGAGAGAAAAAGAGCTATTTCCTGTAGTATCTGTCCACTAGGGAGCTGCTTTTAGAGCATAGGACCTGCCCAAAATTGCAAAATGAAGCAGACTGTAGGAATTGTTCATAGTATGTGAGGCAACAGAGGTCTTTAGGCATAGTCTGACAGCTGAGTCCCTTATCTGCATCTAGAACTTAGAGTGCTTGCAAGACCATTGCTTTGGCGTGTTCTTTTGATGAAGATATGTGGGAAAAATAAAATAAACTAGGCTAACTGTATCTGTTCATCACTTGGGAGCCTGTCTGGTTCTGGAGTATTGAAAATCCAGTCTCCTGGTGACCTCATGAGTACCTAGCAGATGTCACACTGTGCTGCTTCCCTAGAGCCTGTTCTGTAGTAATCACTGTTGTTGGGTATTTGAATGAGTTATTATTTATGTGTATTTTAGAGGCTTTTTCAGCAAGGCTAAAGAACTGTTCTGTTACAGTTATATCTTTACATAATAAATACATAGAATGTGGAACATTGTGTAGGGAATGTTTGTGCTACAAAAGTGTATTGTTTTCATTTTATTTCAGATGCTTCAGGCGTGCTCAGTCCAGCACCTTCCTGTACCATATGCAGCATTTCCACCCCTCATTTCTAGTGCCCCATTCCTTTTGCATCCTCCTCATATCCATACACACCACCCTCCTCACTTACCTCCTCCAGGACAGTTTGTTCCTTTCCAAGCACAGCAGTCACGGTCGGTAAGTAAATGCTTCTTACCCACTCTCAGTAGAACTGATGGGCTGGATGGGCACATGGTACTGATACCTGGCTGAGGAAACAAGGATTTTCTTTCAAATTGTTACCGCTTGATATGAAGATGAAAAAAATACTCCTGAAGTTCAGTTTTTCACTTCAGATTTCGTCATTGCCTGTGCCATTTGTCCATACGCTTTTACTTCTCTCAGAAAGATGGGTATTTCCCTCACTATCAGGTATTTCTTTCCCAGGAAGCAGAATAGAATCCAGAGGACGTTGTGTAAGCATAGTAGGCATCTCAGAGAAAAGTTCAGCAGAGAAAAAGGCACAGAGTGTGGCTTTTAATACATGTTTCTTTTGTATTACTTCTTGATTAATTTTTAAATAACCAGTCCTTTTCCTAGGACATTTTCTTTACTCTTATGAAAGTTACTGATGTTGCTTAAGCAGATTTGGCTTAGTGAAATGGACTATGCAAACACAGGAAAATGTGACTCTGTTTTGGATTTAGGGGGAAATCAGATTTACAGTTCTGGCCTACCACTCTTTCTGTGTGGTTATCTGAGCACTTATCCATTTGTTTGCCCTGATGAGTTTTCAGTAACACAGAAACAGGATATAGCTTTATTATTGCAAGCACTGCTGAGACACCTTCACGGTATGTCTGTGTTGTGGATAGCATGGTAGTCGCTTCATTACAGTGATGAGAGAGCAATTTCTATCGTAACAAAGTGGTTTTTTGTGGTAAAAATCTTTTCGAGACTTAGCTTTAGAATATTTATGGACTCTGGTTTTACTTTGAGTTGCTTACTTAGGTTTTTAACTGGGCTTGCAGGTCTGCTTTTAGCTCTGCCAAAAACCTTGCATCATGGTGGTTTGAGAGTATCTTGTTCTGTATTACAGGAAAACAGTATTTCTTTCGTTCCACAAGGTGGCTTTCTTAGATTAATTTCATGAAATAGTGGAGTTCAGTGTCAATAACAGAATGGTGTATTTGTGAAACAGTTAGAATTCCTGGTTGTTTCTTGGGCACTTTTGAACCTGACTAATATAATAGATTTGACTAGCAACAAAACCAGTCTGGAATCCCATATTTCTGAAACCTCAGGACTGCTTGTTAGGACTGCTCACACGACCCTCCTAGGAAAGCATCTGCTTTCTTCCTGGATATCATTATCAGTTTCATGTACTGGAACCACCATGATTCCCCTCCACTTCTCAGTTTTCTGGCACAATTTCAGTTCTTGTTTATGGTTGTTTATGTGTTGTTTTTTTTTTTTTTTCTTGCATAGTTATACAGTGAGAGCAGCCTGGCAAGGAGAACAAATATTTGTCCTGAAAAATGCAAGATACAGGAAATTACAGCCACTTTTATATTTGCTAAATCACATAAATTCCTGGTCTATAAGCATGGCTAGCTGGAAAAGATGAATTTATATCAAATGTGTCGTGTTGTCTTTGCTTTTTTGGGTGGTGCTAATGACCTAGGAATTGCTCACAGAGTTACTATAAAATTGATCATGGCAGCACAGAATATACAGCTGGGACTGCAGTTCTTTATTGGGGAAAAAATTCATCTCTGTTACTGCAACAAAGACTATCTCTTTTTTTTGTAGCCACTTCAAAGAATAGAAAATGATGTAGAATTGCTTGGAGAACATCTTCCTGTAGGAGGTTTTACATACCCTCCCTCAGCCCATCCACCAACGTTGCCTCCCTCAGCTCCTCTTCAATTCTTAGCCCATGATCCATTGCACCAGGAGGTGTCATTTGGGGTAGTAAGTATTGTTTTCTGTGCTACATTCTCTTTCATACTGCATTGACATTCTTGATCTTCATTCTGTAGTACATTTTGTTGAAAAGTCACACCTGTGCAGTCATGTTCCATTGTTGGAATAGCTGCATATTGTGGCATTTTCTTTAAGCCTAAGTTTATCAAGTTAAGGGTGATTTAATGACACCAGCAAATTATTTCTAGTAACATTATTTGCAGAGTGCAGCAGCATTTACTTACAAAACGTTCCATGTTGTCACATTGTCCAAGACTTCTGTTGCAGGTATCAATACAGTTCAGGAAAACTGTTGTCACTTTTAGTTAATTCTTCATCATATGATGAGTTTCCACAGCTCAAGAAAGCCAGAATGCTTTAAAAAGAATTATTTCTAAGCAGCTGTAGAATGCTTCCATAATTTAGACCACACCATATATTATAAAGATAGCCATGTTATAAAGCTTGATTTAACTCAGCTCTCTGGAGATTGACAGGCAGTTCAACTGCAGCAGCACAAAATGAAATTAAAATTGGTGCAGGATAAAGTCTGTGTTGAATTTTGTTGAATTTTTTGTGCTTCTGTGACGTGTCCAGTGGTGCTGCTTCAAGGATCTCTTTGTCTTGTACTTCAATCTGCAATTATACTAGTCCTGAAATACATCAGGGTTTTGTTATTGTTGCTGTTGTGGTGGTTTTGTGCCGGTCACTTCTTTAAAAAAACCAAAATACAAATACCCTCTCTCTTGCCTGTGTGATGCTGGGAGAAATGGCTAGATCCCAGGTTTAGGTGCATACATTTTTTTATTGTTTGACACACACACCAAGTTGTCAGTGTTTTTAGGGGTATGTTGTTATTTAAATTCTAAATAATAATTAAATTTTAGGCCCTTCAGCTGCAGAATATACAGATATGTTGTTTTCAATTATCCTTCTTGAAATCACAGAACCTAGTCAAATGGTTGTGTGCAGTTTTCATAAAGGTTCAAGTAAATGTCCACTATTTCAAACAGTGATCAACTTACTCCTAATCTAAAGGTGTACAGATTTGCAATAAAGTTTTCAGGCACTATGAGACACTCTGAAGTACAGAACATTTGAAAGCTTCCATAAACTGCTTGTATTTTATGCAATATACTTGTTAGATGAACTTGTCTAATCATACATGTTTTGCTTGGAGTCAGTCTTCTTCGTAGATGAGGAACATAATAACCGTTTTCTGCAGATAGTAGCATTTTTCCTCTCTGATGCTTCAGCTCTGTGTTGTTTATTGCTAAGGAGTAGAATAGAGATGTATTACAGGTAACTATGTGGCCTTTTATAAAGTAATACTAAATCTTTACAAAGCTTTATTTGCATTAACATTAGAATGGAATAGCTGTGTTTCTGATTATTTTTTATTCAGTGAACATAACAGTTTCTAATTACGTTTTTGGATTAAAGCAGTAAAATCACTATTTCATATGTCTAATTTGAGACTTCAACCAAAAGGAGCCTGGCTCTTTTGCATTGTTTTTATGTTCATATGTTCATATTTGTATGTTAATTTTATGTATGACCATGTCTACCTAATTATAATGTTTCTGTTGTGAAATTAGGGGATTTTAGGTTAGTCATTTGGGGTGTTGGGCTCTTGTGCTTTCAAATTTCAAACATGTAAGAAGAAAAACATGTTAGTAAAGGCTTAAAGTGTTCTTTGTTTCAAAAAAAAAAAGTCTTAAGGCCCTCAAATATGAATTTAATAGGGATATATGAATATTATAGAAAATACAAAAACAGTTGTAGAAAATACAGAAACATTTTAGTAAAAGATGACAAAAAGCACCCTGATTTATCCATGGAATGAATGCCTTGAAACTTTGGGCTTGAGTGTCTATGTGTGGTCCAGCTGCAGAAATTGTACTGATCAAACTTTTACTTACACCTGAAAGGCTTCAAGCCTTTAAGCCTGAATATAAGTATATACCATTGCTTAAAAGTTAAAATATTTTTTTACATATTTTTTTTTAATTCTCATCTTTAAAGAGTTTTTAAGGGCTTCTTTATTCAACTGCTTATGCACAGGCCTGTATAATAGCACCTGAGCCTTTTATATTTACAAGAGGTTCAGCAATTAATGTCCTGCTTCCCAAACTATACTGACTGCAGACTAAACACACCAAGAACTTGTGAGGGTTTCTGTTGTATATTACCACTTTTTCACATGAATTGGTATGATTCTATATTATTAATGGGAATAGTAATTTCAAATTGAGGCTGAGATTCTGTTGGATTTTAGCAGAGGCTGGATTTTTTGAACAATGCTTTATTGAAAGTGGATTCAATTATTTCACTGTTGATTAAGAATAGACAATGTTGAATCATGGGCTCACAGATTGGATAAGGTTGGAAGGGAGGTCATCTGGTCAAGCAGGGCCACCTAAAACGGGGTGTCCAGGACTATGTCCAGCCAGGTTTTGAACATCTCCAGGAGGGGAGGAGACTGCACCATCTCCCTGGGCTACCTATGCCAGCGCTCAGTCACCCTCAGAGTAAAGAAGTGTTTCCTGATGTTCAGACAGAGCCTCCTGTGTTTCAGTCTGTGCCCAGTGTCTCTGGAGCTGCCACTGGGCACCACTGAAAAGAGCCTGGCTCTGTCTTCTTTGCCTCCCTTCGGATATTTATATGCATTGATAGGGCCCCCCCAAGCCCTTTCTTCTCCCGGCTGAACAGGCTCAGCTGTTTCAGCCTTTTTGCACATTAGATGCTCCAGTCTCATGTTAATGGCCTTTTGTTGGACTCTCTCCAGTATGTCCATGTCTGTCTTGTGCTGGGGAGCCCAGAACTGGACACAAGTTTCAGCTGAAGCTTATTTTCTTCTTTCTTGCAGCCTTACCCACCTTTTATGCCTCGAAGACTCACAGGGCGCAGCAGATACCAATCACAGCAGCCAATACCACCACACCCTTACCATCCCAGCCTATTACCTTATGTGCTGTAAGTGAAAAGTACATTTGCTTCCATCTAGGCTATTAAGAAGTCAGAAAGCATCTTGCCACTTTTTATGGTTGGACTCTACCAGAGACCAGGCATATTTCACCTGTCTCAGAGGAGAACTTCCATTTTTGTGTAAAGTTATCAGACTGTTTTTAATAACCAACACCACTGAGCAAGGAAAAATACAAGTGAACAGTTTTTGTCCAGTGTAGTTTTTTAGGTATTTTGAGGCACAGTAGCCTCTTGTTTCTGAAATCCTGGTAAGATCTTCAAGAGATTTTAACCATAGCTCTATGATAGTCTTACAGAGGTTTAGTTACACTGTCGCATCGAGTTGTAGGAGTCTTCACTTACTGAATAAATTAGTTTGGTTTTGTTCTTAATTATAAAACACAAGAGTGTGGACTTCTTTATTGGCTTAAGTGCTACTCTGTCACTTTTCTGTTCTGCCTCTGATTAGCTGATTCTGGAACAGATGTGGGACAATTAACATTTAGGAATTATCTGTAGTGTGTTATGGTAGGCTCTGGAAGAAAGTTTGGGTCTATGACATGAGATGTACTACACTTCTGTGTTCTGTATTAGAAGTAAGAATTAAATGTTTGGATAACAAAGATTAAGTTTCTGGTTGCAAAGGTGACATTGACAAAGAAATAATCAAGCACTGACACCAGATCTGTAGATCCTCTCTGTGCAACATCAGACGTGGCATGAAAATAGCACCAGAAATCTGATTCAGCGAAGTTGCAGTCTGAGAGTAGTGTCATAGCTTCTTGTCTATTCATTGAGGATATGATGTGGCACAGCAATTCCTGATTCTACTATATTAGTGTTTTTAAATTTGTGATTTCCATGTCTGTGGATGAAGTTTTGACCCATTGCACTACCTTGGTGGGGTAAAAAGACTAGAAAAACATATCTTTGATCTCTCAGTCTGTAGGGATTCTGCTTTTACTAACATCACAGTACATGAGAAAGTGAATTTGTGCTTGTCTTTAGGATAGGTTTGTCCAGTAGCAAATCCTTTTTATCTTCACTGTGTGTTTTAGGCTTGCAGAAGTTGCAAGACTTTTATGTTGGAGATCTAAATGGACTTAGTATTCATACTCTTTGATGGTCTTCTATCCACTTAAAGAAATAAAACACATTTAAAACCAGAATGTCAATTTTTTGTCAGTTTTAGGTCTCCATAGTCTGTGATAATTAAGAGATTAATTTTTGTAATAAAGCTGAGGTTGGTTAAAAGTGTATCAAGTGAAGCATGCATGCAGTTAATGAGTCAGCACTCCCAGTATAAGAAAGTAGCAAAAAAAGCATTTTCCTGTGACTCTTTCACTTCAAAGGTCTGTTCTTGACTTCAAACATAACATTTTTGCCAGTTCTTAGAACATGTTGATTTGAGGGGCATCAGGAAGATTACTTTACCTCTGCCAGATGTTTCTGTGCTTTCCTTCAACAAGATACTGAACCTTATCCTTGTTTGCTCTTGTGGTAGATCAATGCTCCCAGTGCCACCGGCAGTTGGACCACCTTTCAGCTTTGAGTTGGATGTGGAAGATGGAGAGGTAGAAAACTATGAGGTTGGTGTGTGAACTACAACTGCCTTTAAAGAACAGATGTTAGCTCAAGCAGTAGATAAAATTTTATTATATATTGCTTTTAATCCTGGTTTTGTTTTTCAAATAAATGTAGTGACTGTGAAGACAGAATCCAAAAATTGTCCTTTCAGATATTTTTTGTAATACTGAATATTTAGAAGTGTTTTGCTTTCTTTCTTGTCTATTGCTTTTTCCCAGAACTCACCTTTTCAGGCTAGTAATCATTAAATTGTTCAACTTTTATGTTCTCCGTGCTACTCTTCTCCTTTCAAAATTTAACTGATTTTAAATACCAAACAGAAGTGAATCACTTTCAAAAGAAAGGGTAAGTTACTGGTTTTATGAGTGTAACTTTCAGAATAGTTTTAATATCATAGGATTAATTAATCTACACATAATGTTTATAAAATTGCCTTTCTGCCTTCTTGCCCTCTGGAGGGGATGGTAATTCACATCTAGAAATGCAGAACCCTCTTAAATATCCTACGTAACTATGGGGCTGTTCCAGCTGTTGTTTCTTTGCTGGTTCTGAAGCCAGTGGATTCCATTTGGTTTCTGTTGAGATAGTCATCATTTAGCTTGACTTTTGCATCTCTTTGCCTGTGCTCTCAGTAAGATATCTGTGTAGTTGCACATCTTCAGTTTAACAATGAGCACTTCTCTAATAACTTCTGTGGTGGTTCAGAAGCAGCAATGTCTTATGAGAATTTGGGCCCCAGGTTCAGCAGTGTAAAAAATCAATACCATTTGCAGCTTTCATAGGATCTTTTCTCTGCATTGATTGTCTGTCACACTGGTGTTGTTTCCTAGGCCCCTCATGAAGGAATGTGAGTTAAATAATGACAGATTGCAAATTATATACATGAAAGTATTTTAGTTGCAATAGTTGGCTTAAAGAAAATTAACTTAAAAATTAGCAACCAAAAAAGCACCTAAAGTTTGATGATTTGTATTTGTTTTCCAGACTGAGGATAGAATCTCCATATTTTAATTCAGCTAGCCCAAGATACAGAGTGGGGATCATAAACTGTCCCATTAAATTTATGATTTCTCTCACAAGACCAAATTCACATATTCTTACGAAGGAAATTAATTGACAATTTCTTTCTGGTTACCAGCACTGTTAATTTCATAGCAGGGAGAGGTGATCTCTCAGAAGCTAATTATTTATTGAGCTGTGTATGCAGTCATGGGACTAATTGGAAATTGGGTCCTTGGGAAGTGGTTTTGAAATCGCAGAGATAATACCTTACATAATTACGAAGATGGTTAAGCCCTGAAAGACTTTCCAGGGAGCTTGTGTTGTGTGAGAGATCTAAGGTTCTAAACATTTCTTGATAGAAGGGTGTTTTGAGCTAGCAGCTGGTGTAGTCAGATGTGATGGTAGTGCCCAACACTAATGGAACCAGAGCCTGTTTGACCAGTGAATTTTTAAATGTCTAGTTTCCATGTTTTGCAGGCACTGCTGAACTTGGCAGAACGTCTGGGAGAAGCCAAACTACGGGGATTAACAAAAGCAGACATTGAGCAGCTTCCATCCTACAGGTTCAATCCAAACAATCACCAGTCAGAGCAGAAATTGTAAGTATATTGGTCTCTTTCAAGGATCCATAATTTAGGTGGCTTGATTTTCATTTCTTTAACTTGCAGTCACAGTTAGGTGAGAAAAGCAAGAATACTTGATTTGTGATGTGAAAGCACAGTAAACAAAAAAAAACCAACAAAACAGCCATAAAACCCACAGTCAGTTCTCAGTTTCCTTTGTCAGATGTAGATCACTGTAGCTACTGAAGGAGTAAAATAGCTGCTGTGTTGCAATCATACTTGGAAGGTTTTGTATGGAATTGCATATTTGTTGTTATTACATAGCAGATACATTTGAACTTCATTGTCTTTTTTAGATGTGTGGTGTGCATGTGTGATTTTGAGTCAAGGCAGCTACTTAGAGTCTTACCGTGTAACCACGAGTTCCATGCCAAATGTGTTGATAAGTGGCTGAAGGTAAGAAAAAGTAATCCTATCTTAGATGAAATTGATTATGTAGTTTTGTAGGAGTGGGTGGGGATATTTTGCTGTTACGCTTCATTTCATCTTGTTTTGTGTTTCTGATACTCAGAAATGTTAGCGGAATGGAAGCAATACCTAGATATTATATTATTCTAATCATTATGAAGACTGTTCTTCACAATATTTGGCACAATGTAAAATGAGTATGAATACAATTGTTTTCATAGACTGCTCTTACTGTGTTTTCCATGTGCTTAAAACAATAACTCTGCATTTGAGTAATACACAGCATTAAAGAAGACTTGAGAAAAAGTAAATTATACAGGAGGTATGATACAAAGTTTGATGATGCTGGTGGCTTCAACTATTTTACAAACCTTGCCTAGCAAGAATGAGTACCAACACATTTCCTTCCCCACTTTGCTGTTAATGTTGGTTTCTGGGGCAGATGAAGTGGGTTACATATGTACATTTATGTATATGCATATACACAGAAGTGTAATATATAGAAATAGAAACTAGAATTTTACAAAGTAATGTACCCATCAAAGAGGATTTGAGCAAAAAAGAAAGGCTCAAGAGTCAGGACCGCCCAGTAAAAGCCTTGATTAAATAGTAGCTGTGCAGAAGGTGAGAAGAACAAGAAATACAAGTAGATTATGGCAGACATTTCTACAGTCTGCATTGAGCCAGATTTACTGCCACCAAGGTATTGATTCTCATCTTGCCTCAGTTTTTAAAGTATTTTATTCTATTCAGCTTTAATCCATTTAGTCTGTTGTGTGGAATCTTGGAAACTACAGTGATCCTATGTTGATGTGGTCCCTAGAAAATCATAGATGGTGTTTTGGAAAAAGAAATAAAACACATTTGCCTTTGTGGCATCATAAATAGGGCATCATATCTTAGGCAAGTGCTAAAATACGCAGTGCAGACAATGAAAAAAGATCAAGTAAATGTTGACAATATTTTTCGTTTCCTAAGAAGATCCCAAGAATAATGAGAAGGATTTGAAAAAAGGGGATGTCAAATTGCCCTTTGGCTACAATACCCATAGTAGTCTAAGTCTAAAGCTCCTACAAAATCTAGCACCAGTGTAACTGCTTATAATGCTCATAATTTTTGATAGAAATGGTCCAAAAGTATCTGAATTCACATACATGCTCAAGAATCAGCAAGAGTAATCTAAACACCTGGTTGTTTTATTATCATAGTAAGAAGCCACTTGCACAGACTCCACAAAACATTATTAGTTTTTCCTGCTAGACATATGCAGTTTTTTTTCACTTACTACAAATTAAGAGTAGAGTCTATATCAAAGTGGTGTCTTCAGTGTCCCCGTTCTCTTCTTGAGCAGCATCCACACTACATGTGTCAGTGTTTCATTACATGAAACTCTCTTAAGTCAGTTGTGGTGGGGACAGCGAGTATCCAGGGATAGTATTCTCTCCACTTTAAGGAAAGAAAGGGGAAAAAAAAGAAAAAGTCATCTGACATAGCCTGTGAGATAGTGGACACTATAGGTTTATTATGTGGATTATTTTAAAGACAGTTCTTTCCAGGCAATTAATGCAAAAAATTATATGCCTCTGATTCATAGACCCCCTGATCTGCAGATTTCTGGAAGTTAAAGGACCACATCAAGAAAGTACCATGCGTGTTTGCCTTTCTCTTAATGCTCTTTTCTCGCCTGACATTCCACTCAGGAGTCAGACAATCATGTTGTTAATCTCTTTTGAACTCAAGTGTGTTTCTTTAAAAGTTAAGAGTTAGTTCTTTCAATTACTAATGAACTGGCAATAGGATTTGGAACTGCAAAGTGAAAAAACAAATACAGTTTAGTCGGTTTTCATAATCGTAGTATACTGTTCTAGCAGTTGAAATAGTTTTGCTGATGTTCCTGTCCCATCTTAGACTCTCCATTTTCTAACAGATCTTCACCTGTAGTATTTTCTAAAGGTTGTCTTTAGAATGAGGTGCAAGATATGCAATAAAAATGTAGAGGGGTGCAGTTAAACCTAGTAGAACTTGCAATGACATTGTTACTCCAGTTCTGAGTGCAAAATAAGATAGACAAGGTTAAACCATCCTAGTGTAGGTTCACTAAGACACTACTTTTACACCATGTGGGCTCAGTTACAATGGCACAAAGATGTATATGCAAATAAAGACTATTTTGCTTTGGAAGTTGTAATGAATAACCTGTAACACCAGTTTGTTTCACTGCTTCTGTCTAAACTTGGCTGCAGTTAAGCTAACATCTGGAAGTGATAGTAACTGGGAAATATTTTGTGCTTTAGTTTTGCTTCTATCCATTTTTAATGAATTTGAGAGCTTTTCTGAAAGTATCTTGATTGTATAATTATGTCCACATCTACCTAATTCACATCATCCAGCCAACATCATGTTCATGAGTTCTACAAGGGAAAGTTAAAATCGTAGCTTTCAGTATTTGTAATGTTATTCCACTAAGTAGACAAAAAATGATCAGTCACTATTTTTTATTAACTTAATCTCATTTCTTTGAAAAATATATTTGTTATCTAGGACTATTTCTAGAACTATGGAGTCAAATTAATTTTTTTTAAGTTCCATCATATGTCACTTTAGTGAAAGATATAAGTAAAAGGTTAGTGATTCAACTGATTACTTCAAAAGTACTCTTCTAGGGTTGCCTGTTGGTGATGATGGTGAAGTAAAAAACTATCTAAAGATGTTTTGTGGCTTGTGTTTTGTGTATGAATGGAATGTGTGATGGTACTATATTTTTAGGTGGTGAGCAAGTAAGAGGAAATGTTCTATAATAGTGCATTGAGTTGCCCACTTCAGCTAAAATACTTCCCCTATTTAAACAAGCTGAAAGACTTAACTAGAGAAGATAGAATGTGGAAGAAACAGAAGAACTAAAAAGAGAGAGGTTATCCTTTCACTTTTTGTAGTATTCCAAGTTCCCATGCTTCACTGTATTTTGCTCCTTCTTAACGCTATACCCTCTAGTCAAGTATGAACACATGAGAAATGAGTTCTTCTATAAAATAAAAGTCATCATTCCAAAAGAGAGCTTGACACCATGACCTGTCTTCACCTTGAGGGTTGAGAACAATGTTAAAAGGATAACCTGCTTTTATATTTAACATACTAGGAAGTGATGTATTATATATAAGGAAAGACAAACTGTAGCTATACTTCAGCTTATTTCTAGTAGACTAACACCAAAGTAGTGCAATGGTTTTGAGAGGATTCTAGTACTTGAATACATGCTTGGTCGGGTCAACTTTTCTTTCTTTATTTTTTTTTATTCCACTTCACTTAAAGCCCCTCCCTTTTCCCTGGTTTTCTTTCAGCTTTGACCAAGTCTGTATAATGTATTTCTGTGACAATAACCGAATAAACAAAGTATGATGGCATTCCTGGTCAGTACAATTCATGACAGTTTGACATCTTCAAACAAAATGCTTATTTGAGCCCAAAGTGTCTCAGTTTGTTTTGGTGGTTTTCTCTTCAGTGTACAGTACAGGTTGTTAGTTGCATCCATCTGACTGCAATATACTATAATTGTGAATCCACATTAATGAAACCACCATCACTTAACTAGAGCCTTATTTGTTGTCTTGCTTGGCTTTAAAGATAAAAGGCACAATTATTTTTTTGTAAATGTAATTTTGAATCGGCAAACTCGCCACACCATTCAAACATAACAAAACAAATTAAGAAAAGGCGTAAGCACATTCTGTCTTCTCTTGAATTGCTCTTCAGCAGTCACAGATGTCAATGTCACATACAAATTACTTTAACAATGTATTTGTCGGTCTGGTTGACCTTATTTTGTTTTTCTGGTTTTACAGGCAAATCGTACCTGCCCGATTTGTAGAGCTGATGCTTCAGAAGTGCATCGTGATTCAGAATGACCAATCCAAGAGCACAAATCTGGTTTGGGTGTTTCTGTATATATGTATACACAGAATATATGTTTCTGTATATATGTATACACATGTATATATAAACTCTCTATTGAACTTACCTACCCATGTGGCTTCCAGCCTACCCTTTACACAAAAGGGTCAATGGACCTTACTTTGCACTGTGTGACTTAATCAGTTACAAAGCTTATAATTAGTCTTCACAGTTAGGGGATAGAAAGGTCTATACACTTGTAAATATGTTTGGGACAAAATACTGTATGTCTGTAATTGCTGCACCCATTGCATTGTGCAAACACAAGGAGAGGAACCAGTGTAGAGTACTAGTACTGTTCAAATAACACACAAGATTATACATTGCAGCATAATTATTACTACACACATTATGTTGTTAGTACATGCTGGTATATAAATTCTCAAACACGCAGGCACACCTGGTCACAAGCACACTTCAGTCACCCTCTCAGGCAAGCACACACTCACACCATTCACCCCCACTCACAGTATCTGAAGGATCTATGTAAGGTAAATTGCTATATTGTTTGGAGCTATCACTTTTTTTTTCTTTTATATAAAAGCACATGCTAAAAGATCACATCCACAGTAATCTTGCAGCAATACTTGGAATGATCACACAAAACCCAGGGAATGTCAGTGCACACACAAAATTAAGCTAAAAAAATCCTTGGAGTTCTTGTTAGTATAACAATCCCATAACTATTCAAACAGCTGATATGCTTCCCCTTCACTGGAGGCTTTAAGTGTGTACCACTAAAGAACGCATTCATTCTTCATACATGAGTAACCTTGGGGATTGTATCATATGTTACAAAGTCTGGATTTCTTAATGGCTGATTTACAAGTTACTTTATCAATGTATCAGTCAAAGCTCTTGGTGCAGCTGAATAGAAGCACAATTTTGCCCTGTTTCAGTTGTTTTTCCCTCTGTTTAGTTATGCAGGTAGTTCTGAAAAGCAGTAGCGCTTTGTATACCTGTCCTTACTTAGGAACACTAAATAAAAATGCTTAATTCCACTTCAAAATACTATAATTTCTTTTTCCTCTCTTCCAGTGGAGTTAAAGAATAGGCTTTTCACAATACGAAAATAGCAGGTTAAATTACATGTAATAAAATTTATTTTTTTAACAAATAAGATTATGTTTAAAAAGCATATGCCACGTATGTCTTACAAAACTTAGCCTCTTTTATATAACTGCAAAAGAAAAAGAACCCATGGTCAGATTTAAATATGACTAACATTTTTGTGTTTAGTATTCAGTTCAAAGAATAGAAAGAGGGTACTTTTTCTAAACTTGATATAAGTGAACAGGACAGATACTTCTGAAGCTGAGGGAAAGTAGTTCTCTTTCTGGAACTGGAGAAATGTTCCTTTTCCCCCACTAAAATTCATTGGGACAGTGGGAGGTCAAGGAGGTGGAGGGTCTAAGTAGGAAAAATCCTGCAGTTAATCGTTGCACTGTTATGGCTTGTCTCTTCTGGAATGGTTCTTGGGTTTGCTTGGGTGAAAAGGGACTTGCTTCCCGTGGTTAGTGTGTACAAAGAGCACACATGCTTGTATTTTGAATTAGCTCAGACAGGCTACAACCACATCTTCTGTGGTGGGCTGTCACGGGCAGGGGATTTATGTTGAGCTCTTAACTGCCATGTATTATGCACAGCTGCCGTGGTGCCTGATAGCACCTGAATTCAGCAACACTTCTTTTATGTTTGTTGCCTTTCTGCCATCCAATGACTTATTTATCCAAAAAAAACAAAAATACCTGACCTCCAATATGTTTGCTTTATCATATTGGCACTACTGTGGTTTTTTTGCATAAACTGTCAATTTAATTTTGACATTTTGGTGGATATCAAGGCCTACAGATAATTCCAGTGTCTCATTTTTTGGCTTTCTTTAAAAAAAGAAGTAAGGCCATGTGTTGTATGTCATTTTGTACAGGCACTTGAATGTGACTTCACAGCTGTTAACACAATGCATAATACTTGGGATGAGACTTAACAACTGTTCTAATTTTAATTGTAGAAAACAGTTTCAACTGAGTTATCTTTGGGCCTTTGTAAAAGCTGTGTTTTTTTCCTTTGGTACATTGTTACCTCATTTTGCTACTTGTGTTTCAGACTTTCTAATTATTATGAAAGCTTATGGTTTTTGTTGGAATCATATGTTGTTAAGTGTTTTCTTTAAATCATATGCTATTGTATCATTTAACATGTAGTTTTAAATTTGTTATAAATATCTGTAACCAAATCATTTGAAAGGTTGATAAATTTTTAACAAAATTTGTACATTTTTTATGAGAGTTACTAGTAATGCTTTACTAGGTAGTGCAGTGGATTTTTATTTTTAATCCCTGTGCCCAATTTTGGAGTTGAAAGAGTTGTTCAGTAATAAATGTATGATGTACACTTAGACAGTTTTGTTCTGTTCTTTCTCTGAGGAGTGTATGGTTTTCTTTTATTACTGGGCATATTTCTGTGCATCATCATACAAATTGAAGTACTACTGGCAGCAGCCACTTGTGTTTTAGGTGTTTTGCCACCTTAACTGTATCACACAACTTTTTATTTATCCTTATGTTGAGAGAGCCTTAGAAACTGATCTGAAATTCTGTACCATATTTCTGAGAGTGTGAAAATCCAACATACTCAAAGCCTTGTGTTCTAAAGATATTATTTACTTATCCAGAAGAAACTTTGCAGGGATGAAAGTGCTTCTTAGGCATACTGTTTGCACTGTGAATCAGCTGAGGAGATGTGTTACACTTTTGCAGTGCCCTAACTGTAGTAAGTGATGCATCCTGAATTATGCTGGTTTAATTAACCACGGTCACACAAAAAACTGATAGTAAAACAAAACCAAAAACAAAGAAAAAAAAAGTGGAGTTGTGTGATTTTAGTTTTAAGATAATGTAAACCAAGTTGACAGATGTAGTTATTTAAGTGGTTTTCATTTACATAGGGCATTTTAATAGCTGCATCTATAGCAGGTGTTCTAGATACTCAGTCATATTTGAAGATTAATTTATGTTTTTGAGAATCCTTATGCAGGTTCACACACATACCTTTTGAATTTGGGAAATGTTGGAAAAGAGAAAGGTATCAATCTGTGAGCTCAGATACTTGCTAAGTCACATTTTTGCACATGAGTACATAGCAGAGCAGCTTCCAGCATCATCACTAGTTTGGCCATGATCAGTCCTAGCCTGAAGAGCAGAATTGCCCTGCTCCTCTCTCCTGATCTGGTCTGTGCTCCCCACCTTTGTGTCACAGCATCTCAGTCACTTCCTCAGCCTGTGCAGTGTCTGCCTTTGCTCACAAGCCTGTGTTACCACTCCTTTAGAGTCTCCTGGCATTCTCATTAATTAGCTGACAATTTCTCTTGCTAACTTGCAGTAAATCATATCACTGCTACAACATACTGCATCCTGTGTATTCTTTTGTGATTCTGTTTTCCTTTCTTGCTTTCAACTACTGCCTGCAGCCCCAGTTCTCTATCTCATGTGGCTGCTGTAACTTTCTGTCTCCCACAGCTCACACTGAGGTGCACACAACCATCTGACTTTCAGATGTGGTATTTCCTTGCAACTGATTCACCTTGCAGATTTGTGACTTGCATGCCACAGTGCTTATCAACTGGTTCAGGAATGACAGCTTGCTTAACAAAGGATGGAGTTCCTCATTTCTTATTTAGTCTTACATACACAATAGACAGGCTTGGCTTTTCAGGAACAGTGGCATTGCTGCAGCTTTTTTCCAATTCTAGTGTTTGCTAACCTTGGTAGATGTATTTACTTAACAGCATAAGACTGGAGGATCTAGGGGACACTTCCAAATCAACTGCCTTATAGGGGACTAGCCAGAAATCAACTGGGAGCCATCACACAGCTGGTCCAACCCAGGTTGTAACATTCTTAAAAACTTTGGTCACAGCTTTACAGAAGTGAAGGGAGCCAGCTGGGAAAGATTCCCTCCTTGACCTACTGCTTGTCAACGGAGAGGATCTTGTGAGTGGAGATTGGCTCCATCTTGGCCTCAGTGACCATGAAATGGTTAAAATCTTTGTTGATGTGAGGGAAAATCTCAGCAAAACCTCAGCTCTGAGCATGAGGAGAGCAGACTGCTCAGGGAACTAGTAAGTAAAATCCTCTGGGAAAATGTTCAGGCAGGTGCTGGGGTCCATCAGTGCTGGTCATTTTTTAGACATTATCTAGGGGCACTGTAGCAGGCAATTCCTAAATGTTGGGAGTCAGGCAGGTGAGGCATCTTCTCTTGGAAATAAGGGAAAAAGTAAAGTATATGCCCAATGAAGGTTAGGTAACACGGGGAAAATGCAGAGATGCTGCTTCCCATTGTAGTTAGAAAATTTATGCAACCAAAGCTCAACTGGAGTGGAAGCTGGCCAGAAACAGGAACAATAAAAACAGTCTTTTCAACTACATTAATGGCAAAAGGCAGTGTTGAAATAACACCAGCCTGTTAGAGCATGAGGAAAGTAATCTCACAAGCAGGGACAGGGGCAAGGCAGAGGTGTGCAGTGCTTTCGTTGCCTCCGTCTTTAACATGGATGATGGGCCACGGATGACTGACCCCAAGGAGGTCTCAGTGCCCTGAGCTGGAGAACCATGACTGAGAAAGATCAATTCCCTTTTGACCCTGAAGATCCTTTTATGCAAGATCTCCATCTGGCTCCCTGCAAATCTATGGGGCCTGATGGGATTCATCCAGGAATCCTCAAAGAGCTGGCTGATGTCATCACAAAGCCTCTCTCCATGGTTTTTGAGCAGTCTTGGGAATCGGAAGACGTTCCAGGTGACTGGAAGCCGGTGAACATTTATCCCAGTTTTCAAGAAGGAAAAGAAGGAAGACCCCTAAAACTACAGTGAAGTCTCACTTCACTGCCAGGTAAAATTGTGGAAAAGATGATTCTGGGAGTACTGAAAAACACTTGGAGGACAGCCCAGTGTTCAGTCACAGCCACCACAGCTTCATGAGGGGAAAGTCCTGCTTGTCCAACCTGATCTCCTTCTACACCAACATAACCCACCTATCTGAGCAAGGAAAGCCAGGTGCTGAAATCTTTTTGGGTTTCAGTAAAGCTTTCCATACTGTCTCAGTATCTTTCTGGACAAAACATCCAGCCCACAGCTGGATAAACACATCACGTGGTGGGTGAGCAGCTGACTCAAGGATCAGGCACAAAGGGGAACTGGAAATGGGGTGACATCAGACTGGTGTGACCTGTCACTGGTGGGGTTCCACAGGGCTCTGTCCTCAGTCCTGTGCTCTTCAACAGCTTCATAAATGGCCTGGACACAGGACTGGAAGGGATACTAAGTACATTTGCCAACAACACTAAATTGGGAGAAGCTGTCTACTCCTTCAGCGGCCTTGCAGAGACCTCGACAGATGAGAGGGCTGAGCAGGCATCACCTGTGTGAAGTTTAATGAGGGAAAGTGCCAGGTTCTGTGAGTGGGCCATGGCAACGCTGTGTATGTGTATAGATGGGAATGAGAGGCTGGAGAGCAGCTCCATGGAAAGGGAGCTAGGGGTCCTGATTGACAAAGTGAATGTGAGTGAGCAATGCCCTGGCTGCCAGGAGAGCCACCATGTCCTGGGTGCATCAGGCACAGCATCACAGCTGGGCAAGGGAGGGGATTGTCCCCCTCTGCACTGGGGGTGCCTCACCTATACCAAATACAAAAAAGACATTATGCTTTTGGAGAATGCTCAAAAGGCAGTGAAACTGGTGAAGGGTCTGGAGGGGGATCGTATGAGGAGCAGCTGGAGGTCACTTGTGCTGTTCTGCCTGCAGGAGACTGATGAGAGACCTCGTTGTGATTTCAGCATCCTCACAAGTGAAGGGCAGGCACTGATCTCTTGACTCTTGTGGCCAGTGACAGGAATTGAGGAAATGGCATGAAGCTGAGTCAGGGGGGGTTTAGGCTGCATGATCAGAAAAGGTCCTTCACTCAGAGAGTGGTTGGGCACTGGAACAGGCTCCCCACGGAAGTGGTCACAGCCTGACAGAGTTCAAGAAAGGTTTGGACAATACTCTTGGGCACATGGTGTGATTCATGGGGATGGTGCTGTGCAGGATCAGGAATTGGACAGAATGATCCTGATGGGTCCTTTCCAACTCAGCATATTATATGAGTTTGTGAATTACTGCAGCCACAAAGCTCTGTGTTTGTTCAAGCACACAAATACTCTATTTGTGAGCCATCAGTTTTGAAATGCACATTCTGCCTAACACAGTCGCACATGCTGGCCTTTGCAGTGGATTGCACAGTGCCACATAACACATCACTGTGTCTCAAAGTGCAGTTTCCACTTGTAAGAGAACTCTGGTACTGTCAGACTTCTCGTACCTAGAACAAAACTCAGCAAATCCTCATCTTGAAATGGACATCTTGGAAAGGCTCATCCTGGCACCACTAGAAGAGTCTAAAGTTAACATTATTTCTTCCATTATAAATGTCCTGGGAGATACCCCACCAAGTTCCTCTGTCTCACTGTTTCTTCCCATAGATTTCTGCAGGAGAATAATATTCACCACACCATGTTTGCTGGCGTTTGGAGAATGTTTAATTTTTTTGAGAGGCAGTTAAGGGAAGAATATGGAGAGAGAAGCAGCAATTCACAGCTCATTTGAGTACTAAAAGCTTGAGCCATCATATAGTCTTATTTAAAAACTGAATATAAATCTGTTAGTTCAGCAAGAGAAATGAGAAGGAGCTGTACTCAAAACAAGGAATGGAATTTTTTTCATGTGCAACAGACTAGTAATGAGATGAGGTACAGACTATCAAGTTTATATGGTCCACCATCTTCAAAAAAATCCATAGCAAGTAGCTGTGATAGTGTTACATAGTAATTAGGAAGTATTTCTGTAAAAAATCACTAAAGAATCATGCTAATTGAAAGAAGTAATTATGCATAGTGGTGCTGCTAAAACATGTTTTTGCATTATCTGAAGTATTGGTTCTCTCTCTCAGCTTGCTCTTGCTCTGTCATTTACTGACCTGCTGTTGATCATAGACCACATCCCTTCTGTGTACAGAGGTCATTGCTACTGTTGCAAAATCCACTTCCTTTCTCCCCAAATCTAGTCCAACATGCAGGGCCAGGAGCACTTTGATTTCATTTTGCTATGTCTTTCTTTTCCTTCTGAAGAGCAAGGCCAAATTTTAAAACTTGTTGCTGCTTTTCATCTTCCTCTGTATACCATTGCATCTTGGGCCAGCACGAGCAGATTTAAGGAAACAGCAGGGAAAGGAGGTTGCAGAGCATGAAAAGAAGTGATTACACTTGGTCTTGAAGACTTCAGCATGGAGAATGATCAGTTTGCCACAAAAGGGGTAAATGCAGTTGAATACTACAAATTACATAGCATTAAAAAATAAAAGATGTCGGTTTTGGTCTTGGATGGTTGCTCACTCACATGCTAAAATGAGTTCTGTGACCAAACCATCTGTCTGTTTTTTATGGGGTGTTTCATTCAACAAATGCATGTGTTTCTACAGTGCACAATCATTAACTGTACATGAAAGGACAGGAAACCATACAGCTTCTGTAGGGTTTGACGTTTACTCACGAATATCAATACCAGATGCTGAGGAAGTTACAAGGGACACAATCACAGTAATGAATTTGTATGGTCATATAATTCTGTGTACCCTCATTTTTGTGTAATGTCCTCACAAGTCAAGTTTCATCAATTTACTAATAGAAGAAGAGAGAAGCAGATAAAGAATTGTTGTGTGACTTCAGTTTACCACCATGATGGGCTAGGGATGAGAGCCAGAAGCACAAGCCTTCAGATTAACTAAAGGTCATGTGGAATGATTAGCTGCTAAATTCATCCTGAGGTAGCAGGTAGGAGTGCTGTTTTGACAGAACTCCATACCTGAAGTGAAAGGTACATCCTGTCTGAATCCATTAAGAAAATAATCAATGATCTGCTTTGGTAAATCTTTTTCTGGATATGAGAAATTTGGAGCACAGACAAGATTTGCTGAATTAAGGAGACTATTTGCTAATTAATTCACACGGAATTCACAGAATGACTGGGTTGGAAGAGACCTTAAAGATCATTGAGTTCAACCCATGCCCTAACATCTCAACTAAACCATGGCACTGAGTGCCACATCCAATCTTCTCTTAAACACATCCAGGGATGGTGACTCCACCACCTCCCCAGGCAGACCATTGCAGAACTTTATCACCCTTTCTGTAATAAATTTCTCCCTAATATGCAACCTGTGTTTCCCTTGGTGCAGCTTGAGACTGTGATCTCTGGTTCTGTCAGTGCTGCCTGGAGAAAGAGCCCAACCCCAGCTGACCACAGCCACCTTTCAGGGGTTGTAGAGAGTGATGAGGTCACCCTGAGTCTCTTTTCTCCAGGCTAAATAACCCCAGTTCCCTCAGCCATTCCTCACAGGGTTTGTGTTTCAAGCCCCTCACCAGCCTTGTTGCCCTCCTCTGGTCACACTCCAGCATCTCAACGTCCTTCTCAAACTGAGGGGCCAGAACTGGACACAGCACTCAAAACCTCCTTGCCCATCCAGGCTGGACGTTTGCCTCGTTGACTTGTCTTTTGTCACTCGGGGACAGTCTGTTCCTGTGCCCTCAAGATCTCCATTTTGATGTACGTCTACCCTTCCTTGTTTTTAAGGACTATTTCTAAAGGAATTCTCTGAATAAGTCTTCTGAATAGGCCAAAGTCTTCCCTCTGAAAGTCCAGTGTAAAAATCTTATTAATGTTCCTCTTGACTTCACCAAATCCTGAAAATTTTATAATTTCATGATCACTGTGCCCCAAGCAGCCTCCAACCACCACATCTCCCAACAACTCATCACTTATCTGCAAATAACAGATCTAACATAGCTCCTCTCCTGGTGGGCTCACCCCCCAGCTATGACAAAACGCTGTCCTCCATACACAAAATATTTCCTGGACTGCCTCTTGTCAGCTGTACTGAGTTCCCAGCAAATGTCTGGCAGGTTGAAGTTGCCTACAAGAACAAGGGCTGGTGATCCAGGGACATTCTTTAGCTGCTTATAGAATGAGTTGTCCACCTCTTCTTCCTGGTTGGGTGAATGGTAACAGACTCCCAGTAGGATGTCAGCCTTGTTGGCTTCCCCCTAATTCTCACCTGTAGACATTCAACTTCATCATCATTAGTTTCACTAACTGGCATCCAGAGCCTCCCTAATATAAAGGGCTTCTGCTCCACGTCTTCTCCCTTTCCTGCCTCTTCTGAAGAGCTTGCAGCCATCCATTGCAGTGCTCAAGTTATGTGAGCCATCCCACCCTGTTTCTGTGATGGCAATTACATCATGGCTCTGCTGCTGCACCACGGCCTCCAGCTCTTCTTGTTACCCATGCTGTGTGCATTGGTGTACATGCACCTCAGCTGGGCTGCTGATTTCACCCCTAACTCGGGATTACCACCCTTGGGCCTGCTTCCAGACAGCCCAGCTGCATTTTCTTCCCCCTTCAAACCTACTTTAAAGCCCTCTGAATGAGTTCTGCCAGTTCACAAGCTAAAATTCTTCTGCCCTTAACAGAGAAATGGAGCCCATCTGGTTCCAGCAGGCCAGATGCTGAAAAGTTGCCCCATGATCAAAGAACCCAAAATTCTGCTGATGGCACCAACCCTTGATCCACTTATTGATAATGAGCTCTCCTATTGCTTTCACCATTTTTCTCAGCCACCAAAAGGACTGAGGAAAAGTCTACCTGTACCCCTGTCCTATCAACCACTTGTCCCAGTGCCCTAAAGTCCCTTTTAATTGCCCTGACACTGCTCTTTTCAATCTCATCACTGCCAGCCTGGGGTATCAGCAGTGGATAATAATCAGAGGGCTGAGTCAGCCCAGAAAGTCTCTCAGTAATGTCTCATACTTGGCCCCAGGGAGGCAGCAAACTTCTCTGTGGGGTGGGTGCAGTCAACATCACCCACTGCTATTACCCTTCTTTCCTTTTTGATGTTAGAGGTGGTGAATCTTCTGACAGATTAATCATAACTGGGAGGCTCACTGGGCAGATAATTTTCTTCTAAACCATCTGGCTGCCTCTCTAGATCCAGGGGATCATACCTATTAGTGGCACCTGGCTTGGGAGGAATTTTTATTATTACCTCCTTGAGTAGGTACCCACTTGCACTCCTCGTCATCTACCAGGCGTCCTGTTGTCTGACAGTGAAAGGCACGGGAGTTCTCAGATTCTTGGTGGGCCTCCCTCAAGGATGGAAGGGCTGAACTCCACCAATCGATTTTCCTTTCACTTTCCCTGATGCTCCTTAGACTTTCAACTTCGTCTCTAAGCTCAGCCTCTCTAATCTCCTTCCAAGTGGAAGGAGATCATTCACCTGTTCACACCCCAGGCAGGTTTCCACCAAAACACCCTCTGAAACCACAGATAAACTCAGTCTGCACAGGGTCTGGACAGACTCATCCTTTTTGGAGTGTTCCATCTGATTACATACACTCGTACTAACTACAGTTTTTGATCGTGTACAAACCATTACTACCAGAAATGCTAAAACCTACCAACCAACAGAAACACCGTGCACAACAAACAGTGAAACTGACTAGCAAGAAACCCTGCAACCCTTCCTGTGTGAACTGCTGTGCCATGGCATGGCACGCCGTGCCCTCTGAGCTGTGCCACGCCCTGTTTTCCCTCTCCTGTTCACTGCACTCCCCACATGCCTCTTTTAATCACTGCTCAGTGAGGGAGGAACAACACACCTGCTCAGGGCTCTCACAAATAGCCACTTCAGCAAAGGGGAAAGCCCCACTCCAGTCCTTCGTGGCCCTCAAGCACAAGCCTGAAGAGACTATTCCTTGGGAAACCACTTATACCAAATACCCTCGGGCTCTGGTCTTCCTGGGGATTGTCTCAGAGAGCCCATAATTTTGCTTATGATGGATTTTGCAAGATCTGATGCTAGGGGGAATCTCAGCATCAAGTGATACATACCACAGCATCCCTGAGCTTTAGAAACACTGCTGAGTCTGTTGACTGGAATTTCTGCCCTCATTTCATGGACTGTTAGGTAGGTGGCTCTGTAGGAGAGTTGAAATGGAAAGATGCACTTCTACCTAGTTTTTATTTTGGGACCTGGAGGAAAAAACAAGCCAAAGAGAGATTGAGAAGCCTGTATCCACCCAGGCACAAGAAGCCCCTGCTGCCCTGTGCCTGTTGGATGAGGCAAAATGCATTCACCAGCAGAAGGCTTCCAGTCTCCCTAGGAACTGCAGATGGCAGCAATTCAAAAACTAATTCTTCCTGCATTGCCTCCACTGCCCTGTGCATCTGGCTGTGTCTCAGAGCTGCAGTTTCAGAACACAAAACGTTCAAATTCTGTATACTCCCAGTCCTCCTCCTCCCTTTTGCCTTCCCCCACCTCCCCACATGGAGTGTTTCCCCTTCAGTGGTGGTAGGGGTCATGGTTTATTGCCAAGCTGAACCCATTTCCTGCCCCTTGTGACAATGGCAGCACAGCACAGACACAGCTAAGGACAATATTGCTGCCAATGTGGCAAAGCTGCTTGTGAGCTGTGCAGACACTTGGTACTGCTGGGGGAAACCAGTCTCAGAGCTCGCCCTTGGATGCTGTGGAGGCTGCTGTGGATGCTGCAGAAAGTGTTGAATCTTTTACAGTCCTGATGAAGCTTTGTGGTACAGCCATGACATGAGGTAGCACCTTTCCACCTCAGAGGTGTTGCTAGCATTGCTCTCAGGTGAATGAGACTGGGAGTGCTTTTCTCAGTGAGCTGTGCAGAGGGACAGGGTCACTGTGGCAAAAATGGCAAAATTTGGCTGTGTAAGGCACAGTCCTCAAACGGGCAGTGTTCTGCTTGGCATCCTTTCTGCCCAGTAGGTACCAACATTGTCCATGAACAACAGACTCTGTGAAAAGGAAAGTGGTGTGTAGGAGCAAATTTAATTTGAAAGGGTGGCTTCCATGTGAGTTGTTCATAAGTGACATAATTTCATTGACAGGGCATCTAAATTGTGGCAGGTAAGATGTAGATTTATTAGTGTGGTTTTGAATACAAGTAAGGCAGGACTGAACTAAGTATGTAGATGCAGCTGTGGCTACCATTATTTCATAGTAATAATTACATTGTTCTTATTATAGAATAATTACATTATTACATAGTAACTCACCTCTTGCACCTCAGATGGTACATAAATGGTACCTACATAGCTGCTGATATTCCTGGACCCATTTTCCAAAAATCTGCAGCTTGTTTTCTGCCCCAGCTCAGTGGGCTAGTTTCTATTTCCCTGGAAATTTTCTGGGGAGATGTGTTATGTGCATTTTGGGTAGCAGCTTCAGCTGCTGTACTTTGGCCCCTGAAAGACAACAATCTGTTACTCAGGCAAGAACCACCTGCTCTGCAATTGGCAGTGCTGAGCAAATATTACAAAGAACTGATCACCAGGATAATATGGGTAAGCAGAGGACAGGGAACACCTATTTTAAGAAAATGTCAGTTCTCAATGAATGGAGATGGATTTCAGTGCTACCTTTGCAGGGCTGTCCTAGGAGAGTGTTTTTGATACTAGTGTTAATCAATAACCTGGTGAACAAGCAAAATAGAAAAAATAGAAAGTGAAATCAGAATGTTGTCTTAAATAGAGGTAAATAGGAAAAGATAATACAAGGAAAAAAAAAGGTCTTTGCCTTACTCCCAGTTAGAGCATTCTCTGTAGCAAACAGGATGTCACAGAGAGAATCCGTGGCTGAAGTAAGACAAAAAGGAAGAGAAAAGAAGAAAATAGAATTAAGTCAGTACAAAATAGAGTGAGTGGGCATGTGGGATGCAGAGCTAAGGATGCCAAGCAGAAATTCTACATTTTCTATCCTTAAGTGTCAATGCCTTTCCCAGCTGCATATCCACACTGTGTGTTTACATTGAAACTTGCTGTCTCTTCCTCACTCTTTCTTCCAGCATGAAACCAGTCTTCCTTGATCTGAGCATCTCCCTGCTGGATATGCAGCTTTGATCCTGTTGGGGGCTTAGAACACCAGGTGCTAGATGGTGAATTAGTGCAATTCAAATTACAGTCCTCAATGTCTTTGCTGAAGTGGTGATTCCACTTGGTTTTGAGTTGGTTGGTTGGTTTTTTGTAGATGGCTACAAAGATGTCCAGATCTGCACCAAGACCTGTAAACTGTACACTAAAACAGACTTAGTTTTATCACAACTCTCTTCTCCACGGTAAACAATTTAAAACACTAGAAAGCACAGAGAATCTAGCTCTGTACGTTTATTTGAAATGGGAAATGCCCTAGGTACTAATAATTTGCAAATTCTAATGCTACAATTAATTGGCCTTGAAATAGTAATCGGCCTTAGAGACAGCCTTATGTTGGAGTTTGGGTAGATAGTCTGTAACACCTGAACTGCAGCTGGGTACAAGTGCCATTCCTCTGGGACAGAAGATGAGCCCAACGTGCCTTAATGTTCTTATCAGCAACCAGGGCAATAGTTGGAATATGCCCTCAGAGTTTGTTGTCATTACAAACAAGGAGGGTATAAAACAGAGGATAAGCAAAGATTACATAAACTTCACAAAGATCAAGACGTGTCTGGGCTTATCCAACCCATTGAGTGACTCTGCAGCATTTAAGACTGGGCACCAAGAGGCTGGGGATTAAGTTTTCCAGAAAAGGAACCAGAGTCCTGAGCTGGGTATCTTCCATCAGCATTGTGTGGCTTTGTGGTGATGAAGACCAGCCGTGTGTTGAGGAGCACACTCAGTGCAGGTAGCTCAGGGTGCAGCTGCAGTGGGAGCTGCAGGCTGAGTCTGGTGGGAGCCAGAGGCCATGAACTGCCAGCCCTTGGTACAGGAAAGGGCACAGGGAGCTGTGGCAGCAGCCTGGGGACTGGACACTGAGGCACAGCAGGAGCTGAAGACTCATTTGGAAGACCCCAGACTTTTCTGCCATACAAACTCTGAGGGTATAAATGCCCAGGTAATCCTCTGTTCAGGGTTCCTCCACGAGGCACCAGCACAAACTTTTACTTCATTGCTACACCAGGATTAAAATGCTTGTAACCAGAGACCTGGCTGAAGCCCTCATGAGCAAGAGGCAAGCACCATTCTGGATGAATGAGCAATGACTGCCCTGCCCTCCACCAGTCAGTCAGGCGTTGGGTTCAGATCCCTGCATCCAGGCTGGCAGGGAGGGGTGTCATGGGGACCCAGTGCAGTAGCATAACCTCAGGAGCTCTGAGGAGAGCCCTGACAGATCACATCCAGTCACAAAAAGCATGTACCAGCTTTGCTCAGAGCTGTGGGATTTTGTTTGCCATATATTCCTGCAGCAGAGGAATTGATTAAACCTCTGACTGGGGAAACCAAGAGCAAAGATATAAAGTCTATTGCACAGGACCTGGAGAAAAAATAAGTTTACACAGCAATTAAAGGAGCTCTGGTGTCTGCTCCTGATCTTGGGCTCCTAGGTTATATATACAAAACCCTTCAATCTGTATGCACATGAATGCAAAGGAATAACATAATTTAGGACCCTATCAGAGACTATTTGTATATTACTCAGTTAAATTAGCTTCACTTGCAGCAGAAGCACCAGCCTAAGTCAGTGGCAACAACAGCAGAAATATTAGAAATTAGTTATTCCCCTTATCCTATCCCACATGGTGTGGAGATGCTGCAGCCCAAGTCTAACAGTGCAATGGGCACACAGATATGAACTGATCTTCACAATGGCAGATAATATTAAAAGGATGTAGCACCTGGAGTCCAGTGAGCCTAAAGCCTCTACCTGATGATAGAGCACGTGCTGTTGTGGCTCTGGTTAACCAGAGTGAATGGCCAAGTTTGAGAGACCCTAGACCATGTATGAGAAGGACTGCTCAACAGAAGGAAAGAAACAGTGGGAAAAGTGGGAGGTGACACAAGATTATGATGGAATGTGGTCTACAGGGGGGAAGCCAATTCTTCCAAAGAGGTATTTAATCTGTGTGGTTATAAGGTTTCACAACAAAGTAGGTGGAGAGGCAGAGGCAACAGCTAGCCAAATAAAATAGAAAAAAATGGGCAGCTCCAGGAATTTATGCCACTGCAAGAAGGATCACAAACAGGCTCCCAGTCTACCAGAAGTTCTCAAGTATCAGACCAAGCTCACAGATAGGATGACTAACTAAAAATCCACTTATCTTTTCAGTGACTACAGGTAGAGTCTGTGGACGCCTGCAGCTGCATGTAAACATTTGCCAGTGATAGCAGATCAGCTACCAGGCTGGGCAGAAGCCTTTTCAGCAAAAAGGGCTGGCACAAGGGGAGCACAAAAGGCCTTGGCTTAAAAAGTTAAACCTAGATATAGAGTTCTACAGAGTCTATTGAATCAGACAGGGGTGCTCATATTACAGCTAATATAAACAATGAGTTGTGTAAGTCCTTGAGAACACAGAGAAAATTACATCTAACTGTATCACCCACAATCTTCAGGACATGTAGAGGGGATGAACAGGACACAAAAATATGCACGTGAATTTACCTGAAATGGCCACAAACCTTACATTTGTGGAATGTTTTGAATGTTCCATCACAATCTGTGGCACTGGCAGAAAGTTTCTTTGGAAGACATTCAGCTCTGTCAGGAACTTATATTCCACCTAAGATCAGCCTTCTGGATGGAAAAGAATGCCTGACCCAGTATTTTATATATAAAATACAGAAAGGGTTCGAGGAATGGAGAAAGTATGCACAATAGCATCAACCTAGCCCACTTGAAATAGAAGTAAATTATACACAACTTGCAGATGTAGCGCTAAGCAAGATATTCTCACAAAAAAAGTCAAATTAGACTCTAAATGGGAGGAAACATACGCTGTCTTTCTGTGTTCTTTAACATTTTAATTTTTCTGTTAAAATTTTTTATTAGGAAAACTGGATAGACCAGTCTCATGTCCAACAAGTAGTGAATGATTAACAAGTCGAGCAATAAATAAGTTTCAGTAATCTTTCCTGATCTTGTCTTAATAATAATTTCTGCCCTATGACAACAATGTTAGCCTTAATTCTGTTACTTGCAATAATGTAAGTAAGGACAGTGTAAAATGCTATGAAAGCTTTCTTTTTCCCTTTTAATATATTAGCAGATATGCTCAATCCAAAAAAAGGGGCAAACATACTGTGCAGGTAGCTCAGGGTGCAGCTGCAGTGGGAGCTGCAGGTTGAGCTCTGGCTGGGAGCCTGAGGAAAGAGGTCTGGAATTGCCAACGTTTAGCACAGCAAAGAGTGCTATCTACAGGTCCTGTATGGGCACAGGTGGAGAAGATGAGATTAAAACTCCCCTGGGAAAGGCATGGTGAAACAGCATGGCTCCAGCTGTAATGAGAAAAGTGTTGATTGACAGTAGGAAAATCTTTCTTTCTGAGGTCAAGCATCAGAGCCGGTGAAACTGCACCAAAGAGGATGTGAAACTCTTATTTCATTAAAGCAGACATTGGCACTTTTCTTTGAGTGTGCAGAACAAGAGCAAACAATCTACAGATATCCATAATGATCCCTAAGATTCCATGTCTGTAGCCTGGGGTCTGTACAAAACGCTTCCAAGAAAAAAACCTGACTTTTGTACATACAAAAGGCACTTTCTAAATCATTGGTTATGTTAGCAGCATATTTGCAGCCATGAAATTCTGCCTGGTTTTGGCATGACTGCCCCTGTTCCTCAGTACTCAACATTTTTTGATGTACTAACACATATTCTGACTCCCACATGTTGCACCAAAATTCTTGGTTTTTAAATATCTTCCTTGTTTTTCACATCTTGTGTGTGTATGCGCATGTGTATATGTGCGGATACTCCGTATTGCTTTTATTCACAGGAAGAACAAAGCATTTTAAAAAACTAGTATGAATTTGGTCGAATTTCAGTCAATGAAAGTAAGTGTGCAAACACTGTAAGAGCATGAGCACTCTATTTTGATTTCCATAAATGAGACTATTCAGAGCACAAAATTCTAATAGAAAAATAGAAAGTTACAAAACATACCCTGAAGACAATTTTCCCCCACATTTTTGGATCAGATGTTTTGCTGAGTGTTCTGGTTTGACAGCAAAACCAGTGAGAGACTCTAAGTCAGAAATACAATTTATTAGGAAAAAGGAAAAGAAACAAAATACATCCAATAATAAAAAAGAAAAAGAGTCAGAATACAACCTGACACCCTTTTGGCCAGCATGTTGGTTACAATCCAAATTGGAGTGGCTGCAGTCCTGCTGCAGTGGCAGGTGTGGTTCTGTTGGAGCAGTGATGCTGTAGATGGGTGTAGTTTATTTCTGAAGGTACAGTGGAAAACCCCAACTGTTCCTCTTTGGAATTCAACAGAAAAGGCCGAGTCTGACCCAGATTATATCCAGGTAGGAATGCTTGGCTCCTCCCAATGGGATGTTACAGTTCTTACCAGTCAGGCAGTGACATTCAATACCCATTATCAGCAGATGTCTCCCCGGAGGGAGAATTGGTTGTGATAGAGATAAGGAAAGCTGCTCACTTTAAAATTAAAAGAAGACAACTGCTACACAGATGGCAAATAGAAAACATCTTGCTTCTCAGTCTGGGACACTTAGCCATGACACTGAAGCTCACCCTGTTACAGTGCACTCGGGCTGTGCTTTTCCCCATTTCCAGGGACCCCTGCGACTCTGATCAGATAAGAGTGTCCCCTCCTTCCTGCCCTGATGGGGTTGGCGGAGAGCCAGAGAAGCCCTCCCTGTCCAGAGCCTGGATAAGCCCATGACCCTTCCTGTTCACTCTCTTTCCCCTTTCTTTTCCCCTGGATCTCATGGAATAAAGAAGCTGGACAGCCACATCAGGGTTAGAGTCTCCTTTGAATCTTTGCCCATCTCCTGATGTTCCTCCCCTCAAAGCCTCGTATCTCTGGGTTAGCCTAATAATTTGGGGCTGAGAGAGGTAGAGCATCACCAACCCACACTGATGCTGCTGAAATTCCACAGATGGGTCAGTTTCCCAACCCGGGCCCCGGTCGGGGGGCACTCCCAGGGCTTGCTCCGGGGCAAGCGAGCAGGGCCAGAGGCACGGGGGGCACTGGAGCCCTCCACCTGCACAGCCACAGCCACAGCCACGGTCACAGCCACAGCCAATGAAATGTAAATTTTAAGGAATTTAGAGATTTTAGCCAGAGATAAGCCTTACTAGAGTTAATGAAAATAAATGAGTAGGCCTTGATGAAGTTAGGAGTTAGTAGTTAACTAATAATTGATTGCTTGTCAGCACAATGTTTAGTTAGCTGGGTTTATAGTGAAGAATATAGAAACTGACAAATAGCTTTTAGGAACATAAGACAATTGTGGGCCTCCTCTGTTCTGAAACCAATTGAAGACAAGGAATGGGAGTTCTACCAAGAGTTCATTTGTCACATTTGCATTGAAAAGGTAGAAAGGTCAGAACGAGGAAGACTTCATTGACTTCCTCATTTTGGGACCCCTCCCCATGAAAGGGACACCGACCCATTTCAAGGGACAAACAACGCATGCATAATAGCTTTTGGAGTGATTAGCATACGAAGGGAGGAAGGGGATGTACCAAAATGATGAATATGTATTTGTATTTTGTGTATTCAATACTTGTATGGATAAAAGTATGTAATCAACTGGAAGGCGCGGTGTGTATTTGGGAGCTATCCCGCATCGCAATAAACACACACTTTCTGACTTTAAACTCTTAGAGAGTTTTTGCCCGCCACAGTTGGATACCGGTACTAGATCGATATCCGTATTTTTTTAATAAATCACCACGACCACGCTCACAGCCGCGTCTCGCTTGCCCGGAGGGCGGCCCCGCCCCGCCGCTCACACCCTCCGCACGCCGCGCTCCCGCCCCGCCGGCCCCGCGTCCTTCCCCTCTCCGCGTCCTTCCCTTCCCCGCGTCCTTCCCCTCTCCGCATCCTTCCCTTCCCCGCGTCTTTCCCCTCTCCGCGTCCTTCCCTTGCCCGCGTCTTTCCCCTCTCCGCGTCCTTCCCTTCCCCGCATCCTTCCCCTCTCCGCGTCCTTCCCCTCTCCGCGTCCTTCCCTTCCCCGCGTCCTTCCCCTCTCCGCATCCTTCCCTTCCCCGCGTCTTTCCCCTCTCCGCGTCCTTCCCTTGCCCGCGTCTTTCCCCTCTCCGCGTCCTTCCCTTCCCCGCATCCTTCCCTTCTCCGCGTCCTTCCTCTCTCCGCATCTTTCCCTTCCCCGCGTCCTTCCCCTCTCCTCATCCTTCCCTTCCCTACGTCCTTCCCAGCCCCGCGTCCTTTCCCTCCCCGCCCTGCGGCCGCCGCTCCGGCATGGCCGAGGGGGAGCCGGGGCCGTGCGGGGCTCCGGGGCCGTGCGGGGCTCCGGGGCCGTGCGGGGCTCTGGGGCAGCCGGGGCCGTGCGGGGCTCTGGGGCAGCCGGGGCCGTGCGGGGCGCACGCCGGGCGGCCGCTGGAGCTGTTCTGCGAGGACTGCGGGCGCTGCGTGTGCGCGCTGTGCCCGGCGCTGGGCGCGCACCGCGGGCACCGCGCCTGCCTCCTGCCGCAGGCGGTCCGCCGCGCCCAGGTGAGTGCCCGGCAGGGGTGGGAGCGGGAGCTGAGACCCCCTCGGGTGTCTCGCCGGTTATCTGCTCCCCGAACGCGCGCCGCTGCGTTTGCTTTGGCTAGAGTGCGATGGTGGCATCTCTGGAGTATTAGCGCAGCCTCCAAACTTGCCTTGCGTAGACTAGCAGACTTGCCTTGTGTTAACTAGCAGAACAAAGTTGTTGTATTTTCTCTGCTAGTTTCAAACCTCTACAAGTGGTTTGTACAGCCTGATGCCAGTGCACAAGGATGTGGTTCGTGTACAAAGAGTAAAATGCATGTTTTATGATCAGCTTTTTGCAAATGTTACGATGAATATTATATGTGTGATGCTAGAAAGCTGTGCTGTGTTAAATTCTCTTAAGTAGTGTGTTAAATGTAGTTTTAGGTTCCAACATAATGTTAAAATAGAAACTTTGCTATGTGAAGGGGTTTTTTTAAAGGAATGAGATAGTTGCTTCGAGGAATACCTAAATCTTCCAGAAAATAGGAATTTAGGGTTTTCTTATCAGAAGAAGCTAATTTCTTCAGTTCTTGCTCAGACTCGAAGATGCCATGGGGATTAAAGGAAACAGTTCACATACAACTGACAGAGTTTCTTGTTTTAAATAGAATGTATGCATAACCATGAAGGATATATGAATATGCAACAGGCTATTGCTTTTAAGGTGATTCCTTTGTTCACAAGACATGCTTTTCATGACTTAGTGTATGACAGCATCCACACATCCATAATTATTTGCTTTTTATTGTCTTTTAATTGTCCTGACTCTACATTTTATTACTCTAATTGCATTACTATTTTTACAACCATTTTATTATTATTAAACTTTTAAAATCTTTAAGAAACAAGTGATTGGTGTTTTTCACAAAGAGGAAAGAGTTAATCAGTCACATCTGAGCGTCCACAAAACGGAAGTAAAAATCGAGAGGCAAGGAGGAAGTGACTTTGACTGTTCGGTCACATTCAGCAGCATTTTATCCACAGACCTTGTACGTGGAATCAGGAGTGCAGTCCCAGGAAATTTGTTTTTATTGACAGGCTAGAAGAACCTTTGACCGAAACATAGATACTTTCCATCAGGGGAAGGGGAAAGGTCATTTCTGTTTACACCCTGGCCCCACCATTGTAGCTGGCTAGATCACAGTGACTTGCCTGTGCAGAGTTCTCTGATAACTCCTCTAGGATGTTGTGGGTTAACTAGGCAGCTAAGCACAACACAGCTGCCTGCTTATTCACTAGGCTTCCTTGCCCAGTGGGACAGGGCAAGAGGAACACTAAAACCAAGAAAATCCATGGATTAAGATAAAAAAAATAGGAGAAGATGTAGTGGAGGGAAGAGAAGAACAAAAGTGATGCAAAGGTCGACACTCACCACACAGTTCCCAAGCAAAAGACAGCTAACCCACCTAAACAGCCCTCTTGCAGTTTGCAGAATATGATGTTACATGGTACATGTTACCTCTTTTATTAGTAGGGGTCATCTCCTTGTGTCCCCTTCTGGTCTTCTGTGTGCTCACATTATAGTCACATCTGAAACACAGCACACAAGGGTTGTTGTGAGGAAAGTTAACTCCATCCTAGTCACAGCCAGACCAGGGGTTGTTCCCTAAGATTTTTTCCTTCATCCCAGTGTAGCTGTCCACCAAATATCCTCAGGAAGTTTTGCAAGTTTGCCAATACTCCTGCCTGTGCTGTTTTGCTTGGAAAGCCTGGCAGGAGGCTTAGTAAGGCCAGCATGCTGTGGTACTAACCTTGGGAGACTTAAAATACTGCAACACAGAGGTTTGATGTTCAGGAGCTTCTTTCTTTCTTTCTTTCTTTCTTTCCTTCCTTCCTTCCTTCCTTCCTTCCTTCCTTCCTTCCTTCCTTCCTTCCTTCCTTCCTTCCTTCCTTCCTTCCTTCCTTCCTTCCTTCCTTCCTTCCTTCCTTCTTTTTTTTTTTTTTTTTGTTTTTTTTTGTTTTTTTTTGTTTGTTTGGGTTTTTTTGTTGGTTTTTTTTTGTTTTTTCTTTCTTTTTTCTCTACAACTTCAGAAAGTTCCTTCCCGTGCCTTGTGTGATATTTTGGAACAGTGCTAGTAGTGTAGGAAGTTTCCTACAGAAGACACTAAGAAGAACAGTTCCTACAGAACTTCCTGCTTGGAAGTTCACACAGATTGTGAGTCCGTACACAGGTCATGATAAACCCTTGGAGCAGTCTGTTGCACTTCATGTTAGAGAGCATTACAAGGGCAGAGGACTGTGCACTGTGCTGCCACAAACAGCAGCACAGAGGTAAAACCACTTACGATGTCTGAGCAACGCAGAGCACTGCGCCTGCCTGCTGGTATGCTGCAGAGATTTTAGGCACAAACAATCAATATTTTTAGCCTAAGAGATGGTATTTTTACTAGTGATTTCGTGTGCTGTGAGCAGTTATTCAGTACAGCCCTTGTGGCATGACATCAACCAGGCAGCACTTGTTGCACTGAGAATCTTCCACAGCTCTTTCAGTAAATCCTAGCTGTGAGTGCTAAGAAGACATGAAAACTATTGTGCGAGATCCATCAGCTGCTTCATGCCTGGAGCAGAGATTGTTTCAAATCATTGAAAAGGATGGTCCCTGTGCTCCTGAATGCAGCACACAGGATTAGCATTCTTTGCACTTGATAGGTTTCCTGTGAGCTTGACTGGAGTGTCATCTCAGAAATCCTTGCTTTTACAGTGTTTTCACTTGAATGAGTTAAAGAACCCAGGCAATCCCTAAAGGAAGATTTTCAGAGTTGATTCCTCAAGGTGAATGACATGGGGTGCTGGCACAGTCTTCAATTGGTAGGAAGGAGCTCTTTCATGTACCTCTGTAAAGAATGTAATGCTTAACCAGAAATACTTGGAATTAATGTAAGTATTTGCATATGGTCACTGTTGTGAGTGCACAAAGTGATGTGTGTTCCTAGCAAAGAAGGAAGACTGGGTTTTTCTCTGTGGTCTTTGTCAGTCTTTGAGGAAAAGAATGAGGTATAGGCTGCAAAATAAACTAAGTTAGGCCGGTACCTGATAGAATTCCTGAATCCTCTAGTGGTGTAGAACTCTTCTGGTTCTTCAGGGATGAGACTATAACACTGTGGCTGGAATAAATAGCATGGGCACCCTGCTCTATTGAAGAACATTTACCTGCTTGCATAGATGTAGGGCCTTCCAGATGCAGAGTCTCTGGCTTTTGCTGGGAGCCCATTTTCTCCTGACTCTGTCATACTCAAATGACTAGCTGCATGTGTTTTCTTAGGAGACACATCAGAAATGCAAACCATTGCTCATGAGGCGACACTTCATGCTCTGTTTGTCCACGCTGCAGAGTTTAAATGCTGTGCTGCCCTGGGGCTGCTGCAGTGAAGTGGTACATTGCATGCAGGTGTCCTTGGCTGTGTCTCAGCTGCAGAAGAGGACACTGATAGCAGCTACAGCTGGCCCTAGCTTACCTGGTATTTACCGAGGCCTTGGTTTGGCACCAGAGCACTGAGAGTGTGGGGCAGCATTGACTGTATCCTTCACATTACTAATGACAAAAATGCTTTAGGAGGCACACCAAGATTTTCAACCTGCTGGGCAGAGGGCAGCCAATTTCAGAGGGCCGCAGGAGAGAAACTGGCACAAAACATAAGCAGAACATTGATTAATTATGCTGTGCTGGGCACACCAAGTGTCACAGACACTGTGACTGATTACCAGCCATGCTGACACTGTTTGCTGTTGCAGACATTCAGTCTACAGCATCACTGTGGTGATAATGGGGTATCTGATTGGTCATTTGTACACTGGGAAGCATCCTGAATGTTAATTGGATTTTGAGGCTAAATGGAACCTTCCACTTACCCTCTCAATAAATGTACTTCAGCTGCTAAATGCATTAGCACGTAATACGCAGCACCATAGAATATGTTTTTTCACTTTAGGTTTCCCTGTGCTTTAAGAAGGTGGTGCTAATTTGCCCAGCAGTTCAAACCTTACCAGTATAACCACCAGGTGAAATGCTGAAATCCTTATGGTTCATCACTATACTGGCCTTAATAAGCCTCATAAAAGGCCTTTAGTTTAAGAGTTTCACCTTCCAATTCTGATTATATTGAATATTATGATTCTGAAATGCAGTATTGCAGTGCCCCCCCCATATGGAAATCAAGCTGGAGAGTTGTTTCTGGTTTTTACAAATGTTATGAAACTGTTTTATTTTGTTTCATTGTTTATAGGAACTTATGTCAGTGTGCTTGAAGAATCTAGAAGAGAGAAAAGAGGAAGAAGATGGCAACAGAAGGAGCATTGAGCAGGCTGTAAAGGATGTGAAGGTAAAGTGTGGTTTGTTCTCCACGGATGGTCGTTTTCCAAGGGGAGACATTTTCTCTTCTCTGTAGCTATTCAAAGGCCCAGCCATCTATTGGGTGGCTGCTTCTGAGGAGAAGAGTGTATTCCTTGTGTTCATCACAATATATTACACTACCAAAGAGAGGGAAGAGGGAGAGTCTCCAAAGATCTGGTCCTCATTCCTTGATCAGCTGAACATTTCTGGAAGACCAAGAGTGAAATTTTTATGCAGAGGAATAGCAGGTAGCCCCAGCTGGCTATGTTATTCTGGCTACGCTTATGTATCTTGTGTTGCTCTGAACTGCATGATTGAATTTTCTGCATTCAGAGTTGAGTAAACACAAGAACAGTTCTGTTGATTCTATCTTAAGAATGGGAATGCATGCTAAGCTGCACCTCATTTATAGAACATGAAATGACTTCTGCTCTAAGGAGCATCACTAGGCAGTTCTGTTACAGAAATGCCAGTATGAGCTTGAGGGGGCTTTAGAGACTTGGTCTGATGCCACTTTGTTTTGGAGGCTTTCTCTTCCTACCAGCTACTTGTCTCTAGCTTGCTTTAAAAGCAGTCAAAGTCTTGCTACTGAAGGGCAAGTTCTGTTTATTGTTGCAATTGGTACCCTGTTAATTCTAGCTGAAAACAGATTTTTTGACATAAATAGGCATCTTGGAATCTTCCTTCACTCTTTTCCATCTAGACATCAGCAGGTAGATCATGTCTGTGCTCCCTTTAAGGAGTAGAGACATGTTTCTGAAGAGATGGAGAAAATCAGTAAAATTCAACCAAAACACAGCACTGAAAGCCTGAAAGAGAAATGTCTAAAATGTTTATGGTTGAGCAGGGGGGAGACATTCTTCTGCTTTATCCATAGGCACATGCTGATATGATGAAACGGCAGCTGTCAGAAAAAATGGCTGAGCTTCAGTTACTTCTTCGGGAAGAAGAGAGTCTGGCAAAAAACTTCATTGATGAAAAGACTCAGCAAGCCCTGGGAACACATGATCAGCATTTGAGGTTCTGTCAAGAACAGCTTGCAGCCGTAGAGACCTTCACACATCGAATCAGACACATACGACAGGACAGTGATCCTATTCGTTTGCTGGAGGTGGTATTGTATGGTCTCTTTCTACCTCTTACCCTGACAGTCCTGAATTTCTCTAGTGATGTCTTCTATAGATCCTTCTGTATGTAAGCAGCATCTTCCTAAGTGCTTTTTAATTTGCTTTGTGTTGGTGTCTTGGTGAACAAATTTGATTTTTGAGCTATTTGGTCTTCTTGCTATGGCATTGATTTCAGGTATGTATGAAATTCATGTTAATTTTAAGCATAGATGGAAAAGACAGATACATGTCTCTTAATCCTGAAGACAAATGCTGTATCAAGTATTTTCTTGTCCGTGTAATATGAAGATATGAGAAAAGCCAGCCCTTGGGAAACCTCAGGAGGAAGTTAAAATATGTCATTTCCTTAATTGCAAGAAATCCTAATCACCTTAAGCCTCCACTTCACCGGAGGGGGCAATATTGTTCTTTTTGCCTATAGATAATGATCTTCACCTTCTTTGGAAAGATTATGTTGCCATGTGCTTATGACCTGACACAAGACAAAAGATGCAATTTCTTATAGGATGATTCCTCTGGAGCATTTTTGCATCCTAGCAATGTGTCAGACTTGAGTTTCCATAGCTGTGATAAGACCCTGGCATTTTGCTGTGTGTGTTAGCAACATACCTCCATACATGAGCTGCTCTTGGTGATTTTGTGGAGATTTTCTTGTGGGAAGTTGGATTTTATTCTTCAGATTGCTTTTAAAACCTAATAGTTTGATTTTGCCATTAATGGAATTTCCCACAACGGGTCCTGGCCAGGCTAAACTCATTTCCATCCTGGAGGGATCTCTTTAACCATGGCTGTTGGGTTAACCATGTCTGGTGTGGCTCCACTGGCAGGAGGAGGTAATGGGCAGGCTAATGAGCTAAAAGGCAGGCTGATCTCAGCAAAATTTGGAGCTGTCCTTGCTCTGTGGTGTATGGGAGCTGGGATGGAAGAGTCCATTCATGTCACAGTCTCTGCTAATTGTAGTGTTTGGCTTTCTGCACTCAGAAGTACACGGAAATTGAGAAGGAAATTAAGGAATCCAGGCACCCATTAGAAAAGTGGCATCCAGTACCTCTCTCATTTGAACACTTACTTAACCATTATAAACACTTCATCAGAGTTCTTCAGTCCATTCTACAGAAACCATTGGAAGCACGGCTTAAAGAAGGTACCTGGGAGAATGCTCTGAATTTTGCTTTCTTCTGCTCTCTTTGCAAATAAAGTGTACTTTTTAAGTAAGAACAGGACTTTTTACCAAATCATCTGGAGAAACAACAGTGTTTCAGGCATGTTTATTGCTTTCTGACAGCATGGGTGTAATGCTGTTATAGCAGTGGTGATTTAGGAACGTAAGAGATTTCTCTTCCAACTCTGAAAATGATCTTTGGTTTGTCTGCTGGCTTTCCCCCGCCCAAGTTCTATCAGGTATTTCAATACAATTTAATGTAAACCATCACACCAATAGAATTCATCTATTGTCTCAGTTACTTACAATTACACTTACAATTGAGTGCAAGTGCTCTGGCACTGGGCTACCTCTAAACTTTTTTCTAATTGATGTACATGGTAAGCTGCCTCAGTCAAAAAAATTATACTCAAAAAATTGATGATTTTTAGTACTGTAAAGCTGAGCTGACGTGTTCTATTTAGAAATCCTTTTGTCTTTGAGCTGTTATTTCATCCTTAAATGACTTTTGGCGTGATTAGGGCAAGGAGATTTTCCCTAATGGGGCACAAAGCCACAAAACTAACCATGGGAAAATCCTGCTGCTCTTTGAGTGAGCAGGCAACACTGGCCATCGCATTTCACCCAGCTGCCTTTTAATCCCTTATCAGAGAACTGCCACCAAAAAGACACTAGCAGGTTGTTGGGGCAAATGGTCACATCTGATCTGAGAGACCGCTGCAGGATGTGTGTAGGACTGCTAAAAAGCAGTGGTGGTGGAGGTGCTCTGCAGCAAGCACTTGCAGCATCTTCAGCTGCCTGGCTATTTTCATCTGATAAATGCTACTTTTAAAGGAATCCGGTCTGATTACTTGGTGTTGTGCTCAATTGTGTATTTCTGTGGCAACACCAGAGCAGCATCTCCATGCTCTACAAAGAGCATAACACTGAAAGCATACAGAGTGAGTAGCTCCTCCTCAGAAAAAGTAACATAGTGTGTCCATGAAGTTGGAAAATTATTGAAAAACTGGCAGACTCCCTAAGCTGTCCCTTCTCATCTTTGCCCAGATGTTTTCAGTAGTCTTAATCCCACTGCAAAGAAGGAGCCTGGGACAGTGCTGAAAACCATGACTCCTATTGATCGGTTGCTTTTCTTAAAACGTAAGTATGATTTTGCTGGAGTTCTAGAATCACCGAGCTGGAATGGACCCACAAAAATCACTAGGGTACAACTCTTGGGCCTGCATAGGACCATGTGTCTAGAGAGCGTTGTCCAAGCACTTCTTGAACTCTGTCAGGGTTGGTGCTGTGATCACTTCCCTGGGGAGTCTGTTCTAGTGCCCAAACACCCTCTGGGGAGCCTTTTCCTAATGTCTAACCTAAATCTTGCTTGACAGAACTTTCGGGCCTTTCCCTTGGGTCCTGTCATTGTCACCACAGAGATCAGTGCCTGTCCCTTCTCTCCCCCTCACAAGGAAGTTGTGAACTGCAATGAGGTTTCCCCTCAGTCTCCTCCAGGCTGAAGAGACCACAGGACTGTAACTCTGTGTATGGCTTCACCTTATCCCATCCCCATGAGTGCCCCAAATTAGAAAGGTGTGCAGGCATCAGTGTTGGTGCCCTGCTGTGATTCCCTTGGCATGCCTTTTGCAGTCCCTGGGTCTCTGGAGCCAGAGGCTCTGTGGCTCTCTGAATCCTGATCTTAGCCCACATGGCAGCTTAGTGCTGTGGTTGATGCCCTAGGTTAGAAAGGTGTGGGGACAGCAATGTTGGTTCACTGCTTTATGCACTTGGCATATTTTCCAGCTCCAGTGTCCCCGGAGCTGTGTCCTCTGTGCCTGAATCCCATCCCTAACACAGAATCAGTAGTGTTGGGGCCCTGCCTTGCTCACACTGGAATGCCTTCTCCAGACCTTTCTGGCTGAGCCCTAGCCCTAAATGTAAAGCAACCTTGGTGCTGTGGCTGAGTCCCCATTGCCATGGTTGGCCCAGATCACAGAGGTGCGGAGGCAGCAATGTTAGTGCCCTGCTGTGATCCCCTTGGCGTGCCTTTTCCAGCCTGTGTTCCTGGGACTGCAGGCTTTCTGACTGTCCCAAGACAATTCCAATTGTGGGCTCCTCTGCAGGTGGTTTATAACTTCTTCCAAGGGTCATGAGAAATGCAGCAAGTATGTTTATGGCTTTTGACTGCAGATGCAAGATCACCAACCTGGGAATACGACAGCATTCACCCGAGACTGAAATTGTCAGATGACCGTCTTGAAGTAAGCTGTAGCTGGAGGAGAATATTTTACCCCTGTAGTCCCCAGAGATTTGATAAATTATGGCAAGTGCTAAGCAGAGACGCATTCCTGTCTGGGAGCCATTACTGGGAGGTTGACCTGCTTCGGGCTGGAGCAGGATGGTGGATTGGCGCAGCCTACCCCACCATTGCCAGGAAAGGAGACTCAGAAGCCTGTCGCCTGGGCTGGAATAGAGCATCCTGGTGCCTTAAGAAGTTTGATTTTGAATACTGGGCATTTCACAAGGGAGAGAGAATCCCCATCGTGATAGAAGATGATCCTGATTGCATTGGCATTTTCCTAGATTATGAAGCAGGAATCCTTTCATTCTACAATGTTAGCGATGGCATGGCTCATTTGCACACCTTCTGCTGCAAGTTCACAGAACCAGTTTATCCAGCCCTGAGGCTCTGGGAAGGGTCCATTAGAACATGCAAACTAACATAAGAAACAAAGTGAAATAAAGCCCACTATTTCATGCTTTTTCTACTAATGCCACTTCAGCAATTATCTGAATTAATTAATCTCTGTTGCATCAAAGTTGTAATTATGATGCTTTTAAAAGGCAACATAAGTTTAGGAAAACTAACTGTGATTTTTAATATGTATTTTTTTTCAGAGGGGAGGTGACCTGACTTTTAGAAATGATGCTGACATACCACTCAAAGTGCATTATGTAATATTGTTGTACTTTTTCAACTTGTTAACAGCAAATGCAAGGAAACTATTGTATTTTTTAAACAATAAGTTCAAGGAAACAATTGTAGTTTTTAAATGTATATGTGTTTTTCAATGGGGGAAGATGATTTGACTTATAAATGGTGTTGCTGTACCACATGAAGTGCTGTATGTAGTATTTTTCAACTTGCAAAATGGAAGAAGTCAGGTTGAAAGAAACATACTGTAACTCAGAATGGAACATGGATATCGACTTTTTGAAAATTTTTAATGAACTCCCTCCTCTCATGAGCCTGGAGAGGCTGCAATTGTGTATGGCAACAGGTTTAGTTTGGTTCAAGCTTCAAGATTATATACTGCATATTGTTATCATTGACAAGGTCAGATTTGGATAATAAATGCACTAAGTGAATTAGCTCGTATTTAAGTGTCATCTCGGAAAAATCAAAGTCTGGCACTGACTCTTGGAAAGGTCTTTTCTGATGCTGGAGCTTCTGTGGCCACATTTAATAGTGACTAGCTGGTCTTGCATTAGACAGAAACTCTGAATTGGACTTCTGGGGTGGCCCTATTCTTTCCATTGAGTGGCAGCATGAGAAAAAGCTGTGTACAACCGCTAACAGAGGATGAAATGTCTGGAGGGCTCACAGGTGCAATAAAAACACCAGGTCAGAGGTGCATCTGTTGCCCATTTATCTTTGTGTCCAATCTGCAACATTCATACAGAACTAGGGAACACAGCTTGGAAGTTTCTGTATATTGATATTTTTCTTCCCACATCCCCCCCAATACATTAATTAAAGTCCTGGAAATTTCTGGAGTTTTTGTTTACAGCAGTCTCCAGGACCAGCCCATAGTAAAAAACCACTGTGACTTGACACTGGTCAGGTAATTTTACATTGTTCGAATACTTAAAGGCCCTTCATCACCAGTGCTGGCGAAGGCAAGGTCTGACCATAGGCTGAAATGCAGAAACAAGAGCTTGTTTTATAAGCTAAATTTATTTTTCAAATTTGAAATGAAAAAACAAATCTTTTAACAATTGAGTAGTTTTTTAATGTAAGGCAAGCATGCTGCACCAGTCACAGCTCACATATAGAGAAGGATATGACTCAACCTCTGCTTCCCCATTTAAAGATGTGAATACAGTTTTCTCAGAAATGCACAAGGGAAAATTTTCAAAGTAAACAAATAGGTACAAAACCACTCACCATCAAATTCAAGATACTTCACCAACTCATGACAAAAAGGTAGTAAGTTCCAAGTAACCATCATAAGTAAATGATTCAACCACAGAAAAGAAGCAGATGAATTATTGCAAAGCAGTTCTGTGCTAAGCATAGGTAGTTGAAAAATTAGTGGGTTGCAGCTGCTGCTATATGGCTCCCTTCTAGTCAAAGGGAAAAGCAGCAGGTGATAGGAGTGGCATTGCATTTCTCCCTTGGAAAGGGAGAAGCTGGGATGCAAGAGCAGAGCACACAAAGCGGGTACTGACCATTATGCTGAAGTGTAACGGTGTGATGTAGTCAGGAAGTCAGCCTCAGCCATCTCACACACCAGTGGTGGGAGAAAAACCCCAATGTAGGGGATTTGCTGGTTAGTACAGAAAAAAAAGCTGCTCAGACTTCACCAGCATTTCGCTTCCTGCCCGAGAAGCTGTCCTCCAGGTCCAAAGAGAGGCACCCAGTGCTCTGCAGAACCAACTAAATAGTCCAGACTTCACTCAACTTGCAATAGATATTTTTCACATTTTCTGAAGCATAAATTAAAACCATTTCTACTGATTCATCTCAGATCTACTTTTTGTCCCTGCTCAATCTCTGGCTTACCTTTTATGGCCTTTCAGTTCACAAAAGGCTCTCTTTCCCCTTAAACGGGACCTTTCTAAATATCCTTATGCTTCCTTTCCTTGTCTCCTGAGAGCTTTCTCAAGAAGCCCATTTTCCCAAAGAACACAGATTCCTGCAACCCACTGCTTTATCATGACACTTTTAAGACTTTGATCTTAAAAATAAATCTATCCAGGTTGCATTTGTAGTTTTCAGTTCAGTGTATGTAAACTTTTGTTTATCTGTATTCAACTCCAAGCAAAGTCCTCCTATCACAGGTGCTCAGCAAATGGCAGAAAAGAGAGGAGCATGAAAAGGTACAGGGCTAGAACAATTCAAAGTGTAGATAAACTTCTCATGATTTACTGTATTCTTAACAGAAAAGGGAAGCTGGAAAGCAGCAGACTGTGGTCTTTTATTTGGCAGAACTCCAAATTAATCTAGGTTAAGTGAAATGGAGAAGAGAGGACCGTGGCAATTCCTAGGCACAACACTATACAGTTTCTAATAAAATCTTCATAATTTATATCCCCTTGCTTCTGAAACTTCCTTCTAATGAGAACCTGAAAATTCTAACCTGTTTGCACCCTCATAATTACACCCCTTTCTTCTAATCTACCATGCTGCTATTCTCAAACATGTTGCGTGGTAGTACATTGAGAAATACGGAATGGAATGCTTTGGTTTAGCACTTCACTTTTTTTACATGATTTTCCACTACTTGCTCAGTGATGGTTTCATCTTCTTCAATATTTTTTTTGACCTTCTGGCCCACCAGATCAAAGATGCATTCTGGGGGAAATCCCTTCGGCTCTCCCACCTTCACCGTCAGCATGTCAAGTGTCAATACTTCACCTTCAGGAATTGCCACTTTTGCCACTACCGACTTTCCCAGCTGTAGGGAGGGGGAAAAAAAACAATATTGAAGTTAAATATATTACTAGCTTAGTATAACAAAAAAGGATAAAAAATATTCTGCAATTATTTGAGAACAGGTTGTGTAGAACTGCCTTCTCCATTACTTATTCCAAATGAAGATTAATTTAGCATGGTTACTTTCAATGTAACTAGGCTGCCAGGCACATGCAGATACTTACTGAAACTGGACAATGGCTCACTGGAATTTTTCAAAATCACAATGGAAGGAATCTGATTAGAATGACTGGTATTTTAGCTTAGTGTAAAAGCAGCTCATATAGAATCATAGCCATATTATTCCTTTTACTATTGCCAAGTACCTGGCACTGGTGAGGCCACACCTCAGGCCTTGTGTCCAGCTCTGGGCCCCTGACTACAAGGACACTGAAGTGCTGGAGTGAATCCAGAGGAGGGCCACAAAGCTGGTGAAAGGTCTGAAGCACAAGTCCTATGAGGAGTGGCTGAGGGAGCTGGGGTTGTTTAGCCTGGAGAAAACAAGGCTCAGAGGGGACCTTATCACTCTCTACAACTCCATGAAAGGAGGCTCTAGTCCAGTGCGGGTTGCGCTTGTAGTCAGGCACCAACTGACAGAACCAGAGTAAATGGCCTCAAGCTGTGCCAGGGGAGGGTTAGACTGGATACTAGGAGAAATTTCTTTTCTAAAAGGGTGATCAAGCACTCAAAACAGTCTAGAACATGGAAGCAGTTGAGAAATGATTCCTGAAGTTATTTAAAACATATAGACATGGCACTTAGGAAAATACATGGTTGGACTTGGCAGTGTTAAGTTGGACTGAATGACCTCATGGGTCTTTTCCAACCTAAATGATTCCATGCTGTTACTCAACTTAGTTAACCACTGGATTATAAACACAGAACTCTATTATAATCAAAACTCACAACATTATGCAGTGTGAAATTCTCTAAGTGCAGAGACAGAAACACTAGTGCAACAAACAATTTGCAACCTATTCTTCTGACTATAGAGTTATTAGCTATAGGTGTAAATTAGTTACCTTTTCATTGCAAGCCATTTCACAGGGCAGGAGCTGTTTGATTGGAGAACCCATTGCTTTTTCCACAGTACGGATGGCTTTCACTAACTCTGCCAGTTCATTTGGCTCCAGAGATGCTTGGTGGTCACTTCCTTTCCATGTTTTGTCGAGAGTCACGTGGCGTTCCAGCACTTTAGCACCCATAGCAACAGCTGCCACTGAAATGGCTATGCCAGTTTCATGCCCCGAGTAGCCAATGGGGATATCAGGAAAAGCTGACTGATATGCCTTGAATCACGACAGAGTTGGTCTGAATTACCACGGTAGCAGTTTCAAAGACAAAGTAAATTTAACAGTGATAACTGCAGTGGACAAATACTGTGCCATAAAACAAGTACTTGGTTATGCAGAGAATGCAACCTTTTAAATTCAACAAGTCACACTGCATTACCGATCACCACATTCCAAATCTAACTAATATTATCAATACTGACAAGAAAAAGGAAGCATGTTCTCTTCTACAATCTATGTTTCTCCTTTTAATTCAGTTCTATTACTCAAGGTCTTCAAAGCCTGTATCAGTTTAAGTAACAGTAATAGTATCCTATTTTTATCCAAGAACCTAGTGGATTGGTTAAACTTAATCTGTATCCAAACAGATTTCTTCAACACTATATTTAAAATCTGAAGCAATCTTTTAATCCATGCATAGAGAGCACTCACCACATCCTAAAGGCACTTAAATGCAGCCATGTGGCATTCTATTAAAAATAATATACTATGTGTGCATAGATCACTGGACAGTTTGGGAAAACTTTCTTACATCACTATTTAGTGTATCCAAGTAACATTTCAAATGCAGGAAACTATAGCAGGGTTGAATCAATTTTCTTCATGGCTCTGATACTTCATGAAACTTTTTAAATAAAATTTCTGTCTAGCTCTCTATTTAGATTACAGTCTCACTTCATGCACCTTCTTAACAGCCACAGTCTACATAATTTTTCTTAGCATTATAAACCACAGGGTTAACCTGTTAACCATGTCATGTTTTCCTCTGTTGAGCTGTGAATACTCCAGCAATATCCTTTATCATATTCCTCAAAGATGAGTTCTGTTAATAAAGGACGTGGTGGATCTTTTTACTTCAGTGTGAATTAGAGGAATGTGACACATAACTTCTCAGAAGCAAATTCCAGCACACCTTAAGAGCTGGAAGCGTATCTCAGTAAAAGGACACTGCCCTTCTCTGCTACCCCACCGACGCAGGCTCGGGGTTACTCACTGACCGATATCACACGGAGATTGACGTCCTCTGGCTGAAGCGGGTACGCGCTGGTGCACTGCAGGAAGCAGAAGTTTGGATTTATGGGCTTCACAATCTGATAAACCTGATGCATTGTGTTCATGGACTGCATCCCACTGGAAATCACCATTGGACGACCTAGCCATTAGAAAATACACACAAGTTTTGTCCTAGGTCTACAAGAAAGCTACCGAAGATTAAATTAAATTCTTTAAGTAAATTAATTCAGTAAAACTAGAAAAGAATGCTGGGTAAAACTTTTTTTTTTTTCAAAGTCTAAGGGTGAGTTTCTTTTAAAGCAACTTCACATTTTTCCCCAAAAATCAACTGGAGGAAAAATGTAACAACTGAGCTACTGATGTTCACCAAAATGGCTCAAAGAAAATGCTTACCTTTCTTTGCAGTCTTTTCCAAATATGGAAAATTATTTGTATCTCCTGACCCTACTTTGAAAAATGGAACATCCAGCTCATGTAGAAATTCCACAGCCATCTACAAGGAGAAGAAATAGCTGTGTTTCAAGACCCCACTCCAGCTGGATAAAGGGATAACTAACCACTGTGTTTGGAAATGAACAACCTTCTAACACAGCAAACACAATGCTTAATTAAACAGGTCGGTATTATAGACATCTTCACAAAAATCACTGCTCTGGAAGTGACATTTGCTTCCTTGACAATTATAGTTTCTGATTTCCCTCCAGGTGAAGTATAATTATGATGCCCTCTTTCATACTTCTATTTTGTTGCAGAGTTTTGACTGGGATCACTGTCTCAAGGCAGTCTCTGGTCACACCAGCTGTACATTCTGCTGCTTAGGGAGCTCCATCTCAGCTTCAGGATGAACTTGTCTATCCCAATGTTCTTGCTTTTGTCTCTGTTTTTTTAAACACTACCAGAGAGAGCAACTACCTGCAGATGTAAGTCTGCCTGTTGAAGAAGAAATGTGATACAAGCACACAGTTTTCCTGCCACACACATCCTGCAGGTCAGAAATATTAAGCCACAGAGTGTTTAAAACTACAGGTAGTATAATAGGTTCATCACACTGAAAACTTGTGAATATTAAATAAGTACCAAAAAAAAAAAAAAAAAAAAAAACAACAAAAACCAAAAGTGCCCAAAAAGGGAAATCCAAAATTAGTTTGCTTTTAGGAGAGATACTAGACATTAAAATATGCCAAAGCAAAGACTATAAAACTGTTTATTTAAATGCTAATTATACCTAAAAATGTGAGTGCTATATTGAAGACAATTCAAGAATTATTAGAGGCTTCCTGAAAACAAGTATTACATCAGTAAGTGGCCTTTTAAAAATTAGTGCTTTATTGGAAGAAAATTTAAATTCCAAATCTCTCATACGCAAGAGGTATTTAAATTCTCCATTCACCTCTGGAGAAAACAATGAAATTTTACCTATGCCCCCAACTGATGACCCACAAACACTTTTAATTTGTTCAGCTTTTTCCTTATTGCAGTTACATTTACTTAATGCCAGAGAAAAAATGCTTATGTCCATGAAGATAATCATGTCTTATTTGGTCTAATTTTTCTATCATCAGTATGACAGGGATTAAATTTCTTGCACCTGTGATGTATAACATCTCTTTATTAACTATTTAGTATAATTTATGCAGATGCATTGTGCATAAAGACAACGATTATTCTATATTAAAAAGGCACAGATCTTATCTCAGGAGATGGCAAAAAATTAAATACTACAGGTACTCGCATCTAAGGCCACTCTTCATTAGGTAAATATCTCTTGAAAATTAGCAGCTCGTCTTTAAGAGATTCAAGAACCAGGAAGTAATTTCAAATAACTGGAAGGACATTAAAGGGAGTGGTTCAATGAGATCCTGCTTTGTCTCCAGTACACACTGGAACAGAATAGATAAAGAAGTTATTCATAGGCTTTTTTATTTATTTCACACATCACTTAAATAATTTCCTCATACAGTTAAACACACAAGTTAATCTCTTTGACATAACTGAACTTCTGGCGATTATGTTAAATTTACAGAAGTAATGTATAAAAACTTTTAGAAGTTTAATGTATTCTTAAAGAGTTTTTATGTCATTTTATGCAATATTTTAGGTTTCAAACCCCTGTCTTGCAGAGACGCCACCACAAATATTAGGAGTTGTATAATGTAATTACTGCTCAAAAAAAATAGCACAAACATATATTGCTTCTGTTAATTAGCTGATAAAGCCACATACAAAGGAGCACAGCAGAGAAAAAGAGGGATCTCAGCAGCAGAAAGTTGTCTCAGTGGCTGCCTATAAAAGGTATTGTGTTGCACTACAGCCTTTAGAAACCAGAGGTTTTAACATCAAAGAAGGAATGTGGGTTTTTTTCCTCCCCAAAGGCACGTGGGTCTTTTAAGATCCCAGATACAGAAGTCCAAGACTCCTGGATTCATTTACTCCTTTCTTAAAGAAGCACATGTTGTTCAGATGTGAAGATAGCAACAAAAGAAACATCATCGCACTCTCTTTTCACAGATCAATTTCTGAATCCGTGGCACTGAGCTATTACCATATACAAATAGACAAATCATACTCGTCTATCATCAGATGAAGAGGGAAAACAAATTGTAAGAAATAACACTGATATATCAGGAATTGTCTCTGATTGCAAGAGTGAGACACTGAACAGATTGCCTTAAAACATTAAGTAAACGACATCCTTGTCCTATCCTGGATATGTCTACTTCCAGAAAGCCAGGGACATTGCTCTGCTGGCCATATGCAAGAGTGGCTAGCTTACTTCTGGGTAGGGTCCCTTTCCGTTTGGTTCTCTGTATTTTCTATGCCACAGAGAAAAATAAATCTGCAATCTCTCATCTATACTGAAGTTCAGTTGTTACCTGACCGTTACAGCTTATGCATATCAACTCTATGTTGCATTTGTTAATACTGTCACTACCATTATTCTGAGGCAAGTGACATGCAACAGCTCCAAGTACACACATCTTCAGGGGGAACAGCAGCAGGAGTTTCATGGAGTTGTGAAGCTGGCTTCTGACTGTTCAAGAACCCACTGGCAAAAATCAGTATATGATTCAGCAGTAACAGGACAAGATGCTGAGCCCCTCCATGAAATTAATAAAAGAAATAGAGGCATAAACACCTGCTGCTTAGAAACACCACAGGGGATCTAGAAAACAGTAAGGAGAGAGGAAAAAAGGAAGGAAATAATAGGGTTCAGATCAAGAAAGGAATCTGGTTTAAATACAGAAGGAAGTTTGATATGCTTGAACCAACACACCAGACAACACCGAAGAGCAGTCTGATTGCCATCTTGATCTACACTCTCAAAGCCTCAATTGCTGATGAAGGTCAAAATGAAGCCTTGTCCCTAATATTACTTACTGTGTATAAGCATCTCAGCATAGGTGGCAAAATATTCAGCCAACCATTGTAGAGACAAAGATGAACACAGGGCAAATTACTCTAGGTCTCTCAGTTAGAAATTGATTGTCCATATATTCTTCTTCTGTAAGAACTACCACACCTAAGTAATGCCCAACAGACACCACAGCCAGACTCCCCCTGTCGCTCCAGTATGGCTTACATACCTCATCCATGCCAGAAGCTGTGAAGAAAATGCCAATCTCCTCTGCATACTTCTTTAGCTCTCTATATTGGTCATGACTGAACTCCAAGTGGCGCTTGTGCTCCCCATAGGTCTTTCCCCAGGAGTGTTTAGAGGTGTAAGGCCTTTCTAAGGCTTTCTTGTTGAATTTGTACTCCAGTTCACTCTTCTGGAACTTAGCACAGTCGGCTCCGCACTCCTGCAAAACAAGCTGGTGTACACCGAGTGGAAATGCAACTGAACCTGCACTCACCTAACTCAGTGCAAGGAGTGAGTAAGTGATGTGCTCATCTGTTATGGAGTTTTCACATTATCACCACAGCAATCACAGAAATGGTAATGAACACCAAGTTACTGTGGACGTACGCACACATGAACCCTTTTATTTCAAAGTCCCGAAACACTTAGTAGAGCAGCAGTTCAGAGAGATCACATTAAACCTATAAAACTACTTAGCTATGCATGATGCTTATTCAAGAGCTGACTTCTGTAGTGTTTTTCCCAGATTAACTGTCACTGATAATTCTACATTTAAAAAGGGCACAGGATTCTGTGGATCAAGGAGTATGTATCTGAAATAGAATCATCAAGGCTAGAAGAAACTTTTGAGGTAATCCAGCCCGACTATCCTCCCAGCATCACCACAAGAACACATCACCAGCCAGTATCACCTCTAGATCACATCACCAGCACCAGATACCTCTTGAACACCTCCTGGAATAATTAATTTGAAGTCATATCCTGATTAGAGCAGTCTCCAATTATGCCCCAAGCAGTGATGATGTGTGATTTTCTATCTAATGAATATAACATCAAATTTGATAGCAGTGTAGGTGTCTTACTGGATGACACAAGCTTTAGTGCTATAAAGGTCTGATGTCAACCAAGTCTAACTGGAGGTTCATTAGGGACGGTTCAGCAGCTGCCTGATACTTCCTAAATTCCACATAAGCTCATGCCCAGCTGTGGGGCTGCAGCCATGACACAAGATCACACAATGAATCAGCTGGAAAAGACCTCTGAGACCATCGAGTGCTTGAGGTGGCTGAGCACCACCTTGTCAAACCCACCACGGCACCAAGTGCCACGTCCAGGCTTTCCTTAAACTCCACCACGGACAGTGACTCCGCCACCTCTCTGGGGTGGTGTTCGATGTCTGTTCGGCCTTTTTGCGAAGAAATTCTTCCTGATGTCCAGCCTTACCCTCTGCGTCACAGCTTGAGGCCACGTCCTCTCATCCTACCCGGTGGAAGAGGTCGATCCCCACCTGGACAAAAGCTCCTCTCAGCAAGTTCTAGAGAGTGACGATGTCACCACCGAGCCTCCTTTCCTCCAGGCTGAACCAGCACAGCTCCCTCAGCCGCTCCTCACAGGAGAAGCACTCCAGACCTTTTATCAAAGCCAAACGCAAGGGTCTCCCTGCAGACAATCTGCGCTTGGAATAAACCCAGCCCACGGCGCTCTCGCTCCCCGCCTCACCTTGACCATGCGGATCATGCGCTTGGCGATCTCCAGGTCGCCCTGGTGGTTCTGCCCGATCTCGGCGATGATGAAGCAGGGCTGGTCGCCGCCGACGCGCCGCCCGGGACACAGCTCGAACTCGCCGGCCATGCTGAGATGGCGGCAGCGCCACGGCCCGCCCGCGACTGCGCCGCCGCCGCTCCCGGCCCCGCCGCTCCCGGTCTGGCCGCGCCTCTTCCCTGCCACGCCAATCGGTGCCGGCATTCCCGGTCTGGCCGCGCCTCTTCCCTGCCGCGCCAATCGGTGCCGGCATTCCCGGGATGGCCGCGCCTCTTCCCTGCCGCGCCAATCGGTGCCGGCATTCCCGGGATGGCCGCGCCTCTCCCCGCCGCTCCCCCCTCAGCGCCGCCTCCCCGGCAGGGGGCGCTGCGACGGCGCCCTCAGCGCTTCCCGCCTCCGCCGCGGCAGCACCAGCCGGGAGCTCCACCCAAAAGACTTAAAATTCCCGGGATGGTGACCCCACCACCTCCCTGGAAACCTATTCCAGTGCATGACCACCCTGATAGTCACAATTTTTCCATCTGGTCGCGTCTCTCCCCGCCGCTCCCCCCTCAGCGCCGCCTCCCCGGCAGGGGGCGCTGCGACGGCGCCCTCAGCGCTTCCCGCCTCCGCCACGGCAGCACCAGCCGGGCGATCCACATAAAAGGTTTAAAATTCCCGGGATGGTGACCCCACCACCTCCCTGGAAACCTATTCCAGTGCATGACCGCACCCTGACAGTCACAATTAAAAAAAAAAAAAATCTAATTTTTAAAAAATATCTAATCTGGATCTCCCATGTCTCGCATTAAGGCCATTTCCTCTTGTCCCCTCACCGACCCCCGCCTCACCACACCCTCATCTCCAGCTATAACTCATTTCAAGAGTTGTAGAGGCTTGGTTCACACAAAACTTTTCCATGATATGTGGAAATAAGTGGTAAAATGTGAAGCAATGGCTAAGGCCACTCCTGAGATTATTTTACTCCAAAATCCTTCTGTGAAAAACGCCAATCACTTGGTTTTTAAAATTTTAAAAATTCTTATAAAAGCAGTAATACAATTAGAATAATAAAGTTTAGAGTTAGGACAATTACAAGACACTTAAAGTCACGAAAAGCATCCCTTGTGAACAAAGGAATAACCTTAAAAGCAATAGCTTATTGCATATTCATATCTCATACATGATGCATAACTTCCTTGCAAATTAAGAACTTCTCTGGTTTTTGTCAACTTCTTAATCTTGCTGGTTCCATAAAGGCTGAGAGAAGGTGGAAGAATGTTTGTCTTTTCCGATAAGGAGGCTGTAACTCTTTATGGGTGCCCTTCGCTGACAACTCTGTGAAGAATTTCTTGATTATCTCATCTTCCTGCTTGAGCTTGTAACAAATCCTATATCACAGAGTTTCTATTTTAGCATTATGTTGTAACCTAAAACTACATTTAACACACTACTTAAAAGAATTAGGACAGCATAACTTTCTAACATTACACATATAATATTCATTGTAACATTTGCAAAAAGCCAATCATAAAATATGCATTTTTCACACTCTCTGACTGACATTTGTGACACTCTGGGCCTGTCTGTGAGGTTTTTAATGGAACTGAAAAACAATCATTTAAATGGTTACGATTTTATGGTACATATCTGGTAATGTTTTGTTTGTTTGTTTGTTTTATCTGGTTTGTTTTGTTTTGGTGAGTAATATGGAGTTGAGTCTCATTGACACACAATGTTAGTACCACAGTTACAGTACAGTAATTATTTTTGCGGGTATTGACTGTTCCCCAAGGAGAACTGCATCCTTCTGACAGACTGCAGTGACTGATTGAACACAAATAGCAGATTCTAAGCTGTGTAATACTACATGAGAGATAGCCTCAGAAATTGCCTCAATTTAAAATCAGAAATGTCCCTGATGAGTGATACACTGCAATATGCCAGTGGCTCTTGAAAAGGATGTTGTCTTTTACAAAGGAATAAATTTTATAAATTATAGTTAGAACACCATATAAATATAATTTCTTTTTCTCTTTGTGTGACCAAGAATTGCAGACAATATAAACATATAGAATGTTTGTATCCGTATAAAACCAGCCAGTTCTCTAAACAGGTCAGTTGCCTGAGGCTGTCTCATAAACAAGAAAGTTTCCTGACAACAGAACTCCTACTAAGCATTTCTACTGCTCAATTACATTGAATGCAGTCACAGGTGGATACCAATGCAGGCATAGCTTTTTTAGGGGTGCTGAATGACTGCTACAGAAAGAGAGCTGAGTAAAATACAGTCCCTATAGGAAAGGTTGCATGTATGCAATGGGTAATACATACTTACTGTTTTTATGAAAATTCTCCAGAGAAAATAGAGAAGGTATATGTACTCCAGGTATTAGTGATGTATACCATATGGGCTAAAACAGTATAATTTCAGGAATTACATAGCGTTGAAAGCCATACTGTAGTCTGTTGAACTTTAGGATACTAAAAACAATTAACAATTTATGAAAACACCTGACACTCAATATTGGCTTTGCAAAACAATTTGTGAATGTAACTTTAATGCTGCTTGCATACAAACACTGAGAATAATCATAATGAAGTTTACCCCAAAAGTTTGCTGATTGAAAAAACAGCTACTTAAGTATTTCTAAATTGTAATATCTGAAGCAAGCCTATAATGGTGCTACGTTTTACTGAATTTTAGTTTTCACTGTAATATACAACCTACCCCATGAGACATTTCTCCAACTAAACTACATTACTTGAGGCCAAAACCCCAGTTTGTTCTTGTAGATCCTTAGGTGCTCTAGGTTCTTCCTGCACAAACATTTACCACCAGCTCCACAGAACAGAGACATACCCTTCTTTCCTGGGGCAAGCTCCTTATTCAGTCATCAGGTAAAGGTGCAGGAAAAAAATGCCTCCAGAACACAAGTTACTAACTTCTGGGATAATTTTGCAATGACATAATAACATTTTGTGTAGTATAGCCTAAAAATGAGAGAAGATTGAGCCCCTGTGCTTTTAATTATTTGGTATTAAAGCAGTAGAATGAAAGGTAAGATGACACACAGTGATATATATATATATAAATGCACATATATAAATATTTCTAACATATAGCACTAAAGCAAGAAACAAATAATAATAGTATAATTGTGAACTTTTTCAACCCAGGCAGTTTTACCCTCCCTAATACTTCCTAAAGAAGGTCAGGGCACAATCATTCCGACATTATATTCTGTTAAACTATGTTCCTGTGTCTAAAACCCTGGTTCTGTTTCAGGTTTGTCTTTTATTTCAGTGGAGGAGCCAACTCACACTGAGGATTTGATGGATGTATTTACAGACAATAATGAGAATCATACAGAGAATACAACAGAATACTTCCAGCTGGAAGGGACCTACAGTGATTGTTTCGTGCAATTGCTTGACCATTTCATGGCTTGTCAGTGTGATGGTTGTCACACTGATAGTTATCACACTAGGCAAACTGAATTTACATGCAGTAATACTTTGTTCAGGAATTACAGGGTTTGAGACAACAGCAGTGCATGTAGTTTAAGTACTCAGACACAGACTTCTATACAGCCCTAAAACTTGACAGGCATGATAAAAGATATTTGAAGAGCCTTGGTCCTTGAAAGAGATTATGTTCTTGCAGCTTTGATATAGTTTTTAGGAAGAAAATTCTATAATCCAGTGATGACAACCATTTGCCAGCAACAATTCCTTTCAAATATCAAGATCTAGTACATTTCAAAAAAACTTTACTTTGTCAGTGAGTTTTAATTCTCTGGTCTCTTTTCCTTGGATGATATACTCTGAAATTCTGGGGATGTTGACTTCCTGTGGCCACATAATCTATCTGTTTTATTCATAAACAGTGCCTAATCTACGTGTATTTGCTGTTGATTGCTTCCTCGTCCTCCTTGTTATGTTTAAAGAAATGTTCTCAGCACTTAAGGTTATAATTGTCAAGAACCAGAAGCAGACTGCCCGTGAGATGTTTACAGCCCCGTGGCCTCTGTGTTTTGCCTGTGCACATATTTTCAAGGTCTCTGGTGTTATCCCACACTCAGACTCATCATAAGAAAAGACACCTGGTACTCAATTTCAGTTTGCACTGAGTAAATTCACTCAAACTAATAACAAACCTAACAGCCCACCAGTTCTTGTGGCCTTGCAATGCCAGCATTAGTTTTCTTACTAGCAATGACAGTATAATTTTTTTAGTGGGCCATCCAGGCCATAGGTAACAGGCAGTACATCTCCTTGTGGTGATAGCAAGAATTTGATTTCTGCCGATTCTCTATTTCAGCCTGGCATTTGAATATTAGTTTCCACACAAGTTCTGACAAGCTAAGAAGCCCAGCATGTTTCCCTTTTGCTCTGACCAACTTTCTCATGCATCTTTGAGAACAAGCCTGTGTACTATGAATGCATCCAGATGTGCTAATAGTTCAGTAAATTACAGTAATGGATTAACTTTGTCCTTTCACCAGATCTTGTGGAGTTTAAGTAACTTTAAACAACTTCCACAGGAAGAAGTCAGAGATGGAGATTGTATACAATATTTGGGAGGGGTGGCTGGGATGATATGAATGAGACAACTCTTGCTGACAAACAGGGATTAAGGGTTACAGAGGCAGGAAGGAATTCGGAAGGGAAAAAGTATAAGGAGAAACTAGGGAAGAATAACAGCATAAATTGATACTGGCTGATACTGGGCCAGTGGATTGCTGAGAATGCTGTGAAGCCCAAAGATGTGAGGAGCATAAGGAGCTGGACTGAAAGTTGAAGGGTACTGGTTTAATGATAAATGCTGCTGTAAGTAGCAGCTGAGGGGACTGAGTTATGAAAATCAGAGCCTTTCCCTAGTGCTATGAGTAATATGAGACAAATGGGGCTATAAATAAGGGGTCTGCATGAGAAGAAGGCAGATGATGTTAAACATAATCTTTTTTTTCCCCTAAAAGTCACAAGCAAAGGATTATGATCCATTAGAACATATTCAAAATTGGTAAAGGTTTAGAATTCAGCTAGAGGTCTACCTAGAGTATATTTTCCCTTTCCTTCTGCCCAGCTGTTTTCCCTCCTTCAGTTATTTCCTGAGCTGAAGGGACAGAGATCTCTATATTCCAACCGTCTGTGTATCACTTGGGTACACTGGCTTGCAATTTTTGATTTGACAAGACACATGATCAGGGCTATGATACAAAGTACATGTTTAGGGCTATACAACCCTCAGATGATAGAGGCTGCTAGTTTTAAGATTTTTCAGTCATCATCTTTCAGCATATTGAGTGAACAGTCAGTAAAATACTGCCCTCAAGGGAAGTCTTGTCCCAGACTGTACCAGATGTACTGGAGGTGACTGTCCTAGTCTGTATATCCTGTGTTTTACAAGACAGCAGGGAAACAGTGGCCAAAGTTTTAGGGAAGAGAAAGCTAGTCCCTAAATCAACCAGTTCTGTGTCACTGTTTTTGCTATCAAATTGTTGGATGATAACTGGGCTGATCATATCTAATTGGGTTTTCATATCTAATTGTCAAACTGAATTCTTATAGCTGGCTTATTCATGCGTTATTATTTAGTTTACAGGTCTGTTGAATTCTTACAGCTACAAATCAGTATGTGCTGAACTAACACAATACCTATATAAAATACCTGGTGTTTGGTATCTCTGAATTGACATTTGGAATAAATAGACACCATACAGTCTAACCTGGTTGTACTTGAGTTCTACTCTGTAGGAGCAGAGGGAGGAGAGCACACTCTGTACATTGAGGGCAGAGAGGGAGAGGACTAATACTCTCACTTTTCTGAGAGGTGTGTGAATGTAAATTATTACTTTAAGAAGCTTCCTTTTACATGATTGTATAAGGCGTAAGGACAGAAATAATGCATCTGTTGTCAGAGGAACAGTTGAAAAGTGTGTGATGCAGAAACCCGTGACACACAAAACAATGAGAATAAACAGAATGTTTGTTTGTCAGCTTAGCTCGGGGCTGTCAGTCCTGCCTCAGTGGTGCTATAGGAGTGTCAGTCTAGATCTCAGCCTCCTGGCCTGCCTGGATGACATTGCTCATCATTGACCTGCTCATCACTACAAGTCTGGGGGCTGAGGTCATGGCCAAAGCCATTCTCAGCTGGTTTGTACATGTCAGTCACAAGTTCCCACTGTAAGAGGCACATCTTGCATCTGGATCCCGTTGCTTTCCTCCAGCAGATCAGAGCTCAGGTGTGCTGTTGCAAGGAAATAGATCTCTAACACTTCCAAGTATTAGAAAGAAAACTGAACTCTGACTGAAAAAATAAGCATTCACATAGATGCTACTGCCTTGATTAGCCAGGGGAAGAAAAAGTCAAGTTAAATGTCTTTTGTGATAAGGCAGCTGAATGGGTGCTTTCTATGTGTTCAGAATGTAGATTACTTTGACACTTAAGTAGGGGAAAGTGGTGCAATACCTCACCTTCTGTATAGAATTCAGTCATAAACCCGTTGCTGTTTTAGGAGGGAAATGAGAAGATTTTGACAGATCCAAGAGTTTCAAAAGCTCTTGAATACCCAGTTTTCCATATGGTCAAATTACCTTTCAAAGTTCTTCTAAAAATTAATTTTAAAAGTAAAAAAAAAACCAAAAACCTCTGTCAATAAAGAATGGCTTTTCTCTTCTACCAGAGCCTTCTTAACTTCCTTACCTTGCAACAGCCTGCAGTAAATTATGATTTCTACTCAATATATGCTTCAAAAACCCCTGTATTTCAAGTGGCTGTCATTTATTTAAGGTTCAATTAAGCTACTAAAAACAAACAAACAAAACAAACCAAAAAAACCCCACACTTCGAAAAGCAGTTTACAGCAGAAATAGAATTAAAGAGTTACTTTTATTTATACTTCTTTACATGAGTTGTTTTTATGCAGTCAGGTTCTTCTCAACTTTTTGTGACCTGTGTTGGGTTGGGGAAGTTAAAATACTCATTCTGCACCTCATGGAATGCTTTTGTGTCTGTAAATCAAACCCAGAAAAGGCCACTGGTTCACTGTTTTTAAGGAAGCTGACAGGACTGTAATGCATAAAAGAAGTGGTAGATTATTTGCTAATATTTCAATTAGTTTTACTACTTTAGGAGCAGCAGAAGTTCCACATTCAGAACTGGTACAATACGAAGACAATGTATTGTGAAGTAGCCTTGGGAATCCAAACTGTAGAACAAAAAAGTAGTATAGATTGTCGAGAAAACTTGACAGAAAACTAATTTACTGAATACATTTTCAAATATACTACCGAAGTAAAATTTTTCACTAAATACTTCTGATGGCGTTGGGGGAATTTACAATTTCTGCTGTAAATTAAATAGGTCTATTTAGTTATGTCAGAGAAGATGATGGTGAGATTATAGGATAGAAAGATGTTTATTACCTACACAGTTGCAATCAGTTGTCAGACAGGCTAGGAAATTATCATCTGTGGAAAATTAATTTTTCTCTCAGGACAGTTCTGTCAGGCAGGCTGACAAGTCTTCCTTTGCATGTAAGAACTTCACATGCAGCACATTCTACAACAAGAAACTGTGAAGCCAAACATACAAGCCATTGCTTTGTGGAATCGGAGATTCTGTTTAATCTTTCACTAGTGAGGAATTCAAAATGTTTCTCTGTGAACTTGTTCTTGAAGATGTGAATGTTAATTGTCCTTATTCAGGCATTTCAGGCATAAGGAACCCTCCTAACTGGCATTTCAAAGATGATTGAGTAGCCTCACAATGACATCAATCATCTTCCTTGTTGACATGGATGCCAGCCAAGAGTAGACTAAACAAATTTAATAAGGCAGGAATCTGAGACTTCTTGCAGGCTTCAGCAGTTCTGCATGGTAACGAGGTGGGGTTTTTTTGGGGTTTTTTTTGGTGGTTTTTTTTTTGTTTGTTTGTTTGGTTGGTTGGTTGGTTGGTTGGTTTTTTTTTGTAATAAGCCTTTATCCTGAAAAGGAGAATCAATGACCTGAAAATGTGTTCCAGAAATACCTGCAAATAGGTACTTTTTTATTCTGCCCCTACACAGGGCTTTTTCTTCCTGATAATATGAGTCTTGTACCAAGAACTAAAAGGGACTCTTCAAGCATATTCTCCCTTATTATTTCATACACCTCTCAGAACACCACAAAAATGTTGACTTCACCTTCTTTATGGAAATGCAACATGCTCTAAGAGATTTTGTGCATTTCCTCTGACTCTTTTAGCAAAGCTGATGCTCTTCAGGAAACAAATGGTAAGGCATCAAAAACCTAGTTCTAGTTTTTCTTTTGTTTCTGAGGAAGTAATGATCCATGGGGAGCCACATACTACTGTTTCAACTATAAAAAAGACACCTATCTCTACACTGGATTGTGTATACTTAAACTCTCCACCTTGTATTATAAGTAAATTTGGAGCACTTTATTATGTCTGTTGAAATAAAAAATTCCTAAACTTCAAGAATCTCAAGGCCCCGCAACCAAGTAGGCTGAACCTATTGAGAAATTGTCTGGAGCAAAGAAACTTTCCCTGGGTGGAGAAGGACCAGTTTAAGGAGCACGTAAACAAATAGGCCGAACATACTCTGCCAATGATAAAGCTGACTGATGTCTTTGGGAGTCCACCTTGATAATCTTTGAAAGGCCATGGCAACTGAGATTGTCCCTCAAGACTGGAAGAGAGCAAGTGCTACACCTATCTTCCAGAAAGTCAAAAAATAACATCACCAGAGCAACAGGCCAACCTGCTTCAGGTGAGCATCTGGGAAGATAACAGAGCAACTAATCCTGGATGCCATTTCCAATCTCAAGAAGGACAAAAAGTAATCAGAAGTAGCCACCATGCACTTAGGGAAGGAAAGTCATGCTTAACCTACTTGATAACCTTCCACAGTGAGTTGCCTTGCCTGCTGCAAGAATGGAGAGCAATGAGACATTGTTTACCTTGGCTATAATAGGGTTTTAATGCTGTCTTTCACAATGTTCTAACAAGGCAAGCTGACAAAGTATGGGATAAATAAATGAATACTGAGGTGAATTGAAGATTATCTGAGCAATCAGGTCCAGGGGTTGTGATATGTAGCACAAAATCAAGGTGGAAGCAAATTCACTAGCATTATACTTCAGGGAATGAGAGTGGAGCCAGTACTGTTGAGGTTCTTCATTAACAACCTGGATGGTGGAGCAGAGTGCTGCTACAGCAAGTTCACATATTATACAAACCCAGGAGGAGTGACTGTTACATCAGAGGGTTGTGCTACCACTGAGAGGGACTTTAGTAAGCTGGAGAATTGGGCAGAGGGGAATCTCATAGAGCTCAACAATGGGAAACATGAAGTCTTACAATGGGATAAGATAATTCCAGCCATCAGTACGTTCTGGGGTCTGGAGAATAACTTGGCAAGGAAGGGCCTTGGGGTCTTTGGGAGCAAGAAGCTTGTTATATACCAATATGCCCTTACAATGAAAAAGGCCAACAGCATCCTGGGCTGCACTAGGAAGACCACTGCCAGCATGTGAAAGAAAGTTATCCTTCCTCTGCATTCAGCACATCTGGAACACTGAATCCAGTTTTGGGCCCACAGAACAAGAAAGACATGGTCATACTGGAGTGAGTCCAGGGCAAGACAACAAAGATTATTAAAGGACTGAAGTACTTTTGTGTTAAGGAAAGGCCCACTGTATCCATACAAAATGTTTTACCTTCAAGTATTGCAAGATTTTACCTTCATGATATTGCTTACTCTATAATTAATATTAATATAATTTCAAGTATCTTGGCCCTGTATTTGCAAACCTGCCTCTTTATACTATTCTTGTCATATTACTTACTACTGTTCTGCTCTGGCAGTCCAACCCTCCACTCTGTTCATCTTTGAGCAGCTCTGTGCTTCCTTTAGATAGGGAACAATGTCTATTCTCTGCATACTCAGATTCTGTTTGAATACCTTGCACAGCTGTGATTATTAGATACAGCTGTCAGAGCAACAAAAAAGTGGCATAGCACCACATATTTATTAGTTGTAGGTATGTTCCTTATTTTACAGACTATTAGCTGTTCCTTGGAAAGCAGCTGCGCCTCTTATCTTGGGATGTTTGTGTTTAACAGTGTGAACACTACCAGCAGCATCTCTTCGTGACCCCGTTTAATTAAATTATCATGGCAGCAAATCAGCTTGAGAAACTGAAAGCAGTGTGTCTTGCCATGGTACTGGAGGTCTTGTAGCAGAAGATGCGTTTGTCAATATACATGTGAAGTAAGGGTGGGCCACTTCAAACCCTCCTGCCTTGCAGGTGACTTGGTGCACCCAAGGAGCCTCTCTCATGAAAAACTGCCTTTCTTCTGGGGATGGCAACTACATATTTTTAAAGACTGTCTTCTCTCACATGTTATGGAAATAAACATGTCTCCAGTTTGATTGTCTGAAAAGGAGAATTGCTCTTTGGTCTTCCTAGGTAGTCAGAGCGGGCAGATGGCTTATCTAAGCTGCTACTGTCAATTTGAGTTATAGACCCTGGCTTGGCTTTAAATCCAACCCCATCCAAACAAGGTGAACAGCTGCAGCATGACTCTGTAGTGCAGACGGGCTTGAATGACAGTGACGTGTACAAATGTTTTCTTTGTGGGCTTTAGTCTTCATAAACCCATTTAGTAGAACTGTTAATTTTAGCTGTAAATTACCCAAGTCAGTGTATGTGCAGTGACCTTTAAAAATCTGCTTTGAGGGAGCTTCCAGATTGATGTGATGTGCAGGGTAGCTGTTGTGGAGTGGACTGATGCTGGTAGCATTATGTGCCTCTCAAACCAGCTCCTTTTGGCTTTTGTACCTTGCAAAGGAGTGGCAATCTGACCCCAAGTAGGCACCATCCTTCTGATACAATAGTCTAGTTATAAAATACTAGATTCTCATAAGTGAAAAGCTGGGAGTTTTTTCTAAATTCTGTCTATAGCTTGAAAATTGCTAGTCATCATCAGTCTGAGGAAACCTCTTAGCTGGTTTCAATGGAACTGGACCAAGTCCTAGTCACTGTGTGCTCTCACCTTCAGCTTGCTGCCAACTGTGGGCTCTTGTGCAGGGAGCTTCTAGTTAGAGAGGTTTCCTGAGAAGTGATTCATGTTCAGATGTCAGCTCTGTAATGCCTTTCTCATGTGCATACTTACAGAGTGTTGTAAGAACTTGCATTTCAATTTTTTTTCCTCTAACAACATCTGTTCTACTTATTATTTAATTTCTTAAATCAAAAACATTGTGAAAGAGTCAGAGAAATCCCACTATCCTGTTGCAATGACTTTCTTAATGTTGGAAGTGCAGAATTGTGAACCCATATTTTCATAAATTCTCAAAAACATATTTTTATACTACTTCTGAACCAAACCTCAGTATATATAGAAACTGGAATTAAATTTGATAATTTTTTTAAGAATTGAGAGAAGCAGAAAAATCCTGACACTCCTTTGTAGTTTTTTGCATTTTCATATTTCTATAAGGGTTTATTCTGCAATATTTCTGTAATAAACTCTTCTCCTCAGTGTGACATATCAACAAGCCACTATGGATGAATAACAAAGGGTATGCTACTCTTATGTTTTGTTCTACTCTCTGAGGAGTAACACCTGCTTTGGAAAAGGAGGTATCTTGACTTCTTATACAGGGTAAAAAAGCAGAAAAGTAATAATAGCTTTGTCAGTGCAAGAACACTTCATAGTGCATCTGAATGATAGATAACACAAAAATTTTTGAATTCATCATCAGAACAGATCTAATGGCTCACTGTATTTTCCTTTGCACCTAAAGCAGTAACATTCAGTTACTCATTCTGATAGAACACAGAAAATAATTTTCTTGGGCCATTTGAAAAATTGCTATTATGCTTATATTTCATATTCCTTAATCCCCATTCTGCTATTTTTAGACAAGCAAGTAACTGGATTTGCTTTTCATTTTAAATCTCAATGTCCTACTTGTGTTTGTGCCATCAGAAATCCCCCAAAGGGCTAAGAGGCAGTGGTAATGCAAAAAAAAAAAAAAAAGGAAATAACTAGTCAGTCATCCAACATTCACTAGTCATAGTTAAAGAGAAGTATCGCAATATTCCTTTATTACATATAAGGAAAGAAGAGTGATGAAAATGAATGTGGGAGTATCTTTTTAGAAGAACTTTTGGAACAAATTCAGCAAGTTTCTGTGAGAGCATGGCATACACTTCATGATGACATTTCATTTTTATCGTCTCCTGTTGTGATTTACGGGCTTGCTTACTGCTACCGTTTTTAATTTTTTAGCTTTCCCATGGCAGCTGGAGATTATTTAAAATAAATAACCTTGCTGTTTTTCTGTGAGAGACTAAATACAGGAAAGTCTAGCCTCCTGCCATACCATATTCTGAGTTTTCATAGGAATAACTAGGCACATGTTTTACTTGACTATATGAGGTGAAGGGAGCTCTCTGCCATACTATAGGAATTTACTTGTGCTTTTTTCCTCTAGCAAATTATATTGATGGGGGGAAAAGTGTAACTGAGCATGTGATTTATCTCTCCCATTAAATTAACATAGGAAACAACTGTCTTTCAGAGTTAAATTTTTCTCTGAATTTGGCCTCCTTCTGAAATATGTCTTAACCTTTGTGTGGGACTGTAACATAAGCCTGGATGGCATTACCTCTAACGTTTCATAAAAGATACACACAGATTTATAGGCAACATGTAAACGGAAATAAACAAGTACTTCTTGTAGCAGCTGCGCCAGCCTGAGGGCTGTCAGTGTCACTTTCTCCTTTTTTACAGAAATATTTTCCCCTCCCTCTCTGCTATACCAATAAACTACATGCATGGCCAGCAGGTCAAAGGAGGTGACTGTCCCTCTCTCTCCTCATGTGAGACCCCCACCTGGAGTACTGTACACTGTTCCAATGCCCTCAGTGTAAGAAAGACATGGAACTGTTGGAGCAAGGCCAGAGGAGGTTATGATGTTGGTAAGAGGACTGGAGCACCACCCCTAAAATGACAGACTGAGGAAGCTGGGTGTGTTCATCATGGAGAAGAAAAGGTTGTGCAACCTCCCACTATCTGAAGGGTACTACAGGGAAACTGGAGAGGGAGTCAGTGTCAGGAACTGTAGTGACAGGGTGAGGGATAATGGGTATAAACTGGAAGAGGGAAATTTAGGTATGATATGAGGAAGACATTATTTAGTCTACTGGCAGGGAGACACTGGAACAGGTTGCCCAGGGAGGTAGTGCATGTCCCAAACCTGGCAGTGTTGAAGCCAGGTTGGATAAGGCCTGGAACAATCTGCTCTAGTGGAAGATGTCCCTGCCCAAGGCAGCAAGGGCTGGGACTAGATGATCTCTTAGTCCATTCTAATCCCTTAACATTCTACAATTGTATGATTCTATCTGTGTTGTAAGCCAGATACAGGAACATTATGACAGTAACTGTCAAAAAAATTGAATCAGAAATCACTGCCCTTCCAATTAATATTTTGTCAACACATGATCAAGAGAACAAATGCTTCCTGAAGTTACACTGACTTCATTAATGTGTATAAATATCCAAAGTCAGGGGTGTCAAGAGCATGGAGCCAGGCTCTTCTTGGTGATGCCAGCTGCTAGGACACAAGACAACTGTCAAAAACTGATGCACAGTAAATTCCACTTGAACATGAGAAAGAGCTTTACTGTGTGGGTGACTGGGCATTGGAACAGATTGTCCAGAGATAGTGTGAAGTCTCCCTCACTGGATATATTCACGAACCATATAGACACAATCTTGTGCCAAATGATTTGGGATGACCCTGCTTAAGCAGGGAGGTTGAACCAGATGACACACTATGGTCCCCTACCAACACCTTCTGTGCTTCTGTGACTTAAGCTTCCCTGTGTCAGACACAGAGAGTGTCTGACACAGGGAAAGATGATTTCTTTCGCTCACACAACAGATATTTTGGACATATTCTGAGGGGTCGAATTTGTCTCTAAGTTGCTGATGGTCCCAGCGGAGTGCCTGTGCTTTGGCAGGCTGGCACGGGCAACCCCAGTCCAGTCACAGCCGGAGGGAGAGGATCCCAATGGAGTGGACCCAGAGGGAGAGGATCCCGTGGGAACAGACCCCGATGGAGCCGATCCTGCGGGAGCGGATCCTGAAGGAGCCGATCCTGCGGGAGCGGATCCTGATGGAGCAGATCCCGCAGGAGCGGACCCCGATGGAGCGGAGCCCGCAGGAGCGGATCCTGATGGAGCGGACCCCGTTGGAGCCGATCCCGATGGAGCGGAGCCGGCAGGAGCGGATCCCGATGGAGCGGAGCCCGTTGGAGCCGATCCCGATGGAGCGGAGCCGGCAGGAGCGGATCCCGATGGTGCGGACCCCGATGGAGCAGAGTGCGCATGAGCGGACCCCGATGGAGCGGATTCCGATGGAGCGGACTCTGATGGAGCGGACTCTGATGGAGCGGATCCCGCGGGACCGGACCCCGATGGAGCCGATCCCGATGGAGCGGAGCCCGCAGGAGCGGATCCCGCGGGACCGCACCCCGATGGAACGGATCCCGATGGAGCAGAGCCCGCAGGAGCTGATCCCGATGGAGCGGATCCCGCGGGACCGGACCCCGATGGAGCCGATCCCGATGGAGCGGAGCCCGCAGGAGCGGATCCCGCGGGACCGCACCCCGATGGAACGGATCCCGATGGAGCAGAGCCCGCAGGAGCTGATCCCGATGGAGCGGATCCCGCGGGACCGGACCCCTGTGGAGCCGATACCGATGGAGCGGAGCCCACGGGGGCAGATCCCGATGGAGCGGATTCCGCGGGACCGGACCCTGATGGAGCGGATTCCGATAGAGCGGACTCTGATGGAGCGGACCCTGATGGAGCGGATCCCGCGGGAGCGGACCCCGATGGAGCCGATCCTGCGGGAGCGGATCCTGATGGAGCGCATCCCGCAGGAGCGGACCCCGATGGAGCGGAGCCCGCAGGAGCGGATCCCGATGGAGCCGATTCCGATGAAGCAGATCCCGATGGAGCGGACCCCGATGGAGCGGACCCCGATGGAGCGGATCCCGCAGGATCGGATCCCAATGGAGCGGACCCCGATGGAGCGGACCCCGATGGAGCGGACTCCGATGGAGCGGACTCCTATGGAGCGGACCCCGATGGAGCGGACCCCGATGGAGCGGATCCCGCAGGATCGGATCCCGATGGAGCGGACCCCGATGGAGCGGACCCCGATGGAGCGGACCCCGATGGAGCGGACTCCGATGGAGCGGACCCCGATGGAGCGGACCCCGATGGAGCGCATCCCGCAGGAGCGGATCCCAATGGAGCGGACCCCGATGGAGCGGACTCCGATGGAGCGGACCCCGATGGAGCGGACCCCGATGGAGCGGAGCCCGCAGGATCGGATCCCGCAGGAGCGCATCCCGATGGAGCGGACTCCGATGGAGCAGAGCCCGCAGGATCGGACCCCGCAGGATCGGATCCCGCAGGAGCGGACCCCGATGGAGCGGATCCCACAGGATCGGACCCCGATGGAGCGGACTCCGATGGAGCGGAGCCCGCAGGATCGGATCCCGCAGGAGCGGACCCCGATGGAGCGGAGCCCGCCGGTACCACCCGGCGGTCCGGCCGCCGCGGCCGCGCCGCGCCCCGCCCGCTCGCTGCTCTCTGGGCGCTGATTGGCCCGCGCTCCGCAGGCCCCGCCACAGCCGTTCGCTTGATTGGGTTAGGCGGGCGATGCTCGGCGCTCATTGGCGCAGGCCGGGCGGCCCCGCCCCTTCCGCGCTGCCGCCCGGCGTAGGCGCGGTGCGGAGCCGCAGCCGCCTGCCCACCTTCACCCATGGCGGACATGGAGCTCTTCGGTGCCCAGCAGCCGCAGCAGCCGCCTGCCGGCAACGGGATGCCCGACGGTGGCGAGGAGGATCCCGCCGCCGCTTTCCTGGCGCAGCAGGAGAACGAGATCGCGGGCATCGAGAACGACGAGGGCTACGACATCCTGGAGAACGGCGAGGTGCCCCAGGCGCTGCAGGGTCCCGAGGGCCTCGGCGCGGGTACGCCCTGCTGGAGCGGCGGGCGGGGTGGGGCTGAGGGGTCCCGGGTCTCCTTTACCCTCGGGGCTTGGGGCTGAGGGGTCCCGGCTCCCCCTGACCCTCGGAGCTGAAGGGTTCCGGCTCCATTGACCCTCGGGGCTGGGGCTGAGGGGTCCCGGCTCCCCCTGACCGGCCCCGGCGGGACCCTGCCCCGAGCGGGCCCCGCTGCCCGGGGGTGGTCCTGGGGTGGGTCGGAGCCATCCTGGGTGCGCGGTGCCACCGGGGAGCGCCCTCCTGCTCCCTGGGGTACGGCTGGTGTCCGCTGAAGATGCCTAAGGAGTGCCCGTGTCCTAAGCGAGTGGCGCTGATCTCGGCTAATCCGGGAGCCTGTCTGAAGGGAGGCTTCTGGAAGCTGGATAAATCCGCCACTTGAGTTTCTGTCTTCGGCGGGGGTGATCTTAGGCTTTAAGCATAAGAGCAGTTAAGCTAATGTTTAATTTTACTAAACCTTTAGCCTTTGTTCCTTGGTAACCTTTGTACTTAATGTAGCAAACCCGACACTGCAGAACCCGCGTTTGGAGAAGGGTGGGAGCTGTGTGTTGAGGAGTGTGGGTTATAGCCTGATGGTGGCTAAAGTAGTCCAAAATAAGCACTTCTCCTTATGAAAGGTTTTAACTGAAGCCTGAGTAGAAAGGGGTTGATGTTACAACACTCTCAGAAGACTTTTCTGCTACTTGTCACCAGAGCCACAGGGGCATATTTGCTCTCATGTGACATCCGTTTGTCTTTGCAGTAGGATGCCACTCTCCTTCTAAGTTGAACTGCTCCCCAGTTCACTGTCGAAATATCTTTAGAATTAAGTCTTCATTTTACAACCTGGTTTCAGAAATTACTGGTGTATCTTATGTATGAGGGGACAGGTTTGTAGTATCTCAGTGAATAAAACTCATCTAGATAAACTGGGTAATGCAGACCTTCTGGTGCTTATTTAGAGGTAGCACTGCCCTTAACATCAGCTCACTCATAAAGTCAAAAACATATGGATCACATACTCCTGAAAAAAAGGTATTTACTGGGGACTATTTTGCCCAGCACAAGAACTTGAGGATAATTGTTATCAGAACACCATCCTGTTTTGGTATCATACATAATTTGACTTCCGTATTCTATGTATAGTGCAGAAACAGACACAATGGTCACTTCCCTTCTTACTTTCAGAATCTTGAGACAGATATCTTGCCTTACATGGGCTTTATGTTCCAAACAGACTCTGGAACATTAAAGTGGCTGTTTGAAAACGAATTTTGTTGGGAAATCTATCACTGACTTTTCCCACAATGTACTAGAACAACTAGAAGAGTATATTCTCTACATACATATAGTGCTGACTATTGCAAAGTGTTTTCTTGTTAAAAGGTTGATTTGTTCAATGCTTCTAGATTGGCTTGATATTTAAACGTAGTTCTTAAACTGCCTTTCAAGCTCTTTTTCTCAAGTCATGTAAGTTGACTTGTCATGAAGTGAAAAAGGGTTATTGGAGAACTTTAGGAAGAAGTTAATAAAATAATAAATACAATAATATGATCTAAAGATCTGGGAACTTTAAGCAGGAACTATATGTCATTTTGCTTTCTTTTATACACTGGGATTGCATTTATGCTCTGGCCTGTTAAATAGGTGTGGTAGATGATGCTTGTGGACTTTTAGTGGTCCTGTTTTTTAACAAAAAAACCAAAACATAACAAAAATCGATCTTTATTGACTGTCAGAGCCTGTACACTCTCTCCATGTTGAAAAGCACAGACTTCAGCCATGCAAAATGTACTGGTTCAGGCATGGTGACAAATAATCTAATGACTTTTGTTCCATTTATGTTAGACATTTCTTATCATCTGATCAGTACCTTAATAAATATCAGACAGTTGTAGTCTCTGGCATATTAGCTCATTAAACTCTTCTGTAATTGAATAGGTGGATGCAAGTTTCGTCTTGAAACAATGCAAGTTCTTATGTAAATCCTTAAGCATCATGACCAGGGATTTGTGGATTTACTTTTTTTAACCGTAACCTTTTCTGAACTCCTTATTTACAGGTCTATTGGATAAGTTCTTTCTAAATACTGGGAAAAAAGTAATGACTTGGGCAGCTCCCATCTGAAGTTTGAAGATCTTAAGTTGAGATGTAATGACAAGCAGTCATCAGCTTCTTGAAATACACTTTTGAGAACTATAGTGTTTCATCAACACTCTTTCCATTTCAGTCTCTTGGTAAATAATTAGACAAATATATGGACAGAAGTGAGCTTCATGAATTGAAAAGATCAATTTTTAGAATTTTGTTAATTGTTGTAATGGTGGATACTGGGTGAGTATGGGGGAATGGTGGAACGTTGCCAGGCTTGTGCCTCTCACACAGCATAATTTCATGTTGCCATGATCATGGTGGCAATACTGATCCAGGCCTGATCCAGTAGGCCATTCATTATGTAAACAGCCATGTCATTCAAGCTGCCTGAGCATGCAAAAACCTAATCTTATTTCCCTTGGAAGGCGAATAATCCCTGCTTCAGAAGGCAGAGAGTACTGCATAAATCAAGTAATACAATGCTGTTGCCTAGGTATGGGTAATGTGATGTCTTATGACATTTCTTTTTCAGTGATGAATCAATGTCCGTGTATTTGCAGTGGGATTCTGACAATAGGATGTCTTGAAGTTGTATTGGTTCACTTACTGTGTTCTCTGAGCAAGAAAGTGTTAAGGGGAAATGTGTAGTTTCTAGATCCTGTAAGCCAATACAAATTGTCATGGCAGTTTGTTGAGCAGCTTCTTGTGGGGCATTTCATTCAGAGGCAAGCAGTTATGTATGTTAACAAGTGTGCAAAACACAAGTTTAATGCAGGCTGACTAGTCTCAAACATTACTTTCACATTTTCACTCTCTGTAAGTTTTATATGAACTTAATTATATGACTGATGAACTTTATATGATTGAACTATATTTGTCTTCAAAAGATGTTCATGAGCCTCTAGCAATTAAGAAAATTAATTGTGTCTGGTGGTTTGTCTAGGTATTTCATTTAATAGCCTTTCAGGAACTGAGTCAGGAACTGAGTATAAATTTGCTTCAAAATAGTTTAGGAAAGAATTGATTCCTCCCATCTCTGTAGTTAGCACCACAGACAGAAAGATTTCTTGTCTGTGACAATTGATTTTTTTCTTAATTGTTTGAACACCTATTGATCTGGGTTTTGCTATGCAATCAACATCTGAGGCTTCAGAGCCCCATAAGACAGCACTGAGAAAAGCATGATAGAGGAATGATATCTGTCTACTTGTGTTAGTGATTCTGCATTATTATGAAATCAGGACAGAAAAATCTATATTTTTTTATTTTCAAGAGAATACTAGCGGAAATGTACAGAAGGTGGAAATTACAGAAGCTGTTCTATTGGAAAATTATAGAACCTATTGCAGGTGTGTTTTAATTCTAGCCTATTGATTGTATTGAAAATGAGGGAACTAATGGATTTTGATAGGACAGCAGATTAAACTAAAACAACTGGAAAGAAGCACTCTTCCTGAGCTGCTTGCTTTTATTTTACACACAGGTGCAAGACTAAGTTGTGGCTAGAAAAATTGTTTATTCTCTAGGTTCTTGCATAACTATGTAAACAAAAGTTTTGTGAAAGATTCTTTCTTATCATGTTATGGGTTAGAGGTAGGTAAAAGGAAAACATGACTGTGCCTAAAAGAAAAAGGATGGTAAACTAGGCCTTGAGTGGTGAAGTTACTTAACTTTATGTCAGAATATATGAAACTTTTATGTTCTTCTGTCACTTTAGCTAGAGGTGTTAGCTCATTGAATGTAGCTGTACTTAGAGTACTTATTATTTAAAAGAGATGCTGAAGGTAACTCATTAAAAATACTTCTACTTTAAAAGAGTATCAGAAAAATGTTTCAGTGTACTGCAAACCCCTGCCTCTGACGTTTGAGATAAGTCCTCTTTTGCATTGATAATAAGACTTTAGAGAGGCTGGTGAACAAGGCTAAGCTAACTTCTTTTTAGTCCAGCTGGTACTGAATGGTAATAAATGACAGAAGCAGCCTTCAGAATAGGTGATCATCATTGTGATAAACCTCTGAGGCCATATATTCACTTCTAGAACTTCTAGAAAGTGACAAAATGGGTTTTGTATTTATCTTCCAACTACCCAGCCTTTTCTTTTGTAAGCTGTAGTAAATGTGGAGGGCATTAATGCAACCTTTCTATTTCTGGCAAGCTTGGGTGTTGTATCTCCTGTAAATGCGAGGCAGCTGATATGACTTATCCTCTCCAGACTCTTCCAGACTCTAAAAACTATCTGTGTTGCTGTATGAATGTTCATTATTACCATATTGTCAGCATGTGTTGCAGAACTGTAGATGTTTATATGTGTTCATTGCAAGAGTTTATCTTAAGTTCAAAAGCTAACAACAAGGAGTATGGTTCATTGCTAACTGAGATGGTTCTAAATATGTGGATTTTAACTTCAGGAGATACAGTACTATGATAGAATTGGATGGATTTTGAAAACTTTAGAGGGGTTTCATTGTTCATGGCTGCTAAGAATGTTATGATGGTGCTATCAGTATTTAAGCTTTTTCTGTGGGAAGCTTATGAAATTGCATGTTTCTGTGAACAGAAAAACCTGATACACAATTGATTATTGATGTGAAAGCTGACAGACAGGTAGTTTTTCTATACTTGATACTTAGTTATACAAGCATGAAGACTGGAGAGCTGAAATGAAGAAATGCTTGACTATTGGTCTTGTTCCAGTTAGGACACTTCTATTGGCATATGACAGCATGATGGTACAATTCTGCTTCCTCTTTTGCTTGTGATAAGCTCAGTCAGCATGCTGACTCTGCAGCTTAATTGCAAGTTCTAGGGAGCTCAGAACAGATGGGAAATTTGTTGTAATCCTGATAATGCTTGTAGCCTGGGTGCCCTCTGGAAACACAGTTCAGTGTCTGTTAGTGTCTGTTTCTGTGTAGAAAAATGGCCCTTAGACAAACCTATGTGTTTGTTTCATCAGGCACAGCCTTAGACAATGATGTTGTTACTTTTACCTGTCAGCCTGGGTAGTGAAGACCATAGTGGATGTGTTTTCCTGTCAATGGTGTGACAAGAAAATCATATTATCACTGTTCTTGGAAGCATCCTCAACATTTATGAGCCATTTCACCCAGTGGGTGACTTTAGTCTTTATAAAGGCCTCCTGTACCTTGCAAAGGAGTAGGAATCTGACAAAGTAACAACCATCTCTCACTTATGGGAATCTAGTTATAAAATATCTGAAATATATAAAATATAAAATATATAATATATAAAATATATAAAATATAAATATAAATATAAATATAAAATATATAAAATATAACTGAAAAGCTATTTTTTTCTTAATCTGAATCTTCCCATGCAAAAGTTAGTACCTATGTTCTTGGGGATTAGTATCCTCCAACTTAACTACTGTTCTTGAACTGATGAATTTACAGTCCTCTACATAACACAGTTAATGATTGCTCTTCAGGGCTCAGAGATAAAGACCTAAAACACTTGCCTAGCTCACTGATAAAGGAGTTTAAAGAACTTTCTGTGTGCCATTCTCTAGAGCTATGAGACTGGTGCATACCTAGCCACAAACAAGAGGATACAACACAGTAACTTGCTGAGTTTTGGGTCAGTCAGCTATCAGTTTTTAAGAAGGTGGTGGAAAATAACCTTTTGATAAGATTTTTCTGCTTACTCTTTGGTACAGTCACTTCTCTGACTGAGGGGTGTATTATGGTGGAAACACTTTTGTGTGAGAGATTTATCCATGGTGGTATGAGTAACATGAGTACTTGGTATAGCACGCAGACAGATGTTACGTGGCACTGCTCCAGAGAGATGCCCTGCTGAGATTTAGCAAAAAAATCCTGTCCTGAAAATCTTGGTTTATTTTGTATAGTCCAGAGATATAAATAGTTTCAAAAACTTAAAAGTTTGACTCACAAACTTTTTTATTATTTTATTATTTGTTTTATTTATTTTATTATTTGTTCCCTACGGCTGTATTGCCACTGTCCCTTTAGGGATAATAATGCTGCAACTGAAGTAGAAGCTCTCAAGCATGTCATCACAGATGGTAGCAGAAAAATGACTTTGCTAGGAATTTTAGCTCTATCTATGAGTTAATTAGGAGATAACAACACTAGGATAAGTATTAACAGTTGTTGGCTGCAGCATTGTTAATCTTCCAGGTAGACACTAAAAAACTGGTAGTCGTCCTTCTTAACTTCAAAAGTTGTGTAGTAGTCAGCTTCTAAGAGAGGGAGGACAGAGTGGGAGTAGCTTTAGAACACAGTCTGTAGCAGCTTCTCACCAGTATCAGCTCTGCTTTTTATGTTGTTAGAAGCAATATCTCATGATGAAGAAATGACCTTGTATTTCTGGTTCTGCAGAACGATGGCTCACTTGGTTTTTCATGCCTGTCCAAAAAAGTGCAGGGACAAGGAAGTGTCCCTGCAGGGTATCAAATAACATTCACTTTCACAACTCCTACATTTTACCTCCTTTAGTAAAGCTTCCTATATAAGATACAGAAATCAGTAACTCTGGCTGTTCTATGTTTCTCAAATGACTAAACAAATCACCTCTTTACAGATGCTGTTCATGGAGTGGTTAATGGGGATATCTATCAGGTAAGATAGAAGTATTCTGTACTTAGAATGTGCTGTTCTACTCTGACAACTTTATCTTAATATAGACTAATACTTCCCATTTCTTTAAAGTAATTTTAGTAATTTTGTCTTGTATCTGAGGATGGTCTTCTATACTGGTAGCTCATCTAATGGAGTTATCAGTCTTCTCAATTATGCCCATCCTCTGAACTTAGATGCCACTTAAAGCAGCAGTTCATTTTGAAATGTGGCTTAGCAGTACATAAGCACTGTAAAGCTGACTGTCAGGCTCTGTGATACAACTTTACATTGGCTTGCACTGGCTGCTAAGCTCTGATTACCTAGTTTAAAGAAGAAAGTGTGTTCTGATTACCTAGTTTAAAGAAGAGTTTTCAGATTTGCTTGCTCTTTAAAGATAATTCATGCATCCTGGTTTTCTTATCAAGATAGTCTTACAAGGAATGGACTGAAAGCATATATTCCTACTGACATGAAGACATGAAGTTGCATGAAATTAAGCTGATGGCTAAAAAGCTCAATCACAGTGTGAAAAAGCATGTTAGACAGCCATGGTAATGACAAAAAGAGGAGATACCTGCTTTATTGGTGTCAGGGAGGAATGAGGCATGCTAAGGCAAACACTTTGTTGTAATTGAATTTCACACCAGTTTGTCAATGTCATCATCATTGCCTGGTGTCACAGTTGGTTCGTTAGCCTGATTAAATGAATACTTGGGAAAGAAGCAACATGTGAGCAATGTACTTCTCCTTAGAGTTTTAAGTGACTGCTGAGCTTTGTGGAGACACAAACAGCTTTCACTGCTGCTGGCATTCTTGTATCAGCATTACTGTAAGATTGATGGGACAACCTGTATTTTACAGGCCCTTTGTGCTTCCTTGTACAACAGAAGGTAGACTTCCCTCTTTAGATACCTTGATTTTGTATTTGGAATTCTAAGAGATCAGTTGATTTTGTTGACAGAGCTTCCTCTCAATCAGAAAGAAGAGGCTAAATGGGCTATACATAACTTAGGTTTTAGCTACCTGTAACTAGCTGGCCCTGCAGCTGGCCAGTTGATTTTTCTTTGGATGAAATGTGAAGCCTGGTGGTGTCGCACCAGCCTAGCCTTTTCTCTTTGCATTATTCCTTCATTGAGGGCTACAGGAGTCCAGAGAGGGGCAAGGTACAGGCAAATCTGTGGTCAGCTGCAATCGACCTGGTACTCTTAGAAGTGTTTCTTAACTCTGGTAGGGGTAGGATGAAGCAATAGAAGTTGTTAAACTTAGAGTATATTCTGTAGCAAATACCACAATATTCATTAGCTTTGTAAATCTGGTGTATTAATATTAGCCCTATTAATTTCAAGTCTTTGAGATGTTACATTGTGAAAAGGATGCTAGTACTCTCACTGTTCTGGTGATTAAATATTGAAATACATTATAAGTGGCATACATCGATCCAAATTTTGTAATGTGGTATGGTAATGTCTCTTGAAGTAGACAAATAAGCTGCAAAGAATGTTTTGTACTCCTGTGCACAAAACCATAGAGAAAATTACTTTCTCAGTAAATATTTAAGGTGAGATGAACTCAGAGAATATCTGGCCTACAGCTGTGTAGTGAGGTGCTAGGCATTGTCTTCTGTGTTCTGCAGGCTTAGTGTTCTGGCACTAAGTTTTTGTGGCACTGTATTTCCAGTTGTCTTGAATTTTTGTTTGATCTCTGATTTCTGGAGGAAACCCTGTGTTAATTTCCTTTGATGCTGTTGTAAGCTGTAGTAAGATGTTTTCAATAGTGGAAATGCATTGTAACATCAAATTAGTTGGCTCAGTTCAAATAGAGTTTAATTTTATATAGCTGGCAGGCAGTTATCTGAAATTGCTTGTTATGCACAAATGACTTTACTATTCCTTTTCTCCAAGGAGAGTAATGGTCCCACAGACTGCTATTCTGCCATCTCCCAAGCAGATCGACTGCAATCAGAACCAGAAAGTATTCGTAAGTGGAGAGAGAAGCAAAAGGAGCGCCTGGAGCAACTTGGTAAGCATGGTATTTATTGAGTAACCTAATGTCAGCTTCTCTCAGGCTGAGAGAGGTCAGGGTGTTCTACCTGGGGAAGAGAAGGCTCTGGGGTAACCTTAGAGCTGCCTTCCAGTACCTAAAGGGGATCTGCAGAAGAGCCGGAGAAGGAATTTTTACAAGGGTGTGTAGTTTACAAGGGGCAATGGCTTTAAAAAGAAAGAGGGTAGATTTGGATTAGTCATTAGGAAAAAATTCTTTATGGTGAGGGTAATGAGGCACTGGCACAGGCTGCCCAGAGAAGCTGTGGATGCTCCGTCCCAGGCTGAATGGGGTCTTTGAGCAGTCTGGTCTAATGAAAAGTGTCTGTGCCCACAGCAGAGGAGGTGGAACTGTGTGATTTTAAAGGCCTCTTCCAACTCAAGCCATTCTATGATCCTTAAGCAGTAGAATTCTGAACCATGACACTGCCTCTTCAAAGTCTTAACATGCTTCCTGAGTTCAGGGAGCAAGCCTGGATAAGTCTTCTAGTAAGCAGACTTAAGACTGGTGTGGGAGTCAGCAAGCAAGTGTCTTTCTGAACCTTTACTTACAGATGAGCTGACAGAAAATGAAAAGGTTTTTTAAGCTTTGATGATAATAAATACTGCAGGCAATAGTAGTTTATCTCAAGGGATAAAGGTTTTTCATTTTGTAATTGCTAAGGCCATCTGTTGTTGCATGGATCTTAATCTAATTACTAAATTAAGAAAGTAATGGATTATTAACTAAACTAAATACAGCTATCAAATGCAGTGGTACCTACCCATAGACAGTGTCTAAGGGACTACACACTGGTGTGCTTCCCACTTATATGGTCAGGGAGCCTTTGCTTGAAATTGTTAGGACAGAAACTTCTGTAAAATGTAATTCTGGATAGAGTTGACCGTTTTACTCCTCTTTTGTATTAGTTACAGCAGATGAGGTTGTCCTGAGCTGGAGGCTGTGTGTAAAAGTATGTGGAGTGCCAGGTTCCTTCACTTGGTTTAAGCATAGAGGATTTACTAAGCTTGTTCTGGCACTGGCATAGCAAGGTGACTATTTCTGGTTTGAGCAGTTTGCAGACCTACAGATTTACTGAATCTGGACTACTCTGCAAAATGCCTGTCCTAAACTGAAGTGGACTGTCCCAGTTACGCAGCACGGGAATCCTTTGAATGTTCGTAGTATTTAGAGTTCTCACAGTGTAAATCAGGAAATCTTCTAACCCTTACCTGAGTTGATGAACTAGAGTACACCCTGAACTAGAGTACACCCTAAACTATCAGTTGAAATGTTTGCAAGATGCATTTGAATACAAACGTGACTGACAAAGCAATTCTTAAATCTTCAGATGCAAACTCACGAAAGCAGGAAGCAGAATGGAAAGAGAAAGCCATAAAAGAGTTGGAAGAGTGGTATGCAAGGCAAGATGAAAAGCTTGAGAAAACAAAAGCCAGTAACAGGTAAAGTTTTTCCAGCCATCAGGAGAGTTATGAAAATAATTGGGAAGGGAGGTTAGAATACTTTTTCTATGTCCTAAGGCAATAGTCCTTCAGATCATTAAAGTAAACACTCCTACTACCTACCTTTTTTCCTTAGATAATCTAGATTAAATATCCAGGAAGCATTAAGATGATGGTCAGGTATTACTGAAGATTCCTTAGGACATGAAGCTTGAACAGGGCCAGAAAATATTTTACTCTACCTGCTTGTTGTCATACTCCCAGCTGCACAGGTCTTCAATGTCTGCAGTTACCTACCCTGAGACTAGCATTCTTACTTGCTTACTTTAGAACCTATGGAAGTGGCATTCTAATTAATCTTTGCTGCAGGTCATTTTATTAAATATCTTAAAATCTTTTGCTGCTTTTTTTGGAAGCAGTTCAGAAATAACATGACTCAGTTCTGCTAGTGAAAAACTAAATGCTGACTGTGTCTGTGGTGGTTTGAATGGTCTAATTATTTGTCCTGTGGTAGAAAGTGATAACTCAGTTGCTGGAATAGTAAGCTCTTACACTTTCTTAGAAGTTCCCTGTGGAATTTTGACTTCAAGCTAGGTGATGGTAAAAGTGATGGAACAGACCCACTGCTTCTTAAATCCCCACTTCATTTTGTGCAGGTAATCATCAAGACTGCTTTATATTTTGGAAACTCACAGGGTTCAAGATGAACTGCTGCTTTGTTCATTTTGTTGGTGTTTTTTTGTTAGTTTGTTTTTTTGAAAGACTGCTTTTCTTATCAAAATGGCCATCAGGTTTGTCTTTTTAAAATCCTAGGTAGACTACTCTTCTTTCTAAATTTCAGAATTATGGATTTGCCGCTTCCATTCACTGAGGAATTCACTACCTTTTGGTTGAGTGAAGAAAGGGAAACAGGATTAGTAGTGTCCTAATTGGTGGCCAGAATTCATGATACCCTCATAGCTTTATTATGGCCAGTGTTTGAGTGCAGGATATGGAGTCTGGAGCAGAGCTCATTAAATAGGTGTTGCACAGAAGTGTTTGGCATTCTCATCACCCTGGTGAGATCCCTTGCCTGATGGTAGTTTCTGTCCTCTGGGAGTAGTCTAATGCTAACACTAGCAGACCCAGACTTCTAGGATATAGCAGAATTTCCGTGTTGCCCCTCTGACCAATGGCTTGATTGATCCATTCCATGTGGTAACTGCTTTCCTGTTACAGTAAGTCTAGGTGATGCAAGGTTAATGTGCTTGTTAAAACTGCCTGCAGCTGTGTTCCGTACTTCTCATCTTTATCTCTTTTCTCCTGCCTGCTTGCCTGCCTGTTGGACTACTTGCTACCTAGGGTGGCAGATGAAGCTTTCTACAAACAACCCTTCGCTGACGTGATTGGTTATGTGTATGTTGCTTAACTACTAATTCTGTTTGCTAGTCAACACGATAATAAGCAGGATTAGAAATAGTGCTGACTGTCTGAAGGTGCCTTCTGAATATTTACTTTTTGGACCACTTCTTGTCTGGAGTATTAAGTGCAGTTTTCCTGTATGCACTGCACAAATCCTAGCACTTTCAGATTAAGTCATGTAGTGTACATAGCACTGGAATTATGGTAATGACTTCAGTACTCTTTAGACCTGAGGGTTTACAGTTGTTTCCAGGCCAGTGAACATTGCGAGATGCTTTGTTGGGGGTGTGGGTTAGTGCCTGCAGTTTCAAATGGGTGCTGTATTTAGTCCTTCCACAGAGAAGCAGTGTTTAACTGTGTAATAGGCAGTGACAACCTGCTTTGCGTACTTATCAGAAAAATACTTAAGCAATGCTTGCACATAAAGGTTCACAAGCTAAGGAAGGTAGAAAGGCATTGCCTGACGTGAATCAGGGTAGAAAATGTGCATGCATGTAGAAATAGGAGGCTGTTAGAGAACAGATGGAAAGTACAAGAAGGTGGCATTGGGGGAAATCAATGTAAACTGCTGGGAAGACATTAGGAGCAGTGTAGATGTTTTGCCAGGCTTAATAGGTCAGTGACAACAGAGCTGTGACTTTCAAGCCCCAGGGAGTATGCTAGTTTCTGAGGGGTAGAAGGATTGCAATGTTCATTGGCTTGATCATGTATTTTAATTTCTTCCCTTAATTTGTAGACTTGAATTGAAAGATGGACATGTCACAGATTCTAAGGTGACACCTTTAGAAGGTGTATTGGTGAGCTGTGTTGTGGCTTTGAATGCATTAATATTGAAGGTTTGGTGTGAAATTCACAGCTAACTGTAGGGAGATGTAAACCAAGACTTGTGAAATGATGGATTTACAGGTGGTGTTTAACTTTTCTGAAATCTCCTGGAGTTGGTTTTGTTAGATTTTTTTTCAATAAAACCCTTATTGTTATATGTCCAATGCAAATGTGCAGTGTAAGTGCTGCCTAATAAAACTGGCTGCCTGTTTCCTGAATGTAGGCTAAGCTACTAGTGCATGTTCAGCCAGCTAATCATCTGCATTAAACTCATTCTCATTTTCTATATCTGACTTAAACTTTCTCTCCTTGTTTCTTTTCTTCTCTTCACCTTTAAGCACAAACATAAATCATCCTTGCTACAGCCTAGAACAGTTAAGTAAAAAAATCTTCACTGCCCCTTAAAAGTGTCATGTCACATAAAGTAGCAGTGTTGTAGTGATCCTTGTCTTCAGTGGTGTCTGTAACCTTATCATCCCTGTGAATAGTGCTGAACCCTCATGAGAGAGTCATTTTCACTGCTTTCTCTGTATTGCTTGTTGTTGTAGATGGATTTGGTTTGATCCTTTGATGCTTACTGCTTCTGCACTCAGGCAGCTACCAGGGCCCCACAGTTCATGTAAACTAGATGCTGGAGTGTTATCCCTGCATTGAAGCAGTTCTATTGGCAGTATAGAAAAGCCAAAATAATACAGCTGGGACGCCACTGGCACTATCCAGTATATAATGTACAAAGCCTTCTTAGAGTATCCTTAGGGTGAGAGCAGGGGAAGTATGTTTGTTCTGTGAGGGGACCTCAAATAAGTCATCTCCTCTGCCAAGAAACACTGTAGTCTATTTCACTCACAAGCATGGGATTCCTGCCTTAAATTCCTTATGATTCATGCTGCTTCACTACAGCATTGGGAATCATCAGCAGATAGTTTTATGATGGCCTGTAGGCCTTGGGGCTGATTTAAATCCTCAAATGGCATTTGTTAAAGACATGCTTGCAGGCTGTTGTAAATTTCCAGTTGGCAAATGTCCAGTATGAGCCATAAGTGGCAGAGGCTTAAGTTAAGACCTGGGCATTTCTCCATAAATAAAATGCCTACATAGAAGTGCCTTAATTCCTACAAGCTTGTGTGGCGACTCCTTAGGCAAAGACTCAATAAGTATTCTTAAAACCAAACACCTGTATTCCAACATTTTACACAATCCTCTGCGATCCTCTGCACTGCTTGTGCATAGCATAGTACTGCAATCTACTTTCATCTCCAGGATTGGGGCAGTGGGAGCTTATGTGGCCATAATGTCCACAAGCAGCTGTCAGGTCACATTTCTTACAAAACATGCTGGAAGAAACTGCATCCTGTAGGAGGGTAGGAGTGCCTTTTATGCTGGGCATTAACACGAGGTGCATTGCATTGCTTTTAGGGCAGCTGAAGAAGCCTTTGTGAATGATGCAGAAGAAGTTTTTCCGGGCACTGAGTGGGAACGTGTGGCTCAGCTCTGTGACTTTAATCCCAAGTCTAGTAAGCAGGCAAAAGATGTGTCCCGCATGCGCTCAGTCCTCATCTCACTCAAGCAGGCTCCACTGGTTCGCTGAAGCAAAGCTGGATGGAGACACTACAAATGCAATATCTTAACCTTACTCAGAGAAGCTATGTTTGCAGTAATTTGATTAATTGTTTCAATGTGTATTTTTGGACCACATCATGATGTATCTAGAGGTGATCATTGTTTGATTGCATGTTCTTCCTGGTGTTTTCTTTCTGTGTCTGAAATGGGAGAACCTCCAAAACTACAGTCTCTGTGCTTTGTGCACTTGAGGTGTCACTTCCTACATTACTGATATTAAAGATCTGTTAAACAGCAAAATGTGTTGATTGTGAATGAATTGAGAAGGTCTCCTGCTTCCTTTTCACAGAGAGTGTTTGAATTAAGTATGAGGAAACATTTTTCTTGATTGCTAGTGATTTCACCTTGCTGGTGAATGTCCAGCCAGCAGTGCTTCTGGTCTCTGCAAGGCTGTCCTCCTTGTTTCTTTAAGCTTTCTTAAAGCTCTTGAGGGTTTAGTTAAAAAACTTCTCCCCTATCCAATTTATCACACTAGACAGCAGCTCAAGAAAACTTAAACAGCGGGCTTGTTAAGGGGCTTATCTTGCTTCCAGTGGGACTGAGGATGCTGCCTTCTGCAGGTAAGTAGTTCTGTATAATTTTCTGCTGTCACTCTGGCTGCCTCTCTGAGGCTCAACACACAGGAGAGGGCACTGTGCAGTTAAGACCTTTGGTATTTTACTGCTTATTGTGTTCCACGAGCTTTTCAACGCTGTCTTCATATGCAAAGATCTGTGGTATAGAGGCTGTTTGGATGTTTTTGAACTGTGTGCTTGTCTTCACTGACCTTTGCAGACACTTCCTCCCGCTAGGTTGTGAACTGAAGAGCTGGAGAGCAAGAGAAGGGAAGACTTGCTCTCACTGCTGCTCATCTCTAGGTTGGAGCTCTGTCTACCAAGGTGGTTGAATCTGAATCAAACTGATCTAGAAAATCTCTGTTCTGTTTCCTTTGCTCACCCAGCAGTCACAGGAGCTGTATTCTAGCCTTGTTCTGCTAAACCTTACCATAGCTGTCTTATTCTCTAAAACTAATCTGTTCAATCTCTTACCTTATGTCACCATGTTCATCAAAGACACAATATCTTAACCACTGTGCAGACTAATTGCTTTAATACCTTTTATGTACAAGCTGGAGGGTTATTCCAGGCAGTTTGAAAAGGGTTGCAGATGCAGACTATGATGGACCAAGGCTCAGGATGTTACTGCACAGCAGCTGTGTCCCTTTGATGGGTAAGGCAGTCAATAAATGGTTTCCAGCTGGGCTGCAGTTGTTAAGCTGTACCTTGCTGTTGTCTGTAATGACTGGACCTAGTCTCATGTTTTCAAGTGCATTCACACACTGCTGATGGGTGGTGATGAGAATGATAGTAGCTTACAAGTCTGAAAGCTTGATTCCATGGAAGATTAAGGCAAGATATCTTCTGAACTGCACAAGGGTATGGCAGTTGAGTCCAACAGGACTGAAGCACAGAGCAAGTCCATAAAATACTGATACTATTCCTAGCCTTGACTAGTTATGCCTTGACCAAAATTTTCCTTTTTGCTGCACACTCAAAAGTTTTGAAAAGAAAGGTGTTCAAAATGTGCTGATAATTTAATAAAATCCACTACATTAAATATACAGTCTTTAACGTATTAATATGAATTTAAGAGAATGTGAAAGATCAGATCACAGGTTAGAGTGATTCCTGAACACTGAATTGTGATATTTATTGACCACTACATTTTCCTATCTTACAGAATATTTTATCTGGCTATAGAGGTGGCTTAGAGCTGCAATCCAAGAAAATGGGCAAAGACTCAACTTCAAGGCTAAAGCAATGTTACAGAAGTTAAAGCAGTATTTTATATGCTGGGTTTGCAGAGGTTAAGAATGTGTTTTCAGATTTTTGACATATTTCATCCTGCTGCAACACTTAAAATGCAGCTCTGTGGGTTCTGATTACCTCTGCTAACTAACTCTGGTGCAGAGATTTTGCAGATTACTTCTTCTGCCTTAATTTTACATTCAAGTATGCTAGCTCACTGTCTTTATCAGTGCTGTCACAAAATCATACACTGGCTGTGGTTGGAAGAGATGTCTAGAGGTCATGTAGTTCAGCTCCTCTGCTCAAGTAAAACCACACTGAGCTTGTTGCCTGTCACCATATCCAGACAGCTTCTGATGATATCCAAGAAGTGAAAGTCCACTTCTCTGGGCAACCTCTGCCAGTGCTTGGATACCAGTGCAGTAAAGAAGTGTTTCTGATGTTCAGATGGAGCCTCCCGTGTTTCACTCTGTGCCCAGTATCTCCTGTCGTGGTACAAATGAAAGGAGCCCATCTTCTTTGCACTCTTGCTTTAGGTATTTATAGACATTGGTAAGATTCCCCTAAGCCTTCTCTTTTCCAAGTTGAACAGTTCCAGCTCTCAGCCCTCCCTCATAGGAGAAATGCTGTAGTTGCTTTGTAATCTTTCTGGTTCTTTGCTGAGCTCTCTGGTATTGTTATGTCTCTTGTGTACCAGGGAGCTCAGAACCAAACACAGCACTCCTGGAATCAGGACATTTTCTGTGTCTGACAATTGTTTTAGATACTTAGACCTTGTGACAGAGCAAAAGAATTCTCAGGTTTATATGGGAGAAACAGTCCTCTTATCTGTGTTTCTAAACACTGACTTCTTTTTTTTGCAGAGGTCAGTGTCTGTCACTGTTTTGTAACTTCATGCGATAGTATTGTGCTACACCTCTGGTGTCCTGTGTGTGCTCAGTCCTGTTTACTGGCATTATCTTCTCACTGTTGCTGCTTATCTCCATAGATTAGTCGGTGGAATCTGGAAAAAAAACTTGGGCAGTTCCTATCCTTTAGGTATACTCCTGGCTGGATGTTGTGAAGATCTCAGGCAGTATGGAGGGAGAAGCTGTGAACTCTTGCTGAATACCTCCTAGTATAGACCTTGCTTTGTTTAGCTTCTGATCAGGTGGCAGCTGGCAGCCAGGCAGTCTGAAATTACAATGAGCATTTGTCAAGAAGGGGGATGGAGAGGTCATGGGTTTATTGGAAAACAGGGAGCCTGAAAACAACAGCTCTGTGCATTCATCCTCTCAGCCTGTGGAACATGGTTAAGTTTTTAGCAGCCATAAAAAAACATGGTGCAGCTTCTCTTTCTTGATGCTTTTTTTTTTTTTTTTCTGAGCAACCAGTTAAGAGGGAGACATACAGATTACTGGCTTGTATTTCAGAATGGACAACATGGGTGTCTGGTCTTTTTCAAAAGGATTCCTCCAGCAGTACTTGTCATGCAAGCAAGCATATTCCTTTGCAGAACTGTGCTATGGCACTAGTTCTAATCCAGATACAATTATCTGTAATGGCCCAAGGGGAGTACAGCCCAGGTGTTTTGTACTTGCTAATGCCTGTGGTATCTCCATGGCATTTGAAATTGACACAGTGATCAGATTTCACTGCATCCAAGTGTAAATTCCATCTGCACCTTACTCTGTGCTGTGTTTTTTAATATAAAATTGCCATTGCCTACATTGATAATAAGTGCAAGCTTTTGACAAATTTATTACAATGGAGGAAGGCGAGTGCTTCAAGACCACCAGAAAATGAATGAATTTGTTATTTCCAAGTGTCTGGTTGACATATCAAAGATTCAAAATACTGAATAACTAAAGTGGATGGTATGGGCTATTCTAAAGGACATTGGGCCAGCATCAATAAGCACACTGCTGCAGATATTCAGTGAACATCTCATGTTTGCTCCTTCTGGGACTGGATACAACAGGGGGGCTAATATCCATAAAATCTCTGGTCCACATTAAAGTACCTGAAGTTCAAAGGACGCTTCTGAACAGGTAAAGAAGAGACAAACAAAACCACTATTATGCTATTAAACATGATTTTTTTATTCTTTCTGATTTTATAAACTGCTTGTACATATGCAGCAAGTTCTTGGACAATTGACAAAAAAAAAAAAAAGCATTTTCAAAATCATTTGAAGAATTATTTTCTTAACATGACGTTAAAGGTGTAAAACTTTTCAACTTGTGTTTTAGTCAGTTGTGGTTTTTCTGTGCCTGCACCCTCCCTTCAGCTGCTAGGGAAAAAGATTTTGAGTCTGAGATACCAAAAATACAGAGCTTCAGAGGGTCTGGAAAGCAAAAGCTTGGTCCCCACTTTTAGCCAAGCATTCCAGCCAGGCATTCCTTGTGATAGCAGAGGATGGAAAGATCGAATGACAGTCCTCCTCACTGTTAGAACCTCAGTACTCCTGATCTGAGCTGCTGTCACTGCAGAGAAATGCCAGCTTCTCCTTGAGCTGCTCACAGAGCTAATGCTCTGGTATTGAAGGTAATGGGAATCATCAAGTAAACAACAACATGTAGGGGAAGGAACTAAAACTCCTTGGTTACATAAAGCTTAGTATAACTTGGCAAACAGTTAAGAACCAGTTATTTGCCAGTGGTGTAGAGGCTGTGTGATTGTCATGGATACATCAGAAGGGAGATCTGGTGGTCCTGAAATCCACACTGGATATGAGTTACCAGTAAGCATTCCTTGTGGAAGAGGGATGAAGTAAAGACAATCTGTATAGATTATATCCCAGAATTAGTGAGTGAACTAGGAGCTATTTAGTCCAAGTTCATTATATAGCAGAAGATTGTTTCATTTTAATTGGAAGAGAAGTTCAAGTGTGGAAATAGCCCCTGTACTGACACATTACTGGACTTCTTAGAATAACAGTGGTTGAGTTAGATGTTAAAATAGGTCAAATTCAGGACAGGATAGTCTTGTGACTGTTCCTCCAGAGTTATCTTTCTGAATTAGCTGATAGATGGGTTTGTTTTTCAATTTCTCCAGCATCTTGAAAGTATGCTAAAAAAGCAGCTGGATAAAGACACCACTGTATATCAAGGACTCATGAAAGAAATACAAACCACAGCTTACTTAGGCAAGCCTTCACTGGCACTTGACATACTTTTCCCCTAGGCCTCTGAATGCTCTGAAGGCAAGGATAAGGATCAGATTTGACTTTCCATCCTGAAAGCTGATGGTGAGAGCAGGACAAGAACATTGCACCTGCAGCCACCCGAATGGCTGAGGGGATGCACTGTGTCACTCACCAGTGAAAGGCAGATTCTTCATAATCAGCTGTGCCATGTGGCTGAATTTCAGCTAACTGGCTACCAAAGAATAAGCAGCCCCCCTCAGTGAAAGTAGTAGATGAAGTCTCTTGAGAAATCCCCCAGGATTAAAATTCAAACAATTTACTATTGGCCATAGCCAGAAGACAAAGATGCTCACTGCATCACTGCAACTACTTAGTTTGTTTGGATTGCTCTGCAGGCTGTAACCTCAATAAACTGTAGTTTTTTTCCTTCATATGTAAAGCTTCTAAAATGAAACACTGGCCTTTAGAGATAATATAATAAATAAACTTGGTTGCCTCTACCAAGTCATTAATGAAAAGAAATTTCTAAGTGTAGCCTTTTTTTAATTCTAAAGGCCCTCATTTCCACCCACTGAAATTACTACCTGCTACTGGTGATTACATCATATTTACCTTGTGGGTGGAATCCTGGAAACTGAAAAGCTGGTAAACGTCTCATTTCACATAAGTGGGAAATGAGATACGGATCCCCAAGAGTTGTAATAATTTTACACACCATACACATTATCCCCATACAGCAAGAGATACTCAAATAATTCAGCCACACTCAAAAGTAATGTATAGGCTTAACAACAGAGGTGCTTAAAAAAACAGAATTGCACATTACTTCCAATGAAGTCAGTTGAAATTTAGGAAAAATACAAAAAGATAATACCTTAATTAGGAAATGCTAAAGTAGTCACTAATTACTCAGAACACTACTTTGATTCATTAGCTGCTCTGATCAAAGAAAAGTTGGGGGCAAAGTATTCCCTCCACCCATTAGGAATCTGAATAGTCCAATTCTCTGATTCTTCTGTAATTCTTTAGTATATCCTACGTGTGGTATAATCCAGTACCAGGCTAGCAGCTCCCAGAAGAGCAGGATCTGCTAGATTGGAGACCACCACATCCACTGTTTTCACCGAGGACAGCGCCTGTCGATTTATCACCTCTTTGACTGCACTGACGTAGTGGTTAGCAAGAACTCCAGAGAGGATCACGAGGGACGGGTTCACGGTGTGCAGAATGTTCACAACGCCAAGGCCCAGTGCCGTCCCAGCTGAAAAGATGAGGTAACAAGAAATGAGTAGAATACTCAAGAGCAGTTCTGGCATTATCTGTTAGCAGCAAATAACATTGGAAAGTCAGTCAAGTGTTTTGTTCCACAGAGTTTTATGTTATTAGGTAATGCATGTCTGCTATTAAATTTTCTTTCAAAAGTAAAAAAAGGAAAGGCAAATTTTTTTCACAATAATGCATTATTCAACATTATGGATATGAAGACAAAACAAGGCATTAAGCATGCTTGTAAGCAAGGAGAAAATAGGAAAGCATCGCTCTAACACCTTGGTGTTAACCACTATGTATGAGGGAGAACTATGCTTAAAACTAGTAAACCAGTAAAATCCTCCATGTAAAGTAACACATAACTTAAATTGCCTTTGCTACCTCAGACCAGCCATTCACTTACCTACAAAGAAATGTCCCCAGAATTTTCCATTATGATAATGTTGAGACTTCTTTTTTAAACTGATCTTTGCAGAGCCTTTTAATATTTTCTTTTCTGAACAGATACTTTTCTCCAACATTTATATTTAAAATCTCATTACCATTACTAATTTCTATATTGAGAGGGCCTCAACATGTTCAGGATTCTTGCAGTGTTACAGTGCACTGCCATTTCTGTACCCTCTAAAATACAATCATGGAAGTGTTTATCCTCTGGGCTATGTTCTCACCTGTTCTGAGAATGCTTTCTGCTTTTGTATTGCCAAGTTTAGCTGCTTGAATAAGGTGTGCAGCACTAACAATCTCCTCCTCCTTCATTGACATACCTTCTACTAAAAGCAGATCATCTGAAAAGAAGAGAAAGCCAAGAGCAAAACATGATCATGTGGCAAGTCAGAGGTTGAAAAAATAGGCAATTAAAACATTTCCCAACTCTTTAACTTGTATACTGAATCCTGAACAATGTGTCCAACCCTGAGTTTAGCTGAAGTAATCATATCAGGATTATTCAGGACACTACTTGCAGAAGCAGAGAATCAAACTCGAACAGTCAGAGTGTGGTAATTCATTAGTCTTGTTAGACCCAAAATTAAATAAAATATAAATATTCTCAAACTTCTTTAAGACTGAAAAGCTTTTGCTGAAAGACAATCACTGTGAAACTAAATGTCACAGAATGCCTAACAGATTAGTTTATGTCAAGCTTAAAAAGAAGAGACAAGCTCTACTGTGTGCTTCTGGGAATTCTGAGACCAGTGGTTCCAAATGTTCCTTGCTACTGAAAAAGATCTGTGCACCTATTCTTGTCTCCTCTTAGAAAAAAGAAGGCAGAATTATTTTCTTAATACCTTCTTTGAAAATGTCTTCCTATACTGCAGTTTAGTAAGTGTGTTTTCAAACCCCAGAGTAAATAGATACCATCATGCAGTTTCTTAGCTTCTCTCTGCAGTGCTATTCCTGAGGCATAGGCTTCTATGCATCCTTGGCTGCCACACAGGCACTCTGGTCCATCCAAGGATACAACAATGTGCCCAAGCTCAGCAGCACAGAAAGAACTGCCATGGATCAATTCGTGTTGGTGCACGATTCCACCTCCAATTCCTGCAAAGATATTAAGACTTCTTTTGTTTACAAAAAAAGATAAACACCCCCTGCTCCCCAACAGTTTCTAAAGGCCCCAGTTCTACAAGACACTGATATTTGCTTATTCTGATACAGACAAGATAAAATAATTTGCTTCAGTGATTTGAAACTCCTTATAGACAAGCTCATAGCTCCCTCCTGTTCATATATTTATCAAAATGATATATAATGCTTTTATTTTTTTTTAAACCTATGGATGGTACTGAACTATGACAGATCTTTTAAGCTTGTGAGTCATGCTCTTTACACAGAAAACTATGCAAATTTGCCTTAAAATTTTACATTTTTGTATTTAGACAGTTAAACCTGTGTGTTAAAGGGCCAGGACAGATAAATGTGCAGGCCTCTGCTGCCCCTTCCCAAACTGGGTGTAGATTCACCAGCAAGTTCCTACTGCCACCATCTAAAGGACTATATACTTAGCAAATGAGAAAAGTTACCCCACATTTGCATTTGAGATTTAAGCATATTTTCTTATATTGCTTATCTTCTAGATACATATTCTGTATTTCTAAAGCTGAAAGAGAATTAAGCTGTAAAGCTGAAAAATGCAAAATTATTCCAGTTGAAGTTGCTCAGATTTTCCTTACTTGCCTCTGTAGCAGTACCAGAAGAACTTGTTTCATCAAAAAGTCTAAACTACGGAAGTTGTTTTTTTTGCCTGAATATATTAAAAAGCACCCTAAACCAAACAAATAGTGTAGCAAAAGAATTTTTGGTTTTCCAGGCATAGTGGTAATGTTTATGCCTATAGAACACCTGAGCCTCTAAGTGATGGTGCTGGACTTTGGGTGTCATTGAACTACGACATACACACCTGTACCAGTAATCAGTGTTACAAAATTTTCTATTCCTTTTCCATGACCAAATTTCCTCTCTGCTAGAGCAGCACAGTTTCCATCATTGTCCACCCAGACTGGCAGGTGCAAAGCATCAGATATAGGAGTTCTGAGATCCACAGAGCTCCACTCCTGAATGAGTTTTGTAGAGTGAAGCACAATTCCTTCTCGAGGGTTTACCCGTCCACCTGTGGAAATACCTAAGTCATAGAAATACAGGAGAGAAAAATGAAATCTAAATCTGTATGACACACTTTAAGTAAAAACCTATTTTTCTTTCTCTAATGACAAAGGTTTTGAAGCAGAGCATGAAAGTAAAAATTTTTGAAGTATTACTGGCAGTATTCAACTTTTAAATACTGGAAATACTCAACTTTTGACATGTAAAGATCACAAAATTATTGAATGGTTTGAGCTAAAAGGGACGACTGGAGATCATCTAGTCCAACCTCTCTGCTAAAGCACGTTCACCTACAGTGTCACAGGATTCTGTCCGTGTGGGTTTTGAGTATATCCAGAGATGACAACTCCACAACCTCTCTGAGCAGTGTGTGTCAGTGCTCAGTCACCCTCAAAAGTATAGTTCATAGAATACCACACCTCTAACCACAATGCACCAAGTATCTTAAGACTAGCTAGATAGGTAGTGGTTAATGTTGGAGTTAATGTTCCTACTTCAGGCAAGACTGTGGCAAATAACAGCTGTGTTTCTTGTTACTGATGTACAAAAGACATAACAGCAAAAATAAATGATTCAAACCCTGGAATACTGCTAGTGTCCAGAATTCTGCTGTAACTCTCAAGATTTAGAATGACTAAAAATAATTACTAGACCTAGAGAAGTGATTTTTTTCTTAAAAACACACTGTTTTTGTGAAAGAGATTTGTCTACTGAATAGAGTAGGCCAGTATTAGGCTCCATTAGCCAACCCAGTTTTCCCTAGCTGGAGAGGCTCCCAGAGTTGGTGGAAGAACCACTGAAAAGCAGGTCTTCATTATGGAGGTATTTAGCTCTAGACAGTAAAGTTTGAACATTTTCTTGTACAGGGCTTATACAACTGAGTCACGTATGAAGATGGTTCCAGGGTTAATGCTGCAACAGAAAGCAGCCATAAAAGCTCTAAAACTAGCAGCTGAATTGAACATTAAAGGTGTAAGAAAGATCTGATTTGAAGGGCTAACATTTCTCCTCACAGCTTTGTCTACTTAACATTGTTTTTAAAGAACACATGTCCAAGTTAACTTTTCTTTGTAGTGTGTGATTCAGGTAAGTTTTCATCTCGAACAAACTACTTTTCTTCAGGAACATTTCTCAGCTAAAAGAAATATTCTTTGTCCTTCTTAAAAATCCACGACACATTAATCAACATCTTCATAAATAACTAGTATCTAAGGCCAAATCTCCTAGTCACCATTACACTGAAGAAGTCATGTCTGATATAAGCATAGTTTAACACAGAAGGGTACTGCAAGTGAATTAGAAGTCAGCAGAAGGGCTGCTGTTTTCTCTGTTGGCTACAGATTTACTCCTAACATTCTAGCCTTTTTAGTCTGCCTTGGTGTATCTGAAAATTCTGCTGCACAGCTGATCCTAAAGGAAGGCTTACAGACAGCAAAGCTCTGTTTTGATAAACACTGAGCATCTGATTCACAAGGCCAAGACTGCTGAGAGCTTCAAAATCCAGAGTACTACAAAAACATATTTTAGATACCATTTACCATAACTTAACAGATTGTTTAATGGTTGTTACAAACTGTAGAGACTTCAGTCTTTATAGTCAGCTTCTCATTTTCACCCATTTAGAAATGTTTATTTGTTAAGAATATGTGAGAACTTAAGGTACATGAGATTCATTTTAGAGAGGCGTTTTAAATTAATGAGTAGTGATTTAATGTTGAAAAATATAGATGTAAAAACTATTTGTTAACTTACCTACTCCCAAAATTCTGCAGTTTACATTTACTGCCTCTGATGCAGCCTCCACACACATCTTTAGAATTAATGCTAGTCTGTCTTCATAGGTTTTAGGGTTGAGCTGGGTATACTTCTTAACTATTTCACCCTAGAAATTAAAAACAACAAAACATGCCCCAGAGAAATGTATGTGGTGATGAAATTTCTCTTCCATATAAATTACAGGTCAATTTGAAAATAGAGAGACATAACTTATGTCTTTAAAAAAACCACAGATGCTATACTTTAGTTTTTGGGCCTGCAGGCAATGTTCTTGACAGCTCTGGGGGACAAATTTATAAGATTAGGCATTACATTCTGCTTCTGTAATCAACCTCCCATCTGACATTAAATACACATTTTAAGGAACACATGGCTTGTGTGAGCAGGTATCACCAGAGCTACTGCAACTGTTGTTAGGTATAAACTATCATAGAGCAATGTACTTAAGATCAACACTGAAATGTTAAAAAAAGAGAGTAACAATTGCTAAAAAGGACATAAAACCCACAATGCTTTAAAAATAAAATCTTTCCAATCTGACTGCATGAAAGCAGAATCAGACAGCAGAAATGCTAGAAATTTCAAGGCAAAAGACTGTATTTTCAGAAATATCTTCTAAGCAATTACACTTCTGAGTCACTTGCAATATCTCTGGAGTAGTACCATCAAGTGTCATATATCATAGAACAGTTTGGGTTCAAAGGGACCTCAAAGATTATCCATTTCCAACTCCCTACCATGGGAAGGGACACTGAACCAAACCAGGTTGCTCAGAGCTCCATCCAACCCAGCCTTGAACATTTCCAGGGATGCAGCATCCCAAACTCCTCTAGACAACCTGTTCCAGTGCCCCCCTGCCTCACAATAAAGAATTTCTTCCTAATATCTAATCTAATCCCACCCTCTTTAAGGTTGAAGGCATTCCCCCTTTTCCTGTCACTACATGCCCTTGTAAATACTTTGGAGAGGGTGTGGAGGGGCCATGAAGATTATTTTCAACCCCAGTCATGCTGTGTAATGAAAGTATTCATGGTGCCTGCTTGGAATCTCGGTACTAAGATTGGTACTAAGGAACTGATCTTAATTCAGTGTTTACATCACAGGATTAAGCCAGGAGACTGCTGAAGGTATCCTGTGTAACAGTGTAATTCTCTCTGTTAAATCTCCTGTACCATGTATCTCACTGAATTCCACTGAATTAATGCAACTTAGCCAAGAGGGGTAACAGAGACAGTCTATAGGCAACATGGCTGAGTCACTGTTTCCCAAGAACTTGGAAAATTCCAAACTGACAGTGGGTTTGAGTACCGGGCTCCAGTGTCTCAGTATCACATGAGTGATAAGAGTTTGTGGATTTTGGATGCTTAGTTTCTTCCTCACTTTTAGTTTCAAGGGCGCACCAGAGAACTTGTTTTGGAAGACAAGGTTGCAGCAAATATTATCAGAAGAGATAAGGGCTTCTAAAAGGAATTTTAAAATTTCCTTTTTTTTGTGAAAATAAAATTAAATCTCATTCTGCCACTGGCTCTTAAATGCTTACATTTGTTGTGTAAATTTTATTATGAAAGTCTGATTGTTTTCACTCTAATTTGTTAGTGTTTCAATTTTCACAAATGTCACTTTGAGCTCTGTAAAGTGGGCAGAATTTTTTACATTATTTTTTTCCAGTCTGTGTTGACTCATAGGAAAAATGTGGTGTCAATTTTGCTTCTAAAAATATTACACTTTTAAAACCTGTCTTTAAGGCCTTGAAGATCTGTCAGACATCTCTTAAATGAATTCTGGACTGTATCAGGTCACTTTATATAACCCTTCATGCTTCAAGGCATCTTATTCTGCCTTCTGGGCAACTATTATTGAACTGATGTAGCTGCAAATATGGAGTGTAACTATATGTATAATTATTCAATACTGTTGAGAGCAAAAGCAAAAGACTTCTCATCATGAATTTTATTCACATCTTTGAAATGCTGCAGAGTTCACTAAATTGATTTGCTAGATACTGGTTGTTGCTCAGAATGGTCTTGTGTGTCAATTACAAGTGTAATTGAAGTGTAAGGCAGTGGGGAAGCAAAAAGTCTACTATTGGAGCCCTCCATGTTTTTGCTTGACATACAAAAACTTGCAGGTTGAACCGAGTCACCTTTTAAGGAGAACCAATACATGGGAAAGCTGTTCTATTCTTCAAAGTCTGTAGCCAACCCACAAAGCATCAGCTAAAACCTTGCACCACCAAATGGGCACTGCTAGTTTAACATCAGTCTTAGGCAAGTTCTATCAGGACTCTATAAGAGGCAGGAAAGAAGGGGAGAAATCTTCTTTATCCCTCAGTAAAAGTCAATAGACTGCTTTGTTTTGGAACTCCTGCATCACAAGCCCATATCCACAAAGCCCAGTGGAGTTTGCAGAGTATCTAGAAACACAACAGAATATTTACCTTCATACTGACAATTGCTACTCGGAGATTTGTTCCACCTAGATCCACTGCCAGAGCACTCTGTGTCTCTAGAATATGATCAATATCTTGAGAGATATTATCTTTGACAGGAGGAAAACAGAATTTCTTTTGCAATGGTTCTTTGAGGTCAATAGATTTAAGGAACTTCAAAATCCTTGGAACAGCATTACCATCTCCATATATTTTTGAGCTATAATACAAAAAAGAATTAATGTAGTTGGAAGTAACACTGCAATCTCTATGTATGACAGAAGAGTGTAACAGTGTCATTACAATATTATGATCTGGCTACTCTGCCAATACTGCAGTTCACACTATGACAGACTGTCATGAGACATGGTACGTAGTTACAGTAGTTTAAAGAACACACACAGATCTTTAAGGTCTGGCATTAGCTCAATAATTTTGGCATATGAAACTGGAAGGTAGAAAACTGGAAACTAATGATACCAAAACCCCTGTAAAATTAAGTGTAATGAAGGGACTCACACCATAAAGTAGAAATAAAAATGTGGACAGTTTATGCATGTGTTACAAATGAAATAAGATGTACTTACCATACAGGTGCCAACTATGTAATAATAAACTGTATAATGTCAGTTTTCAACATATCTGTCCCTAAAATATTATACACGGTATCAGTTACTTGGTATTAAAGAATTCGGTTTAATTGTTCTGTTTAGATAATTAAGAAATACTGTTTTTATCCTTGTCCTTAGTTGAGCAAGTATCTATCGAAGTCCATAAGAACTTACATGTTAGAGGAAGGAGAGTCAATAATCATTGGGTTTGAGGAATGGAAAGGCACCTTGCCAGAATTCTGCAGCTTCCCTGGAAGCTTGCACTTGGGACTCTCTACGCATCATGAGATCAAATGACCTCTTGAGATCATCTTGGCCAACATCCCCCCCAAGGCAGGTCATGTTGAGCAGGTGACACAGCTCATCCAGGTGGGATTTTAGTGTCTCCAGGGAGGGACACTCCACAACAATCTGGGCAGTCTTTGCCTGTGGTCTGCCACCCTCAATGTAAAGCTCTTCTTCATGCTGATGTGTAACTTGTGTTTTGGTTCATGGTTGTGGTCACACAACCACTCCTTGTCCTGTTGCTGGGAATCACTGAGAAGAGTCTGGCACCATCCTCTGGGCATCTGCCTTGCAGATATTTTTATGTATTGAAGAGATCTTGCCCCACAGTTGTGTCGTGTCTTGTCTAGACAAGGGCTGGCTTCCACATTCTCTCTCTCCTCATAAGAAAGATGCTCCAGACCCCAAATAACAGAATCACAGAATAAACTAGGCTGGAAGAGACCTTTGACACAGTTGAGTCCAACCTGTTACCTAACATTACCAGCTAAACCATGGCACTGAGTGCCTCATGAAGTCTTTTTTTAAACACCTCCAGGGACAGCAACTCAACCAACTCCCTGCGTAGCCCATTCCATTCCCAAAACACTCTTTCTGTGAAGAATATTTTCTTTTATCTAGCCTAAACTTCCACCTGGCTACAGCCTTTTGTGAGGGAGTTGTAGAGAATGATAAGACCTCACTTGAGCTTCCTTTTTTCCAGGCTAAACAGCCCCAGCTGCTCCTCATAGAACCTCATTTCAGGCTCTTCACCAGCTTTGTTGCCCTTCTCTGCATGAATTTAAGCATCTCAACATCCTTCCTAAATTGAGAAACTGGACACAGCACTCAAGGAAAGGCCTAACCAGTACAGGGGAAAAATCACTGCCCTGGCCACACTGTCCCTGATCCAGGCCAGGAGCCATTGGCCTTCTTGGCCCCCAGGGCACACTGCTGGCTCATGTTCAATCACCTCTTGACCAGCATCCCCAGGTCCCTTTCTGCCTGGCCACTGTCCAGCCACTCTGTCCCCAGCCTTTGGTGCTGCAGGGGCTTGTTGTGACTCAAGTCTAGGATCTGGCATTTGGACTTGTTAAACCTCATATTGTTGGATTCAGCCCACCTACCCAGCCTGTCCAAGTCACTCTGCAGAGCCCCCCTACCCTCTAACAGATTAATACTCGCTCCCAGCTTTGTGTCATCTGCAATTTACTGATGGTGGACTTGATCCACTCATCCAGATCATCAGTGAAGATATTAAACAGGACTGGTCCCAGCACAGACCCCTGAGGGACACCACTGGTGACTGCCCCCCAAGTGGATGTGACACAATTCACCTCCCCTCTCTGGGTCTGGCCCTGCAGCCAGTTCCTAACCCAGCACAGAGTGCTCCTGTCCAAGCCGTGGGCTGCAGCTTTTCCAGGAGTGTCCTACAGGGAGATGGTGTCAAAGGCATTGCTGAAGGTCAGGCAGACAACATCCACAGCCTTCCCCTCATCCATCAGGTGGGTCACCTGGTTATGAAAGCAGATCAGGTTGTTCAGGCAGGACCTGCCCCTCCTAAATCCATGCTGGGCCATCCTGTGGGTGCCATGTGACAACACTCAAGATGATCTGGGCCATAATCCTGCCAGGCACTGATGTCAGGCTGACAGGTCTGCAGTGTCCTGGATCTTCCTTCCTGCCCTTTTTGTGGATGGGCATCCCATTGGGCAGCTTCCAGTCATCTGGGACCTCCCCAGTGAGCCAGGACTGCTGGTAAATGATGGAGAGCAGCTTCACAAGCTCATCTGCCAGCTCCCCCATCACCCTGGGGTGGCCCATCTGGGCCCACAGACTTGTGAGCATCTGAGTGGCTTAGCAGGTCTCTGATGGCCTCCTCCTGGATAACAGGGGGACCATTCTGCTCCCTGTCCCCATCTACCAGCCCAGGAAGACAGCTGTCCTGAGGACAACCTGTCTCACTGTTGAAAATTGAGGCAAAGAAGGTGTTAAGTATCTCTGCATTTTCCTCATCTTTAGTTACTAAATTTTGTTTCCCATCTAATAAATGAATGGAGATTATCCTTGCCTCTCCTTTTGTCATTAATGTCTTTATAAAAATATTTTTTATTATTCTTCACAGACATGGCCAGATAAAGTTTTAATTGGGCTTTTTTTTTTTCCTACATGATCTAGCCACATCCTTGAACATTTCCTGAATTACCTGCCCCTTTTTCCAAAGGTCATACTCTTTTTCCCTTAGTTCCTACAGAAGTTCTTTATTCATCCAGGCCAGTCATCTTCTCCAACAGCTTATCTTTTGGCACACAAGGGCAGCCTGCTCCTCTGCCTTCAAGATTAATTTCTTGATGTACGTCTGTCCATCCTGGACCCTCTGGTTTTTAAGGCTGCTTCCTATGGATCTTTCCAAATCAGCTTCTTGAATAGGCCAAAGTGTGTCCTCTCAGAGTCCAGTTGGAAGTTTTGTTGGTGTCCCTCCTTGTTTCAGCAATTATTGAGAATTCTATTATTGCATGACCACTGTATCCCAAATGGTCCCTAACCACAACATCTTCCACCAGCCCTTTTTGACTATGGGAGTATCACTGGCCTTCCTCCAGTTATTAGGCATCTCTCCCACTCCATGATTTTTCAAAGATAATGGAGACTGGCTTAGCAACATCTGCCAGCTCCCTCAGCACACGTAGGTGCATCCCATCAGGTCTGTATATTTATGGGTGTTTAATCTCCCTAGCTGATCTCTACCCCAACCCTCTACAAACAAGTCTTCCATTTTCCAGCCTTTTCCTCTTACCTCTGAGGTCTGGAATTCCTGAGGGCTGTTCTCAGCAGTAAAGACTGAAGTAAAGAAGGCATTCAATAATTCTACAGCTCTGCAGTGTCTTCCAACACCAGAAGACCCATATGATCCGGCAGCAGCCACACATCTACTCTATTCTTCCTGTTGCTGCTGATGAATTTGTAGAAGTCCTTCTTGTTGTCCTTTAAATCCCTACCCAGACTGAATTCCTTCTCACATTCTGACATGTTCCTACAGTCCTCCCATGTGGCCTGTCCCTTTTTTCACATCCTATAAATTTCTTTCTTCTGTTTGAGTTTTACGAGAATCTCATCTATTTATGTCTCCAGCCCCCTTTGCCAGAATTCTGGATCACAGGGATGCACTGTCTTGAGGTCAGAGGAAGTGATGCTTGAATACTGACCAGCTCTTTGGACACGCTCCTCCATCTGGAGTCCTAAGCCATCAGATTCCTCCAAATAGGCCCTTGAAGAAGTCAAAGTTAGCTCTTTGCAGGTTTAGGGTTCTAATCCTGCTTGCCATTTTGCTTCCCCAGTGCAGGATTCTCAGTTTCTCTAATGGTCACTGCAGCCAATGCTGTCCCTAGAGCCTTTACATCTTCAACCAGTGCCTCTTGGTTTGTTAGTAAAAAGTCCAGAACACACCCTTCCTCACTGGCTCCTCCACCACTGCATCAAAATTATCTTCACTGATCTGCAGGAACTTCCTGAACTGGGTGCCAAGCTGTATTGTCACTTTTAACAAATATCAGGTACAAGTCTCCTAGGAGAACCAGGGCCTGTGACTGTAAGGCTATTTCACTTGCCCACACAAAGTCTCATCAGCTTCCTCCTCTTCATCAGGTGGCCTCTGGTAAATACCCACAACAGTGTCACCCATATCAGCCTGTTTCTTAATTCTCATCCATAAACTCTCAACTTGTTCATCTGTCCCTGAGTACAGCCTGACACATTCCAATTGCTCTCTCACACAAAGAGCAACTCCACCACCTTGCTTCTCTGACCTGTCCTCTCTAAAAAATACATACCCATCCATGACAACATTTCAGGTATGTCACCATAATTCCAATCAGATCACGATTGTCTCTGCAAACTCACACAGATTTCTAGTTTATTAGATTACCTTGTTTATATCACTTGCTGTGTGCATTGGTAAACAGGCACTTCACAGAAGATCAAACAATCAGGTTGCTTGAAGGGGTGTGAGTCATGCACACCATAGGAATAAAAACCTTTGATGTGTTTTGCCCGATGATCCTGTCCTGGAGCGATCTATAATGTTACTGAATTCCACATCTATCTGTGCCAAGAAATCATTACTGCCTCTTCAAGACCCTGCAGCTGGAGACTCTGTGTGTGTGTGGCAGGTGTGGGGGTGACTGCAGGCATTTTCAAAATCACCTTGCCCAGGCACTTTCCTGCCTTTTGCTGCGTAGTGTTTGCTTTAAGGGCTGTTTCATCTTTGTTCTGGCAAAGTTTTTTTCTCTTCCCTTTTTGGGTTCTCTTTTCAGTTTTCCTTCTGCTTGCCTCAGAGGGACACCAGCTGGCATTTCTGGGCTGTCTCAGAGCAAAGTCTGTATGCTGCTGCAGAGAGGGGCTGGCCTTGCCTCAATCCCAGCCACTCCATGAGAGAAGACTATGGGAGAAGACCATGGCAGCAGTGCTGGCTGAGCCCAGGGACAGCAGGAGGAAGTGGCAGCAGCCACTTGAACCAGCAAGTTTCCATCTGCCTCCAGAACTGCTCTGCAGACCCCTGCCCTCCCAGTGGGGGTTCTCACCATCTTGCTTCTTTGTTCCTGCAAATCTGTGGTCACTGGGAGGCACCATCCTGGAAGGGTGAGATGCCACCTTCCCTTTGTCCTTCAGCCATGCAGCTGCCTCTAGCAGACACCACTTCAGGAACAGTTATTTCTGGCATTTCGGGTCTCTGTTCCCGTGGGGTTGTGAGATTTAGCAGTTTGGTATCTAACAGTTATTGACTTTTTTTTCCTCCCCTGTTTTTGTTTTTGTTTTTTTTTGTTAATAAACTGTTATTTTTTACTTGCATCTACTTGTGTGTTGTTCCTTACTGGTGGAAAGGGATTGGTTGGAATCAAGGGGGAGGTTACTCATTTCAGAGTGCCCATCTCTTAAAATTGCCTCAAAACAAGAGAGATCTTCAATCTGAGCTGCAGCCAAGGAACATCTGTCCCTGCAGTGGTTGCTATGACCTGCTCCCCAGGAGGATGCAATGTCACAATCATTGCTATTTCCACCCTGACTCCCAGTCCTTCAGCTTAAAGTCTAATCATTGTCATTTGAACCCTGACTTTGAAGTCTAATTGCTGCCATTTGCACCCTGACTCCCAGTCCTTCAGTTTAAAATCCATCTCACCAGACTGGCCAGCCTGCTGCCAAAGACTCTCTGCCCCTTTTAGCCAGGGGATCCCATTCCCCTGTAATAGGCTAAAAATCATAAAAACACAACTCACTGTTATAAAAGCCAAAACCTTCATGATAGCACCAGTCACAAACCCAGACACTGGTCTCCACAATGTGTCTGCCTGTCCTGATTTCTCTACTGGTAGGATATATGAGGAGGTGACTTGGGCAGGGATGTTTTTCTTGTGCCTAACCAGGGGTTTATAGTGTTCCTTGATCCTGACAATTTTTTGGCTTTCAGTATCATTTGTACCCACATGAAAGTGTCCTTCAGGCACCAGTGAAAGTCGGCAAAAAGGATATTCTCTCCCATGCTGCTCCTAAAGAACAAGCTCTCCAAATCACACTGGTCTAGGTTAATATGAATTTTGTCCTCTTGACTTTCTGTTGGATGTTAAATGACTACTTGTATTGAAACATTACTAGTAACATTTTGCTCTATAAATACTACTGCATACCAGATACTGCATTATGGTTTTGAAATGAAAAATCATTTGTAACCTCAGATGAGTGCATTAAAAGCACTCCAATCAAATATGATGAAACACCTTAGGACTAAATGCCTTTTACTCTACTGCTTTAACATCCCCTCCAATGAATTAAGATGAATGTACTCACCATGGATATTGCTTCCCAAACTGCAGCTGTAGAGCATGAAGAATCTTATCCTGTGTATCAGCATCACGAACGTGAAGAACATTTTCACCTAGATGACAAAAATTAACATAATAGGACAGATCAGATGCTCAAATTGCATTGGAGTATGAGCTACTTTAGAAACAAAAAAAAATTGGTTTTGTTTCCTCTGTGAGGGCAAGCTGCCCATGAGATTGACATCACTCTGTATCAGTTCTGTGCCTCCCCTTGCTTCCACTAAAGCAATGGTGACACCCCTAGTACACTGTCCTGCATTACACACTAGTTAAGCACACATGTACCTGTTTCTCTTCCCGTCTGACGTGTCCCCAGGTTGATGACAGGTGTACCAAACGCTCCCACCTCTCTGACACCACAACTGCTGTTACCAATCATGCAACCAGCGTGAGCAACCAGCTGAATGAACTGGTCAAATGGCACATGCTTTACTGCCCGAAAATTGGGATGGTGTTCAATGCCCTTCTTCCTCATCACACGAACCATCTCTTTGCTTCCTACAGAAAACCAAAGCAGAATAAGTAATTTAAGTTCTACTTTTAAAACCAAAGTCCAGGCAGCACAAAGAATCTAGTAGCCAACCACTCACTAAGTTGCCAGCTCTGAACAGGTTTTTCTCTCTTTTTATCCTTACACTGTAAATAATTTAGCTGAGCACATATATCAAAGTTTGATACAAGAATTCACTGCAAAAGTATCTTTGCAGTTTTAAGCTAATTTAAGAGGCTCTAATATTACTCCTACATGTCACTTAGTTTCTCTCATTTTCTTTCCCACATTGAAAAACTGAAATGTCTCCGGCCATGTGAACATAGAGCTGTAGCAGATGCACCCATGAGGCTGACACAATCGAGCTATTTCAGTCTGGCTGGAGGACCTGGGATAAAAGCACTCTTTTGAAGGCAATCTGTTATGTGTCACTCTGTCATGAAGGTGTTCTACTCACCTGCATCCACATTAGGGAATAGAACAAGTGTTCTCTTGTTGAAGGAGATGAGTGCATCTAGTGTCAGCTCAAACATCTTTATGGAATGTTTAATATCTGTGGTTACAGGATGTTGCAGAGCAACTATATAATCTCTGGTTTTGACATCTTCACCTGTCCAAACGGAGAGCAAGAAAAGCTTTTTTATCAGTGTAGAATAGCAAGAGGAAGGAAGGACATACTTTTCGAACTACAGATGTGAAATCCTGAAAAGGGATATATCTGACACGGATCAATGCTAAAATAAAAATTAAGGGAGTTACAGGGTCGCCTAGCTTGTTATTTGTTTCTCTAAGCACATCTCATAACTTTAAGAGACCACTACCTAAATGTCAACAAACCGTTAACTTTTAAATCTACTTCTGAAGCTTTCCAAGACTACACCAGGACCAAGAGACTGTTCTCACACCACTAGAAATCTGGAGTAACTCCTGAAGTCGCTCTGATTTTCTGTCAATTGTCCATTCTCAAGCAAAGACTTAATTTCCTCTGCTTTAAAAGAGTCAATCATACTTGTCTTAGCACGTTTGATAAACATTTATCTGCAAAACATACTGACTGAAAAAGATTGCAGCTTCCACACCTAGCCGTACAAGAGACCGCTTTGTCAAAGATAAAAAGAAAACAAAAAACTCCACTGTTTACAGGAATTATTTCTAAATCAGTGAGAATAAAACACCAAAAGCCTCTGATGCATGTTATCCTGTTTCAGTGCATTCCTCAAAAAAAGGTTAATAATAAAAATTCTGTATGATTTTTTATGTTAGGACTGAACAGCTTTGATTCTGTTCAACTAAAACTCTACTACACTAAGGTAACCGCTCACGTAAGACTGTTCTGCTTTTAAATTGTTCGGCTCAGAGAAATTAAGCATTTAAGGAGTTATTTTTTGACTTGGCAGAAGATCTGGAAATGATTTGTAGCTTTTTAGTTGTACATAGCAGAATACAGAATGAAGACAAATGTAGAAAGACATACCACGTACTATTGAAAAATACGTATTACTCTTTGACTGACAGCCTACTTACTGAGCTTGTCTAGTGTTGGAAGGCATGCGAGAAAAACATAAAAAGTGACCTGCTTACCTAGCCACATGCTAATAATACTCATGTAGTCCTTGTTTTTGGCAGAGAGGAGCTTGTCATACGAGGGACAGCCTGCTAAAAGGATGCGGTCGTGGTCTTCACACATGGCTATCAAGTGCTGCTCTGCACTCCTGGTGCAGCACACGTGGTAGTGGGCCAGCTTGGTTATGGCATGTCTGATGGAGTCATCGATGGTCCCGCTGACTTCCCCACCTTCAATGTGAAGAATGCGAATGTTCATCAGGGCCGCAGACGTGGCCAGGGCCAAAGCGTCGAATCTGTCCCCGTGAACTATCATTATGTCAGGTTTCAGGCGGTTGAGGACATCGGGTAACTTGACTAAGGCAAGGCCCACCGACTCCACCATAGCTGCCTCGTCCTCCCCTCTCACGATGGTGTGCAATCTTGTATGAATATCAAAGTCATCTTGTTCAATCATGCGATAGGTATTGCTGAAGGTCAGAGAAAAAGGGTTGTTAGAGTAAATACAACTTGGTTTTACAGCAATATTGCGTCACAAAATAAACACGAATTACAACAGCTGTACTGGGGCTGAAAAAAGGCCAGCTTTCCACATCTTCTTCACTGAGGAAAGCAGCTTTTAAGATTTTAACAGAATATTCTCATCCATGTGAAGATCCTCCCTAATATTCTAGTTTCTCTAGACACCTTTAAAGAGGAACTGTGCTGAACATATTGTGGAAATCCTTAGAAATCAAACTCTTTGTTCAGAGAATAGATGTGGCCTGATTTCCTGTCAGAAAGGGTATGTTTATTGACTCTTCTGTGAACAACTCTATAAATACAACAACCAATGTGAGGCAAAGCTGAGGCCAGTATATTTACAGAAAACATCCTGCAGGTAGCATATATTATTTCAGATTCTCTAATCTTTCAAAGCATATCCTTTTTATTTTACCACGTAAAGGGGCTTGCATTTATATAGCATAAATTTCATTGCATTTCCAACTCCATTTACAAATATCCTTCACAGACCTACTATCTTCTTAATTATGTACATTTATCTCAGAAACTTTTTTTCTCTTTGTTTCTGTATTCTTTGCCTTTTGAAAGCTGAAAGTCTAGGAGACAAGCAAGACTGTGCATTTCTGGTGGTTTTGTTTCCTTTATTATTCTCCAAACATTGCAGTACCAGACACTTCACAGGATCACTGTCATCTGACTTCTGCTACTGTTGATTACACCATTCACATCATTAGAACATATATGTTCTGAGGACCCACTACTTTCCTAGGATGACCCAGATTAAGGGGTGCAGGGCTAGGCCCTGAAAAAACCCAAGAAGTACCTGGCTTTTAGAATACTTACTACAAAGTGACTAACAGTAAAAACATTTGCCAGATCAAAATCTCTACTGTTTGCTTTGTGCATTACAAATCATTCACAATACAGAGACAAATGTTAAACACCTTGGAACTGGAAAAGTAGTATTTTGTATTACTTTGCACAAGGCTTGCAGACAGCCAAGGGTTGTGTGATATGGAGAAATCAGGACTGTGTTTGTCCTTTTTAGCAAATGAAACGGTATTACTGTATTTCTCCAATCAGACAGGGTGCAATTCAACATACTAACCTGTCAAGAGGTCCAACTGGTTTTTTTTGTGTGTGGGGTTTTTTTTTTGTTTTGTTTTGGTTTTTTTTTGGTCTGGTTTTCTTTTGAATCAATTAGTTTTGTGATGTTGAATTCACCTTGCCATGTTACTGGAACAAAGGAAGGAACAGAGTGCTATGATGTGCAGAAAGAGAACAGTCACCAGTGGAACATCCTGTCTTAGCAGTTTGAGATAATATAATTTCCTCCTGTCCTGGCTTACAAAATGCCAAAGTTTCTCAGTGGAAAGTACAAAAGGTATCTCTACTTGAAAAAAGTATCTCTATTTGTATAATCTATATGCTTATACATGTCCTAAAGTTCGACAATGCCAATCAAAGCTAAAGTCTGATTTTCTTTTCCAGAATATGTGTTCTCATATCAACTTCACTTACTGGGTTCAATCTGGTAAATGCTGCCTGAGGAAAATCAACCACAGTCCCAGAACGACTATCCATGCTGTTTCTTCTATCTTTTCCCCAGCAACCAGGAGAATATCCACCTGGGATCTGGGAAGTCCTTCCAAGGGAAGGGATTCAGACCAAAACATCTCATCCTCCTGGGTGGGTGATTTGACTCCTTACTTATGGAGAGCTATGGACAGGGACTCTATTTTCTCCCACCTACCCATATACCACAGATACCCATATATCTATCATTTTGTTATTAATTTTGTCAGAAACATATGGCCATACTTTTCTGCCTCCACAATACTGGAAGTAAGAACTAACAGTGTTCTCCTGAGATATGCAATATATAAGTACTTCCTTCAATAACTGTAAAGCAGAAGAGGTGCAATTTAAAATTACTGAGGAGGCTCTTTCCTCTACGAAAATTTAAAAACTGTACCACATTTCCATTTGATAGTCACCAGGTTTCAGGGAAAAATGCAGGACATGAGTTTCTCACTTACTACAGTTTGTGATCTTTTTTGGAGTCTCAATTACAGCATTTGCACTAAACTTTCTAGAATTCCAGACTGGCTGAAAAAAATGAATGCATGAAATATGCAATATTTCTCATATGGAACTGCAAAATAAAATTCTGGAAAAAAAAAGTAAAACTTTTTTGTGTACACTCATGATGTCAAGAGTTCGTTTTACGAATGTACATATTATCATTGCTAACGCCTCAGAAACATACCGGTAGATAAAAATTTACCTTACCCATAATCATCAATCAGGTGGGAACCAAGCACTACGACATCAAGCTCAAAAAACTGTGGTTCTGCCTTAATACCAAACATAATGGGAGCCAATTTTGAATAATCAGCACGGTTGCAAGTAGCAACACAAACACGAAGTTTGTGGTTGTTTCCATTCTTCTCCATGACTTCCTTTTGTTTCTGTTTTGAAAGATTCTTGAAGTAGACCTCCTGACATAATAAAGAAAACAAGAAGTGTGTCATCAATTATAGTAATTTACTTACATCAAATGGTATACACTTCATGAACAGTACACACTGTGTTGATACACAGTAACTACTCCACTTATAATGGACATCTAGTACCTAACAGAACAAATGGAACTCGGTTTCCAAAATTTAGAATAGAAATTTTTTTCCTAGTTAAAACTCAATTTTAATACTTCTATTTCTACAAATAGTATAAAAAATTCTGTATAAACAATATTTAAGTATTATGAAATTCAACTGTAATTAAACAGTAAAATGACTTCTCCCTATTCTGATGGTATAGGTAGAAAAACTATTCTGCCTTAGCAAATAAAAGAAAATCTCATATTCCAAACAAAAGAATGGAACAAATTGCTGAGATGCATCCTCTGAGACTCAGTAAACAAAAAGAGAAAGATTTTGACCAGGACAGTTTATGTACTTACATTAAACATATTTTTGTGAGGTAAAGCAAATTAAACATTCATTTCTAAAGCCTTACATGCCCTTTTGTAGGCCAAAGTACATTAAGAAAATCAATAATTCAGAAAATCAAAATAACCAAAATTTCCCCTCGTCTCAAACAGAATTACTAAGGTGTTAGCAAGAGTTTAAGTAAGTAACATCCTTTTGGTATAAATCTAAAGTTAAGTCAGATTTTTGCTCCACTTGGCAGATGGAACTTTTTCTGGATTAATGGACAAGGCTTGCTTATCCTTGACTCAAAGCAGTATCAATGTCTCTACTGATTTTGCCAGCTAGAAAAGCTAGAGAGTACATGATTATATTAACAGGAGCAATTCCATGCTCCTTTTAGACTGTGTTCAGATTTTTTCAGTAAAGTTCTAAAAAAAAGGCTACTATGACGTAACACTCTCATGAAACTTACAAAATTCAGCAACTTTTCAAGATTTTCCTATTTTTAAGACATTAGTTTAGGTTTCATCACACGTGACAAAACAAACCTCTCATAAATCTCTTCCAGCTGGCCACTGCTGCACACCTATCCTATATTACATAAAACAAGAAGCCAAAGTACAAACTGCAATATAAGGAAGTGACAAAGCAAATTATCCAAAGCCTGCTAACCCCAAGTTACCTGTCTAAGCTAGGACCACCAAGACCCCCTCTGACAAAGCAGGTTCTTTTCATTTATGCAAAGCAGTCTTTTAAGAAGCAGAATAGTTTTATGTCCTCCTTTTTTCTTCAAGCATTGTCTAAAATTCTAAAAACCTTCCATGCAGACGTAGAACATACCATCTCCTAAAACAGGTCTGTGAGCTGAGAAAAAAGAAAATTTCTTTTTTCACCATAACTACAGATCCAACAGAACTGAATCACTTGCCCACACATCTTTCCAGCCATGAAGATCACATTTAATTAGAGCTAGTATTTGGCTGTAATAATGGTCTCTCGAAATAATTTTAGACATAGATGTTGAGACACTCCAAATCTGTCTGAATTGACTAGAATCAAAGGCAATTCCTATATTTGTCCATTTCAACTTCTGTTAACATTACATTTCAAAGCAGGATTATTTCTAGTACTGTCTTAAAACTCTGTAACACAGTAGTTTCAAAAAGCTGCCAAGTGAGCCACACACTGGCCTTGGTGCAGACAGGTTTTTCCATTGCTGTCAATTTTAAACACCTGCTTATCTGAACAACCAAAATATTTATCCTAGAATAAGGCAGGTAACAATGCAATATAATTATCATCTGCATGTGGAAATTTGCCACTAATTAAATTGGTTTTTGTTTTCTAGGATGACTTGGATGCTTCCTAAAGAAACATGTGATGAATTACCACACCACAGTTTAATAAAAGACATTATTCCATCCTGACTCCCAACTTTTCTGAGCCTAAATGCAAAAATAATTCTGTATTTTCAGACATTATTCACAGTCAAAAAGCAATGGCCAAATCCCTTCAGCCATTAACAGCAAATCCCTTCAAACAGAGCTGTGACACCCTAGCTACAAAATTTTGTTACTGCTGTGGTTTTAACATTTCTTATCAGCTTTTGCAGGCAAGTCATCTCTTTTCAGGACTGTTCACCAAAATTATTTGAAATAATGAATCACTAACATTTGACTCTTAGTTTCTAGAAGTTTGATGATATACTGGGTTTGATCTACATAGAACTCTCCAGCTGGGGGATCCACCTGTTCCAAGGTCTATTTCTTCCACCTTGCACGGACTAGCAATCTTTAGCAGAAGAGAGAAGAAATAAAACAGTCTTCCATGAAGGACTACTTGAAATACTTAATCTCCATGTGCTTTGGTCTACTGCTCTTCTATATCCCATCATAAAGCTTTTACATTATTACAGATTCAAGGACTTTTTAAGACTGGGAAATTCTGGGCCAGACTTTACAGCAGCCAAGCAGCTACTATTTCTGTTAGGAGTCCTCAGAGCATGAGACACCCCTTGATCACTGTTTCACAAACAACACCACCTGTATGCTTTATATTCTACATTCACACCTCCGAAACACTGGGTTATAAAATCAAAGACCCAGTCTCTACACTCTGTGCTGAGGGCTATTCATCTTTCCACTTGCTCGGCCATGTGGCATACAGGTTATTCTGCCCTGACCTCTTCCCACACCCTCCACCAGTGTTTTCCCACCATTCTTCTCCACACATCCGCCGAGCCATCGGTTCTACATCGCCTGTGTGCACACACACCCAGGGCCTCTTCCTAGAGCCCAGCGCAGGTGACCGAACATCAAACTACACCCTCAAACGCCCCTCGGTGAGGGTGGAAAAGCATCCACCCTCCTGCACGTGTTTTAGGGCAAAAAACACTCTCCACCATTCCCTCCATCAATGTGGGTGATGTCTCCACCAGGCATTTCCCGGCGCAAGGCATCACCCACCCCCTCTGCTTCTTCAAACACTGATACACCAAGAATCACAGAATATGACGGCTCCAACGCTGAACTGGAAGGGAACCACAAAGACCATTGAGTCCAACTCTTATTCCTGCACAGGACAAGTATCCATGTGCCCGAAGGCTCCCTGAACCCTGTCAGACTGGTGATGTGACCATTCCCTGGGGAGCCCGCCCCAGCCACTCTCTGGGCGAAGAGCCTTTTCCTCACACCCAGCCCAAACCCGCCCTGACACTTGCACGAGTCTGCCCCGGCACTCCCAATCTTCCACACCCCGCCACATCCCGGGAACGCCCCGCCGCTCTCTCCGCTCCCCCGGGGGAGCTCCCGCTTTTCCCGGGGACCTGCGCCCGCATCTCCGTGGCTGCGCACCCCGCGTTCCGCGGAGATTCGCCGGACCCGCGCCGCCCCGTCCCCAGGCACAGCCGCGCCCCCGCCCCGCTCCCGGCTGACCCGGCTCGGCCCGGCTCGGCTCGGCCGCCCCGCAGTCACCTTGCCCAGCGCCAGGGCCGCGGCGGCGCCGCCCGCCCGCATCCGCCGGAGCAGGGCCCGCCCCCGCAGGAAGTGAGCGCGGAGCCGCCGCGGCACCGAGCCGAGCCCACCGAGCCCCGCCGCGGCACCGAGCCGAGCCCACCGAGGCACCGAGCCGAGCCCACCGAGCCGAGCCCCGCCGCGGCACCGAGCCGAGCCCACCGAGCCCCGCCGCGGCACCGAGCCGAGCCCACCGAGCCGAGCCCACCGAGCCCCGCCGCGGCACCGAGCCGAGCCCACCGAGCCGAGCCCGCCGAGCCCACCGAGCCCCGCCGCGGCACCGAGCCGAGCCCACCGAGCCCCGCCGCGCCCCGCCGCTCGGCGCCCCACGGCGCTCTGCGGGGAGGCGCGCAGGGCTGCCGCCGCAGGATCTCTGCGCCCCGTGAGATGCTGAGATGCTCGAGCGCGTCCAGAGGAGGGCAATAAGGCTGGTGAGAGGCTTGGAGCGCAAGCCCTGTGAGGAACGTTTGGAGGAGCTGAGTTTGTTCAGCCTGGAAAGAGGAGTGTTATGTGTAGTAAACATAATTCGCGCCGTTCCTTGTATGAAATGTGTAATATTGGGTACTTGTAAGATAATGCTCGCTTGTATTAGCTCCCCCCTCCACCGCAGGCGAGACCGGGTGTATATTGGAAACTGATTTACAAGTTAGAGGGTGCGGCTCGGCCAAGAGATGGGCCATGTCTGGAGGGATACGGGGACATCATCGCGTGAACGACCCGAGATGGATACCACGGAAATCCTCGGGCAAATACATGTGAATGCAGTGTTCAGTAAATTTCATCAAGGGATTCAACAACTCCGTACACTGAATTGTTCTTCCTCATAACCAAAAAAGAAAATCTTATTAACCTATGGACTCTGAATGGAAGAAAAGACTGACTGCTGAAATCTTGGCCTCAGGCAGAATTTTCCCTATAAAAACTGCTTGTGCCAGGATGGAGGTGTGTGGGCATAGAGGAAAACCTCTGCTGAGGCTGATATCTTTGTTGCACACCCAGGGCCGACCCCGGGCTTGGCTCTGTTCTTTCCTTGTGGCTGGCTAGTTAGAATTTGATTGCGAAATAAATATTTTATTTTTAATTTTAATTTGGCTGGACAAATTTTCATTTATAACAGGAGGCTTAGAGGAGACCTTACTGCTCTCTACAACTTCCTCAAGGGAGGTTGTAGACAGCTGGGATCGGTCTCTTCCACCGGGCAGCACTGACAGAACAAGAGGACACAGTCTCAAGCTATGCCAGGGAAGGTTGGACATTAGGAAAGAAAATTTTCACCCAAAGAATAATAAAGTATTGGAACTGTCTTCCCAGGGAGGTGGTGGAATCACCATCTCTGGATGTGTTTAAAAAAAGACTGGACATGGCACTCGGTGCTATACTATAGCACCTAGTTGAAGTATTAGGGCATAGGTTGGACTTGATGATCTTAGAGGTCTCTTCCAACCTCATTATTCTGTGATTCTGTGAGAATCACAGAACCAATGAGGTTGGAAAAGTATATCTCCCTGTCAAGCAGACCACGGCACTGAGTGCACATCCATTCTTTCCTTAAACGGTGACTCCACTGCAATGGCAGCCCGTTCCAATGTCTAATCAGCCTTTCTGTGAAGAAATTCTTCCTAAAGAGGAGCTATGTCGTTGAGGTGGGGCAGTCTCTTCTTGTCTGCTTATATATGGAATGCTCCATGTATACACATTTAAGCTAGCTAGCTAAAACTGCTGATGATCTCACAGCTTCAGTGGCAACTGCCATCATGTTAAGAGCTATTAAAGTGAGGGCTGTCATAGAACTAGGGGCTGTGGGGTTGTAGGAGATGCACAGTTAGGATGCACAGATGCACAAATGGCCTACAGGGGTGTATGGAAGAATAAGGCAGTTGCCTGATGGTGCAGGCTGTGAGGAACTGCAGCCCTCCAGTCTGGGCACCAGCCATGGAGAGTGCATGGGTGTGATGCAGAATTTTGTAATTTTGGCATTAGCTCAGAGTGTCATCAAATGACAACTTCATTGGCATGAAGCACAATAAAAAAAGCTATAAAACCAACTACCAGGTATTGCTGTCATCTGTGTTCCAGCTGACTGTAACAGAGTCCTGGTTTATTTTCTCAAGCTGGAGGCGTTTCAAGGTCAAGTCTCACATTAGTGAAGTGACTGTGACTTGGATTCTAGCTCAATACCTGAGGCACCATGTGCCCACTATATTCTGCTATGAAAACAACTACGAAAACATTTCAGTAGCTGAAATGGTCTCACACAGTCCTAGTAAAAGGACAATCCTTTGCCCATTTTTATCTCTCTGATTTCAGATTTGTGTGGCTGAAATCTCAGTCTAGTGTAGTAGGGCGATACATCTGAACAAGTCTGTACAGCATTCAGCTATTTGGTACCTGCACCTTGCCACAGTTTTTCAGTCCAGATTGTGTCCTTGTTCATCCATATAATACCTGAGGGGTCTCAAATCCCTTCTAGTTTTGCCCTTTAATTCTTAGAAAAATTAGCTATAAGAGTGACTCATGTCTGACATACCTAGAAGAAAGTAGGTGCAAGGAATGAGATAGTTGCATTTCTGACCTTTACCAGGGAGAAAAAGGTTGTCTTTCCAGCAGTTACAAGTATTTGTTTAAAAAGGCGTTAAGAAACAAGTAGTGAAGTCTCAGCTAAAAGAAAAAATATCTTCATTAGTGTTTACTAAAAAAACTCTTAAAGATTTGCCCTTGGAAATTGAAAGTGATGATTTGACTGCTTCCCAAGAGAGGTATCCAAGAAAGGATCTTATCCTATGCTGATGTTCAGACAGTCCTCAGACAGCTGTGGTTCAATGAGTCATAGCTCTGCAAGGACTTGGTGTTTTGAGAGTATTGCAGCACACTTGCTTCTGAAGTTACCAGGCATCTTTGCTTGCAATACTGACCACATGCAGTAACAGCAAGTGGAAGGCACCTTAGGTTCAATTCATGTCCAATTTAAATGATTTTCATTGTTCTCTGCACCACTAGATTTACTTTATGCACATTGCTTAAAAACCCATGCACATTCTCAAAATGCCATATTAAATAAATGTGAATTGTCTCCTATATAAATGCTTTCAGGTTATGAAAGCTTACCAACATATCTATGGTTAGTTTCACTGAAACACTGAAGAAAAGCCTGAATCATATTTGAGCATGAGTGTATGGAAGTGTGAACATATGGACAGACTCTGGTTTATATTAGTACTATCACAGCTAGAAGCAACTACATTGAGTTAATTACTCTTACAAAAGTATCAGTGCATCTCTTCATGTGACTTTTCTGTAAATGTTCTAATGGTGTTTCAGCATGTTGCAGTAAAAGGTGAAGAAACAAGAAACTTCATGCTCCTTTTGGTTATTTCTCACAGACCTCACATACTACATAAACTAGATTAGATTTTTATTGTTACTGAGTGAGCCCTTCCTCAAGGCTTCCCAGCAGAGAGACAAATGCTGTGCAGAGAAGTCAGATGGGAGGAGAAGCCTCAGCTCATAATCTGCCTGCTCCAGTTGGTTTTATGCTTTGCTGCTCAAAATCTCCTGTGACACTGTGAAGAGGGCCTCCTGTCCCTGACAAGGCCTGTGGCTGTGAAGGGGTTAATGAGAGGAGTAGGGTCTCAGTATCCAGATGATTCATTGGCACTTCCCTCATCAGAAAGCTCTGCAGGAATAGTAAAGGCTCTGCAGAGATTAAATGGACATTAGTGTCAAAGTGTTGGGAAATGTTGGAGATGAGTAGCTTACTAATTTTGAGAGAGGTCATCATGTTGCTTAAGATCTGAACAGAAGAACCAAAATTAGTGGGTTTGGTTTGCAGCTGGTTTGGATTAGTTGGAAACCTATCCTGCAAAAGGTGAAAGATGCTTAACAGGGATGGTCAGTGCATGACTGTGCCTGGGAGATGGATAGTGTGGACAGATAGAATCAGTAGCACTCTGATCTTCTGCACTGGTGCTAAGCACTGTGTTGCTTATTCCCTTCTGAAAGCACAGCATTTTGACTTTTCAACATCTACAATGACGTGAATCTTTTATTACTTCTTAATTTTTCATTTAAGTCCATTTATTTATGTAAAAGATACATGTTGAGAGTAAGTGTCTTTGAAGGTGAAAACTTCCACTAAGATTTTCAAAAGCAGCTGTCCATATCAATTCTGTACTGTCCAGCCTAAAACACCTGAAAGCAGCTTGAATTTTAAAGATAGGGCTTTCAGAAAAGCAGGCCCTTCTGACACAGCCGAACCAATAACCTCTGAAGATTCTGGCACAGCAGTGTTCAGCTACTGTGAATGCACTCCATTACAAATATCCCTTGTAGTACAATGGACTACATGATTTAAGTAGAATATAAACAGTTACACGCAGTAGGAAAGCCTAACAAATTTTACCTTTCTGCATTTTCCTGTTTGTTCTTCCCAGTTAAAACTACCAGGTGAGGTGTGCAATTAATAGCAACTGTGGACAACCACATCACAGTTCATATCTGATGTTCCAGAGAAGAGGAAGAGATCAGGGATAAGACAATGTCATAGATGCCATGAAGAGGGAAATTTGGGGATTTATTCTCTTCTCATCACAACATATCTCTTATATCTTTGGTCAGTGTCTCATAACAAAGACACTGAGCATTTGCTAACACAAAATGAGCATCTACATGTAGCTAAGATTGTGAGACACAGAATTCCCAGCTAAGAGAGAGGAAATAACTGACTACATAAAAATTTGTTTTTTGTCTCTGGAAAGATACTGTCCAAAGAAATAAATGAAACTGGTGCAGGAGCAGGGATGGCTGCTCCTGTCTTACAAGGAGCAGCTGAGAGACCTTATCACTCTCTACATCTACCTGAAGAGAGATTGTAGCAAGGTGGGGATCAGTTTCTCCCCCAAGTAGTAAGTGATAGACAAGAAGAAATGGCCTCAGGGTGTGCCAGTGGAGGTTTATTCCTGGATATTCAGAAATATTTATTTACTGAAAGCATTATAAACAACTGCCCAAGGACGTACTGGAGTTATCATCCCTAGAATTATTTAAAATGCACATAGATGTGGCACTTAGGGACATGATTTAATGTTGGACTTGGCAGTGCTGTATTAATGGTTGGACTTGATGACCTTAAGGTTCTTTTCCAATCTAAATATTCCATAACTTGGTGTTAAAAATAGGTGCTTCAAAAACCCAGGTAACAAGCAGAATTGTGAATCCCATTGACATAATTAAGAATTAGGTTAAAAATGTCCTATACTTTTTTTCAGAGTTTCCAATGTTCTGTAATAGATTACAATCCCTTTTTTTCATATTGGAAGGATGGCATATTCTGGTGTCTGGTGTGTTATAAAATAATGGAGTTTGCACATATCCTATAAAATGTGAATAAAGTTTATTATAATTAGATAGAGTTTTAGAATGTGATAAATGCATGGCAAAAAAGCAGTCTCTGTTGTAGAGAATTCCTTGATCAGGAGTGTGTGTGTAGGCTAGGCTGTATATCCATCTGAATATATATCCGTCTGAAATCCATACAAAGCACTGGAAAGAATACTGGAAACCTCAATAGTTGTTGTTTTTTTGTTTTTTTTTTTTTTTTTTTTTTTTCCCAGTTTGTTCTATGTCTTGAGCCTTTATCATAATTTCTGCTAAAAAAACCACCAAGCCACAAAACATTTCCTTCCCACTCTATCTAAAAATAGTGGAACTGACTTACTTTTTGCCCTCATGACGTGACTAATTCTGCTTATGTGATCTGTTAAATTCTTCAAAAGGGTCTTGTTTTCCTCACTTGTAACCAAGGTTACAAGTTACAAGCTGTCAAGGTTACAGCTTGTCTGTTTCTTCTTGTTCACTCCTGCTGGAATGATTGCTGCTGATGATTTTTTGACACACATCAGACATCCATGGGGAAACCTGATGCAGTTCAACATACCCAAGCTGGCTTCAAAACCAGTTGGTCTTGAACAATGATGGCAGCCTAGGCTGGGGTGGTTCTTGTGGTGTAATTCTTCCTCTTACTGTGCTGTGCATCTACACCCCTTGATCAGTAGACAATGTGGTTCAGTTAGAACAACTTGGGGTATGTTCAAAATGGAATGAGTAGAGTTGCTGTACATACTCAAGAGTATTTGGATGTGATCCAGAGCAGAATGAATTTGATTGGAAGCTGTCATCACTAGGTAAAACAGTGGGTAATTTTGCCAAATACAAGATCCCAATTTCCATCTCAGGTACAGATGGGAGAATTATTTGTTATATATGAATATATATAAAAAATTATACCTGGTCAAGGAAACTATGCAGAAGAAAGAGCCAACTTTGCAACAACCAAAGATGCAAATGTCTCTCATTTGTGCAAGTCAGGAAAGAAAGTTCTGTTAAGCTTTCCCAGTTCTGACATTAAGACTGCCTACTTTTTTCACTTCAATTTGACATGAAGTGCTGAAAAGAAAGTTAAAAGTCTGGCAGGAAGGAGAAATCAAACTCTGGAAGCTTCTCACTACTAATAAATAGCTCCTGTGTTACACACTGGTCTAGAGATTCCTCTTTGCTGTTTTTGTCCAACTGGTTTGTTCTTTTTTTTAATCTCTTCTAATCCTTTTGAGGCTCTTTGGCATCCTACCTGAATGCAACTGTGTTTTTTAATGTGACTATCAGATTACAAAGGCTACATAATTACAAAAAAAATCCATTAAGAAGTGATCTATTATCAGGACTAAAGAATTACAATAGTAAACATGTATTTTCACTCTTTATGCCATATTAAAATAATTTCTTTCATGTTTAGTTTGTGGATTTTGGCTATTAACTAAGACAAAAACTGTGATGAAAGAAGAAAATGAGATTGTAAAGTACAGTACAAAGCAGATAGTCAATTTACATTTACTAAGACAGATGAGGAAATTTTGTAAGACAGAATATAAAATGGACAAAGAAAATGTAGTAGTAGCTACTAGTCACTAAGTCTAGATTCTCCTGTCTTTTAGCACACTAGGTATTATTAGATGAGTTATTGAAATGTCTCCTTTAATCATGTGACCCTCAGAAGGATCTTAAATCTTAATCTATTACATGGCTACTATAATTCCCTGAAACAATTTCAGATTTTCCATTTGAAGAAGCATGTAGAGATGCAACAGAAGTCTTAAGTGCCAGTCAAAAGCACAATGGTACCCGGTATTCCACAAAGTACATCTGTGTTTTTAATTCTGGGTCAAGAATTAAATCTCCTTGTTTTTTTTTGAAGTAACTGTAGGCCTTATTTTCATTACCAGAAATGTCTAAAAAAAGTCTGTTTTTTCCAAACAACAAATAAAAATCAAGTAAAATTAAAAACAAGCACACAATTTTAAAAATAGGCTCTGTTTCTAAAGCCTTCAACAAAAAAACCTTCAGTAAATTTGCTCTGATTGGGCAGAAAATCAAGATCTTAATGATGAAGAGTAAATCTCTGGAATTCAGGATGACATTTAAAGAAAAACCCAAGAAACCCTACATGCTAAATTACCATTTACTTCTTTCCTTCCGGCTTTTTGATACTAATCTGGAAAAAAAGTCACATGAAGAGCATCTGAGTCAGCTGTTGCTCTAGAATAGTCTGACTTTCTCAGCTGGATTTGCTATCCACGTTCTTTTAATAAAGCTTTGATTCAGTACCAGATGTTTTAGTGAAAAATTGTCCAGAATTACAGAGACATATAAGTAACTGCTAAAATATTCCCTGGTTTGTGCAGGAAGAGCAACGCTACGACAGAGGTTCTAACAGACACCTATGTCCTTAGGCTGTGCAGAGTCCCTCTGGGAAAGACCATGCACTATTAAGAGAACAGCAGCCTATTTTCCCAAGGCCTTTTTTGTGCCAGGGTGTAGGAAGTTACTCAGAATCACATGGACACAGACCACTTTCTGACTGGTCTGGCTGCTGAGGCAGTATTAATAAAAAACTCAGCCTGAATGTATCTGACAATGAGACTCCAGGTTGTGAAAGGCTCTCCCTTTTACTTTTCCTGTGCTTTTTGAAACTCTCTTGTGTGTCTCTGAAAGGCAGTTATGAAATACTGGCAGTGTGTGGCACGCTCTCACGCCTGCATTTTCTCATACAAAGATCCAATGATCAAGCTCACTCTTTTGATTAGAATTAAAATTTGATTACAACTGTAAGAAAAATCATACAATTTGAACAATGCTTTTGAAAAGGACAATCCTGTGTCTTCAAAGCTAAGTACTTAGTGGAAGAATCCCTATGACTGGCTTCCACTACATTAAATCATGCTTATTTACAGAAAAGAATACGGGTATCCTTGACTCTGCCCTAGAATCAGTTTTACATAGCCCATAAAAATCTGACTTCCCCAGGCAGCACAGTGTTGATGGGACTCATGTCCCTGAGTGTGGACCACCAACCTTCTTACTAGTAAAAATTCTCCAGGCTGCAGGTAGGCTTGTTAAGTGTGATATGCTTAAGGAGCAATGCAGCAGAGGTGAGAAATCTTTTGTTAGAAGAGTGCTCCCAAGTCAGACAGTCCACACAATTCCTGTGTACTGACTCTCTCATTTAAAATCTTGTGGGATATGCAAACATTGTATAAGTTCCATCACCACCCTTGATTTCCTTAATATGAATGGGGAGCTTTCTTAATTTTCAGTTTTGTCCTTGAGTTGTTTTAATCTTCAGTATCTGATGTGCCATCATGGTGGTTTCAGATTTGGACTCAGACCACCATAGGAAAGCACTGCTGCCAGACAGCAAAAAAATGTCAATTAATTTCTTACTTAAAAAATAAATACAACAGATATCTTTTCAGTGCTTTTTGGAAATCAGTTTCTTTAAAGCCTAGATCTGAGTTCTAGATGGATATTTTCACTAGTGAATACCCAAGGTGATATTTCTCAACACCTCCAAATCTCAGGGAGACCTGGTGCCAAATCTGAAGTCAAAGCTGGCTGGAACGCAAGAGGAAAGGGAGAATAGGTAAAGAAAAATTTCAGAGAAAGAACTGACATGGTAGGACATTCAGACTGAAATAGAACAGGCCTTGCTTGCATGATAGCACGCACCTTTTGTTTTGTATTTTGGCAGGCATCACCTCTGATATGTGTTCCATACCCTTCAAGCATGCAGAGAGCTATAGCTCCTGGTAATTAAAAACAGCTGTCAGTCAGCCACAAAACCTGCTCTACAGGTGGCAAAGTCAGTGGCTGGGGGCAACAGCATCAACAGGACTACTTCCTGCAGTGGCCAAAGAGCAGGGATTTTGGAACCCTCCCTCCTATGAGCCTTGACCCCCATCTTCCCAGCTTTTCTGCACTTGTTACCCTCCCTGCTCCATGGCTCTCCTCTGCCTTCCCCTCAACGCTGTGTTACTTCACCTGTTGGCTGAACGTCTTCTGAGAAAACCTACCTGAAAAAGCAGCCCACAGAGCTCAAGTCTCCTTTTTATACCACCTGTATTCACATCTCTTCTCCCAAACCGTGTCCACATCCTACTTGAAAATGAATCCTTGGAGCGTGCATGCCTTTCTTCCTCGTGCTTGTGTAGCACCTGGCATGCTGGGGCCATTCGTCATTGCCACAGGCACATCAACAAAATAAAACTGAAAATTATTCTTGCCGAGACCAGGCAACACCACACTCCAGGGTGGGTGAACCTGATGTGGGTGAATTCCTCATCTCCCAGATAACAGAAATGTAGTCACAGTCACAAGGAACAGCGGCGCTAGCTTTGGGAAGGTCACTGGCTCCCTACATCTTGCAATGGACTGGGTAATAAAAAGAGAGAAAGGGCACAAATGGGCAACCATTCAGCACGGAGAACTTCCAAACGCCCACCAGAACAGCAGCCGGCACGGCCCCAAATAAACCCCGTGTGCCCGCCGGGCGGGCACGGCGGCTCCCGGCCGGGCGGGCGCGGCGGCTCCGGCCGGGCGGGCACGGCGGCTCCGGGCCGGGCGGGCACGGCGGCTCCCGGCCGGGCGGGCACGGCGGCTCCGGCCGGGCGGGCACGGCGGCTCGGGCCGGGCGGGCACGGCAGCTCCGGGCCGGGCGGGCACTCCCGGCCGGGCGGGCACGGCGGCTCCGGCCGGGCGGGCACGGCGGCTCCGGCCGGGCGGGCACGGCGGCTCCGGCCGGGCGGGCACTCCCGGCCGGGCGGGCACGGCGGCTCGGGCCGGGCGGGCACGGCGGCTCCGGGCCGGGCGGGCACTCCCGGCCGGGCGGGCACGGCAGCTCCCCGCCGGGCGGGCACGGCAGCTCCGGGCCGGGCGGGCACTCCCCGCCGGGCGGGCACTCCCGGCCGGGCGCATCCCCGCGGCCGGAGCGGGCTCGGCCCCGCGGCGCCCCGGCCCGCCCGCGGCCCGCGCCCGGCCCCGACTTACGTGAGGGCCGCGGGCCAGCGGCTCCCGCCGCGGCGGCGCGTTCGTCCCCATGGCGGCCGCCGCTCCCCGCCGCTCTCCCGGGCCGGCTCCGCCGCCGCCGAGCCCACACACACCCGGGGCCGGAGCCGGGGCCGCGCCGGGACCGCCCGCAAGCTCCGCCCGCCGCCGGGAGGGGCGCGCTGGGCGCTGGGTCGGGGGATGGATGGGAGCCGGAGGCTTCTCGGTGTTCCCCGGTGCTCCGGGCCGGGGTGCGGGGCTTTAGCGCTGGGTGCGCCCAAGGCCGTGCGCTATCCCTGCAGGGCAGCGCAGTCCTGCCGGGTATCCCTCGGTATCGCCTCCCTGTGCTCCCCGCAGGGAGCCCTTCCCCGGATGGGTACCCTCACGGCGCTGAGGAGATGCAGGCAGCTTTCCTGCTGCCAGGCATCTCTGTGGGCATCACCCGCCAATATCCATGACAGCCAGTGTGTTCAACGTCACCAGGGCTACCCAGCTCCGGTGAGAACAGCAGGAATCTGCAGCTGTCTCAAGGCAAGGAACCTGTCAAGTGAGTCTTCCCAAACGCAGGTTTGGAAGACAGCAGCAGCCAGAGCTTCTTCGCAAGCCTGATTCCAGTTCCTTCTTGCCCCAAGACATTGTTTCAAGGCTGTGACATGCTGTGTCTTGTAGCTGTACCTGTGGCCCCTTGGAAGTCTTGGGGCCTCCATGTGTCCATCCTGAAGGGAGCCCTGAATTTACCCTTCTCATACAGAGCCCCAGGCTGATCTAGACACCTGTGTGACCACGAATTTCTGGGTCATCTTGGGGTGCTTGCAGGTTTTTTGTGAATGTCTTTTGATTTTTGAGATATGTGCCTTAGTATTTGCAGAGAAATTACTTGTCTCCAACCGTTCTCTCCTTTCCTGCATGTTTTTCCTGGAGCACAGATGTTCAAAGTAACACATAAATTTATAGCACTTTACTCCAGGCCAGCCCACAGCACCTGTAAATTCTACTGACTGGCTCTGTGACCAGATTTGCACCCGTACACAAACAACTCAACATAGGGGCCGTAACTGTTGCTATGATATTTTGATTCACATCAGTGTGCTCTACTGGTATCTGTTTTGATACCTCCCTTGTAGTCATGGCAGTTTATAATTGGCAGTTTATATATTTTTTTTCATTCTGTTACCACAATGTTTTCCTAGATGCTCATTTTATCCTGTTAAATATCTACAAGGTAAGTTACTAAATAAAACATCAGAACAAAAGGAAGGGCAATAAAGCAGCACAAAAGGCTCTAAAAGGTGGGCATTTGTAGAATTGGAGAAGGAGGCATTTTCTTAGTTTGCTGTAAACTGTACATTGCATTTTCCCCCCATTTTACACAGCGTGCAGATCGGTGTGATTCTCTTTTCAATATATTTTCACTGTGAGTTCTTTGCTGTTCTTTCTTTGTCTCAGAAATATACATAATTTCTTCTGTCTCCAGTCTAATCTGAAACCCCACAGTGTTACACTGTGTTCTACTGAAGTCTCATCCTGCACATATGTATTTTCAGCTCTTATTTCTTCTCAGCAGTGAAACATCCAGTTAACAGATTTTCTTCCCCCAGGGCATTACAGTGGTGTATATGAGTTGGCATACACATAAATATATATGTAGGTATATATGTTTTAAACATACTTGCTGGCTGTGGGAGAAAACAATCTGTATTGAAATTTCCCTTTGTGAGATACTTAGTTTCTAAAATTTCTCTGTTGTTGACAAAAAGAGAACTTTAGATTTAGAACTTGAGGCTCTATTTTTTTCCTCTGGGACAAGACTACTTAAAATAATAGACTAAATTCCCTTGGGCTTCTCCAAGCTGCGTTCCTTTCTTACTGTACTTTTCCACTTTTGCAAACATTTGTCATCCTGTTTCTTCAAATGTCACTGATCATTTGTTTGGCATAGGACCTGTGCTTCCTACTCTACTGATTAGAGATAGGCCTTTGTTTTGGATTGATACAAATGCAAGTTCATTTATTTAGCTAATTTTTTTTCCTTCAGTACTGTATTCTGTGGCATTGCAGAAAATTCTTGTCTGCAAGGAACTGTGTCTGTTGTGCTACAGGACTTTTTACTTTTCCTGAAACTTAGCAAAAGCGGGAGCCCAAGAGTTTGGGTTGTCAGCCTGGGACTTTATTGAGTCTGCTGTGAAAAGTCACCAACTCCTTCACACAAACGAGCACACCTGAGTGCTTGTAGGGACAGTCAAGTGTTCCTGTCCTGGTCCCCTGTGCCATGTGAGTTGTAATGGTGTTTTACCCAGTGTGCAAAAAATTATGTCTTCAGAGGTGCAGTAAAGTATCCCCAAAGTGTTTGAGGCTCTCAGTATTATGGCTTCCCCAGCTGAAAGATGATTGTTATTCTCAGGCAGCCTCTACAGACATGTCTGTGTAGATGTGGTAATTCATAAGTGTAAGGCAGGGGGTGCATAAAATAAACCTTTAACAAGGTTTCCCCTCACTATCCCTTGATTTAGAATAGCAACAGGTAATTTCCGTAATATGTCCACATCCTGGTTTTAGGTGGGATAAGTTAATTTTTGTCCTAGTAGGTGGTATGGTGTTGTGTTCTGGATTTAGTATGAGACTAATGTTGATAATCAGACTAATGTTGATATCAGACTTAAATTTTCAGTTGTTACTAAATTTATAGTAGTGTTTATACTAAATTAGATAATTTTCAGCTTCTCCTGCTCTGCCATCAAGAAGGCTGGCAGGACAGAAGAGGATGGGAGAGAACACAGCCAGGACACCTGACCCCAGTTGGCCAAAGGGATATTCCACACCATATGATGTCATGCTTAGTATATGAACTGGGGAGGAAAGCTATCTGGGGCCTGCTGCTTGGGAAGTGGCAGAATCAGTGAGGAGACAGTAACCAATTTGTGTATCACTCACTCTTTTATATATTATAATTATTATTATCATTGCTGTTGTTGTTCTTGTACTTATTATTAATCATCACCACCATCATTACTAATATGTTCTCTCTGTCCCCATTAAACTGTCCTTATGTAAATCCAGAAGTCTGAGTCTGCTGATTCTCTGCCCCTTCCTGGTTAGAGGGTGGACTGAATGAGCAGCTGTGTGGTGCCTCATTGCAAACTGGGGTTAAACCATGACAATCCACCACTCCTCTGCATGTAAGACAAATGGAGAGGGTTGTGTTCTCCTTAATCTTCAGTAGGCTTGTGAGACACCTGAGGTTGTACAAGCTGCTTGGACCTAACTGAGCGCCTGCCTTCTCACACAAAACCAGACCTTCAAGTGCCTTATCTTGTCTTCTGGCTTCTCCTTTAAGAAACAAGTCTTGGTAAAATGCTGTTGCCCAATGTCAACTCCATCTACAATCTAAAAGAAATATTGCATTTTAAATAACATATTGGTCAATATTTATCAATTTGGCAGAAAATTAAATTTCTCCCTCTCTTCCCCTGCTTTGATGAGATCAGTGACTTGCAAATAGCAATAACCCCATTGAACAGGGTGTTCTAGGGAAGAGGAAAATGCACAAGGAACTCAAACTGAGCTTCTTGCATTGCCTTCTGCTGGCCAGCTAGGGCAGCTGACATGGAGCTGACTGCAGCCTGACTGCTGGATAATGAAAGGGGAATAAAAAAGGCTTTGTCTTTGTAAAGCTGTATGTCTTATTAAAATGAGTGTAGTCATATAGACCTACATATATATGTATGACTATACATGTATGAATTCACACAGCCATGTCTGTTTTCCACACATCTTCAGTGACCTTTCCTATTGAAAGAGAGGTAACATCACCCTTTTCCTGCTAGTATTGCCTGGGCTTTCAGCAACATCTTACAGGTTCACTTGATCTCTTGGCAGTTTATACACTCTGGGGACTTTATGCCCTGCCCAAGTGATGAGGTATTAGGTGTGGAGGAAGCTGAAATATGGACGTGGATGATTTGCAGAAGTTTTTTTCTGTTCCTTGTGAGCATTCAGAGCACTGAGCTGCTGTTACAGGAAGCTAAGAGTAAATGTTCTAAACCCTTCTAGGATATAGGTACTTCTCTCTGCTTTAGGGCAAAGAGGGACAGAAGGAACCTTTCAAGTAATCTCTGATTAAACAATTAACCCTGCTTTACTACATTTTCTTGCTCTACCCTCCTTTGTTTGCCTCCAGGCTGTTCCTGTAAGAAAACATGTGAAGAACGTCCACTAAGAGCAGACTACTGTTATATAGCTCATGCAGGCTCAGCTAAAAATGTCACCACAAACACTGGAGGAATTCATTACAACAGCACAGTAAAGTTGCTGAAGGAGAAAGGAAGGTCTAAACTTCCAGAATGACAGAAATAGAGGTGATTTCTACCAACCACTGCCACGAGGGACTGTGGATGACATAGATGAGCTGAGGCCTTTCCCTTTTAATCTGCTGCATGAGTGCCTGAAAGAAGTGGAATGTGGATCCTGGACCCACAACAGCAGAGACTCTGCGTCAAGAGGGAGGTGAATGGAAAAGCTCTGTGTAGAAAATCCCCAGATTTGCAGACTTAGTAAGACCCAGTATTTACACAGATTCAAACAGATGATGATTAAAAGACCTTACTGATATTTACCAAAAAGACCAGTACTTCATAAAAGTCCAAGTGTGTTCATGTGGTAAAAGCCATGTTTCTATAGCTAGTAACATACAGTATGGTGAATGGTTAATATATTAAGGTGAACACAGCTCATTAAAATAAAACCACTAGCCTCCACAGTATAGTAGCATCTTCCTGCTAGCAGGAGCAATATCACATTTGTTACATGTTCACAGCCTGTTACAACAGTCCATTAATTCAGATTTTACTCCTCAGACAGTTTTTGGCTAAGTCCTCTTCTGTATTCCAATAATGTGGCTGTATGTAACAAGGTTCTCAGAGTAAAGGTTTAGTACACAATCTATGTGGTGTTAGAGGAAAACATTTACCTCTGCTTTTCTACTTTCAAAAGCTTCAAGCTCTGAAGGATCCTGCACAGATGGAGTGCAGTGTAGTATTTGTATGGTGATCATCTTCTGACTATTCAGGCAGAAATAAACTGCAAAAAACCTGCAGTACATTTTATTGAAGCAGGAGTCTGGAAGCACTAGATTTATACAGCTGAGTATGTATGAAGCAGGCTGAAGGTGGGATTCATTTGAGTGGTATGGAGTGTTTACCTAGAAAATAAGAAAGGCCTGTCTGGTGTCCTGTATTTAAAGAAGGTCACATTTTACTTACAAGTTTTTACCTGTAAAGATTTCAGATTGCTTGGTTACTTAGGTTGACGCTTCTTTTGGTGCTCCAGAAGGGAAATGAGAGCAATAAATAATTCACCTTCCTCACCTTGAGGAAGGTGAATTATTAGCTCCAGGAAAGCCATTTGGAGCTTAGAATTTTCTAAGGAGGCTTGTGACCATTATGCAGGAGTCATGAGAGCTAATTGAGGAAACAGATCCATAGTCTGTTAATCCAGGTCAGATCTGACTTTTGACAGGAAAGAGCACTTGCTTATTTTGGACAGAACATACCTGTCTTGGGATGGTCCTTAGACAGCTGCCGCCTTTAACCAAATTTTGGGAAAATACCTTTACCTGCCTTCTACCTCAGGGCTGTGATGAGTTGTACCAGAGGCACCAGTCGAGATTCAGCACTTTCCAATAAACCCTGGTTCTTCACAGAGCTGGCTCTTTATGAAAGATGCACTGTTGTCAGGTGTCAGAGCACGAGAGAGCTCTGGCTGGTGGTCTCAGAGCTGCCTGTCATGTCTTTCCTGACAGAGCTGTGAGAAGCTTCTGTTCCCACTCTGAGATGAGCTGTGTCATCATGTGTCTAGGCTGAAAGCTACCCTGGGAAGATTTAGCCAGCTCTTCTGGTATAACACTGAGGACTGTTCACTCTCTGTCTTTGGTCAGAGCAAGGGAAGCATAAGATTTTCTTCCACAGTTTAAATTATTGAGCAGGAGTGGACAGCTAAGGATGAAAATATAGAGGTTTTTGGTTAGTAGCAGAAGACAAGAGAAAAAACACACTCCCACCAGAAAACAACAGTGATCCATATCCATACATGGATCTCTTCTCTAAAGAATGGTCATCACTGTTAGCAATAAGCCTTGTCCCAGCCTTTCCTAGTATGCCTGTGTTTACCCAGATGGGTAAACACAGGCATACTAGGAAAACACAGGCATACACAAGAAACAACACTTTCTATTCTCCTATTCTTGCTGTTGAATTGTGTTACTGATGCTAGTAGATTTGTTCAATTCCCAGCACTTGGGAACAATCAAAACTATCTCACTTGGGTGCTAAATAACAAACCAAGGAGCTCAGAATTTGACACAGGAGGCTGAAGATGCCATTCATGTAGTGCCAACACTTAGAAGACATTTCTGTACCTTGCCTGTCTTGGTCTGTATCAGTAAACAATGGCTTCCTCATGGTTTACAAGGAGTGGTTTGGCCACAATATGACTGCTTGCTTGTCAAGCTCTGTAGGAATTAATTTGTTTACATGTTGGTGAGAGTGGGGGGAAGTCTGAAGGGAGGAGGATTCAGTATTCTTTTTGTTGGAAGAGATTCAGATTAGGCAATATTTAACTAAATTAATACCTAAAGCCATGGACCCTGATGGTGTGTACTTATGAGTGCAGAGGGAGCTGGCAGATATAATTGTGAGGCCACTCTCAATTATCTTAGGCTGATCATAGTGACTGGGAGAGGTTCCTGAGATCTGAAGGAAAAAGAATGTCACTCCTGTCTTTCTTGTCTTCAGGGAGGACAAGAAAGAATATCCAGGCAACTATAGGTCAGTCACCCCTGTCCTGACTCATTAGTTGGGGGGATGGAGTGCACCCACAGCAAACTTGCTAATGAAACCCAGCTGAGTGGTGCTGTTGACACTCCTAAAAGGATGGGATGTAATCCAGAGGAGCCTGGACAAGGCTGAGAAGTAGGCCCATAGGAATCTCATGAGGTTTAACATGGCCAAGTTCTAGGTGCTGCACCTGGGTCAGGACAACCCCCAGTTACAGCACAGGCTGGGGATAAGCAGATGGAGAGCAGCCCTGTGAGAAGGATTTGGGGGTGGTGGTGGGTGAGAGGCTGGACATGACCCAGCCATGGACACTGCCAGCCCAGAAAGCCAAAGGTGTCCTGGGCTGAATCCAAAGCACCGTGGGCAGCAGGGGAGGGAGGGGATTCTGCCCCTCTGCTCTGCTCTGGTGAGAGCCCACCTGGAACCCTGCATCACCTCTGGGGTACCAGCACTGGAAGGACATGAACTGCTGGAATGAGTCTAGAGGAGGGACACCAAGATGAACAATGTGAGGGAAAACTTCTATAAGGAACTTCTATAAGGAAAGAACTGAGAGAACTGGGATTGTTCAGCCTGGAAAGGAGGAGGCTTTGGGGTGACCTAATTGTGACCTTACAGTACCTGAAGGGAGCCTACAAGAAAGACAGAAAGGGACTTTTTACAAGGGCATGTAATGACAGGACAAGAGGGAATGGCTTTAAATTGTCAGAGAGTAGGTTTAGATTGGATGTTAGGAACAAATGCTTTACTGTCAGAGTAGTGAGGCACTGGAACAGGTTGCTCAAAGCAGCTCTTGATGCCTAATCCTTGGGCATATTCCTAATCCTTGGGCTGGACTGGGCTCTGAGCAACCTGATCAAGTGGAAATTGTCCCTGCCCATGGCAAGGAGGATGGAAATAGATGATACTTAGTGTCCCTGTCAACCCTTTCTGTGGTTCTCTGTCTCCTGACATGATAGTGAAACAGCTTTCTGGAAACTATTCCTGGAAGGAAGGTGATTTGGATTAGTCAGTGTAGATATACAAAGAGGAAATCCTGTTTAATGAAGCCAATAACCTTCAGTGATGAAGGTCACTCATTACTCATTTGATACATGAGGGCGTAGCAGTAGATACCGCCTAACTTGTCTTCAGTAAGGCTTTAGATACTCCCATAAAATTAATGGATTAACTGCTGTCATATGGGCTTGATGAGCAGACAGTGTGGCAGATTGAAAACTGGCTGAATGTCTGGGCCCAGAGGGTAGTTATTATTCAATGACAGTAACTAATAGTGCACCCCAGGGGTCCATACTGGGTCCAACATGTTTAATCTTCATTATTTGTCTGGATGATGGAACAGAGTGCACCCACAGCACATTCACTGATGACACCAAACTAGGAGGGGTGGCTGACACACCAGGGTGTCCTTCTGCTTTTTAGTGGGAGTTTGACATCATACAGTTCAGCCAAGGGAAGTGCAAAGTCCTGCATCTGGGGACGAACAGTCAGATGCACTGGTACTTGTTGGAGATCAATTGGTCAAAATAACTTTGTGAGAAAGGACCTAAAGTCCTGGTGGGCAGCAAGTTGAACAAGAGCCATCAACATGCCCTTGTGCCAAAGCAGTTGAGCAGTATCCTGAACTACATTAGGAGGAGTGTTACAAACAGGCTGAGAGAGTGATATTTCTCCTCTATTCAGTACTGGTAAAGTCACACCTGGAGTGCTGGGATGAGCTCTGAGCTTCCCACTACAGCAGAGATACGGAGCTGCTGGTGATAGTAAAAGGGTTTTAAAATCATGGGGATTTAGGGTTAGAAGGAAAATTAAGCTTAGTAAGCCCTGAGAAAATACCCTGGGAATATGTAGGCCTTGTACCTTCTAGAACCTGTGTTGCTAGTACATGATAAATGATATAATTGTTAGATGTGATGATTGTTAAGTAATTAAATATAATTACTGTTTAATCATAAGAATAATCATGAGAAACTATGGTCAGGGGCCTAAGAAAGATAATGAGAAACTCATGCTTGATTAAAGTCAATATATACAGTAGAACAATATAAGTTTAATAATTAATATGTAAGTTATATAATGATAGAATATAAAATACGTTCAGCTCAAAAGCCATGTCGGAGTCAGATTTGGGTCTGTACCCCTGATTCCCAGAGCTCTTAATAAAAGCACCTGCATACAATCATATCCCGTGATTATGTGTGTTCCTAAAAGCTAACAGTGGGAGAGTCTAGAAGGAATTCAAGGATGATTAAGGGTCTGAAGCATCTTTCATATGAAGAAGGTCCAAGAGAACTGGTATGCTTTCTCAGAGAAGGCTCAGGGGGTAATCAGTGTGTTCCAAAATCTGAAGGGAGAGCAAAAAGAAGGAGCCAGCCTCTTCTTGGTGATACCCAGTGAGAGACAAGGGGCACAAACTGAAATGCTTTAATTTTCCTCTGAACATCAAGTAAGACTTTTTTACTGTGTGAGTGATCATGGTGGTAGATTTTCCTGCCTTGGGTATCTTCAGAGGTCATCTGGGCATAGTCCTGACAACCAGCCTGAAGTGGTCTTGTCTCAGCAGGGAGGCTGGACCAGATGTACTCCAGAGATTGCTTCCAACCTCAGCCATTCCAAGATTCTGTGATAGAACGTCATAAAATATTGAAGACGTAAAAGTTCCTACAGGTTGTGTACTGATAACTGAGGGTTGCTGAAAGGTCTCTAAATTATATGAGATACCTGTGTTTAAATGCTGAGCTACTCCTTAGTGACTTGGCAGTAACTTCTACACAGAGCAAACATGTTCCATTCAATGTTGTATCTGTAGATGGAAAGGATCAGGATGTGGATCCTGTTGAAGAGGAAGAATATTTGTCTTAAAGGTGTTGGCTTGTTTGGTGTGTGAAATGATGCATTACAGACATTCCTGTATTTTTATTTTCCCCAGGAATGAACTTTTTAAAGTTGATTTTTTCTGGGGGAGGGGTGTGTGCTTTTGATTCTACTGTTTTGCTGTTTTGTATCCTTGTCAGACCAGATATGTGCTTAGATTTGTGGTGGAAAGGGACACTTTAAAATATATGACCTCAAGTATGAAGGTAGCAAGGATCTGGGAGCCTGAGTACCCTTACAGATCTGAACCTTGCAGCTTGATACTTCAGAGGTGGAGAATAAAATCTGAGTGTCTCTGAGCCAAGTTTTTGGGACTTCATGTTTTTAGGGAGGTCTCCATTAGGAGACTTTGACAGAAGAGTTGAAATCAGGGTTGGTCACTGCTGTCTTTCAGCTGAGAATCTAGGCTTAAGAGTCCAGCTGGAATATGGGGTAGCAAGAAAAAACCCTTCTACTTATGAGAGAAAATTTTTAGGACTGTACTGCTGCTCCCTACAGGCATGCTAGTTTTCCATCCCAGATCACCTGCAATCTTATCCTGCCTGTTTCTGACTATAAGATAAATTATAACAGAAAGTTACTGCAGATACCATTTTACTGGGTTTTCCTCTCTTGAAGAAATGTACACCGCTGTTTGATTTGCCTGTTTTCCTGGAGCAAACTATGATTGTGACAGGGCATCCTTGCTTGCATGACCATTTTTTACTATCCCGAAACCAAAAGGCCAAATTCTGACATAAGAGTTTAAGTGAGGATCTCAGATATGTTTGGTCTGAAATGTGCTATATTCACAACTACAACAGATTGTTGAAAATCCAGGGATAGGAAAACAGCTTGTAAATTACACAGGTTTCCTATATATAAGGGTAAAATAGAAATATTTGTGGGCATCATAGTGAGGGGAATATATTAAAAAAACTCAGGTGTATTTCTTAAGCAAGTTTTCCTTGGAAGGAAAAAAGAGAGAGGCATCTTATTGCAAGTCACTGTTTTTGCTAAATGCAATGGGAGCAACACAGATTGTACTGTGTGAGAGCAGCCCTGAAGGTGAGTTCATACTTTCAGATGAACAGGGGACAAAGCAGGACTTTTTGTTCTTGGCAAATAAGCTGTGCAGCTGGCAGTGTGCTGCAAAGAAAATACAAACCCTGCTTACATACTGAGGCTTTTTTTTTTTTTTTTTTTTAGTTTACCTGATGAATAAGGGAGATGCCTACTTACTTCAGCTCTTTGCTCATCCAAATTATGATGATTAAAAAAAGCAAAGTGCTTTGGCATCAGTGCAGTTCTGTGAGTCAATGTGCCATACTTTAATGCTTTTACTTCAAGAGCAAAAGAGAGACAGGAAGGCTCTGGAGGAAATTCTAGCTTATATTTTGTTTTAATTGAGTTTTTACTCCAAGTGAGGACCCTAGCAGATTCCTTTGTTTGGGTGAAGCCAACAATCAGCTTAGAGGGAGAATTTAGGAAAAAAGTTGTAGTGTACAAGTGATATCTCTTTCAAAACTTCTGCAGTGACATTCACTGCTGTACAGACCCTCTGCACAGAGAGTCTTAAGGTAAATTCCCCTCTAAGCCTTCAAAGCAGAATCTTTTCCCAGTGCTTCAAGTTGTCCATCTTCATAAATGTCACACATGCTTCTAGAAAGCACAAGAAAGTATGTTCAAAAATTTCCTACATTAAACCTATTGAAAGTTTTAATGCTTCATATGTGTTGCAATTATCTGTATATTGGCTTGCTGGTATATGAAAGGTTTTTGAAAATATTCTGTTCTGAATGTTCTACATCAGTTACCCACAAAAAGCCAAACTGAAATTCTTCATAAATCAGGAAAATCGCCACTGAGATATTACACTGCAATATTGTAGGCTGAAATAGATTTTTTTTTTTTGAGGAAGTTATGTACAATAAAGAAAGTTAGACGTGCTGAAAACTGTAAAAGGCCTAGCTGGATTCTTCTCAGCCTAGTCTGAAAACCACCTTTGGCAGGCAGGACTTGGTGGATTTTAACTTAGGAAGGCCAGTTTTTAAAGGTACTTTGGCACTTAAAATGTATGAAAACACCACAGAGAATTTTGAAAATGCATTGGAAGGGGATAAGATTCAGAACTCCCTTTCCCTTCATTATCTAACCAACTGGGGTCTAACTCAACCAGCACCTTTCTCCACTGATATGTGGACCACTGTTTGAGAAGCCAACAGTGTGATGTCCAATTTTTCCTGGAAGGGGAGTGATGCCTGAAACATCCTTTCTGAGGCTGTTGAGAAACTAAGAGTGCAATCATTCTTGACTTCATCCCTGGCTGAAAGTAGGGAAAGTATTAGCAAACCTGCAGGATGCCTGGCCAGACTTTGGGATTTGGCACCACCTGTGCAGACTCTTGCCTCTTTTTTTATGTCCGAAGTCTTCCAGGGGTTCCACAGGATGGCACAATAGGAGGCAGAGCGTGGTGAACAGCATGTTTTCTCCTTCCTTGTTCCCTTTAGGTCACATAGTTGTTTTAACAAAGAGGCACACTTCTTACTCCAAGCCACAACTCCACCCTCTGGAGCATGGAGTCCCACAGGAGTACTCTGCTTAGCAAACTATTGCAGAGTGTTCTGCAGCCAGTCTAATGGCTTGGAATAAAAATGTCTGTTTGTGCTTTTGCTTCCAGTGTGTGAGTCTTTGTTTGAGCCTTTGTTTGAGCCTCAGATCTCAAGAGCACTCAGTTCTCTCAGTGAAGGGGCAGCAAAGAATAAGTTGCATGGTAAACATCTGCTGTCAGGGAAGGAAAGATGTAACGCATATGTGAGAATGGCATACATAGAACTAAACAACTCAAGATTGCCAGTATTTAGCTAAAATCTGTGGCGTATTATACCTGGCATAAACCTTGAAAACACAGATAAGAATGAGTCAAAAACAGCTTACAGAGCATACCTCAAACATTCAGGAGAGAGCAGATCAAAGTAAGAAAATCTAAAATACATGGCATCAAAATCTTCCATTGTCTTTTTAGTGAATAAGAAAAAAAAAATAAAGTATCTGGGACTCTCTCCTCTCTCTCCATATTCCATTGCTCTCCTTCATTTCATTTGTGCTTTGTTCTTTTTTTAGAAAGCAAATTTCCTGAGACTGGGAGGACCCTATGACCTAAACAGACTATCAAGACCTGTGCTGTACCTTGGGAGTCTGCATGCCTTCAGTTGCAGGAGCAAGGGAGTCCTTCAGTTATTTTTTTAATCAGCTAAGCTGAGGGACAGTGAGGAAGGCCATGGGCACTTTACCATGGTCTTTTGCAAAAAAGATTGCTCTGAAAACTGCTGTTTGATAACTTAGGGTGGGGACTTCCCTGTCAGAACAAAATATTCTGAACTAGTGTGAACTACAACTGGTGCAAATCAGCAGGGTGGGGGTACTTGTGTGGTGTCTCTCTGAAGCTGCATGGTATGTTTTATTTAGGTCTTGCCAAGTAAACTGTGCTGGGATGTAAGAAGTCAAGGCAAAGCTAAGTGTGCAAGGACTGAGGAGAGCTGTAGACAAGTGTTCAGAATTCATCTACAGCATCAGGGAAGGGACCAGAAAGAAATGACTTGAAGTAGAGAAAGCCAAGACCTCTTTACATTGGGTACCTCTTTCTCAACATGTCTGAACACAGATCAGTGCAGGCCAGTTTGGTCTTCCTGGAAGAGTTCACACAGCTACTGGGTCTCCCTGCAATGAGGACAGCATTTGAAACCAACATGAGGATCATGACCCATCAAGGTAAGCATGGCCTCCTCAGAAAGTCAGAGAACAGATTATGGACAGAAAGCCAGGTATACAAGGGAAGCTGTAGGCAGCTTTACCTGAATCAAGCTGAGTCTTTCACATTTGAGACATCTGGGGTGGGTTAGGTGAGTTGTCTTCTAAGGACAGGTGCCAAGAAGCGTGGTATTGTCCGTGCTAGAGGTCTAAATGCCAGTCCCATTGTACTTGATCTTAATTTGGACTTTAAGAAAGTGTCAAAATGAATGAGTAGCTCTTGGGCCTGGGATTTGAGAAATCTTCTCTGAAGGTAAGGAGAAAGGTAAGACCTAAATAGACTCAAAATAATTTAAAAAGCCTAAAGTCAATCTGACAGGGATTAGCATTTCTGTGATCCTGGTATTCTCTTTGCATCCCTGGGTGACTAATCCTCATTTCCTTCCCATATATTTCAGTCCTGACTGAAACAAATGCTAACCTTCAAGGCAAAATTGGAATCCATATGCTGGACCTTTGGTTCTCTGGTGTATGCCCTTCTGATATTGAAAAGACATCATGCACTCCAGGTGTACAACTGCTCACTGACAGAATGGTGAGACTCACAGCCTAGTATGCTGCGAGGTGCAGCTTGTTATGGGGCTGCCTACTGAGAGACAACTAACCCAAATATTTTACCACTGCTCCTTTCATCTGCCAGTCCAAGATTTTGTTCCAACTCGACCTGCAAGCATTGCATAACACAAAGACTTCAGTGACACTTGTTCAAGACTTGGAGGGCACTTCAGTGTGAAGCAATGTGTGCTTTAAACTTATGGGCTAGGTATTCTTTCTTCAGTGCCTTTCTTCTCTTTCCAGGACAGTTAATGAGCAAAGCAGTGATGGAACTGTATATGTAAGTGATAAATTCAGCACTCATAAGTTGTCGGGATCTGAGGTATTGATGATTTTGAGATTGTAGAAAGTCTCTGTCTGTCAGCCCCATTTGCAAAGAAAAAGTCATAATTGGTCTGTGATGGTTTCAAGGTTGTTTATTCTGTTTATCTCTAACATGTTCTGCTGCCCTGCCCAGCTCTGTCCTGCAGGGCAGCGTGTGGGGCTCTGCCCTCAGTGGGATGTGACAAACATTAAATACCAGAAACTCCCTGGGCTGGATTTACAAGAACGTGCCAATATCTGTCACCTACGTTGGACAGTGTGTCCCCAGCCTGAACCAACAGAAAAATGCCAACACCACAGTGAAACATGGAGGGCATGAAGAAGGAGAAAAAGGATGAGACACACCCAATTTCCTTCATCTTGTCCCCGTTGAACCCCTCATCTAGAATCCTAAAATTTTACTTTTTCACCCTTGCCACACTTAATTATTACTTTTATCAAACACTCAGAGCTTGTAATTCATCCTGTAAGATTTAAAACTCCTTTCCATGGACAGAGATCACAGATAGTGTCTCTGGGGCTCTGTCCAGGGGGGTTCCTGACCCCTGCCAGGGTCCCAGACCTGCCAGGGCAGCCAGAGGGAAGCCCTGCATTCCCACAACAAGTAAATTAGATTTGCAAACAGGAACTGCCACTTCTAAGAAAGCAGAGTAATTAATGAAAAATCTGCACCCAAGCCTGTGGAGACACATGCAGCCTTAACACATGCTAAAACTAATATATTAAGGCAAAAAATGGTTTTCTCCTCCAAAAAAATTGTTTTTCTTTATGTTTTCAGATGTTTCTTTATATCTACTTTTTTTTTGGTATTGATTAGTTGATCCCATTTGTAAGTGTAGAGCTATATTTGTTTTACAGTCTGGGTTTTACTAGTCTCGTATTTCTGAAGATGAAGATGATGGTGTCCCGTGGTGCAGGGTACTGACAGGAAATTCAGGGCCCTGTTCCTACCTCAGACAGCAATCATATTCAGTATTAGTGCTACTGTCATGGGGATAGGCCAGATGTGAAGAGGAGAGAATGAAATAACATATGGACATTGGCAGGAGACCATATGGACAATGGTCAGTTGTTTAAAAAGAATGTGAAAGGGTTCCAAATGTTATGTTCTGCACATTCATTCCTGCCTCTGAGCAGTGTTCAGCTATTGGGGCTACTGTGACTGTAGGAATCTTTCCACTTGCTATCCTTCATCTTAGAGCAGTCAATTATTGAACTTCTTTAGTTAAAAATAAACGTGCTACAGTAATTCTGATAACACCATCTGGTTTAAACAAGGAGACTAAAAGATCTTTCTCAAGATACTAATGAAAATTTTCTATGCCAGACAGACTTGTCTGATCTTTATAAGTCATTATTTCTGTGCAAATATTTGTGTTAAAAGTTTAACTGTAATTTCTGGATCTTTGTCATCTCCTTCCTGTCTGCACAGAGAGATGAGGCAGTGCCAGGCCTGTGATATGCAGCTGTGCCAGCCTGCAGGCAGCAGTTCCCTCTCACATCCTGTACCTGAGCTGGGCTTTGGAGGACAGCAGCTCCTCTCTCATGCCAAGCAGAGCAGAGATAAGGGTCATATGCATCAGCAGGCTGGCTCTGATACAGAATATTCAGGTTGCCATGTCCTGTCTAAAGGCAGAAATGTTGAGTGTTTCTTTTTTGCCACGTTGGCTGAATCACATCTTGGTAAGGTATTCAGAGCTGGCTGAGGCTATATCATTAAAGCTCCAGTGCATCTATTTTCTCTTTTTGTCTATTTTCTTCTATTCCTGTATATTTCCATTTGCCATTTCATGAGATTTTTTTTATTCAGACTATTTATTCACATTTGCACTCTCACTGTAGTCCTTTGTATTCTCACTACAGGTCCTTTGAGGTTCCCATAGTATTTTGGGGAATTAGCAGGTTGGAGTCCTGATTCCAGAGCAAGAAATTTATTTTTAGCTTGCAGACTTGTATAAAACCCGCCACAGTTGTCCTGAGATTGGTGAACTTTACTAGAAATGGAGTATTTCATAGTGAAATGACTACTCATCCTCAAAGCTCGACAGAGATTTTTATTTTGATATACCAGCCAATCTTATAGATGTTCCCATTTTTTGTTGACCAACACATCTCACAGACCAAATAAAAATTTCTGTCTTTCTGACCAGCCAGTGCCCATTAAGAGTTTTCTCCAGGGATAAAGTAAAGTCAAAAGCACAGCATGGCTTTCCTTTTTTGTGAGTTAAATATTCAGCTGAACTAGAATAATGAATCCTGAAAAAGATATATTTTTTTTTTCTTGGAACACCTTGGGAGAAAAGCAAAAACTCCTTTCTTGCAGACCATATAGATTTCCATTTGAACAAACTACTTTTTTTTTCTTTACTCAGGAAGGAAAAGAAAAGTCAGTCAAATATTTTTGTTTCATTTGACTTTTCAGATGAGGCTTAAAGAAAACATTCACAAGGTCCTTCTGGGAACAGCTCCTAAAATCCTGCCTGACATGGCAAATCTAAATGTGTCTTGTTGAACTATATTCTAGTCTCTGTAAATTCAGGGATGCTGATGTGATATAAAAAGCTGTCTCTCAACAATGAAAAGAATCATGTGTAATTATCCCAACCAAACCTTTGCAGTTATTTAATGTGATTTGCTGTTCAGCAGAATAAACTACCAAATGAGACAGTGGGACGTCAGAGGAAATTCCAGTGGTTGAGACTGTTCAGAAAAATGATGCATTATTACAGGGCAAGGATACCCCCATGGGACTTTTCTTCCTCCTCCTGTAGTCAAATCCTGGCTAAGCACTGTTACAATTTCACATCTAGCAACCAGAATTTTTGAGGGAAAATAGGTGGGCTTTTTATTTTTAGGTGGACCAGGTTGGCTCGGCTCATTGTGGTTGCTCCAGAGGAGGAATGGTGTGGTGGATTGAAGGAATGAGTAGCATGAGGAGGCAGTGCCAAAGGCATAAAAAGGTCCACTGTTATTGCTGTATCTGAGAAAAAGTACAGCAAACACCTTGGTATTCCTCCAAGCAGTGCTTCTTGCTCCTACAGTGGAAATTCTGCAGATGTGCAGCCTTGTGACAATCTCAAAGCCAGTCCTGCAAGTGCTGGCTGAACAGCACACCTTTGTAAACTGAAGCACTGTGTCAGTAACAGCATTCTGCCAAATTCCCATTTCTTCTAGTCTAATAGGAATCTTGTCTTGAGAGTTTTTTACCTTCTGACAAGCCTGGGATATTTTAACACAGGAGTTTCAGTGTACTTTATGATCCTTTAGTGTTTTGGTTTGTGTTTCAGATGCTTCAAGAACATTCACTACCTGTATTAATTAGAGAATAAGTACGACGAAATACTGTATTGCTCAGAATTTGTGAATAGGTCTGTTGTAGTCTGTTGTTCAGAAAAGGGAAAACTTTTCAAACACTCTGAAAAGGACATTTAAACTGTGCTTTATTATCATGTTCTGTTTAAAGGGTACAGCAAAATTTCGCCTAGAAACCTTTATCTATAAACTGATAGTCAGGTGACAGAGTTCCCTGGTGGAAGTTAACTTTCAGTGCTTACTAAAGAAATTGAGCAAACCTGTGTGTCTCTAATCTCCAGGAGTTCAGAAAGCATCAGTTATTTTGTGAAGTAGTGTTAAATTCTTTGCTTTGAAAAGTATTTTCAGTTTTTTACATTGAAAAGCTACTGACATTTACTTAAAATCTTAAATCAATGTATTTTACCTTCTTACTGTTTTTTTTTTTTTTTTTTTTTTTTTGAGTCTTTTGTATACCCTGATTTTTCAAGATTTTCTCTGCCACTCTGAAGACCAGAATCTTAATGTTTTTATTAATAAGGAGGAAGTCAGATAATGTGTCTGCACTAGTTGGGACTTAAGGCAAAACCAGAGTACTTGCCAGTATAGTTAATTGAATCCTGTCTTCAAACTGTAACAACTGTGTTTGAGGCTCCACATCAGTCTCCTGGAATGGTCTGAGTTATCTACTCAATGTGCCTCAGAGGTTGGTTGTATAAATCACAAATCAAAGCAACTCTGCACAGAGCACTCCTTTTTATATATGGGGCAGACATTCCTGTTTGACTGTGGTAAAAACCAACCAAACCCTGACACATTCCCAGCACTGAAGAGAAAGATGAAATTACCTTGTTATTAATCTGCAGGGAAATTGGACAATAGTGTCAACTTTCTCTCATTCATTTTCACCCCAGTTGAGAGAGAAATCCCTTCCTCTAATTGGAGTCTCATTCCTATAATTCCTCTGTTATTATCCCCTGGGTACTATGTTGGTGCAGATATAGTAGGGATGGTAGGCAGAGACTTGTGGTGTTATAGAAGAAGGATTAGACTCTTTGGTATTTACTTCAGTCTTTCATTCCTACTACATTCTTCAGTGACAACCTCATTCATCCTAAATTCAGTTTAGAGGGAATGGGAATGGGCCGTTCCCAGGAAGATAAGTGGGATTCCCTCCAAAATGTTTTGCAAGGTGTGTGTGAGAAATTTGCAGACAAGTCCAGTGAAACATAAATGAGATTTTTTTGGTGTCTCCAGTGCTGCAATGTATTTTTTAAAATGCTTGTAACAGAAATCTGTTGTTGTTCTACTGGATGCAATAACTATGAATAACTGAGATTGGATCTGAAGCCACTATAATCACATGCACCTTAAGAAATCCATTATTTTGCTAAATCAAATTGGTATGTTTGGTGGCCTAAGTTTTCACTAGGTAGGAAATGAGATACCTTTGTTGGTGGCCTTTTTTTTCTTCTGACAGACCACAGAGCACAACTTCATAGAACATTTTCATTGGAGTAATACCCTCTGGGAAATAAAATTTTAAAGGAGGTAAAATGATCCACTAAATTGGAATAGTTTCAATAAAGTTTATCTGAGAAAAACCCAAATATAAATAAAAATTGATCCTAAAAGCTGTACTTTTCCAGTAAATAATAATAATAAAATAAATATAAATATAAATAAAATAAATATAAAATAATAATAAAATAAAAACTTGACTCAGTTTATTTCACTAAATTAAGTTGAAGAAATAAGAGCAAGTTGGATATCTTTTATCTCAATTTGAGATGAATATATGAATATGAAATATGAATTATCAAGCATTTTCCAAGGTTTTCTTTTTGTTGTAGCTCTGAGTCAGTATATAGTGTAACCTGAAAATCCATCTGCTTCCCTAGAAATGAAGGTCTAGTGGAATACTTCATCATACAACACTTAGAATAACAGCAAGGTTGCAACAACTGTCTCATGTTGCAAGACATACTTAGCAGAGAATTAATTTTTAAACCCTGGAAGGCTAAGTCCTCTGAGTAAGGAAAGAAACACTCAAGCAAAGCTTTATTTTCCTTTCTTCCCTTCTTTCTATGCTTTCATAGCATCAAATATTTCCTTTTTTTTTTGAAATCCATTCACAATATCGTGCAGTAGCACACAGCATAATATTTCCAACTAACTACTCATGTAGAAAATGAGGCTGCCATTGATTATGTTGTTGAGCTGAAAGCAGGCAGGCTGGACAGCGATGGCAGTGATGCTAACCTGATGGGTCTGTCATGCTGGTAGAGCCTGGGCAGTACTTCTCAAGTGGCACTGGGGTCATCTTTTGAGCCTGATCTTGACAACCATGAGTCCTGGATGGTCACGCTTGTCCCTAGCAGAGCTTTTCTGATGTTTGACACCTATGTGTTGAAGCTGGAGCTTGCAGGCTTCTTCAAGTGATTACAAAAGTCCAAAGGTTGAAGATCAAATTAAACCCAGTAGAGATATCATCACAACATGGGTAGCAGACTTCAGGCTGTGCAAGGGGATTGATTTGGAGCCTGCAGCTGATGTTCTTTGGTGAATATCAGGGAATGTTGGCTGACAGCCTGCACCTTCTTATGCATAAATAATTTTCAGATACAGAAACTGAGTTGGTTTTGTATGGGCTAAAAAGTATTTTTTCCCTCCTTTTTTCCAAAAAAGCACCATATTTCTAATATGAAAAATCAAGGCAGAATTTGCAAGGGAAAATATCTGGAACAGACCCAGAGAAAAGCTAACCTCTGTAGACAGGACATCAGCTTTTATCCAGATGGACCAGTCAGAAAAAAGACAAGGCTCATTTCATTTTTTGATGGACAGTTATCTTGTCATATGACAATTTCAACCTACTTAGGAGGTGCCACCTGAAATCTTTTGAGGAGTCCTAAGAGAGTGAAATCCCTGAACTTTCATTGGATTTTATCTTATTCCTCTTTTTGAAGAGAATATTGGGATTCTTTCAAAGCACCTGTTCTCCTTTGTTGCCTAAACTTTTTTTATAAACTGGTGCCATGAAATACTGATATTTTAAAAAGAAAATATGTTCAAAAGTAGGTAATGATTTTATTTTTCTTTGTCTTATTTTCAGTGATACTTTATTCCTTTTTTGCTTCCTGTAGTTTATTTCTCCTACTCAGCAGGCAACTCTGTTTGCTATTACAGATTTGCTTGAGAAATGTGACTAAAATCTGGGGGTGTTTTTTTTAAGGCAAGAGGTGGCATTCAGTTGTACTCAATATTGTAGAGAATGCCTCAAGTAATTTGTGTGTGCCTTGTAACAGATAAAACCATGAGGTGTGTGCAGAGAGTATGGCAGTATCACATGCACTGTGCTGTCATTGTAATTGAACTGGCTCAACTGGTCTATGAGAGCCTAGTGTAAATACTAGGCATTATCAATACCATCAACCACTCCTAATCTGATGAAAATAGGAGAGTGAAAAATAGGGAAGCAGACCTATGGAAGCCAGCATGCTATCTGAATTTTCCTACACAAGGAGAAAGGAAAAAACAGTGATGCTTCCAACAAGGGCATTTCTTACTCTGCCCCTCTCTGAATCCAGTGTCACTCTTTTTTAACCCTGCTGGTACCACCAAAGATAGGGGTTACTGCTCACAAAATGTTTCTTTCTGGGTGAAAGGCAGTGGGGGTGTGGTGGTCAGAGGGGATCTAAGCCTACTTCAGTTTAGCAAGCATGAAGAAATTGCATAAGTGCCTGGGTGCTGCTCTGGTTTTCTGATGTTGGGGTGTGGTTTAGAGGGAGTGGTACTCATCTGGGGTCACATAATCATCATGGACACATAAACAAACACATGCCATGGGGACAGGGGGGGATTGATGGAACTTGTTCAGAGTCAAAGACCTTAAAAGTTGAGGGGATTCATCAGTTTGCCAAGGTTTTGGTCTGAGAAATGCTAGACTTCTGGGGAGTTGCTGTCAGCAAACTTCTGTAGTGTCAACTAGAGTTAAGAGGGAGCACTTTCAGGGAGTCCTTTGCTCCTCTCTGAACTTAAAGTATTTTGAGGGGTAGTTCTAGCAAAATGGGACAGTTTGCTTGCAAATTTGCTAATGTCCTTTTCTGTTTGTTGCTATGAGTCAATATATTTTTTGGTTTTGATAAAGTTGAAATTTCTATTTGTTTTGGGAAGCTGACTTCCTGCCCAGCTCCCACCTTAGCCTTTCAAACAATCTTGAGGGGGAGTGCTCAGAAAGGACATTCAGCCCACTTAGTTCTGATCAGAAACTTTCTCTTCTCTGCCAGCTGTGACAAATCTTATCTGGTTTATTTGCTTTTTTTTTTTTTTTAATTTATTTATGTTTTTTGAGAAAGCAGCGTTGTTCTCCAAACTGGACTTGAGATTTTCTTAAAAATTCACATTATTTGTGAAACCAGTTGCAGACAGATGAATGTTGCTGTTTTAGGGGATTCTGTGTGTGCATCTTAGTTCTGTGCTGGAGAAAAGTGTTTCTCTTCCCTTCGAATGTAAGCTATTTGAGAACATTAAACAACACCAGGATTAGAGAACTGGGGTGGGGAGCCACAGGAAATGTCTGTAGATGAACTTTTAAATTGTAGAGAAGAGACTCCTGGGTGTGACAGAGCAGCTTATGGGACACTGGGAGAGGTGTAAGGCACTTCAGACAGTGAAGGAAAAGTAAGACTCACTCTGTTCCTGTGAGTTAGAATCCTCCCTTGACACACTGAGTCTGGGGATGTCTCATTTGGCTTGCAACCAGAAGGAGCAAGCAAGTAATCCTCATTTCTGCAGCCAAGAGAAGCAGGCAGGTTCAGCTTTCACCAGCTCTGGGGAAATGCCAAGACAAAGTGGGTACAGAAATCAGACAGCTCAGGCCAGTTCAGAGCCACCCCCTTCCTTGGGTTTCCTGCTGTTGTAGAAGAGGTGTATGAAAAAGCGAGTCTGGGCAGGACACCTTCATCCTTCCATCATCCCAAAGATCTGCCCTGAACATTACTTGGACCATGGCCTTTAACAAACTACGTAATGGCTAGACTGGGCTTCAAGGCAGTTCTGGTCACCACCCTTTTCTGACAGCCACACTCTCTGATGGAGTCAGAAAACTGGAACAAAAGTGTCACCCACCCTAGACAGGGACACATTCTCACCCACAGCCCAGGCAGTTTCTGGGAAAGGTAGAGCTGTGCATGGAGTCCTGGCTTGGGAGGTATATAAGGGTGAGGGGCAGTGAAGCAAGGAGGAACAGAGAGATGTGATTTAGGGCCTGGCTGATGTGAGTGATTTTGGTTAATACTCCCATTTCTTATTCCATGTATTCTTTGTGTCTCCTTTGGAAATTGAGTTACCTTCCCCCCCACATCCCTTCTATTTCTAATGGAAATACTTGTCAAAGCTCTAGGTTTTAGCAAGGTACTTCAGTTATACAAGACAAACATATACTGACAGAGGCTGTAGGTAAATAAAGCTCTGGAGTGAAAGGCTGAGCTGATCCAAACTTGGGAAATTGAATCTAGACTGGCTCCTATTAGGTGACAATTTGGTTCTAAATGTTGTTTCATTAGGAATGTCAGTCTTATATTTTGGGTTCTTCTGCCTCCTTATGCTTTGTTATTTAGCATAGTAGTCACCTCTGATCTCCCATGGTTTTTGGTCTACAAAATAAGGTTTACAGCTGTGGAACTAAACTGTTGTCAGAAAAAGAGGATTCCCTCTACGTGCCAGTGTCAGTCACCTTTAGCTTCTCACATAACAGAATCCAGAAACAGCTTGTGTTCAGGCTTGTGGTCATTCACCACAGAGGCTAATTCTACCATCAACACTAACTGAGTGCCATTTTGAAATCTGCTTGGTACAAATAAAATTATGATTGCAAAGATGCTGCACTGCATACCATTATGCTTATTTTGTCAGAGTGTTGTTCTTTGAGTGACAGGCATCTCTAAAATGTTGCAACCCATTCATTCCCAAGAATATGGAAGGATTCTGGGAGCCCTTGTTATCATACTTGACATAAGGAGAGGATGTTTTACAGTTAAAGAAGGATCTATTGAAAGAAGATGGTAGGTCATGGGCAAGGAATGGTGGATTGACAGTATCAGGTGCACCTTGTGACACCTTCAGCAAGAGTCACTTGAAATGGCAGGACTCTGGGCAGCAATTGGACCTTTTTCTCCGTGGCCTAGACAGGCTGGTACAGTGGCTGGATCCGGGCTTGAGGAGATGCAGCTTGTGTCCCTGTGAGGAAGAGGCCAGCCTCAGGAAGAGCACGGCTGCAGCTTGTCTGGGTGAGGATGGCACAGCCCGTGCTGTGATGGGAAGTGCAAGCACACACACGGCACTGAGCAATGCTGACAGCGAGGCTGCAGCCTCCTAAACTGTGTCTGGATTTCCAGCTTATCTGCTGATCACCTGCTTGAACCCCCATTCTCTAAACTAAGGTTAACATTTACCCCACTTTGAGATCCAGTGGTCTCTGGGAATCCCTCCAGCCCATTCCTATATCATAAGCAGCTCTCTTTCCTTGGAAGGCCTTATTCCTTTCCAGTTCACCTTCACTTCTCATCAAGTGGTCACAGCCCTTTTATCTTGTAGGGCAAGAAAACAAAGGAGGCTTAGTAAAAGAAGAACAAAGACTGCTTGGTTAAAGAAAAGAAGCCAGGGAAGAGATGTCACAAAGTTTCTAAAATGTAACAGATAGAAACTCAGTAATTTGCAATAAACTACAACAAAAACTTCTGAAAGAAATGGTCTGATGCTTGAATAATTTATTCTATTGGCTGTCTAGAGGCATGTTATTTTAAGCTGATGGTAGAAATATTATTAAAAGTGTATGCCTTACAATAAATATTTCTGGCCTATCACTGTCTGAGAATTGTGCTTTGTGCTGCAATATGCTGCAAAATGGCACTGTCTTAACAGGGATCTGAATTCTCTAGGACTATTCTGGACCTGTGGTGCATTTACAACTGAACCAGTGTATTCCCAACCAAACTGAAGGGTGAATTTCAAGAATTGTTGAGGATGTCCTTCTTGCTGTGTGCTAAGGAATGATTGCAGGTCAGCCTTGAGAGCAGTTGGGGAAAAATAAACAAAAAACCCAAATAAGCAAGCAAGCAAGCAAACAAACAAAACTCTGATCTATTTATCTTTCTATTATCTATCTATGTATGTATGTATCTATCTATGTATCTATCTATCTATCTAATATATATATTTATATATATAGGATGTGGAATAACATAATTAAATTAGAAAGCATTCATAAAAACTGTTTATTATGTATCACAAGGGAGCAAGCGTATAGAATTCAAGAAAGAAAGCTTATGCAATTTTTTATGTGGTGAAGGCTAACTGTCTGTGGTATGAAGTAAAGGAATTGTATAACCTTGAAAACTGGAAGCAAGTGGGTAATTCTTTAAAGACTCATCAATCAGAGAACCATGAGGTTAATCCTGATAAATTTATTACATGGCAAATTGTTTATTTTGCACTACAATCTTTTCATGATTTGGATGAAATTGATCGGCCCACAGTACATCTGTCAGCAGATACTTCTTCCGAGTCAACATCACCACTTTTGTGTCATGATCCAGTAGTTTTGCAAATGAAGGAGGGAATTAATGAGGAGGAACCAGAGGGTGATTCCATAAATGAAAGACTATAATTTGAAGCTACTGTAAAACCACAGGCAATGAAAGCTATGGCTGCACCACCATCTAGTGACACAAAACTGCTAAAACAGCAATTAAACCTCTGTCCTGTGGGACTGATAATGAAGCTTTGCTGTTCTCTGAGCCACCTTTGAGATACTTGTGAAAAACAAGTGATCGATCAAGGGGATGTTGAACTGCTCAATTTATCACAACAAGCATCCTTGTAATGAAATTTCTTATGATATGGCTCAGGAGTTAAAGAAGTCTATAAGTGAAAAAGGTCTCCAATCTTCCTATATGATGGGACTTGCAGAATCTATTGCAGAAAGCTGTATAATGATACCTGCTAATTGGAAAGCTTTATTTAGATTTCTTATGACACCAGGACAGTATTCAATTGACTGGTCTGAATACCAAAATGTATATTAAGAACAGGCACTGACAAATATGAACACTCATAATGCTGAAATAACAAGAGATCCCCTGGCAGGGATGGGAGCTCAGGCATCTATAAGGGATCAAATAAGAATGCCCCCAGAAACATTTAAGCAAGTGAGGGGGCTCATTTTGAAAGCTCTGAGAAGAGTGCCAGATGTTAATAAGACTGAGCCTGGGCTTTTCACCATAAGGCAAGGACTCTGAGAGCATTACATCACTTTTATTGCTTGTTTGCAAACAGCTGTGAACAGGCAAGTTGAATTACAAGCTACAGCAGAAGCTTTATTGAAATCCTTAGCCTATGAAAATGCTAATACTGACTGTCAAAAGGCAATTGGACCAATCAGAAACAAACCTGATATTTACAATAACTGACTTTATCAAGACCTGTGCACATATTGGTACAGAACAATACAGAGCAGATCTGTTGGCAGCTGCTTTGGCTCAACAGCTACAAGTGGCTTGGGCAGCAATTAAATTCTTTGACTGTGGAGAGGAAGGTCATGTGAGGAAGCAGTGCCCAAAGAAAGAGCAAAGGAATTAAAACCTGTGGCTGCTGATGCTCTGACAATGATGGCAACAATTCTGAATCAAATTACACAAACAAAGTTGTCACATGACGTTTATCACCAGAATGCAAAAACTTTAAGTAAACAATTTAATCTTTATTTTTTTTTCAAGCTAAACAAATTGTTCATTCTTGCCCTGATTGTTTGGCTTAACACCTTTACCTACTACAATAAGTACAAATGAAAAAAAAATTAAGTGCCAATGAAATTTGACAGATGGATGTTACACACATTTCCTCTTTTAGCACCTTAAAATATGTGCATGTATCAGTTGACACATATTCCAAATTTTTGTTGCCTCCACTCATAAGGAGAAAAAGGGAAGAGATGCCATTAGCACATGTGAACTGTTGCTACTTTGAAAGTCCGTAAAGTAGTGAAAACTGATAATGGTGCAGCATATGTTTCACAATTAATGAAAACCTTTTTTCATTGTTGGGGTGACATCACTTATCTGGTGTACCTCATTCCTCAGCAGGTCAAGCTGCTGTGGAATGAACACATGCCATTTTAAAGAACACACTTCTTAAAGACAAAAGGAGGGATCCCCTTAGTCTAACATCTCAGAAACAATTGGACAAAGAAACATTTGTTTTAAATTCCTTAAATATTTCCAGATTTGATAACAAAACAGCAAGTGAAAAAAGGTGTTCCCATGATGCTAAAGACTTGCAGAGCAGACAATGGCTAGGCCCTGTGCTTTTGCTAACAAGGGGGTGAGGTTTTGGTTGTGTTTCTCTATCCACAGGAGCTCATTGGCTACCTGCAAAGAACATCAAACCTATTGTAGAAGGGATGAAGACTTGAAGGCATCACAATTTTAGTTTGGTAATCAGCTACTATGGGTTAAGTCCAAACATATGAAGCCTTTTTTGTCATTCTCAGTGAATTTTTGAGGATGTTGAATGGGGCATGGTTCCCACAACCAAAGACCAATTTTTTAGCTCACATTAGCCACAGCAATTAACCAATCTACCCTTTGTATATCCATGACCAGTCCTAGTGATCCATTTCAATCATGTCTGGCTGGCATTCCTTTGTTGGAGGACAAACAGAACAAATTATACAGTTCCAGTGATTGTACTCCAGGTAAGGGTAGATCATCGTGGTGTTTGGGATCAGGGCAGTCTAATGCTGGCCAGTCTGTGGGATGATACCTGGCAATACTGATAGAGGCATGAGAAAAGTAACTTCCCTGCTCTCTCACTGCAGCCTCAAGAGCTAGATGTACCAGGCTCTATAAATGCTCCTGTATATTTTTACCTTAATTATGCTAATGATTCAAAAGGAGAAAACACAGGGGTTGACCTAAGTGGAACTGGCATTTATTGTAATGCTTCTGCCTGGTGTAGTCTTACTCCTCCCTCATATGTTACCAAAAAAATCAATGCAATAAGTCTGCCTGAAAACATATTTCTACTATGTGATGACAGGGCATGGAAAGGCATTCCAGGAAAAGCAGAAGGTCCATGTGCTTTTGGTCATTTTACCATGATTCATCCCAGTCTTGAAACTCTAACTAATTCGATACTATGACATAGTTGAAATAAATGTGATGCTGATATTTAGTCCTGACTGTACTCTGAGGCCAAACTCTGAAACCCTACAAAAAGATTTTTTAGTTGTTTAGTTGCCTCAGTTGATACTTGTGGCATGCCTTGAACCCAATTAATAAACTAGGTTGTTGCCTTGCAAAAGAGAGTAATGCTACTAGTAATGCTTTAACAGGATTGTTAACAGATGTTTATTCTGCACATCATGAAATACTGGAAAACAGACCAATAATACTTATTATTTTTAGCTCATGGACACAGATGTGAAGACTGAGGGAATGTGCTGTGCGAACCTGAGTGACCATTGTTAATCTATTCACAGAATAGATGGAATTCACAGAAATTGATGGAACTCTCTGGAGAACTGCAGAAAAGCCAGGGATGGGATCCTTTTAACTTGTTTTCTTGGCTGGGAAGTTTCAATTTTGGACCTTAGGTTAAATGTGTAGTTGCCATAGCAATAATGAGACCTGTAGATTTTTTGATGATTGTGCTGTGTTTGCCATGCATCTTTTCTTATATTCAACAGCTTAGCAATCAAAATGTAAAGTAAGTAATGCTACACACACATTAATGTTTTTGCAACAGTTAAAAAATAAAATAGGGGCATACTTTGGGTGAGAAAACAAAAGAGGCTTAGTAAAAGAAGAGCAAACGCTGCTTGGTTAAATAAAGAAGTGTATTCCACTGAGGCAGAGAAAAGATGTAACAAACTTTCTAAAATATAACAGAACCACAGTAGTTTGCAATAAGCTATAACAAAATGCTTGTTTTAAAAAGAATGGTCTGATTCTTGAATAATTTATTCTATTTGCTATATAAAGGCATGTTATTTTAATCTGATGGTAAAAATATTATAAAAAGTGAGTGGATGCTTTTCTAACAAATGTTTCTGTCCTTATCATTGTGTGGGGACTGTGTTTTGCATGCTGATATGCTGCAGTATCTGCTTGCAGCAGGTGCAGAAGTCCCTGAATTGCCTGTTTCTTGTTCTCTTTAGCAGAGACAACATGAGCACAGCTGAATTTCAAAACTAGAATTACCGATTATGGTTACTGTGCAGGCAATCATCTCTGGCAGAGTAGCAGTGACACCGGTGGCCATTAAATAAATTTGGAAAATACTTCCCAGGCGAATTCCACCTTCATCTGCTTTCCTTCCTGCCCTTGGTACATTTACAGGTACATTAAATACAGGATGCAGTAACATGACACTCACAAGCTCAGCAGACTCCTTCAGCTCCTTGTCACCTCTCTCAGCTATTGAAGAAGAAATGTGAACAACAAATTTCTTTGGTCACCTGGGAAGTGTGGAATCAAGTGCCTGCTGTAGGCTATATGAGAACAAAACGTTTCTGGAAGATGAAAGGTCAGATCTAGCAACAGGATGTGTGCAAAGGAAGTGACTACCCTAGAGTGCCTGTACACAGTTTATAATCCCCAGAAAGAAGCAAAAGATTTAAATGGTGGCAATTTGGAGCAATGTACCACAGAGCTGCCCAGAATATTTTGGCAAACCTTGAGAAAGACAGGAGGTACACTATACTGTTCAGAGACCAACTTATCCTTGCATTAGCAGGCAAGTATTTAACTACAAATCGTCTGATCATCAGTAGATTTTATCCCTTTTCCTTTTCACTTTGGGAAAATTGTTATGTACAAGCAAATTGTTGTCTACAAAATTACGGTCTAAGCTGGCAGATTCTGTGCAGTTTCCCTAGTCTACACCTTTTCAAGGAACTTTTGCACATCACTTCCACTCCAACACCTCTGCCTAAGCAATGCCAGTTGAAGCAGGTTTTCCAGGACTGTGTCCAGTGAGATTTTGAAGAGCTTCAGGTCCTGAGATTCCAAATTTTCTCGACAACCTGTCCCTGTGGTTGAGCCACCTCACAGCTGAAAAATATGCTCTCGTGTGTAGTAGAATGTAATATATTTTAAATTGTGTCCATTGTCTTTTGTCCTATCAGCATCACTGAATAGAGCTTTGCTCTGTCATCTGTAGTCCTCTCTTGAGGTATTTACTCACATTGATAACATCCTCAAAGCGTCTCTTCTCCAGGCTGAACAGTCCCAGCTTGTTCAGACTTCCCTCACATGACGCATGACACAATTTCTAAATTACCTTAATGGACCTTTTTTTGACTCTTTCCAGTATGTCCATCTGGCTTGTACATGTTGCATAGGTATCTTCTTCTTTGGTCACAATTCCTCTTATTCCTAGTCATCCATAGAGAGGAGTTTCTCACTGCTTGAGAGGAAGCTGGAATGGGTACTTTTAACACTGATGAAGCTGGTGGCATACTGGCGATATATTCAACACCCCAGCTGCTGAAACTCGCTATCTAAAAATATTTTGTTGCTGCCCCCCAGGCTGCCTCCTGCCTCAGGCTTAAATGGTCTTTAGATGACAGTTTCTTCTGGTTTTATATTACAAGGAACAATAAATGGTTTATCACTTACTGGTGTAGAGAGGCAACAGGCAAACTTGTTTCTTTGTTCTTGTTTTCACTTAAATCATAAGGAGAATCATATTTGTTCATCTTGTATTTCTACATAGAGACATCAGACAGATCTTAAGCACAATAAATATTCATCTTCAGTCTGTGCCCAATTTTGGGCTCCTGAGTACAAGAGAGACATGAAACTTCTGGAGTAGATCCAGCCGAGGAAACAGAGATGATTAAGGGGCTGAAGCATCTCTGCTCTGGTGGAAAGGCTGAGAGAGTTGGGCCTGTTCAGCCTCCAGAAAAGAAGACTGAGAGACAATCTCATCAATGTCTACCAGTGTCTGAAGGGAGGGTGCCATGAGGGTGGAGCCAGGCTCTTCTGAGAGGTGCCAAGGAATAGGACAAGAGGCAACAGGCAGAAACTGATGCACGGGAAGTTCCACTTGAACATGAGAAGGAGATCCTTACTGTGCAGGTGACAATGCACTGGACTAGGCTTCCCAGAGGGGCTGTGGAGTCTCCCTCCCTGGAAATAATCAAGAACTGTCTGCATGAAATCTTGTGCAATGTCCTCTTGGATGACCCTGCTTGAGCCTTGAGCAGGGAGGTCTGACCAGATGTCTCACTGTGGTCCCTTCCATCCCTACCTCTTCTGTTTGAATACCAGAAGGAGGAAGAGAAAGAGCTGAGATGCTGGAAGGTGCTTTTGGCCAAAGGCTTTCCTGGGAAAAATTCTCAAACACTTCTCCCAAGCTCCTTTAACCTCCAGGGCAACTTCCTTTGGGATTCTTCCAAGCAGGTCCCTGAACAGGTCAAATTCTATTTTTCTCATGTCCAGGATTGTGTTTCTTCTCTTTATCTTGTTCATTCCTCTTAGGACCTTGTATGCTGCAGCCTAAGAATGCCCTCAAACTCCTCAAATGTAATTTGTTTAACGTTGTTTGGAAGTTGAAGGTTGAGCAGGGCATTTTTTCTCCATCAGGTCATTAGCCACATGTATCAGAAGTTGCCTTCAGCACATGTTGCATATATTGTGGTTTTTTACCACCAGCAGTGTTGCTGTTTAAGCACACATCAAGGAGGTTAAAGTCATCCAGTGGTATTAGGAGTCTTTGATGGTGAAGCTTTGGGGGTTTAAAGCACTCCTTACTAGGCTGGCAAGTCTGTTTACAAACACAGCTCTTGACCCTTGCCTCATAGGTCTGTGGTCACTCTTGCCATGCTTCAGGTTAGTAACCCTGGCAGATTAAAATATTTATTGAATATATGGTTTTACAGTCTAAAATAGCTTTAAAAATCATACGATTATATTTTGAAAAAACCCAGACCCCAAAACAAATTCCTCAATATCTCTGTTTACTGTGGAAAAAAGAAGAAAAATCTCAGACCTAAAAAGCCATCACTATTACTGGGCTAGATGGGCAGAACATGACTTTAACTGTAATTACCTATAAGCTGTTCAAAGCAATTTGCAAACAGAAAAATAAAATAAATTTCATCCACTATAATATTTACTCTGAATTATTTGCTATGCTCCATAGAGGGTGCTGATATTCCTTCTAACACTCTTTAATATGTGCCTGTCATATCTCTCTGCCAGAACTGTATTTTCCAGATATGAGTAATTAACTATTTATAGTGTAAAATCTATATAATAAAGTAAACTTATTCCCTCCCCCCACTCTAGTTTATGAATTATCTGTGAAGTGATAATGAAAACCTCATTATTTTGGCATGTACTTTCTGTACTTCATCTTGATTCACTGCAGATATTCACAGCCTTCTTTGGTCAGTCCTGAAGGCCCAGTAGGAATATTTGATTTTTTTTCTCAGGTGACTGAAATAGTGTTTGTAAGAGTAATAGACTGAATGGAGTTTATGAGAATTTCAGATGATACGCATGCTTGATCTCTGAAAAGAAAGCAATCTATAAATAGATCATTGCATATAGGAGTAAAAATAAATCTCCACAAATAGAGTTTGAAGGCTTATCAGGAGTATTTATGGAAAAAAATAGGTTGAACTTTAATAGGTTTACACAAAATTTCTTGTAGAAAATTGCTGAAATATAGAGAAATAATTAGAATAACAAATAAACTCTTGGGCATTTGTGAAGGAATGTGGGCAAATTACAGAGATGACATTACTTGATGGAAAGGGAATATCAAAGTATTTGCTGTGGTGTATCAATTTTTTGTCTCATCCTCTCTCCCAGCCTTGATCTCTCTGTCTGCTATCTTCTTTTCTCTTCCTTCACAGCTTGATTTTCTCTCTTCACTTTTTCACTTTTTCTAACCTGTGTTTCTATCATCCTGTCAGCATATCACAGACTCTTTGACCCCTCATTTTCTATTCTCTTTCTCCTCTTACCTTTTCCCTCTCTGTCTCTCTCTTTCTTGTCTCTGTTGTGGTCTATCTCCTGAAATGACTATTGTAATGTGAAGATGGATTTGTCCCAAAACCTTCCCTTTCCTTTTAGCTTGTGGTCAAGCTAAAGATATTATTTCTCCTCATATATTCTCCTGGCTAAGGGCAGTGTAATGAAACCACTACTCACAGATATTTAAATCCTACAGGAAAGTCAGAAACAACGATTTCAATAAAACTACCTATATTTCCCTGCATTAAAGAGAAAATTTCCAACAAGCAAGGGATACTCAGAACACAGTGCTACAATAGAATTAAATTATTTAATGAAAACTGCCATGACAAAATGGAGAAGAAAAAGATATCTTTCTTTAGCATAGACTATCTGATAAAGCTAAAAAGCAGTGTGTTGAAAAGTCATTTCATAACTCATTTATGAACTAGGGTAAACTTACCTGTAGAGGCTAAGGATGCATGGTTAGAAGTGCTGCATGTAGTTTGCATGACTGAAGAGTTATCAAAATTTATGAAGTCCAAGAAAGAGTTTATCAAAACCTTTGTTGTATGATCCCTTGCTCTCACTTTACATGTGAAGGTAGAGTTTGAATAAGTTGAACACAGCAGATTGGGAATTTTGGTGATGATCTAAGTAGTTATTTAGAGGACATTCACTGCCTTTGTGATAGCCTTGTTCAGCTCTGTGCTTCCTCACACAGCTTTGATCTTGGAGTTGTGTGAAATTGGCACTTGATTTTGTGGAAGTGAATTGATGTTCTAAAATCTAGCTGTTGTAGATACTCTAATTCTGTCTTTTTTGTCTTTCTTGTACAGACTTTTATTGTATGAGATAAAACATTGGCTGCGATTTCACAAGCACATTAAGCTGATAGAGATTGGGACTCAAAGCTGAAGTGGTTATCCATGACATAAACCCAGCCTAACCTCCTGATTCTAATTATCTGTGTGTTTTAAAGAGTGCTTTTTGCTGATTGAACAAAGGAGTCAGTTTTTGTGATGGCAGAGGAAAGTAAGAAGTAAAAGGGTAGTTTCTTTTAAGCCCAAATTTTGACACATGATCTCATAATTCCAGACTCTGATAGTTTTGACTGTGATGTAGGCCTTCAGCCAAGCTACTCTGTTATCTCTGCACTGTCTTGTGATTTTTAGTTTGTCAGTGAAAAATGGTGAAAGATGACATAAGGCTCATTTCCCTTCTGTAAAATGACAAAAGGATTCAGTAGTGTGCTTTCCCATGATAGCTGGATTGATTTTGATGATCTGTGAAATGCCCTTGTGTGCCTTGTTTTGTAGCCTTGGAAGGTACACCTGCAGAGATCTGGCCTCATATAATGTCCCTCAGGGATCCATCCCAGTACCAGCACTATTTAATATCACTAACAGCACAGACAAAGGAATAGTGTACATCCTCAGCAAATTTGCAGGTGGCACCAAGCTGAATAATGTTGAAAATCCTAAAAGATGGAATGCCATCTGGAGGGACATGGACAAGCTTGAGAAGTGGGCTCATGGGATTTAGGAAAGGCAGGTCCTGCTTGACCAACCTGGTCTCCTTCTATGACAAAGGGACCTCCTTAGTGGATGAGGGAAAGATTGTGTATGCTCTCTGTGTGGAATTCAGCAAAGTCTTTGGCACTGCCTCCTCCAGCTTTCTCCCAGAGAAACCATCCATTCATGGCTTGGATGGGTGCACTCTTCCCTGGGTGGAACTCTGGCTGGAAGTCCAGGCCCAGAGAGTGGCGGTGAATGGAGCTAAATCCTGGTGGGGCTGGTCACTTCTGCTGCTCCCCAGGGCTCAGTACTGGGAACAGTCCTGTCTAATATCTTTACTGATGATCTGGATGAGGGGATTGGGTGCCCCCTCAGTCAGTTTGCAGGTGACATCAAGGTGTGTGGGAGTGTTGCTCTGCCAGAGGGCAGGAAGGCTCTGCAGAGGGATCTGGACAGGCTGGATCTTTGTGCCAAGGCCATGGTACGATGTTCAACAGGGTGAATTGCCTGAACAGGTCCTGGGCTTGAGCCAGCAGTGTGCCCAGGGCACCAAGAGGGCCAGTGGCATCCTGGTCTGTACCAGCAGTAGTGTGGCCAGCAGGAGCAGAGCTGATTGTCCCCTGTACCCAGCACTGGTGAGGCCACACCTCAAGTCTGCCTCCTGTTCGGGGCCCTGAACTTTGAGAAGGACATTGAGGTCCTGCAGTATGTCCAGAGAAGGGCAACAAAGATGGTAAAGAATCTAGGGAATATGTTTCATGAGGAGCAGCTGAGGGACCAGAGAATGTTTATCCTGGAGGAGGCTGAGGGGGGACTTTACTGCTCTCTACAGCTATCTGAAAGAGGTTTCAGCAAGGCTGTCAGTCTCTTCTGCCAGGTCTCAAGTGAAAGGGCAGGAGGAAATGCTCTTAAAGTTGCATCTTAGGAGGTTCAGATTAGATACTAGAATTTTTTTTTTTATTGAAGGTAGTTAGGTGTTGGAATAGATTGCCCAGGCAGGTGGTGGTGCTACTTTCTCTGTAAGTGTTCAGGTGGCATCTGGATGTGGCACTTCTGGCATCTGAATATGGCTTGGGATGATAAATGGTAGTGCCAGATTGATCATTGGACAGATAAGCTTGGACATTTCTTCCAACCTTGGTGATTCTGTGATTCTGTAGTACTGGTCACTGTTCAATTCCTACTGAATTGGAAGCTTTTTTTCTGCAGTGATATTATCTCTTTTCTGCTGAGTTCTTATGATCTCTGACTGAGTCTGGCTCCTGACTGGCTTATGTCCCCGCTGTTTCATATTCAAGCACTACTCAGAGCAAAATGCTGGACCTGGCAAATCACTCCCCAGGTAAGTGTGATCCTGACACCAATTTGTGACTTTGCTACTGGTAAAACAACCAGTGCTCTGAGCCAGGGCTCAAGACAGTATGGAAAGTCTGTGGTGACCTCATTTCCTTCCATCCCACCCTTTATGCTGTGAGATACTTCTTTGTGGGAGGGTGATTCCCTTAGCTTCCCTTTTGCAACTGGAGAGGTTTATTTCCCCCTTCCTGTGAGGAGCCTGAATAATCTCCTTGGATGATTTCATCTTGACAAGTCAAGTGCCAAGGCAGCTAAAGCGTGAGTGTTTTAGTTTGGGGATATTTTGGGAAACAGCTGCTCCCACACATGCTGACAACCTGTTGTACGTCCCTGAGTTCATCCCTGCCAGGAAAGGACATGGGTGTTGGAGATGTCTTCAGGAACAGAATGACAACTCTGTGAAGGACTCAGCCTCATCTTTCCTTTCATCTCTGCCCTGGTCACACAGCACTGAGAGAAACAGCACAAGGTGAGGCTCTCCTTTTCCCACTCATTGCTCCACACCATGGGAAAGCCTACCTTTTTATACAGAAGTGTTGGGACATAAAACATCAGATTACCACTGTCTTTTTAAAGGAAACTTCCCTGACTAACCATCCACTGGCCACTCTGGCAGTCAGGCTTTCACCACCTGAGCTGAAACCGAGCAATTGGTGCCTCCAGTGACATAATAGCTGGCTTATTTGACTCCTTACAACCCCTCCTGCCTCATTCATACAGCTGGACATGATTTCCTTACTGGCTTGACCCCACATTTCCCACAGCAAAGTTTCTGACCTTTAGATTCTGAAATTGATGCTTGTGCAGCAAAAGAATCACAGTTCAAACTGGTGCCTCCAAGGAGGGACCCCAAACAAAGGAAATCCTGAGCTTTTAATACCTCGTAGTCTGTGTGTGTGAAAGTCTGACCTCTTCCTACAGAGTCCTCAGCTCCTGCAGTGCCTCAGTGTCTGGTTTTCTGGCTGGTGCTACAGGTCCCTGTGCTGTTTGTTGTGACAAGGGCTGGCAATTCCTGTCCTTTTGCCACGAGCACCCACCCAGAGCTCCATCTGTAGCTCCCACTGCAGCTGTACCCCGAGCTACCTGCATTAAATATTTTCCTTGACAGCTGGGAAACACTGATCCTAAATCCTATATTTAGTGAGAGATTCCTATGCTGTATTTGTGTTCCTGGTGGCAGCCTCGCCCATACTTGTGAATCTCATACAAACACACAATTGTTAAGCCATAGCTATGCAAACTTGGACTTGGCATAAACCTCTTCTTCAACATTAGCTTTAGCCATCCTGCAGTGTCCAGTCAGGAAACAAAGTCACCCTTTGGAGACTTCTGGTAACACAGAAAGACACATATCTTCAGTGAAATTCTTTAGAGAACACCTAACAACTTTGTGAATTTTTCAAGGAGATGCATTATTACAGAAATCTGGATTAGTTCTAAGCTCACCCTTAGAGCACAGTTGAAACTGGTATGTTGATTCCTAGCACCACTGTACACAAATCCCTGTCCTTTTTTCTGAAGGGAAATAATAGTTTGTGCCCTGGGTCCTCTTACTTTTCCAACTCAAAAAATCTTGACAATTCCTTCAAAAGCAACTATTTTTTGTTATGCTTTAGTATTCTTCAACTGAACAATGTAATAAATTTTTATGTTGCAGGTAAGAAATACAAGAAGTCCCCGAAGTCTTTTCACAAGGCAAACTTCGTGAAAACTCATAGACTCAGGAAGACGAGCTCTGGTGGCAGGAAGCATAAAGAGGGGATTTTCTTCTTTACAAAAAAAACAAGAGATAGGATTCAAGTACATTTGTTCTATTACTTTAAGCCACAACAGTAAATCAGAATAGACAATCTGAAAAAAGGGAATTTATTTAACACAAAGAAAAAGTGTTTTTAAGAATATCTTCCTCCGAAACAGCACCTTACATTTCAACTTCTGAATCATTCTCAAGTTGCTGCAAGTGCCCAGTGTGATGGAAAGTCACCATGACAACCACCACACCGTATTGTATTTTTATATTGAGGGCATTAACATCCTGCTATGGTTGTGATTTTTTGATACTTGGGTTGATATATGAAATTTCTTTGGATATGAAACACTTCATTCATGGACTGTATCAAGTTGCTTTTATAAGAATTAAAAGCTGTGTTCCTCCCAGGACATAATTTGTTGCCTGAGAACGAAATTCCAAAATGAGAAGCATTCAGGTCATTTGTGATTTGAGTCACACAGAGCAATTCTCTCTGAAAGCAAATTTTGAAGCATTCAATGTGCTTTGAAAAAAGAGGAGGCGATTGGGACTTCAGCAGCCTGGGATCTTCAAAGACTTTGGTTATTCTGCAAACATCTGCAGATTGACAGTGAAATATAGGCCCTGGATATTTCTTCTTATCTTCTCTGCTGAGATGTTGCTGCCTGTTGCGAGCACTCTGTCCTCAAACTGCACATGGGTTAAATCCAGCAAAGAGCCTGTGTGCTGCTCCTGGCACTGTCTAGGTATATACATATAAAACAACATAGAAAAAAGCAGTAGAAGAACTCCAAATAGGTCCTCTTTCAATGACCTCCCTGACACAGGAAAGTGACACAGATTATTTTCCATTCCTTAAAGAAATATAAGTACCAAATTTGAGATTGCTCCTTAGCTATTGTCTTTCCTCCACTGAAAGAGGATGTTCATGCCAGCAGCCCTAGGAGATATAGATTATTTTGCTGGAAATCAAATGTAGATTTTACTGCTGGAAGCCTAGGCAATACAATTTAGGAGATGGAAAGAATATTCTGGGAAAGGATGGTTTATTTCCTTTGGATTTGAATTAGTCTGCAGATACACATTTCTGGCCATCATATGAGATGAGATTCTGGGACAGATGACCTTCTGATTGAAGAGGTGTATTGAGGAACTTTGCTGTACTCCACTACTGTGTAGTCCTATAAGCTGGTATTGCCATTGCTCCTAGCCTTTGGCAGTAAGTTACAGTCAGGCTTACTTCACCTCAGCTTAAAGAGGTCTGCCTGCAGTTTATTTCACTCAATTCAGTTGTAACAGGAATTTTTCTGACTTACCAGATGCTATTTTTTTTATTTTACTTTTTCTTAGTTTTTTGTGGTTTAATCACTAATATAATTATGAAGTGTAGAGAAAACCATATTTGGCATGACAGCCGAACCCTTGGGGAATGGAGACAGAGAATATTGTGAAGAGGAGGGCTATGGGCATGGGATGGTAAGAGACAGGGTATGGGACTGCAGTGGAGATATCACAACAATGTGCTCTGCCCCCTGAGTTTGGCATGGGAGGCTCCAGAGGTAAGGCAAGCACTATGGAGGGAAGCCTGAGAGTGCCTGGCTTGATGCTGGCCACGCAAATCAAAATTATAGTCCCACAGTGCCACAAGATGAGGCTGCATCAGGGTTTTATTGTCTGGGCTGGTGTGCTGTGAAAGCATTTTGCTCCTGCGTGTGCATGCACAGAACACGCACAGAACACACTAAGATCCCACCAAGCAGCCATCCCAGTGTGAAATACAGGTCCTGGTCTACCTTATAATGTCAAAAGGCATGTGGATGGGATGACTGATACTTGGTCTATAAGTTCTGACAAGAGCTGATTTAGCCTGTAGCTTTCCAAGGCAGAATTGATTCTTTCTAAATCAGTGCTGACAGCTGTTTGTTTAATGTTCTCTTTCTACCTTTTCTAATGGGAATCATCCTTTGTCAGGCAGGCAGTGTTTGACTCTCATTGTTATTGCCATTAGAAAATCCTTTTCCAAGTCTAGTAAAAGCTCTACCATGGGTGCAGTTGCAGCACGCAGAGTAGTCCTTTCTGTGTTTGTGTGTTATTTTTGTTTATGTATAGGATATTTTGGTTTTAGTTCTGTTTTGTTTTATTTGAGTTTTATTCCTACTCCGAATCATTTAGGGCTCATTTCTGCTGGCTTTTGATCTCAATCACAATTACAAGAAAATAGTTTTATAATAAAAAGAGAGTGTTATAAGGCCTGATAGAAAGATTTCCATGAACACTGTAGTCAAGGCCACTTGCAGCTGCTTCAGAATCCTGATTTGACAATGACAATCCCTTGGTGTCTGGAGTCAGATTCTTTAGTCTTATTGTTTCTGCTTTTGTTGAGCAAAGCACATGTTTCTCCAGGCTACTGTTTGAAGAGAGAACATGCCAAGTGAGAAAAAGTCCTATGAGCACTGAGGTCTGTATGTAGGAGTTTAGCTCCTGCTTGGATTCCCAGGTCCCACTAAAAGAAACTTGGAGAAAGTTTTAGATTCCCAGGTCTTACTCAAAAGAAACTTCCTAGGCAGGAAGATTCTTCCCAGTGTCATTACCTGACAAAACTGCAGGGTCCACTGCCATATGGCAGTGCTGTGTTGGGAGCTGTAGTGAAGGGCTAACAGAGGGAAAATCTGGGGGAGCAGGCGAGGTCAGCAGCAAACTGGATCAACATGGGTCAGTCTTAGTGTCAGATAGCTCTATGCCACTGATAACTCCAGCCCTTTGGAAGGAAGGATGGACTCCAGGAAGGAAGGAAGGGGTCACCAAGAATACCTTACATTCTCAGATTCTATGAAAAGAAAATAACCCCCAAAAATGGATTTGCCTTAATCTAAAATTAGAAATCAAGATACATTTAGAAGTTTTAAAGCAGAGCAACTGACTGACTTTTATGCCTCTACAGAAGCTAAAAGAGAGGATGTTTCTAATAAGCAAAAGATACAGTGATGTGACTTTATTTCATTTTGGGCAGGTAGGCTTGATCAGAGCAAGAAACATAATGTTGTATTTTAATTGTGGCACCATCAGTCATGGGCTGGGAGTAAGAGTAGGAAGGCAGGTGAACCTGGAGAGCTGAACACAGGGATTAGATGGTATGTTGGGAACCCCACAAAAGTCATTGTGTTTGATGAGTTAATGATCTGTAACAGGCTATGTCTGCCTGTCAGCATTGGTGCTTGGCCCCAAAACAACAATGAAATAAGCTATTTAGTGCATCACAACACCAGCTGACTTCTACCTATCTATTGCAGTACATACTAATCTTTACTGCCCCTTGCACAATCGCCTGACCCTTACTCCTCACAACACACTTGACTGACCCCAACTCTCCTCTCGACCACCTAATTCACTCTTTTATAACACCCATCCTTATTGGACACAGATATGACCCTTTAAGGGCAAAGATGTTTCTACTCTTTGGTAAATAGAACAGCTGCAACTCCTCAGAGGCGAGATTGCCTTCAGCATTATCTCTGTTGTCTTACAATCCATCCTCCCACATCTGCCTTCAGGCAGGAGTGACCACATACCAGCTCGAGGAGCAGCTGTGTGGAACCTGCAGCAAGGTTCCCACTCCCTTCACTGGGAGCAGACACAGTGTGTGTGGCACTGTGACAGAGGTCTCAGCCTGTCAGAAAACTAGCTGGACAGATTGCTAATCTATAAGTTAGGAAATCTTTGAGAAAGGTGAACTGTGTCTGAAGCAAGGGGTGGGATGTGTTGATTCAGAGGACCACTGCCTGTTGTGGAGGTAGTGATGCAGCTAACCTGAGCAAACATCCTGTGCTGCACAGTCCTGCAGTTGTGCTGCAGGATAAATTCAGCCAGCTCATTGCAACTGCAGGCACCAGTGATGGTGACACCTGTGTGGTCCTGCTTTCAGCAGAGCAGCAAGGAGTTCTCATGAGAATAGCTTTTACCAATAAAATTGTTTTCTTGTAAGAAAATAATGTTATTTCCTGCTAATATTTTGAATTGAAAGGGACCTACAAAGATCATTGAGTCCAGCTCCTAAGTGAACGGCCCACATGGGGCTCTAACTCACAACCTTTGCATTCTTAGCACCCTGCTCTTACCAACTGAGCTAATCTCAAATGACCAAAAAGGCAAAAAGTCCTTTTCAAAAGTGGACAGCACAATGGGGTGTGTAAAAGAAAGAGCTTTCCTCTGAAAATTTATGTGTGCTGATAAGTGAGCTGAGCATCTGTGCACCTACCAAATCATGTCCTCTTGCATCTTTTCAGCTAGGTGTGTATTGGTATATGCACACAACAGCCCACTCTCACATATACCCATGCTGCTTTCTAAAAAAAAAAAAAATACATTTGGAAAGTAAAGTCATTCAGCTAGTGAGTGCAAGTGAGTACAATCGGTTTTCATATAGAAATCGCTGCTCTGCTCCTTTGTCCTCTATGTGCAAATATATCTGCATGGTAACTGAAGAAGAGCTATCCATTAGAAAGTTGTTCTCAATGACACAGTGTTATTCCTAAGCCTATAGAAGAGAGGATTTCTGTAGTCTTTTATGCACTGATAACTAATTCAGCTGTGGATAATTTTCTTCTTTGTCCTTCAGTCACATAGAAGTTGCTACTGTGATTTAGTTTGCTACCACACTTATTTTTTGAGGGTGTTTTTGCACTATCACAACAGATAGAGCCCCTATGGGGAATCCTAAGTATTAAAGTCTTAGACCTTTAAACTGTGCTTTTTAGTCTTGCTACCTGTCTCAAAACACTTAATTTTGTTTTTTATCTGCTTTTTCCAAAGAACTAATCTTCATCACACAGAAAGGTAAGTCAAGGCTGGGCGCTGTATTCTTTCCAATATTGTTTGGACTCAGTAAGGTGGAGCAGATCTTGGGGAAAGGGACAAGCAGAGCAGGAGGTGCTAAGGAGGTTTATGACTAACCACGTGGGAATACCACAAATAATATTGTGACCAGTCTGTTATTCTATGAGCTATGGTGAATGGGATACATTAGAAATGAAAGTCAGTGGTGAAAAAGGGACATTACATGACAGTTGAAGGCCAAATTATTATTCTTTTGGATCTTCATATTGTTTTTAATTGCAGGTGTTTATTAGATTAGTGGGGAGCAGTGATATAGGTGCCTAAGGCTTGTGTCAGGATAGCAAGGGCCAATTCAGTTTGCCAGTGATGAGGAGAACTGGTGACAGAGTGATATTCTGCTGTCCATTGTGTTCCTACTGTTTTTACAGTTTTTTTAGTTTAACAGGAATTACTCTCTTCCTAGAAGTGACAGTGAAGTAGTCTAATAACACTTTATGTAATTTAGCCATGACTAATAACTTGGTCTTATTTACATACTTTTTTATCCTTGGGGGGAAGCTGAAAGACAAGCATTTTGATCACAGTTGCTAAGCTGTGGTTGCTGTCTGCCGATGTGTTTTCAAGCTGTTAAAACTGATCAGAATTGTTCCACTGCAATAACGATTTAGCACAAAAAATTGTTTTGTTTTGTTCTTTTTTTAACTGTAATTGATTTAGTTTTACTAGATCTGTCTTCTCTCTGCAGACCAATTCAATTTTTCAGTTGCAAATCTAAGAATAATAATACAGGAATGTAGGTGTTATCACTGCTACCTCAGATTAAGGCCCCCCCCACCCCCGCCCAGCTGAGCAGCCTGTCTCTAATCATGTACAAAGCTGAGGAAATATCTGATTTTTTCCTTGAGAACTCCCATCTTCCTGCTATTTTTTGGTCAGGAAAGCCCATGAACATGATGGAGTTTTTCCATTTAGTCTCAGGCAAACACCTAACTATTCTTCCTTTAAATATGTGCCAACTTTTTAAACTCACTGAATCCTTAAGCAATGAACCCCACTTACACCCAGCTTGTGGTTTCAGCTGTAAACATCATGAAAGCAATTTTGTTTTCCCCATTTTATTCTATATTTCTAGGGACATTAAGATTTTTTCAAGTGAATAAATTTTCTACTGTATAAACACAAAATGACTAGTATGCTTCAGAGAAAACCAGAGACTGACGTGAGGAGGATACGAGACACTTCTCCACCTTTCAGAAGACCTTTATTTTCTTTGGTGAAATGAAACTATAAAAGAGGTGAGAAGGGGAGATTTTCACTATGCCTCTTGCTCTTTTGTTGTTGAAAGAGCAGCAAGAGGGGGATGGTTTCACATGGGAAGGAAGTCCAGGAGCTAAGGGCAAGCACAGCACAACACAGGCAGGGATGTCCCTGACAGGGAGCACCTGAAGAAGGAGAACAATAACTAGAGAGCCACAAGAAACCATTGATGGCCAGACAAATTCACTACAGTGACTAGGAGGTCTCAAATCTAGCCAAACCCATGGTCAGGACCAGGCAGATAAAGGTCAGGGCACAATCACACCTGCCTAGCAGCTCAGGCAAGGATCAATGTAGCTCCCAAGCCGAGAGGTGAAGATTGTGTGGCTGAAAATATCACATGGGGCTTATCCCAGCCCTTTTCATCCAGCTTCTAACTGGCAGGCCCAAGTAAAAAGCCTGTACCATAGCAGAGCTGTTTTTTCACAAAGGCAGCCAAACCATTTGATAGCAAGAGATTGCAGAACCTATCAGTGTGCTCAGGTTAGTAATTGTCATTTTCTAATTAGCCGCACGTCTTTCCTTCCCTTCTAGGTCTTTAAGATGAAATATATCCAAACTTCTGTGCCAGTGTGATTTATTGTTTTTTTCTGAGAGCAAGAATGATCTTTTTGGTCCAGCAGGGATAGTGGAAACTCCTGTTGTCCTGGCTGGCTGGCAAACCAACACAGGCTGATGGGCTGACTCACAGGACAAAAAATTCCTAGAATTATGCCTCTGGTTTTACAGCAATGGGAGCTCTAATTTTCAACTCCCCAAAAACCGACTAATTTTCAAGAAACCTGTAGAAATTTTAGATATTGGATCTGCCCGTGGCTGGAATAATTTGAGACAGACAGCTAGGTGAATCCTTGTCTGCTTAAGGAATCAGGACATCTGCCACGTAAGTGTACCTCAGGTGTCTCTTTTAGTGGGTTGAATTTTTCTGAAAAGATTAAGAAATTGCAATAAGGAAGAAAGGGTGGCTCAATTTCTATCTCTTAACACAAGCTTCTCTCAGTGTGTAAACTGCTTGGGATCTGTGCACTTCAGAAAATTCCGTTCTTTAAAGGAGGAGTAATTGCTTGGTCCTGCGAGAAACAGTGAAAAAAGTGTGTTGACCATAATTTGGTTGTTCAGTATGTAAAGATACCAGGTTTTGTGAACACTTTGACAGCTTCACACCAAATCCCAGCATGTTAGCAGCTGCTAGGCTCATGTGGCTTCCTCAATATAGATGCTAGCTGAAATCACTCCTCTGGCTTTGCAAGACTGCATCAGGCGAGCAATTTTTTCTGTATATCTGAACATGTTTCTCCAAATCTGAGAGAAAAAAGGAGTCAGATAAATTTCTGTATTGTTTTGGTGGCCTCAAGATGAGTAGAAGACCTTAAGTGCTAAGTCACAAACTGTTACAGCGATAAAAACATTTGGCTTGTGAATGTTTTCTTCCACCATCACTCCTGAAAGTAACTGGGAAACACCTCTTGAGCTGCTGAGCATTACTCTGAGCAGTCAATGCTTCTTTGGGAGTACATATACCATTCCTTGGGCTTTTTCTCCCTCTCCAAGCTCCTTTCTCTGGGAATCATTTCTTGTGCTGCTTTTCCAACTTAATAATAAATATTTCTGTTCTTGGAAAGTCTGGGCAGATTTATCTCCAATTGAGTTTCTCACTTTGCTCATTGAAGAATTGTTTTCTTCTCAGTCTCTTCCTTATGGCTCTAAGAAGGGAATTTTCTAGTGTGACATAAAATCTAAAGCAAGTACTAATTTCATACTTCTGTATTTTGCCATTACTAAAAGTAAGTTTAATCTCTGTTTAGTAGGGCACATTTGCATACACTGCAAATACACAAAGAGAGAAATAGAAGGAGAAAACTTTCCAATTAAGCTGCAGCCCTCTCTTTTTACAGGTGGCTAAGAATGACCAAGGTATATTAGGAATAACCTGAATAATGCAAAAGTCTAATTTTATAATTCTATTAATTTTATTACTGAATAAAAGCATCATTATTTCCTCAGCTTTGAAAGGTTTTCCATAACTACATGCTCTACGCCTTTGGTAACTATTAATAACTTGAGGAACAAGGTTGTAATGAGGATGTAACAGTGTCTTGTCAGTGGAAATGTCATTTAAGTAACCTCATAAGCAGTATATTAAAATTACTATCTGGTATCTTGGTGTGAGCTATAACTTAAATCCTATAAATGAGTTCAAAAGTTTAGAGAGTGACCACCACACTGTTTCACTTTTCTTATGAAACCCAGTGCATATGTAGGGAAAAGAACAAGGGAAAGTAGTTTAAGTATTCTGGCTGCCCCATGTCAAACAAATCCTTTTGAGGTAAATTGTTGAGGAACTGAAGGTGCTTTGCTTTCCAAGCCTGATGCTTTCTGCCTGCTTCAGAAAATTTCTCAACAGCTCCATTTGCTTTGTTTCACTAGCATTGTCTGTTATGTGGCAAGCAGAAACCCATTCATCTATGATAGTGCTCCACGAGAAACTCAGGGATGCAGGCACACCCTGCTGCAGGCATGCCCATTTCCAGCAATGGATGAGGTCTGGCCCCAGTTTTGGTACTTTCTATAGATGACATTGTCACAGGGGAGGAGGATTTCAGAGAATCAGAAATCAGAATTCAGACTGTCCACCCACAGCCTGAAACAGCTGTGCAGAAAGAAAAATTCTAATATTTTCTGCTTCTCTTTGCAGAAAGAAAAATTCTAGTGTTTTCTGCTTCTCTTTGCATATGCAGTATTTAATGCTGAAGATCATATCTGTGCATTAGCATAGTTTAGGTTATTGACAACTGTTCCATGGTATTAATTTTTGCTCTGATTCTATGCATTCTGCTTCAACTGTACTTCACAGATAGTGGCAAGAAGTGGGGGAAAAATAGTAAAATCACAGAAACTGTGATGACCCAAACTAACTGAAAACTGTACTAAGACTTTGTTGAAATATTAGATGAAACTAGGGGAAAGCAATAAATGGTTGGCTACAGAAGATGAATAGGAGTTGACTGCTCACTGTCTTTTCTAGTGAAGAATCTAGTGCAATGATATGAAAGTATTTTCTACCAGCTCTAAAACAAGTGAAGCAGATGGTTCTCCATTTAGTTTGCAGTTGGGTGTGGACATCTGCAGGATGTCAAGAATGCGGGAAATGTATGTGGTTTCAAAAAGAATATTGGGCAGGTCAAGAAAAACAAATTTTTAGAGGGTTATTAAGTAGTCATTGGCTGTAGTTTATGTTTTGTCTGGTCTGTAAACTGTTGGAAACTGGGGAACCACTGAAGGGCAGTAAGCTGTAGGGCCTGATCTATTTTTCTATTCTTACAGTCACCTGGTTTTTGCTACTGTACAGAAGAGGACACAGAGATAGTGAAATTGTTCAGTTGGTTCTAGCACAGCCTTTCTGAACATGAAATATGCAGAATGGAAAATACAGGGATTATTTGAGATACCTGTAGCCACTGTTGTCAAAAGGCACACTTAACTTGACAATGAACAAAATGAAGTGGATGAAAAACAGATTGAATACATGTCTGTTCTCTGGTGCTGGCACTTCCACTTATTTTTCTTTCTACCTGGCTCTGCTCACATAGAAAGAAACTCTCAGATCCAGATACTGTCATGCATCCATGAGATCAAGAAAAAAAAAAAAATGAGGCAAGTCAAGTGGCATAAAGTATGATGGTATTTGAATAAAGCTTGAATAGCCAAGCACCAAGAAGGCTCAGTGGATCAACAGAGAACATTCAGGAACTGGGAGGTAGTGCAGCCACTGCCACACCAAAGTGGGTGCAAATAGACAGCAGGGACACCAGGAAGGTTTGTTCAGGAGGGGCTCTCACGGTGGTTTTCATGGATTAATAATATAAACTAGACAATGCAGGATTTCATCTTGTCTAGATGAGGTGGATGGGGAATGACCACAGTTGAGCATTCTGGGCTAATTTGATTCTAGTACTCAAGACTTGAATCACATCTTATTGAAGAAACACAGCTTTGAGTCTGTGTCTATAGGGTTCTGTCCCTTCAAAACTGGCATCCAGTGGTGCTTTAGAGGGATGTGTGTCCTCAAAGATGTAGAAAAATGTTTGTTGCCCTTTGTCAGGTCCCCTGGGCCTATATGAGTGACTTGAAGACACCTAAAATACCTGAAGTTTGGCATTTTATGGTATGGCATTGCCACTATGCACTGTACACTGTGCAATATATTTAGGTAATGGTGTCCCAGAAGGTAGCATACTGAAACATGGCCTTTTGGTAAATCTGTGTACCTTCTACCCAAAGTTCTAAAATGTCCCTGGACCTCCCAGTTTTGGAACTCCACTGAGAGGTTGGCTTGCTGTGCAACAGAGAACTCTATGGTTCAATATGGCTGGGGAAATGCAATAGCAGCAGATGGGCAGCAACAATCAGAAATAACAGTTTAAACCCTCTAGATGCATGCAGAAAACTCAAACCCTGTAGGTGACCCACGTATTGAGAGGTTCACACAATCTTCTTTGGTTAACTGATCCCATAAAATATACTGCTATGATTTTTCCCAATATATAAATGGAGAGGGGAGTCACTTGGCTTCCTCAAGCCTGTTGTAATAAAAGCTAGAGCAATACAAGGGGATAAGAATGAGAATAAAACTGCTGATAACAGCATTTACAAAGTTTGGGAAGGGTTAGGAGCACTGTGTGCCATAGTAAAATGGAGATCTACCACTTGATCTCATGGATGCATGACAACATTTGGATCTGAGAGTCTCGTTCAATGTGAGCAGAATCAGGTAGAAAGAAAGATAAGTGGAAGTGCCAGCACCAGAGAACAGGCTGGCAGGATACAGCAAGCTGTACAGGATAATGTGTTCCTAAGTCTGGACAGAAGTGACATGACTGGAGATCCCCACATGAAATACAGCAGCAAAAAGCACTTCAGAGCATGGCCTGGTGACCAGGTGTGGAAAGAGCTCACTACCTGTGAAGCTCTGGTACATTTTGCCAGGAAACAAGGCAGAAGTATAAAATTAGGTATTATTGTGTCACCTACAGCCCTGTTATGGCCTATTATTCTGATTACTGGTGTTGAGGGTCACAGCTCAGGACACAGACAGCATTCAGGGACATTTTTTTTCTCCATCTTGTATTTTGATCTGTCAAATTCTTTTCACCACATAGATTTCACTACATTATTCTTTTCACTACACAGATTACCTTGACATCTTCCTGAAATGAACTCAGACATGCTTAGCAGATTCTGAAGATACTTCAGGGCTGCTTTGAAGAGTAATTTAGACCAATTTTTGTCTAGCTTTTCTGAGTTGTGACACAGAACCCTGTCTCTGATTATTAAGAGAATTAGACAGGCAGCTAGTAATACTTCATTAAAATCTCTATTTACAAAAATAAGTTTTATTTAAAATATTCTTCACAAGGTTGGGAGAGTTGATTAAATCCCAAACAAAAATTAAAGTCACGTATGTTCAATTTTTTTTTAATAACAAATGGTTTTAGATAATTTAAATAACAGATGGGCTCTTTAAATAGATGGACTATTTAAATAAATTACTCCAAAAAGTTCAAATAATTATTTACTTCAGTTATCTATTGACTGTGTAAACTCTGAGGGTTCTGTTGCAAATACAGACTTATTATTTTGGAAGAGAAATCCAAGGTGCTGGGAAGAGTGATTTCTTTTGTTCTTCTTCTGATTTTACTGTCATATATTCCTAGCCAAAGATGTTAGTTAAGTTAGGACGCTGGAGCAGGAATGGCAAGAACTTAAAAGAAATTCCTGAATTCCTTGGACAGACTTCTCATCTCTCAGGCCTACAAAAGTGCATATCTAGAAAAACATCCTGGGAAAAGCAGGATATACTTGAGAGATACAGGACTTTAGCTGCCAGTAACAGGAGTGGGATGTTCCAGGGACTTGGGCCTTTAAACACAGCTTATGAAAATAGTAGAGCTCCAACTTTTTATGATTACGTTTCTTCTTCTCTGTGTCTGGAAGACAAAATGCCCTTGAAAGAATTTTCAGGGAAGAATATGCCCTTGATTTATTTATGTTCTTTCCACAGCCAAAGAAACTGGGGAGAAAGGAGAGTTGGGATGATATTTGAGTGCCTTACCCTAAGCAGGCAGAGATTACTCTTGTATCCCCAGTACTGTATGGGAGAGCTCTAGGTCTGTCTGCTCTCCCAGTGCTCATCTGTCTTCTACTTTTTTGGCTGCTCAGCCCCAGATCTGTGCCCACTGCCCTCATGATACCTTCCTGAACAAATGGTCTGTAAGCTTTGCCTGGCGGTACAGTCTGCATTTCCTCCTTGGCAGATGGGGAACCTGAGAGAGTTAGGAATTGCATCATCACCCCTGTCTTCCCTGTGCCACCATCCAAAGGGGTGACTCACAGTTGCAAGATAAGAGCAGTTTGCTCCGTCTGCTCCAGAGGAGAGAGCTGGTAATAATTAATGCCTGTCTCTTCCCGACTTGGAATATTTTGGAGAGGAGACTAGGCAGCCAAGCTGTTTTCCTCCATCTTCCCCCATGCAGGGGCATGTCACGGGCTGCTCAGGAGCTGGGTCAGCACAGAATTCAGGTGTCACAAATGCCAGACTGGTGGAGCAAGGAGACAATCATCCTGCTTACCTGTGCAGATTATCTGGGCATGGTGGGAGCTGAGTGCCCTCAAGGGCTGTAGGGCTGGGTCCTGACAGGAACAACAGCATCAGCACTCATGGGCAGCCAGGAGGAGCCCTGGGTAGCCAGGCAACATCAGACAGGCCCAGTGGTACCCTTCAGATCCTCACACAGACACTGGCAGGATTCAAATGTCATTGTAGAGGCTTTAAGTTTCAATCGTGGAATCACAGAATCTATTGAGTTGGAAAAGACCTTTCAGATCGTCAAGTCCAACCAATGTAGATGTTAATATGAGTAGTGTGAGGCTGGCTGGGTTTTGAGTTGTGTTTTGTGCCTGCTGTTGTGCTGTCTAGAAGCTGGGTGAGCTGAGTTTCCCATGTAATCACACACATCCAGGTGATGAGGCTTTACAAATTCTTGATGAGCTTGACATTTCTGAGACAGCAAAAGCATAAACACAGCAAACCCATGTAGTGCATAAAATGAGGGTTTAGGAAGCAGCAGATTGTGTGTTTCTTCCCTGGTGCCAGAGGGAATACAGCAGATCTTTCACTTTGAGTTAACAGAACTACAGAATGGGTCAGGTTGGAAGGGAGCACAGTGGGTCATCTGGTCCAACCTCCCTGTGTCAGCTGCACCACCCTAGAGCACATGGCACAGGATTTCACCCAGACAATCCTTGAATATCTCCAGTGCCCAATACTCTCTGGGCAACCAGTGTATGGCCACCTGCCCAGTAAAGAAGTTCTTCCTTATTCTCTCTTCCTCTTATTTGGGTAGAACTTTCTGTGCCTCAGTTTCTACTCTTTGTCCTCTTGGCCTAACCCTTCCCAGAGCTGACTGAAGTGGTTGGAGAAGCTCCCATTGATTGCAGCAGGTGTAGTTTTCTTTCTCAATTATATTCCTGTAAAACATTAGATCTTTAGTTTTCTGCTCAGTCTGTTTTCCTTGTTTTCCTGTGGGAAAATGCATGTGGTCTGACAAGTCAGATGAGGCTGGAAGGGTCTGAGCTGCAGTCCATACCTTGAGCATAACTGTGGGAAATTACTTTCTCTCCTACTTCACTTGGTTTTCTGTTTAGTTTGAGGAAGCTGTTGGTGTAGAGTTGTAGCCCTCAAACCTTTCATTGTAGAACATGAAGGGTTCTAATGTAAAACAGTGAAGGAAATCTGCAATAACATGTTCCCATAGGTAGGCCTGTCAAAGCAGTCAGTCATGTCTATTTGAATAATACAAACAGCAGAAGTGAATTGTAAAGTAAGGAAATCCAACAGCTAAAAGTGAAATGTGAACAGATCAGTGCTATGTCTTGTGTCTTTATTCTACTCAGTGACTATCCAGAATGTCTTCAAGACAGATGGCTCTCAAGAGCTATCAAAACATTTAAGAGTTAAATTTTGCATTATGTGGAAAGAGCATTTCCGCTTAAATTTCAGTGTTCTAACAGCAGGACAGTTTTTCTGCTGAGGTCCAATGTCCACGACTCCACAGCCAGCCAGCCAGCTGGCTTTTCCCCTACTGACAGTGTGATTCCCTCTCCCTCAAATGGTGATTGTGTATGTCAGATTCACTGCCAGGAGCTCCAGGCAAGAAGGTGCAGTACAGCCTTGGGAGATGTGAAAGCTTTCCATCTCCAGGGATGTCCACTCCTCTCAAGCCACCTCTTGTCACAGGGAATAAATTTGCTCCTTAGAAGGAAGGAAGAAAGTCAGAGTATAGCTTGGATATCTCCTGAGGGAACAAAAAAAAAACCAACAAAAAACCCAAACCCAAACAACAAGTGGAATCTTGTCCCTACAAAATTATTTGCATTATGTGTCTGAGAACTGGAAATTACTGCCTGTAGATAGAGTGAGGTTTGAGGCAGAGGCCTCAAACTGAAAGAGAACTGACAACTTGGGGAGAAAATTCTTTGTGTTTGATGGTTCTGGTTCTTTTTTATTAAAAGCTATAGGAAAAAATATACCTATGATGGCTCAGGAGATATTTAAAATATCTATGGTTTTGAATCCATAGTTGGAATGAAAGTATAAGATTCCAGAAGAAAACAGGTTTTTCCAAAGAAGTCAGGGTAATGCTTAGTTCAGCAAGATTTGGTATGCCATTTAATATCCTGGAGGGCTCATGAGAAACTCTCCATTGGAAATAGCATACATGTATTTTTATATCATGCCACTTTTATTGTAATGGTAGCTTGATGTCATGAAAAGACTTCAGTCTCTGAACGAAGATGAAAGACTGTCCTCTGCCTTTTGAATGTCAAGACAAAATTGCAGAAATTTCTATAAAAAGAGAAAGAAGTGCTTCTTCTGTATAAGCAGATTCCCTCTATCAGTGGGATTACTTTGCAAGCAACATGTTCAAGATTTAGCCTCGATGCTTTGGGATGTTGGTCACATTCACATTGCTTTTGCCAAAGTCCCTGGCTCAGGCACCTGGCACTCATCCCAGCATTCCAGCAAGGAAGATCAAGGGTATGCCGAGATACTGGTGATGATTTGAGTGGAGATTAAACAATTACAGATTTTCACATTGCGGCTCTGCTCCTGTGTGAAAGAGCTCACCTCTCTAGCCAAGAAACTGGATTTCATACTGTGATCCCAGCCTATTTCCCATTCTAGGAAACCATGTGAATAAATCTTATTAATGTGATTAGAGCCGCTACCACATATAACATACAGAATTACTGTTTAGAGAAGGCACATATCTTTTTTGGGAATGTGATCTGCAATACAACAGGTTATATCAGACTTTCACCTGTAATTAATCTCAGCAGGTGTTCTGAGTAAATATAGTACTAACTGTAGTGTTTATGGCTTCTCAGAGCAGGGCTTTCCACTCTTTTTCTGTCTCATTGATTACCTTGTTTTTTATTATCTTTGAGACAATGGTCACTGCAGCTTATTTTCAACTGCTGCAAGCTGGCACTATTGTTTTTCCTGGTGTTATAAATGGTAGAGCTTTTAATAAATCTAGTTCTGTAGTACAACCCTTTTTCTGTTCTTATTGGCCTGTGATGGATTGATTGCTGCTGATGGGGTGATGCCTGGTTAAGCCCCTGGTCTGAGAATAGACAGCACCAAAAATTGTTGTCAACCAAACTCGATACCCGAAATTCCAGAGCGGCAGCCTGACCAGAGGAACATGTCACTTCCATTCAGCTACTATAACTGGGGACTTGTTGAATCCTACACCTTTAAAAGAAGCGATTCTATGCTTAGAGATTGGACTGTGTTTTTTTCCTCCCTGCTTGAAGATCAAATAAAGGCTGTGAACAGTGCTTTGCTGTCATGGCAAGAAAAACAATGTGCTTTCATGGTCTCTCAAAATATCTCAGGAAATGCCAGCTCCCAGCTGCCTTGAAGGTATCTGCATGAATGAAAAATCAGAAGTGTGTGCCCTATTAATGCTCTAGATCCTGCTAATTCTTATCTCATCCTGAAATAAATTCCATCTTTTAACTACAGAACTAGAATTTTCAAGTTTCATCCTGCTAGAAAGAAAAACGGTTTTGTGTCCTTTTGTCCAGGTATAATCTAACTTTTCTTGTAATAATTATGATTAAACATAAAAAATAGTACCTAGTAGGCTTATTCCCCATTTTTTACAGTTGCAAGATAAAACACACCAGAAGGAGAACCAAACTAGAGCAGGAAATATCTTTACCTTGGCTGTGAAGCTTGTTTACCACTTCAGAAGCCAAGCCTGCTGTATGAATGAGAATAATCCCTATGCCCTGAATAGAACTCCATGCCTCTAAATCTAAATACAATTTGCAAAAAAAATGAGACTCCTTTATTCCCATATCACTGTGGCAAAGTAAGGATCAGCTGTAAGGATCAGCTATTCTAGGGAAAAAAAAAAATCAATGGATTGACATGAAAAGTTTTATCAATTTATGCTACCTGAGAGCTAAAACTCAATATTTTTTTAGTGACACAAATTTCACAAATTTCAGGTGTAACAAGCCAGAGAGATGTCTGTGTTACAAGGTAGATATAAAACATGTAAAGTTTCCTGATCCTGTGATTGACTAATTGTAGATGAGATGGGGGTGGAAGAATCAGCTCCATTTTGGAATAGCTTAGGAGGATTCTGAATTTGGATTTGTGCATCAAATGAGGATTTTGTAAGCATGTTAAAAACAAACAAGCTTTTTGTTTGTTTTAATGTGTTTTCAATTATAAGAGGATCTCAATTTTGGTTTTGCTTTCTCTTCCTCTTCTCTTCCACCCTAGAAGTTACCAGGGAGTTGATCTGAACTTTGTTCCATCAAAACTGAGAATCTCTGTAAATTTTGTAAATGTTTACAAGTATTGTATTAAGCCTACCCAAGCCTTCTCCTATTAATTTGTATTATTTCTCCTCACAATCAGGCTCGGTATGTGGGCTTTTTTGTCAGTTAGATACAATCCAAGGAAAGACAGAGATGTCAGTTTTTAAAATGTACCCCAAAATATCTTTTGCACTGAAAAGTATCAAATTTTTACAGCTGTAAAAACCTGCTGTAGGTCAATAAGTGTCAATCTGTCTTGTGAACTAGTGAAGAAAAAACAATGCTCTTTCATGTTCTATTGCACTATATTTTGAATAACAAAAGCATTTAACTCTTTGAAGATTCCATACAGACTGATGGCAGCGTGAGTATGGACCTGCAGTTATTCAAAACCAGGGGACAGACAGCCTCCAGTATCTTTCCAAGCTTGTTTATATGTGTGAATACTTCTTTATGAGTTCAGAAACAACCTACCACCTCTTGCTTGACTGTTATGTTCTTTGAACTTTCCAGGAGCATGCTGTTCCTGAATTATCAGTTAAACAAAAATTTCACTCCCTATGCTAGTAAACATTTCAGTGAAAATGTTTTTATCCTCTGAGAGCTTATTACTAAGCTGTTATTTATTTTATATTTGAGAGAAAAATGAAGTGACATTTTGTTTCTGACTTTTAAAAATAAATGTAGGTTTTTTTTCTTTTGAAAGATAAAAACACATTGCAATTTTTTAAAAAAACTTTCCAACACAGTGTGCACCTCATTTTCTCAACAGACTTCCTTCAGAGAAGAATGATTTAGGTAGGCAGTTATTCGCTATATTCAATGGAATTGAAATTCTATACTCTCTCAGTTGGCTGTGTGTTTAGGTGTTGATTCTCCAAAGCAAAAGGGATTTTTGGAAGAAGCTGCTTTGGGGTCACTTGGGCTGGAATGTAACACATGGTGTCTATATTTGGCACAACAATGCTAGGGAACAGAAGACATTTTTCCTGTCTGCTATCATTACTTCAACCTACTCTTTACATCAGAAACAGGCTGATTTAACCCTTTTTTGTTAAAGCTCCAAACCATGACTTGAAATAGCAGAGAAAAGCAGAAGCAAAGGTAGTTAAAGAGAATTTAAATAGTTAATGTTTTCCATTTGGATGGCTTGTATTTTCAAACATATAGCTGCCTCAACTGTCTTATGCTGTGTTCATTACATTTGATATATTATACTTGATGACCCCTTGGTTGTTTTTTCTGGACTTCTTGTTTACCTCTCCTTTCTTTAGCTGAAAAGTGAAATTTTAAATATATGGGAAGATAACATCACATTTTGATTCTTTTTATATCTGTGTCCATGTATATTAACATAATTGCTGGAAGTAATTAGCAGGAAGAATTGCCTAAATAAGAAGTCTTTTTTGTGCAGAGAACATGTAAACTCTTGTGGCATATTTAATGGGGAGAGACCTCTATAAAACATCTAGTAAAAGCCCTAAGAAACATTTGGATGGGTGCTGCTCAGCACCCAAATGTTTGTACTGTGTTTTTTCTGTTGATGGCTTAGATCTTGAATTACTTCTTACCAGGGAGAGGTCCTGATGATGCCTCAGCCCGAAGAGAAGATGATAAGGTACTTATCATTTTTACATAGACAAATCAGTAAATTCCTGCAGCTGTCATCTGCTGTAAGTTATTGCACTACATTCCATGAGTTGACAAATATCACCTGGCTGAGAATAGGGTCTCATGCTTATAGATGTTCTTTGAGATTTATAGGCAAAACACACTGCAAAAGAATTAGCTATTTATAGAAGATGAGAGCAGTTTAGAATAATTGACTTTCTGGTGGGAGGGATTTTTGAATCTCTGCATTTCATACAGGTTTATATAATGCCATGTTTCTCTTTATAACCACTTGGGGAAAAAATAATTTCAAGTAATTAAAGAAACATTTCAAGAGAGTTTTATTTTGGATAAACCCAACTCAGTACAAGTAATATCTTACAAGAAATGCCCTTTTACCCTGTCTTCCATTGACACAAGAACAAATTCTTACTCTTTTTAATGCCATGTGCTCTTAAAGGCCCTCTTAAAGAATTTCATTATTTGTTCCATAATGGCAAAAGCTTTGAGAATAAAGAAAATCAGTCAGGAAAAGATTTATGCTATTTTATGCTCCTGTAGCTTCACTGAAGGTAGTGAATCATCCTTTTTAAAGATAGGTAAGGTAAGGGAGTTTACCACAGAAGGAAGTCCATCTTACCAGATATTTCTTCTGCTTCACACCCTGTTGGTCATTTACTAGGTACACCTTATGTCAAACTCCTCCAATGAAGCAGAGGCTAGGGATGGGGAAATGGAGACAATCCAGCAAGTTCAAATCCTGCTTTGATTCTCTGATGCCATTCTGGTGAAGAGTTGCAGATGCAGATGCTGCTCATGCTGTACATCATCAGGAGCAGGGGCCTGTGATGCTGGCTGACATGAAGACTGATCTTGGCATTTCTATCTCCCCTATCTCTACACAGTTATTGTCTATAAACATTATTCACAAAGTATTTTTGTACATAGTGCTCATTTATGTAAGATAAAAATCTAGACAGAGGAAGAGAGATATAAAAAGACAAATATTTACCCCTTCAGGTACTTCTTTCCTCAAGACAAACATGTGACTTTGTTTTTACAGCTAATCTTCCATGAAATCCCCTTACTGTACATTTAACTAATTTATTGCACCCTCTACCCAATGCTTGGAGGCAAATCATTCTCCTTTACTAACTCCAAAAAGCCATTATCCCTTGAGATTTCAGAAACCATCAGGACTGCTTCATCAACATTAAAGCCTTGTGGTTTGAGGGTTGAGCTGGGGTTTGCTCCAAATCTTCACTGAGCTTTACCAATGAGCCCACTTTTCATGCTGGAAATTATAGAGGGAATATCCCTTTCCTGCTGAAGTATTCCTGCAAGACTAATGCAGAGGATGTGGCTCTTATCTTGCAGCTTTCTGTTATTAATGCAATTGTTAGAAATATTTAATTTATTTCTGGAAGTAAACAGGGCTAAGCCTTGTGGGGTTACATTGATGAGGGGGAATCTATTTTTCTGACTGCCCTTCTGTTGTTCTGCCTGCTAGCAAACAAGAGTCAATACAGGTAGCTACAGGAAGCCAGGTGATCTTTTATCTCTACAGAAGAAAATTGAAAGCTCCAGCTGAGTAAAATGATGAGGAAATGGAAACAGAATTGTTGGGTGAGACAAATCCAGATAAGTGTTTCACATTTCCAAAGCATTTCATTTTTTGATAAATAAAATGGGAGTTAAAAATTCAGATTTAATTGTCCATGGCATCTATTTAAAAGAATTTTTATCCAGGAATAAAGAGGTACCTTTCAAGATTAAATACAAATTATAGCTTAAGAAAAGGATTTGTAAAACTCTATTTTAAATAAGAGTGTAAGTCCAGCTCAAATTTGTAAAATGGTTTTGTGTCGCAGATTTGTCCATAAATTCCACACAGACTTGTACTAAACTTCATACTTGCAGACCTACCTTCTTATATTTGTTCCTTGTCTTGGCAACTGAATTCACAACCTGCTCATGTTAGCAGTCTTCTACACTTTGCAAATAGGAATTAATGCAATTTTCTTAACCTAGAAAATGATGTAATGTATTTAGGAAAACTCACAGATCCATTTTTTTCAGCCCAAAATGTCATTGCGTACATGTGAATTCAAGTTAAGTTAACCTCTGGGTATTGATGGTTTAACATCTATTTTTCTCTTTTGCTTTGACTCCATAGGAACATACTAACATTCAGGTGTGAAGGCTGAAACTGTGAAATAGGTCTAAAGCTAGGGGAGAGAACTAAAACAAGCCTGCAGAATCCTTTTAGAAGTGGCTGTAAATACAGCTTTGGCTGGGGTGCTGTGCACAAAGGTGACAACTTTGGTGACAGATAATAAATATCAGAGACACCAAAAGCATCTCTGTGTAATGGAGAGAGCTTTATAACAGGAACGGGGTAGTCTTAGTGCCTGTTTTCTATTTAGGCTTGGGCCTGATAAGAAGCAGATGAGAAGCATTTGGGAAAAGCCCAAGGATTTATGCCTGAAGACTGTGCTTTTAAGCTGTAATTTTCTGTGCAGTGGCTGTTGAATGACTTGGGGCATACAGGCTATGGCCAGATACTGCTCTGAACAGGCTCAGACTGAGCAGAAGAGAACCCAGCCACATGTTTGACAGTGGATGCTTCTGCTGGATCGGTCTGTGTGTCACAAATAGGATGGGACCCTGACTGGTTGCAGACTTAGGATTTGTTATCTGTCTGTATAGTACAAGCAAAAAAGCAAGAGACACAGAGAAAATAACAACATCCATGCAAATGCAGATCAAAGACAAGATGGCAAATTATGCAAAGACTTTTTCTACATATTCTTTGAACCAATAGCATAAAATAAAAGGTGCAGAGTCATTATACTCTAACCAATAAGAAAAGGACCCATGTGGGTTAAACATTAACAAAAGCACTTTTGTGAACCTGAAACAATACACAATAATTCATTATATAAGACTGAAACTTTTTCTATCTTTGCAAAGCATATATCTAGGACTTTTCACATCTCCAACTATCAATAAGTCTTTGTTCTTTCTTATTCCTTATGATAAATATAAATGTATTCACTTGGTTCTTATTTTCCTAGCTCCCATTAGAGGGTTTTGAAATTTCCCAGCCTTTCTCAGCTTTATGTCTACTTTCTGGGGCCTTTCTGCACTTTCTATAATCTTTTACCTTTCTATATTCCTGCAAGGCCTCCTTGTGTCCAAGCTGGCTGGATGGGCAGTGAGCACCAGTATTAATGGAAGGGTCCTGGGTGGAAATTGGCAGTAAAGCAGAGCAGAATGCTAGGCCATGATCTTTACTGCACGTTGTGGTTCATGTTTTATGTTTATTTTGTTCTGCTGGTTGTTAAATGGTCTGTTTTGTTATCCCCCATGTTTTCCCCAAGTTGGTTTCCTCATAAGTTGTGCCCTCGTTTCCAGCTGTCCCTCAAAGTATCCCCTCCCCTTGTTTCGGACCTTTCTCTCCTATCAAGGCAACCCTGCCCCTTCTTTCCTGCCTATCTAGGCATTCCCTGGCATTCATTACCTGGACCAATCCCCAACCAAGGTATTTCTCCTTCCCCTATTCCGGTTTGTCGCTACCCCAAAACTCCACCTCTAGTGTTGCTCTATTGGTTATCCATTTGTGTCCACTGCCCTTTTGCTATATCCTAAAACCCCTGTGCAGGGAGGTCTCCTTGTTCCTGACCCTTCTGACTCCATTAAAGTTTGTTGGAACTTCATGACCTCCTTATTCCCTGCCCAGTCCCTGCCCTGCTGTGTAGGAGCACCAGCTCTCTGAACAGAGCTTTGGTAAAATTCTGTCTTTGCCCTCACCCCAGCCCAGGCAGTTTCCCACACTCGCTGCTCCACTGGAGCTAGCCCAGGTTCTGGTATGCAGTGACAACTGCAGATTAATTTTTGTGGCTGAGAACATAGCTAAGGCTCTAGAAGAGTCAGATAAAATGCCTGATGCTTATTATTTGGAGATGTTTTCTCCTTTGTCTCAAGTCTGGCTGAGAGGTGGGATATTGTGCAATATAAGGGCAGTGACCTTACTGAAGCACAAGAAGTAGGAGGATGTGGGGTTGACCTTAAAATCTAGGTCTGAGCTACCACCTTTCCTCAAGGAAGTCATATTCCCACATCCCAGCCCCACTTCCAGAGTGGGAGAAATTAAAGAATTTTTCTGATGAAACGATAGAAACCAAGTCAAAGTCACAGGTCACAGCAAACCAAGGATGTAAGGACACTTGGAATCAGGTGACATGTGCTGTTCCTAGTTTTCATCTTACTTATTAAGCACTAAGAGACGCATGGTACTCCTTTCATCTCTTATCTGTCTTGGCTAGTCCAGCAGCACTGAAAACACCTGTAATATACAGACTGTGACAGGGCAATATAAGGGAGAAACAACTCACTGGATTCATAGGGTAGACTTTTCCCTACCAGGCTGCAATGAACAGGCAGTGATGGTTTGTCCCCATGCTTTTGCTCCTTTTTTGCTATTCATCACTACTGGGCTTGAAAGCATCAAGTATTAGCAGAGGTGGTGCTTATATAAACTGTCTTTCTCATATGAAAATGAGAGCTTTCTCATTCTCAGGGAGCTCTCTGCCCAAGATCTGCTTGGTGGTGAGCTGGAAAGAGCAGAAGATTTAATGAATCTGCTGTTGCTCTTTACAGAGCTGGCCTTACTCAAAGCTTTTGCTGGTTTTGTAAATCCTTCTAAGGTGTGGCATTCCATTGAAGGTGACCAGGCTGCTGTCTTCTGGCTCCTCATGTGCTGAAAGCCTGGGCTGCTTTTATGTTTTCAGGCTTTGAGCTGTTGGAAAGATTAGCTAAGCTCTCAAGAGACCTGAAAAAAGGCCTTTTTTTCTAGCACCAAATAGTGGCACTGTCACAGGAAACCAAGAAGACTCTAAACGCTTTGCAAAGTCTCCTATTTTTTCCTGTTCTATGACTGGATGTTGTTGCCCACATCCTTAGCTCTCACTTAATGCAGAAACTTGGAATGCAAGTGAGAAGCCACAGTGCTGCTTGTGTGTGGGGTCTGGCTGTGTGAAGCACAGGGATCAACCCTCTTGAAATGTTGCTCGTAAGATTGTAAGGGGCTAAGTGCCTCAGACATGACAGAAGAGGTGTGTCTTTAGAGGTATCACAGAGATTAATTTAGATGTATTCTTTCTGCCAGGGAGGAATGGGATCTCTTCAGTGAGAAGGGAGGACTGCAGGTGAGGCTGAATTCAAGGAAAATCATGTCTATGGCTAACAGAATCACCAAAATTTCATCCTTGCTTTTTTTTCCTGGATGTGAAAATGTATTCAGTGAGACTCCTAAACATGTGATCTATGTAATGCAAAGGTTCATTTAGGCCTGGTGACTCATTTCATGACCTGCTAGGGAAAGCCTCAGTCTTACCAAAGCTCACAGCAACTCCAGTTTGGCACATGGGGAAAAAAAATTCTCCTTGAGAGCTGAGTAGCACTGCCAGCATGTTACAGCCATACCAGATGTTTCACAGCTTTGCAAAATTGACTAGCATTGCCCACAGTGTGCTCTAGAAAACTGCTTGCTAGGTCAGAAAAGCATAAAATATTTACTGGACAGCAATGAAAGGAAATATGCAATGCTCGTGTGATGAACAGCCAAATCTATAAGGCAGCTTCAACTTATGTAAATTTTACTTCCCTCCAAGAGAGAAAATGTAAATACAACATGCTGCTAGTAATTGCTGATGAGTTAAGGGAGTAGATGAAACAGAGAGCAGGGAATGAAGGAAAAAAAAAACTCTTTTCTTTCTTGCCAATGTCTTATTCACAATGTCAGTCTTGACTTCTGCTGAAGTTTGGCTCTTGTTCTCCATCTCAGCCCAAGAAAAGATCAAAGCTAGAAAATACACCTGAGGCATACTCACCACCAAATAAAACCATAAGTGTTTAGAATATTGATTAAAGGTTGGGAGATGATACAATATCCCAGGCTAATTTTACTTGAGGTGGCAGGTAGAGAATAGAGCACAATGGGCAGATGGGACCTTATGTCCTTGCCATATACCCTTGTTCCTAGGGCAGTGTAGCTGAGGATTGCCTATTTTGCAGGCTGCAAATGCCTCTATATGCCTGAAACTGAGATCCATGGCTTTTTTTTTTCCTTCTGGAACTCTGGCTAGTGCTCTATTTAAATTACAGCTGGTCTCCAGCCCAGCTGAAGCAGCAATTAACCCTCAAACTGTTGGTGAAAAAGAAACTGATGTTTCCTTAAGATATATTTTGTTTACTGCTGACTAGTATACTCATGTAAATGTGCCAGTTCAAAGAAAACATTTCAGAGGTAATGTGTATGTGAATATGCTAATTTTTTCCCAAGAATGTACTAAATTTCAAGAAAGAACTGTTGAAAGGGCACCTGCAAGTCCTGATTGGAATTTTCCAACAAAAGAAGAACTGAGCAACCTCTAAGATACCTTCCTGTCTGCAATTACATGGTACAAAATCCGTCTGCCTTGACTGGTCTTTAGAAGGACATCCTCTGTTTGGTTGATATATCTGTGCAAGCAGGTAACTGTAGTAGAAAGATCAGGAAAACAGACTCGGGTTTCCAATTCAGTCGCTGCAAGAACTTCTAGTACCACGTTTCCAAAATGTGGTCAACAGGCACCTGGAGATGAATGAAGCAGTAAGTATGAAAGTGTTTGATTCCTAGGTCGGCAGCTACAGCTTCTTCTGAGACCTTGGTGTCAGCAGAAAGTTTTGGAGTTTATTGCTGGGTCCCTGCATTGAGAAGAGAGAGGCAGGGTGAAGCCCCACCTGTTCTTTAGTTTCCCCATAGGCTAGACAGCCTGCTTTGCAAGGGCTAACTTTGAGTGCATCAAAAAATCAATACAGTCTACGACTCCAGACTCACTATTGATTGTGTCTTTGAAATTCTCCTCCTGACTAGTCTGCTATTTTTGTTCATAATTGAGGTTGAAGTCGCTCTCTTTGGTACCTGTGGACTCTCGTCAGTTCATTCCCACGTCCTCCCAACCGCTTTACTTCTGCTCTCTTTGCAATTACTTTTAAAAGGAGTCCTCTAATAATTTTGCTGGAAATAACAGGAGTCCTTTCTCTGCCCCATACCTGTGAGGAGTAAACAATGCAGTCCTACAGTTATTATCTCAATGACAAAATTAGTTTTATTAAGATATTGGAGCAAATAGTTATGAATTCTTACAAGTAACATGTACCTTTTACAAGGAGAACCTCAGGCATATAAACCACATAGTACACCTGCCTGTATTTTCACCTGGTGAGAGTTAAAACTTTTTTTTTTTTAAATTTAAAACTTTTTATTATGAACAACTTACTTTGTGTAGGACTGTGGTAAAAAAGTTGAAAACTTCTACTGTAGTAGAAGGTTTTGCCTAGGTATGTTGTAGGTTCTGCATTTCTCCTGCTATTTGTATTATGAATGGAAGTAAACAAATGTTAATTGACAATTAATTTAAGCTGAACAATAACTGAGTAACTAATATCTCCAAAGACCTTTTTTCCCCCTGGGTAGTATGTGTAAGATTTAAAGCAATACAGAATTTAGATGGTCAGCTTGAACATTCTGTCCATCACAATCTCTGTTAAAGAAACTCTGACTTGGCAAGTAAAGCCTAATTTTCCTGGTGTTTATAGTGTTATCTTCATTTAAAGCAGATAACACAAGCTATCTGCATTTAAAGCAGATAAACAAGCTAAAGTGGGTATGTTGTTCAACTCTGTAGAACAATTTTATTTTGTGAAACTGTACCTGATCTACAACAGACTGCAGGGGGGGACGGTTTGTGCTTCTCTTATGCCGAGACATTTAACAGCTTATGGAAAAATGTATTTTAAAGATCAGGCTTCTGCCTTTTAAAAAAATTCTTCTGATATATCTTTGGATTCAGCAAGCCAATGAGAATAGGAACTAAAGCATAATGACTCACCCTTTGGAAAAGACCTCCTGATCTTATACTGGAGATTTTACCCTTCAGTATGTTGCATGGATATTACTCATAGATAAAGTGAGAATGTCTCTTGTCACGAAAGACAGAGAAATGGAAAATATGAAGTGCAAGGGTGAGAACTCCTGTTTAGTGTCTTTGGATCTGCTTGTATTGGGTGCATATATGAGTCTTTCTCCTTGGCCTCAAAGACTCCAGGATCACCAACAGTGGTTCACAATTTGGACACAGGCTTATTTAAGAGCTAGCATGCTGACTTCCGTAGCAGTCAACTGCAGTCTTCACATCTGTGAATTAGTCCAGAACTCTAACCATTGCTCTCTGTAATATACATCTGAAATCCTCCATTAGTAGAAAAAATTTTATCCCCATAGCTTTTCTTCATGTTTTAACACTAGTACTGCAAGAATTACTTAATTGTAGACCCTCAGAGATGGCCTTACTTCACTAAGATCAGTGCAAAATGATTTATTCTCACTAGTCCTTAGGGATATTTGCAAGTGGTCTGGAGTGCCAGACATTCAGCATACAATGCTCAAGGTTCCCAGATTACTTTCTTTTTCTTTTTCATCTCTGTGTCTTCCAGTGGCTCATGCAATATAAACTGTCTGGTTTCTTAGGAGAGTCATGTCTGTTTGGTAAGGAACAGTTCCCAGCAGCTATCAGCCTTAACTATCCAGAGATTTTCATGCTAATCTCCGTGATCATATATCAGAAGAACACAATACTTTGTCAGGCCTCATCCCTCCTCTCTTTTACAGTCATGCTACCCCTGCTGATGATTATTATGCCTGTCTACTTTTGAGTGTCTGAGGTCAATAGAATAGAGCTGTTCATACTTACCACGTTACCACTTCCCAGAGCACAATGTAATCAGTTTTGTACTCCTTTCCTCAGCCCCAGTCAATAAACCTTTGTGCATGCTCTATTACTGGAGATTTGGCTCAGAAATCTCAGGGGGATATCCACTTCTGTTTTATTGCCCTGAAGGTAAAACAGAAGCACATGGAGATCATCCTCATCTGTGGCCACTGTGATGTGCCAGATGGGATTTTCTGACTTGCCCTGTTTGCTGTGAGGAAGTAGGACAGAGGCTGTGCTGCGGCTGGTCCTAGCAATGCATCACTCAGTAGGGAAGGGAGTTCAGGGGCTGTTCTGGCTGAACTTTTGTTCTTGGCTGCAGCAGGCTTGTGTCACATGCCTCCTGCACAGGCATTCACCTGACTTGTGATCTCATGGTCAATGGACTCATATTTGGGCAGCAGGATAAAGCTGAGGGTCACGTAGCAGCTGAAGCCTGCACCCAGCTGGATGCTGACAGAGAGTTGACCAGAGATTTGTCCTCTCTGTGCTGCAGATCCTTCCAGGAAAGTGTGAGACTGCGAGGGCACACTACCAGGACTTTGTTGTGTAGGACTTTGAGAGGCACGTGCTGAAAGCTGTTCTTCCTAATGAGTGAGATCTGATCCTTGCCTTATAACAAAAGAGAAGTTAGTGAGCCAAACCTTTGGGCTAGTGGCCAGGTCAGAGGCATAGATCTGGCTTGAGAAACTCATTTGTAGGCAAGCTGTTCCTTTCAATGCTTCTGTGCTATCCTTACACAATGTACAAACCAGCTTAATTCTGAACATCTCAGGCCAAGCCCACAAACCACTCAAGGAGGTGTAACTGTCCACAAATGCCATTTAGACATAAACCATTATTGACAGTAGCAACAGCCATTTCTGTGTGTTAAAATTTATGTTTGTTAAAATATTTTCATGAAGTGAATTTTTTTTCTGGGAAATGATTAAGCAAGATTTCTGCAGTAACGTTAATATGCTTTTCAATTAAAGTTAATCATGCTCTAAAGAGCCATTGGTATTCATGATGTTGCACTGAAAATAATGCAATATTAAAAAAATTAAAATGATATATTTGACAGTTTCTCCTCACTGCAAATAAAAAAAAAATATTTTGTATTGAAGAGCAATTTTCATCTAGGATATGTCTTGTTATTTGTAGAATAATCAGTCTGTACTTGATTTAATAGAATTATAGCTGTGGTGAGAAGAATGGTACATGGAGTTCAAAACGGACCATCATTGTCATCAAAATTATACCTGAGTCATGAATCTAAAAAGCAATTTGACAGAAAAATAACACATTTAATAGCAACAGAAAAGCCTACTTCTTTTAGCACTTAGCAAAATAGTGGTGATGAAAAAGACATACATACTGGTACACAAATTCTTGACAAAACCAAGACTTTGGTTAATAGCAGTGTGGAACAACAGAGTAAAAAGCTTTTCTCAAACTTTGCAATTTGTGACAGCCTCAGAGACTGAAAGAGTCAACAGCTTCCATTAACCCCTGTTGACACAACCTTGACCAAAAAAATGCAGTGACCCTCATGGCTCTTTTGCTCTGTAATTACACAGAGTGTAATCTGCCAGCTCTCTTTTAATGCAGTGACATTAATTTTTGGGTGGCCCATTAATTTTTCTGTAGTCCAACTTTGAACAGCACTATGTGTGGATTTGTATGTGCTGCTGAACTCTTGTCTTTTCCATGACAATCCAGAGCTCATCAGAGGATGGCCACTAGACTAGATAAGGATTCATTAGATAGGACAAATAAGCCACATTACCAGTGGAGCTCCAGGATGTCATTTTGTGGTTTCTTTGCTAGAAAGGCTGAAAAAAGGCCAGAAACAAGACCAGAGAGTCCAGGCCTTTTCAGGTGGGACAAGAGGGCTTTGTCCACAGGAACCTTGTCTCTGCTCCTGCCCCGCAGTGCTGGCAGGCAGGTCCTCACCCTGCAGCCTGTGTGTGACACGGTGTGTGACACTGTGCTCTGTGAAACACCACACTGAGCTGCTGACATGCTGAGATGCACAGGCTAAAAATGAAAGATGGGCATACAAAGCTACTGGGTGTGCAGCTGGAGAAAAATATCAGGCCCCAAATAGGTCTCTGGCCACTGCAGAGTAACAGTGATTTCACATATGGGTTGTACATGCAAGCACACACAGGTAAAATGATGGAAGGAGATGGTGGATTCCTACTGCTGTCCATTTGCCATGTCCATATCACTGTGTCCTCCAGAGAATTTGCAGGGTTAAAGGATGTGATAACATCAATCAGAGGAGGTATCAGCAGAATGCACAGTTTAGTTCTGGACCAAGTACGTGTCTGCCAGAATCAGTTCCTGAGAAAGCGTAGTCTTGACGTCACAAATGCAACAGGGCCATTAACAGAGGAGATGACTCTGATTTTTGCTAGAAGCATAGTTAACAGATCCTTTTGACTCTCACTCTGCTGAAGGAGGCTTGCTGATATCCCTTACAAGGATCTGTGGTATCACAGCTGACCCAGCTAAAATACCCACTCAGGGTAATTGTACCTGAATGTCTCTAGCTTTTGGGATATTTGACAGAAGGGATAAACTTTGCTGTGGGGGAGACATTGGATCTGAAAACACATTACCAGCCTCCACTTCCTCCTGAGCTGGGAGAGAACTGTCTTTCTTTTAGAACTGGGAAAATGGCTTCTCTTGCCTCCCTGCTCTCATTTCAGTCTGCTGACACTTGGAGATCTGTGTGTGCAAACTTCTTCCACATTCCCATCCTGTCTCATCAGCATGCAGTACATTTGGTCATGTTCTTTTAACATCTGCTCTTCACTGAGGTCCGTGGGGTGTGTGGCTGACACCAATGCTTAGTCAGACAGATTTTGTAAGCAATGAGATTAAATGAAACAAAAGCTTGTGTTTAAAACATTTTCCATCTCAGTTGTGAGGTTCCCCTTGTCTTTTGATTGTTTGATAGTAATTTACTTGAGAGGAGAAAAGAGAGATACTGTCCAGTGGACACAGACATGCAGGCAAAGTACAGTACTCTCATTAAAAATCAGAGGTTTATTGATAGTGAAGTGTTTGGTACTAAGAACTAATATCCTGAATTATATAAAATATATATGCAGCCATCATCCACAATGCACAAGTCAATGTGGATCAAACAGACATTTAAGAATAATCCTTGTGTCAATCTTGTTCAAGTGTACTAAGCCATCTTATTCAGAAATGCTAACAGGAGCCATTGCAGCCTTCCACTCCCCTCTTTCTCTCTTGCATGAAAACTTGGATCTTGGTGAGCCTGCTTGGTGTTGGATTTGCCATCAAGGATGTGTCGTAAACCAAAACATGACCATGGGTCTGTTGTTGCATATCCAGCTACTCTGAAATACTGCCTTGGAGTCCTGTATCCCTCAGTTTTTGTTTCATCTCCAGGACTTTGTGCTGCTGCTCTTGAGGCTACTCAGGATGCCCAAAATTAGTTGCCCAAATACAACACAGTTTCTGTACTTCCTGTATTTCTGAATGGAGAACAAAAAAGTGCATCATCAGAAGCAGCAGTCTACTGAAATTTTTGTGCTCTCCCTGATAACCTGTCCTCCACAGCCATGATACATTAGGGACAGTTTTTTCAATATGCTTCCTAATAGAACCTAAATATTTCAGCACATGCTGAGTTTTCACAGTAGGTAATCTATATTTTGATTATGGATACATACAGAAATTGTTCATGCTGGGCAAAATTTAATTGTAATTTTGGTTATTTCCAAATGTCTGACTGTACAAAGCAGTTGTCACCAATTAAATTATTTTGAAATAATTCAGATTTAAGAGGACAATGCAGTCTGAATTTCTTGAGTACAGACTTCTAAGAACAAGACAAAATGCCTAGACAAGAGGAACATTTTTGAGATATTTTCTACTAAATAAAGCTAATTTTTTTTTTTTTTTTTTTTTTTTTTTTTTTTTAGTAGGACAGTAAAAAAAAAAGCTCATCAGCATAAGAATACAACAAGGAGGTAGAGGAGGTAGACACTTCACTATGAAGAGGATTGTTTGGGTCATGTAGCCTGTTATGTCCGTAAAATTGTACTGATAATAGCAGTTGAGAGCCCTTTTCAATATCCTGCTAAAAGTACTCAGGTCCCCCCATGAAGAAGGTTTAAATGTGTATCACTTCAAGTGGCACAGCTGAGCTATTTAATGCAATTCATATTAGCCAGGTCTTTGGGTTTAAGAGTAAAATGGTTTTATTTATAGCATTTTGTATGCAACCACATAGTGGAACATCCTCGGGGTCCTACTAGGTCTCAAGCAGGAAAATGGCTACATCATAAAAACTGCATCTCTGAGACCATATGTTTTGATCAAAACAGAATCACAGAATATGCTGCGTAGGAAGGGGCCCACAAGGATCATCGAGTTCAGCTCCTGGCCCTGCACAGCATCTTCCCAAAGAGCCACACCATGTGCCTGAGAATATTGTTCAAGTGCTTTCTGAACTCTGTCAGGCTTCATGCTGTGACCACTTCCCTGGGGAGCCTGTTCCAGTGTCCAGCTCCCCACTGGGCAAGAATCTTTTCCTAATACCCAATCTAAACCTCCCCTGGCACAACTTCAGGCCATTCCCTTGGGTCCTGTCACTGGTCACCACAGAGAAGAGATCTGTCTTTTCCCTTCCTCTTTGCCTCATAAGGAAGTTAATGACTGCAATGAGGTCTCCCCTCAGTCTCCTCCAGGCTGAACAGACCAAGTGAGCTCAGCTGCTCCTCATACTGCTTCACCTCAAGCCCCCTTACCTTCCTTGTCACCCTCCTTTGGATGCTCAGTAATGGCTTAACATTTTTCTTATATTGTGGCACACAAACACGACTGTTCTTCATGTAGAGGACACCCAGTCACTGCTTCTCTCCAGGATTCCACTCTCAGCAAGACAAGGGAAGCAGCGGGATGTTGGCTGAATGGGTTGAAGTTTGTCCAAGCAAGTGCTGCTCTCTGCTTTTTCTGAATGATGCAGGCCAGCTGTCTTCTAGTGAGGCTGAGGAAGATGCTAATGGAAAAAGCTTTCAAGTAGAGATCTGTAGCATAAGAGAGTCAGACTGTTGAAAAACAGGGAAAGTTATTCACATAATTATCAGTCCTGGAGAAATCTTAATAAGGAATCTCTGCCTTCTCGTTTCTACCTATTGCTCCTTATAAAAACATGAGAGAGAATAGTAGTAAAATGGAAGTTCTTAGGAGACAATTCCACCTGACTCTAAGGGATCCCAGCAGTTTCCCTAAGCTGTGAGTGTTGAGGGAAGTGAAAGAGCCCTTAAAGCATGGAAGACAAAAATCAGGGTAATGATGGATGCTGAATCAGTATCTTTTATAACTGCAGATATTCAGGTGCACTCTGCACCACAGACCTGTGTAGCAGCACCACAGGAAACTCATACTTTTAGTGTTGGTGTTGAGAGACAAATTCCAATGTGCATACTTAGGAGTGTGGAGGAAGATTGACTGAGTACACCTTGAACTATCTTGATATTCACAGTAATTAAGATCACTGTTTAATCAAAGGTTTTTGAGTTAAAAATGAAGCCAGCATAATTTAAAGAACATGCAGGATGGTTGGATCTGGACAGTAGTCTTCAGGCTGACTACAGGAAATTATCTCCAGATTGTAGGATTAAGAAATTCCTTAGAGAGAGAGTAAGATAGATCATAGAATCATGGAATCACAGCACAATTAGAGTTGTAAGAGACATTAAAGATCATCTAGTTCCAATCCCCTCACCATGGGCAGAGTCACCTTCCACTAATCCAGGTTACTCAGAGTCCCCATCCAACCGAGCCTTGAACTCCTGCAAGAATAGGGAGTTCCCAGCCTCCCTGCACAACCTGCTCAATGTCTCACCACTCTTAAAGAATTTGTTCCTAACCTCTAATCTAAGCCTTTTAGTTTAAAGCCTTTCCACCTTGCCCTATCACTATGTGTCCTCTCGAGCCCCTGTAAAAGCCCCTCTTGAGCCTTTCTGTAAAGCCTCTTCAGGTACTGTATGGGTCAGAAAGATTTTCATGACTTCTCTTAAATCTAGATGTGTCTGTTGCTGTAAGGCACCAGTGGAGGAGGAGGCATTTTGATTTCTCCCTTTCTTGGAAGCAATGCTGAAACCATGCTGGAAGGCTTCCTGCATCTTAGCTGCAGCTTCCCCAAGTCACTTCCCCCACTGCACTGCCCTGCAGGAGCAAGTGACATTGCAAACAGTTATTTGTGCCTCATCCAGCCTTCTTGACTTTCCATCTCAGCCCCTTATTCTACAAGAGAGGAAGGCTGGTCTGAAAGCTGCCAAAGGCTGTTGTCTGCACCAGGTAATTTGCGTGGCAGAGAAATTGTGATGGAAGGTTCAGTGTACAAAAGGATCTGGCTGATTTATGCTGTTCTGTATCTCTAAGGGAGTGAACTTAGAGAGGAAAGTTGGGACCCCCTCCTCTTAATTTGACCATCCCAGATTAAGAACTCTCCAAAACTTCAGTAAATACAGGTATGTACCTGTACACCATTAAATCCCAAATGCAGGCATTGTTGAGTCTGCAGGATTTTCTCAAATCTAGCATTGGTTCCAGATTATCCTTGGGTTTGGCAGCAGGCCAGGTAGATGTGTTTAGTGGATGTAGATGCCTGCAAGGCTTCAGCAAGGCTGTTACATAAAACCAGCAGAATTCCTGTGCAAGGAAGCTGGGTGTGCCAGCCCCAGTTAAGGTGCTGCATTTAACATGAAGTCTGCACTGTCTTGTGTTCCTGGGCTCCTCCTAGCAGTGTTCCCACTGAGGAACATGGATCTTTGCTGCTGTCAAAAGAAATAAAGACGTGGCTGAACTGTTTGTAGTTCTATCTCCAGGAACTCATCTGTGCTTAAATTATGGGGAAGAAATGAGCTGAGAAGCTTAATTTGTAGCTCAGGCATTGATTGGGTGGTGTACATCAGAGAGCATAGGTCAAGGTTGCTGCTTTATCTGGTGTCTCAGCTCTGTATTGAGATGAACAGTACTGAATTTGGAACAAAGGTGTCATTTCTGTTCTTGTGCAAAACCTGTGCCTTCCCTTTGGGCTCAAATGGCTGAAAGTGTATGGGGAAGGATGTGCCTTAGCACACCTTACTTCACAGTCTTCTCTCCCACTGCACAGTGGACTTTACACAGATTGTTGCATCATTCCTTTAATCCTCCTTTTACTGTACCATCTGTTTCTGAGACACAAAATTTCATGGATCTCTTAGAAGACTCTGGTTCCATATTCCAGGAGATACCTGCTGTAAATTTAATTAGCATATGACATAGCTTTTTCTTAACCATCCAGAATAAAATAAGATCTTGATCCTGAACAACTGTTACCACCTTCATAACACAGTTTTAAATCCATTTTTAAAAATGGTTAGAAAACAGATTTTTTTCTTTCAAAGTCTGTTGTAATTTTATAATGTTGCATACTTGGCAAGTGTGATTGTGTTGCTATAGTGATCTTAAATTATGACCAGAATGAATTTTTACTCAAGGCTTATTTAGAACTCATCTGGCTCAAAGCCATTTTATCTGGTTCTCTGAGCCCTTGAAGAAACATTTGAATCTACACAAATATTCTCTCTGAGCTTTCAGTTTTACAGTAATCTCATTGGTATCATTTTGAAATATTGTTCTTTAAATGTTCCTGAGATGCATTTGAATTAATCAAAACTAAAACTTCAGAGAGGTAGAGTACCAACCTCATAAGTGTAGCAACCAGTGAGAATTTTCTCCTCTTGTTTACAGAGAAGATGAGATGTTAGTCACACCTTCAGATAGTTCTGAACTCAGAGCAGTCAATCCTTTTGTTGGACAATGGGAAGTGGAAATGAGAAGAGTCCTGGTTTTTTGAAGAATCTGGGTTCTTTACTGTATAATGTATGGGAATTGTCTGTAAGGATCCTCTAGCTCATGGGACAAGGGAGTGAAAATATGTCAGACCTGCTTTTAAAAACTCCAGGCAATTGTGTCCTTGGCTTATCCAGCACTGAGATCCCTTTCCCTTCATGACAGTGATAACTGGATTGTACCAGGAGTATTGGATTCTCGACATTCATCATCAGAAAATCCTTATAAGAAATCTCAAATGCAGAGGCTGGTAGCTGTTGTGGTGTTGCCCAGCATTGTACCTATCAAGAATCTTGCCAGAGAATGCTGTGGGCCTTTGGAAAATAGGGAGGGCTAAGGAGGGTTGTACCCTGTCCGTGTCTTGGCATGGACCTGGATGGTTCTCTAAGTCTTGCTGTTCAGGAGCTGCCTTTTTACATGGGGTACACACCATCAGAAAGAAATTTTAGACCACAAGGCTGTTCCTCGCATGGAGGTCTCACTTACTTTTTACTGCTGTGCTTTATGATGCTGTACAATGAAATAATCTGTTCTGTTCAATAGGCTTTTTTAATTTCCTTCTTGAGCTGTAGGCTGTTTGCTTCCCAGGCCAGAGCTTCTGGAAATTACTCTGTCCTGTGTAACTGCACTGCAGAGTGTATCAAGGTGTCATTAGTTCTGCATAATTCTGTGCATAATGTTGTGCTTGTTACTATGTTGGAAAGGTCAGTTTGAAAATATGGGATTTATGAGGGATAAAATGCCGAAACTATTGACTCCCACCACCTCTATACAAATGTATTTAGTCAAGCAGAACTTGCAAGGAATATCAAGTAAATTGGTTTACTTACAGAAGCTGCATACCTGATAATGCCATGGATTGCAATTTGATTTTGATCTTCATTTGTGTGTTCTGTTGCATATCTGTAGGACATGCAGTAGGAATGGCTTAGGTACAGATACCAGACCACTCACAGCCCACAGTAAGTTTAAATGTGCGTTTAACAGACTGTATGTCCATGAAGTCACTGGGGTGGAAGGGAATTAGTTAAATATTGTATAATATATGGGAATACTGTTAGCTTTCTTTGGTGAATTCAGCTACATTCCCCTTTTAATCAGTCAATATTCATATCATAGACTTTACAATCATTTAAAGGAATAAGTTCAGCAGAAACAACATTATTTTGTACTAATGCTGTCTCTTTAGTTAAGTTGTAACACTGAAACTGATTGACTGTGAATGAATTAGGTAGGCCATTTATGGATAGGTTGAAAAATCAATCAAACAATCCTTAATGGTTTTTTAGCAAATAAAATTGGAGATGTGGAGAGTTAGACTTGGCTGGTGGCCAGATGCCCACAAATACACTCAGTCACTCTTCCATATCAAGAGGACAGAAGGAGAAAATAAATAAAAGATCTTGTGTGTCAAGACAAAGACAAGGAGGGATCCCTTATTAATTATCCCTAAACCCACCACACAAGGGAAATAAATATTTTAAAGTAGATATATAGAGCTCTCCTTATTTTGCTGTTTTTTTAACTGGCGCCCTCAAGAATTTTAGGTCCTAGTGTCAGAATTGATATTGCCTTACATGCTTATGCTTAAGTAAATGGTGAAATACAACAATTTTGCTGAAAATAGGAGATGGATTTTCCTGTTTTAAATGCAGCAAACTTAGCTTTTGGTGGATCTTTGAAGCTTTACCAGTTATCCCCCAAAAAGAAGCTTGATGTAATTTAATATATTACTTAGTACAATGTTTAAACTGGGGATGCAGACAGTCCAAAGAGATGTGTGCCATGGAGAGAAGCAGCAGTGCTCATGCTTTGGACAATGAGGAACTCTGGGCTCTGAGACACGCTGCAAAGTGCATGCAGATTAGACATACACTACAACCAGCAGATGGAAAGGTTCAAGGTTAGTGGTCTTGTCCAGGCTAAAATATTAATTTTATTATTATTGTCCCAGCATAGGTTGCTTCAGGCCTAAAAATGGTGCAGCAAAGACTCCACAATTCAAGCTCAAGCAAGCAATACGTGAACCACAAGGCATGCAGAAATTAAGTGGCTTATCAAGGTCATCTTGGAAGCAGGTTTTAGAGCCAGGGATTGTAGCCAGTTCAACAGACTGAATTGCAGCGCCCCTGGCAAAATTCTTGAGTGGTTTGTTGGCTGAAGTCAAGGCAAGGACGCTGCTCCTATGCAGCCTCCTCCATCAGTATCACACATAAAATATTGGCCCACTGAGATGTCCAAATGGTGGAAGTCTGCCAGCTCTTGCCAGGCAACCTGCTAGTTCAAGATGTGTCACCTGAAGTGTTGTTTATTTACCCTGAACAGCAAAGCTACTGCTTTTGTTACTTGTTCTTTCTAGTTGCTGTTAGCCAGCAGGCACACCTGCCAGCTCATCCTTGCACTTGCTTTACCCTTAACCACTTGTAGAAGGAAGGGTCTGTGGATAGCAGTAGCTCAATAATGATTGCTGCTTGTGCCTTTCAAGCAAAGATTCTCATCAGCAGCTCATTCCGGTGCTTCCAGACTGGAAGCCTGTAGTTATATAACACTCATTTTACAAGTCAGGGAACAAGTGTGGGTGTTGAATAGGGAAATCAATGCCTTGACAATAAAGTATTTTCTTCCCAATGCACTTTCTTCCCCAGGTGACTTCCTTTGAGTCTATGCTTGGTATAAGAAGCTGCCTTGTGCCAGACAGGTCAAGCACTGTCCCATTTTGGAGAACACTGAGCAGCTGTGCTGGTCCTACTCACCATTCCAGAGTTTGACCACTACTTATTCTCATGTCAGTCTGAGGTGAAAGGAGGAGACAGAGGAGAAGTAGAAATGTCCTTATTAACAGAGAAACAGTTCTCATCTGAAACCCCAAGGTGAAGAAATACTCAAAGGTTTTGGTATTTCACTTTAAAAGCCTGCCATCACTTTCACATTTTGCTGAAAATGTGAAGGAAGAAAGCTGAACAATGGACAAGATATTAAATGAGGAGCTTGACAGATTCTAGTGAAGTGTTGAGCACCTTTTTCCTAAGAGCATGTTCATATTACAACTCTTTGTAGAGCCTTTGGTCTATTATCAAATACTTTAGTTTTGCCTCTTAGTTACCATTTTAAATTGTTCTTGGGTACTTGCAATGTTTATTTTACTATCAGATTGAAAAGGTATATAAGGTCTGTAATGTTTGGGTAGTTGAAGGTTCTTCTTCTGTAAGAGAATTCCACTTAATAATATACTGTTAAAAAACTTTTACCAATAAAAAAGCTAATTGCTAAATGAGGACAGAAAATTAGTTTTTTTTTACTGAAGGAAATGCAAACTGTCCTTATATGAGGAGGCCTCATGTAGGGGCAGTTTGTTTGCTTCTTCAGTGAAATCTTTTACTCATAACTGGATTAAAAGTAAATGTCTGGCTCTCTATCCTTGAAACCTCTAAATTCTGATGAGCAGGTATCCTTACCTCTATTTTCTTGAGACATATTTCCAGTTTTGTCCAACAGTGCAAAAAGAAAAGTTTATCTTTTTAAACATGGCAAGGTTAGATTCTCACATAATCCCATTAATAGGTCAGCTGGAACTTTAAAGAAAAGCAACAACAACAACAACAACAACAACAAAAAAAGAGATGCATAATGAAGAACTGAGAACTTAAAAGCCCATCTACTACTGACAGCAAGCATGGGGATGTTTTCCAGCTATCTGGTCTACAGAAAAATCTACTAAATTTTTAATACTAGATAAATTTTCTTAGGGCTAGATTCTCATTAAACATACATTCCCTTTAAAATTAATTAGATTTCTTTTTTTTCCCTCAGATAATAATCTTAACTTTTATTGTGATATCCATTTAATTTCTCTAAATTGATGAGTTTTACACCTCTGGGACTAATGGATTATTTTCTGGTGGCAAACACAGAAGTATTGAAAAATAATTATTTCTGGATGCCATATACATTTTCTTCATTGTAAAGTCTACAATTCTATTCTCTTTTTCAGAGTATTCTACAGTATTTTACTGCATCTTTTTCTCCATTCAGATTTGTTATAAAAGCAAAATTGTTTGCTCAAAATCAATGTCTGAAATATTTCCTTTACAAAAAGAGCATGTTAATACAATTATAACTTCAACCGGAATTGTGATGCAATATCAAGCTTTATTTTAAAAATGCTCAGAAAAGATGTGTATTTCTAAGAGTGTACTTTGCAGTAAGTTCTCTTTTTGCAAATTCTTGCCCAGCTGTACTTAGTGCTCTCTGACCTTAGAGGGGAAAATGGAATCAACACTGCTGTAAAGTGTAACTGCACTGTGGTTTACAGTGCAAGAAGAGGGCTCAGCATATTGTTGAAGGGACACAAGGGCATCCAGCTGGTGAGGTAGGGAGCAGGGTTGTAACCCCATCCAGAAATCTGCAGCTCTGCGTTATTGTTGCTTGATAACTTACAAATGCTGTCATGGAAAATGCATCACCTCAACGAGAATAATAAAATTATTCCCGCTATGTCCTTAAGGGAAAATCTTTTGCTCTGTGATGCCTTGGTATGTAAACATGGCTTTGGGATGAGGCACGTCTCTTGCACTCCAAAAATTGGGAAGGGTGTTTCCTTGGAGAGATTGGCCTGCTCATCTGGCCTCACCTTGACATCAGCACTGAAGGTTGTGTCCTTGCCATACTCTTCCCACCTTCCCTGAGGAGCATGTCATTCAAAGCTTTGAATGCTTTCTGTCACAGAGAAATTAGCACCTATTCCTCATCACTGCTTCGTTTTGGCAGCACTGTCTCTTACAAAGCCATGAAGAAAATCAACCACTTCTGCACCAACAGAAATAATGTGACCTGTTACATGAGAGGATAGAAATAATGTGTTTACATATGGCACAAGAGGAATGAGTTAATCCCTGGAAGAGCGGATGACCTGGGGTCTCAACTATGAAAATCACTATGTGATTTAATTATTTAACTATTTAATGTTCAAATTTAGAGACAAATTCTCATAAGATATAGGTGTAAATAATGCTTTGTAAAGGGACAAAGCTGCAGCTTTGTGGGCTGCAGCATTCCCTGCTGCAACAGTGAGCTGCAATAACCAATTGGGAGTATACCTTAAGGACTTCCCCAGGCAGAACTGGAATGTACTGCAAAAATTTTACCCCTGTCCAGTATTTATCTATTCTCAAGTGTTTCTAAATTATGTCACAGGGAGCATGTATAGTGTTTATTGTCTTTTTTAAAGAAGAAATCTTAAATGAGGGATATTTGGCATACTGTATATGATCTTTACTTAGGAAAGTTTTAAATAAAACAGGCTGATTTGTTTTGATATATTGTGCTTTTTGCTTTTATGGCGAGAGAAAGAAGCAAAAATGAAATAAGAAAAGGAAAATTAATGTGGAGTGATTGTAGTCATATTAGTCAAACTGGAAATCATAGGAGATCTGTATATATGCCTGCATGAGGAATCTTTTCTTCAAATGGATTCAAAGGAAAAGCATTAATTATGCAAAATGAGAGATGTGGAAATGGCTGAAATTACACTCCTTGTCTATTTTGCTTTCTTTCTTAAGAGAGAAACCATATGATATGTCAGACAGTGAAAGCTAACTTAATATATACCAAAGAGTACAATATGACTGCTGTAAAAAACCATAGATTGTGAATTGTATTTTATAATGTGATATGAAGAAAGTAATTACTTTATATAAACTACAGAAACATCAGACATGATGGTAAACAGTACATATAATCTTTTAAAGGGAAGAATCAGCTTGGGTTCTGTAGCCAGGATGTAGTTCATGATCCTGACAAATTTATATGGATTTAATCACAATGCATCAGCCTATCAGGTGCATAAGGCAAAGAGCAGCACACTGGATAAAAGCCACCAAGGTGTTTCAGCTTGGGGTGCTGTCTGTCTCTCTTCCACCATGTCTCCTAGCTCTGGAAGGCTCTTTTGCCATGTGGAATGTATTTCCTCCAGGCACTCTTGGATAGAAATGGTTCCCTTGTCAGCTGCTGGACAGCTATAGAGGTAAGTTTTCTGGCTTTGTGGTTGCTGGAGTTATCAGGGAAAACCATCACAGGGTGCCTGGACCTTGGACATCCTGTGACAGAGGACATTCACAACAGTATCACAAAATCTTGGCCACTGCCATCCTCCAGCTCTCCTCTTTGTCCTTCAGCTGCTGATAAGCAACATCAGAGGTGATCAGTGTTCTCCCTTGACAGGAGCACTGTGCTCTTCCTAGAAGTCTTTGGTGCTGTCCACTGCCAGAGCAGCTAAAATCTGTGTTCCTCACAAGCAGAACTAAGCCTTTCTGAGAGAAACAACAGCATGAGCTAGCATGCCAGCAGTTTTGAATTCAGGTTGTCCCTGGGACAATAGGAAAAGGAACTTGGTGGCTGCTAATCTGATTTCTCTCCATGGGTATTACTGGAAAAAGTTATCCATAAGGAATCTAGGAGTATTAGGATTACAGCAAATGATCTCTCATGACTTCCCCAGAGGACTGGATAGGCACTGACTGCCAACTTCTCTTGCTACATTCTTCCAAGTTTGAACTATCTTCTTGCAAGAAAAGGACAGGTTTTTCAGCTTGCCCTGAGGATTTCTTCGGAGTTGAAATCTGGACCAGAAAGATAATCACCAAAGCACATGGCTTGAGATATGAATCCATATTCTTGGGTATGACGCTTCCAGATAAACCTCAGACCAATTTACCTTTTCTTTAACAAGTCTAATATAAATTAAAATTATATATTTAATTAAAATAATACAGGTATTTATTTAAAAATTAAATAATATGGTCTCATCTGGAACATTCACCATATGAAGAGTAGGGCTAATTGCTGTGGAAAATTGCTGCTCTTCTACTAAAGTGCAAAGTCACTTTGGTAGAAGAGTTAGAGTTCACTGTTAAAAACACCAGGTTTGTCCTTGTTCTGCTGTCCTCATGGCTTCAGATGTATCTTCCTGTAAAAGTAACAGAAGAAAAGGAATTCCAAAAAGCAGGAAAATGTTTTTAGCACATGACAGTGCTGCAGAGAGACAAAAAAATAGCAGTAAGGTGCAGTTTTCCTGATAGATCTGTGGTATGATGGTTTGTGACTTGCAGTAACAATTGCTGAATCCCAGGGGTCAAATCTCCACTGCCTGATGCAAATCCTAACTTGCTTATTTGGGTGACAGAGCACTGACTTGAGGGGAGACAGCATGACTTGTTGAATCATTACATACTCCTTACCAATCTTCCTTATGGGGACCCACAGTGAGTCCCCACTTTTCTCAGACATTTATGCCCACAGATAGGTCCCCTCTGGTAAAACATTTACACTGCCATAGGTTCTTACAAATTATATTGACTATTACCATTCCCTGTAAGACTCTTGAGAGTGGGGAGATTGGTTTTTCCCTTTTTTCAGTTTTTGTAATGCCCTGCTTAGTTATCAGGCAGTGAGGCTCAATGGGAAAGACAAGCTAGGGTAACTTTTTATAGCTGTTGAGTTTTTAGGACAACTTGTATCACACCAGTCCCAGGCACAGGAAACAGGAACATTTTTAGCTTCAGTTCTTAGCTTAAAAATGACTAGATGTCCCTCAATTCAATAGCAGTTGTCAAACCTAGTAGAAGATCAAAAAGAAATGGAAATCAGGATGACTGTTTTGTGTTCCGACTTAGGCAATGAACAACAGTGATCCTGATTCACATAATGGATTTTTACTCTTAGTAATCAACACCTTGCATTATCCATACTATGTTTTTTCATCCTTGGCTCTGGTCTACAGTGAACGAAATTGTTCTGCATCTGTGAATTTTGGCATAATCTGAACCATCACAGTCCAGACATAAAAGATGGATGCACCTCATGTTGTATTGGCCCCTGCTGCAAGTGAATGGTGCTTCTTCTCTCCCCATTATCCCCTTGGAGCTAATTATGCTCATTTATTAGTATGGTCACAGCTCTGCAACAGTCCATCTGCTACACAGACATGCTCATATTAAACAACCTGCTCTCCTGCATCGCCTGGGAGAAATTCAGGACACATGATTCCTTACCAGAAATTATGTTCTGATTCGAGAGGTGTCCCTGTGCTTTGTGTCTTTAAGAGAGAGGACATTTTTAGTGGAAGCAAATGAAAATCTTCCTATATCATGACCAATAAAATAGCTTCCTGAAAGTCAGCAGATCCTTTCTAATGAAATTTGGTAGTGAAAAAAAAATGTTGGAGCAGAAAACTGCTGGGAAAAGAAAGAAGGCTTTGGCTGCCTCTGTGGATAATGGCAAGCAGGATGGGGAGAAAGATCTTTCAGACGTTCTGTTGGCAGGAGGATTTGAAATAAAAAAAAACCAATTGAATATTAAAATCTTGTGGACATGATTATGTGGGGACTAAGAGGGTGGTGAGAATGGGGCTTTTAACAGTTACCAATATATATTGATAGGGATTTCACAGGGGCAAGTTGACATTTTTGATAAACCACCTGTAGGCTGGTATGATTTCTGCACAGGCCAGATTGATTAACAGTGTACAACATTGGTAGGGTGGATAACACAACAGGACTGACCCCATTTGCTTCCAAATCATAGGCGAGGTCACCAGAAAATAGCAGGTCACTGTTCAAAACCAAGACAATGGTGTATTAGATAATTTAAAAAATTACCGGTAAGGTTATTATTTTCAAAGCATGCATTCCTGTGCTGTTCTGTTAATTATCCCAGGACTCTCAGGGCTAGAAATAACCTTTGTCAAATGGAAGTACATAGTCTCATATGGCTTCAGGAATACAGAATCTGGGTCAGAGAAAGGAGCAGTAAACATTGCAAAGTTGATGACACATCATAAAACCTGACAGAAGAAAAATTCTCACCAGGAGCAGTAATACTAAAATTATTCCAATAGTCACTCTCAATTAAGGTGAGGCCTCCACCTACACAGAATTTCAGGTTGCTGCTTTGTAAACACCTCTTCTCCAGATGTTAATGCAATCTGGAATGTCAAAATCAAGTAGGTATTATGGACATACTTTGTCAGATACATTATTGCACAGGCCAATGCTTATATTGCCCTGAATACCCATTGCCTGTAAAATTCAGCATGAAATGAGATCATGTGACAATATCTAGGGGCAGAAAATACCAAGAATTTTATGGTAGCTCAGGCATTAGACCCTATGCAGCAAAGAGAAAGGATGATGCTCTCCGCCAGCCAGTGCTGGCCACAATGCATTCCCATGAGCAATGCAGAAAAGTTTCTATTCAAGTATAGATACCGAATTCTCTCAGACAGAGCAGACTCACTTTTGGACTCAATAATACAGCCCATGATTTTCCTGCCTTGAAGATGGTAATAATTAGAATAAGTATTCAAGATGAGGGAAAGACTCACTGCTTAAATGACTCTCAAAGTAAACCTGCTTGAGGCAAAGCTGCAGATTCCTACCATCAAAATATTTTGCCACTGATTGCAAGAGGATTGTTGTGGCTTGACATATGCTCTGGTCCCAAGTGCTGGGGCCAGCAATCACCACCTCACATTTCCTATTAGAACCAGTTTCAATTCCTGTAAGGACATGTGGACATGATTAGGGCTGTTGAATTCTAGTCACCCTTCTCCTTTATATTTAAGGACAAATTAGTATCTGAAACTAAAAATATATAGTTCATTTAATCATGACTGCAAGAGGACCAGCCCAAACCCCATTTTTAATGGATGTTTTAAGTGGAGAGAATTTTTCTGTTCCACTTTTTGCTGTCTTATCCAAAAATACTGGTATTTCATAAATAAACAATAGACCTTATAGATCAACATTTAACAGGTAACAGCAAAAGCTACAGGCAAGCAATAAATGTTGTGTCTCTCCAGTGAGGAGGGAAGGGTGGTGTCTCCCAGTTCATTCACTTTAACATGTGAGATCTTCTTCTCCCATTTTCTTATTAGTCATATTGGAGTCTGTTTTCTGATTAAAATATATGCAGAAAATGCAGCCATTATGCTAAAAAAATAATTCAGTCTTATATTTTTATGCTACCTCTCTTAAAAAAAAACCCAAAAAACAAAACCATAAAACAAAAACCAAACCACAAAAGCTTGACAAGCTGGAAAGACAAAAATATTTTCCTAAAAGTCTTTAATTTCCTTGTACACTTCTGGTCCTTGTGTCCATGCATGAGGTGCTGAATGCAATTTATAATTTATGGGATGCAGAAATAAAAGTCATTAAATCTGTTTGGCCACTGCCAAGTGGTGCCTGCTGGTGTGGGGCCATTTCTTGTTGTGGCTCACTGCTGCTCTCAGGCTGCTGCAGACAAAAGCGTGCCATGCACAGCAAACAGCTTTTTTATGAGGCAGATTGGCCTGCTCTGGCTAGCTGCAAAGCACGGTATGGTCAAACCAGCTGTGCACTATAATTCTAGCTGTGTTCCCGCACATCAATGAGAAACTTATGCAAGCCCTCTCACGATGCTCTATTTATATTTGAAATCTCTTTTATTAAGGTCTTTTTGCAGCCCATGTTGCAAATTTGATACTAAATACCTCTATCTCTGTACTAATAATTGAAGCTGCTTTTAGAATGCAAACCAGCTCCAATACATCCAGATGTCTGTGTATTTCTACCCTGTGAGAATAGTGAGACAGAGGCTGTGCCTAGGGCTCAGTGAACATATTAAAACATTCCTGTTCTTGCCTTGAGTATATCTACTTGAATACTGAGTGTTGTGATCTCTCAAGTGAAGTGGGAAGGTGTTTGTGGTCTCCCTCAGACATCCACTTTAATGTGCAGACCTTGTTTTCTGTGAGGTAAGAAGACCTCATCTCTGCATCCTGTTTTTTACACTCTTCAATCTGGGATGTAGCTGAAAGTTTGACTTTTCACAACAAGCTTTGATGAGGTGACAAAAAACAATATCTATGAGCTAAGATAGCCATGTTTTAGATTGATGTATGAACCACATACTAGATGCCATGGCAAACTCTGTCTTTGGAAGCAACTAATTTTCCTCAACATCTGAATTGGCCTTTTTGTTTGCCAACTAATAATTAGGCAGAATTTTCTCACCTTGTTCTCACAGCATAAAGGCTAAGGAGAAGAAATTATTTCACTTTTGCAAAGTATATACTAATCTTTTGATAGTTTAGGAAATAATAATTACACTGACGTCTGGTTACTTCAATCTCCTACTACAGGTCCATCAGTTCACACAGCACTAAGATGAGATTTCCAAATTCTCAAGGCAAATGCTTCATATCATGCCTGGGAAGGGGAAGGCATTTGCAGAAGAGGCTGCTAGAGTGATTTTTGCCTTTGCTTGCTAAGGAGCTTTGGAGAGGACAGAAGGTGAAGCATTTTTTTTTACCCACTGATGCTATGACGCTTCAAGAGCAAAACCAGCCCAACTCCCAGCTGCCGAAATTGGCACACAGAGGCTGTGTGTGCCTGACTTTGCATTTTCTAGGTGAAACACATGGTCTACTCAGTCACAGTGGGAAATGTTCGGTGTGTAGTACCTGAATAATGCACTAGGAATGGGACAACACAGCCTCTGGCTTTCTCCTATGCATTAAACTTGAAAGCTGCTTCAGAAATATGTTGCTCAAGGCCTTCCCATCTCCTTCAGGTGAAAGGAAAGGAAAGGAAAGGAAAGGAAAGGAAAGGAAAGGAAAGGAAAGGAAAGGAAAGGAAAGGAAAGGAAAGGAAAGGAAAGGAAAGGAAAGGAAAGGAAAGGGAAGGGAAGGGAAGGGAAGGGAAGGGAAGGGAAGGGAAGGGAAGGGAAGGGAAGGGAAGGGAAGGGAAGGGAAGGGAAGGGAAGGGAAGGGAAGGGAAGGGAAGGGAAGGGAAGGGAAGGGAAGGGAAGGGAAGGGAAGGGAAGGGAAGGGAAGGGAAGGGAAGGGAAGGGAAGGGAAGGGAAGGGAAGGGAAGGGAAGGGAAGGGAAGGAAAGAGGGAAGGAAAGAGGAAAGGAAAGAGGAAAGGAAGGGAAGAGGAAAGGAAAGAGGAAAGGAAAGGAAAGAAAAGAGTCTAGGTCTGGGTTACCTTTTGCTAGAGATGAAGAATTACATAATATTTGCCTACAGTGAAGCTTAGATGCCACTTTTTCATACAGCTCTGTTGTAGTGCCATGATGTCCTTCTGGATCTCCTTACTATGGGATCAACATTTGTCCACTAAATGTTGCTCTTCTTCTGTATCAAACATAGATATTTTCGTAAAAGAATTGGATAGTACTTTCCATCTTGGCTGTTGCATCACTCAGAGATAAATCTGAAGTGAGCTGCCTGTCTCCAAAATGAGCAGGCAAGAGAAAGATTTGATAGATAGACACAGAAAAACCCTCTGTTTATTCTATTATTAGAGAAATAGTAACACTATAGCTTAGTAAGTTTAAGCTGAAAGGAACTTCTTGGGAATGCTCTGTGTAGAATGTATTTTTAGCAATCTTCTGCTTACAGAAAGAACTATTTACTTCTGTTGAAATTCCAACAACAGCTATGGGTAAAACCCATTGGATTTTATGCTGTCTGCAAAACAGGCAGAATATTAGTTTTTTCCCTTTGATTCATCTAACCAGTGAAAGAGAATGCACTCTCTGGATCTAGAGAAAATGAATCTATTATTGCTCCCCTGATGTTATAACAGCTGAAGGGAGGAAGCTAATTGGAAGAAAATTAATGCTGCTCAAACTTCTACTAGAAAAGTCAATTTTTAAGTGAAAATACATCAGAAGCTAGTTAAGTTTCAGTCTTTTAAGACACACATTTTTCTTGAGGCAGTAAAGGCATGATTAATATTAATTTTCATTAGCTGTGTAGTGGGTTGGTGCAGGAACCAAACACCCACCAAATCACTTGCTCATCCAGTTGGAAAAGAAGGGAAAGAGAAGGAAGAATGGAAGTGAAGCTCATGAGTGAGGTAAAATCAGGGGTAGTGCTTACCAGTTGCCATTTTGGGAAAAACCAAGTCAGTCTGAGAAAATGAACTTAATTGATTGACAATGTTTTTTATATGCACATACCTGCAATATTTACATTGATATATAAGAAATAATTTATATAGGTGTATATTATTATAAATATATAAATACATATCTCATGCAACTCTGTAGTATATATAATTATTTGACTATAACATTGTTATTAGAATAGAATTTTTATCTATGAAATATATAAATATACAATTATGGAATTATTGATCTATAAAAGAAAGATGAAAATATGGTTTAGTTAGCAACTTCATTGCCTAACAAGTTTAATTAAACTCATAGCCTTAAGGCAGACTAGCCAAAATTTGTCCTTTGTTATTTGAATATATTTTCAAAACATAAACTTCCACATACAGTCAGAAATATTGGAAAGAAGTGTGTGCACAAACTAATTAGATTGAGCAGAGATGAATAAAAGTAATAAGCCTGCTGCACAACTTCTAACTTAATTAGATCTTTGCCAAGATTGAGTTTCAAGGGAGAGAATAATAGAAGAGGATTGAAGATTTTTGAGAAGCAAGCAGAGGTAATATTAAGTGCTCCAGGAAAATAATTGAATCAGATTTTCCTTGCTGTTATTTTGGATAGGGAAGAATGTAGAACAACTTTGAGGAGCTGTTTTCCATCCCATATCAACCAAAATTTAAGGCTCTTTAACTTGTTTGTTCCTTGACTGGTGCTGGAGGGTGGAAGCTAAAACTTTCATGGTAGGAGAGTGGTGTGGAATTTGGGCACAAGATGGAGCAAAGCAGAAAACTAATATTCAGAGACAATGAGAGGGGAAAATAAAAAAGGAAACAGGAAAGAGAGACAGACAGCAGGATAAAAAGCAAGGGAGAGTGTTGTGGAGGACATCTTTTACTCTGGCAGCTGAATATTACAATATGAAATTCTGAAGATGAGCAATGTTACCTGACTCAGGGTGCTGCTGTCAACAAATGGAACCAGGAATATCTTGGATTTTACTTCTTCCTCGAAACTGAGCAAAGCACACTCCTCAATGCAAGTGTCTAGGCTTTGGTGGGAATTGCATTCTCTTTCTGTAAATGCTTAAGTGACCTAGAAGTACCAATCCAGGTACCTGGCCAGGACAGACACAATTATTTGGTGTTTCATGGAGTGTCTGCTTTAACCCTTTGGCAAAGGAAGAGTTTCTATGCTCTTTGGGACTTCAGGTGCACTCGCAGTTTTTCAGGGATGCTTCAGATTTTCAGGTGGTGTAGGTTGTTGGCCAAGCTCTGAAACTTGGCCAAGCTCTGGGTTGTTGAAACTCCAAAACTAGCTTGGATTCCCCACTGGAAATAAATGGGTCATGTAGTGTAGAGAGATTATTTATCCAATGTACAATGATTTCCTATCATGTAGCCACATTCCAGAGGTGTATGACAGTTATATAATTCAGGTGTACTGGAAGTCTTTAGTGCTAAACAAGAAAACCTTTCTGTGCCTCTCACTGATATGTCATTTGAGTAGCCAAATTTTGCATCTGCATCTGAAAATGTGAGATGGTAAATGTGTCAATTTTCTTTACTGCTGGTGAGTTCTGCCCAATGTTAAAACAAACCCATCCCAAACCACGCTTTCCTAAGCTGGATTTACTTGAAATACTGCAATGACAAAGTTATTATTCCCCCTTAGGTGCTTTTTAAAACTCTTAAATGCATGTTTTCCCTTATTTATCAACATGTTTGAACAAGTGAAATGTTTATTTTTATTCTGATAGAGTCTTATCTGTTCTCTTTTATTTATTACAGGCAAACCTGTAATACATCAGATTAATTACTTTAGCCATTTCTATTCCCAACCACGCTTTCAATAGGACACAATTTGTAATGGAAAATTATTTATTCTAAGAAAATTATTTATTCAGTGTCTTAGATACCATCTTTTACAGGCTCTTCCAATTATTTTGCCTGTATTTTCCATAAAGACAGATTTTCTCTGCAGCCAATGACTGCCACAGAACATCCTGTACCCGGAGCAGGAAGACTGGCAGACAGTGTGGAGCTCCTGTCATGTAATTTTTTTCTGGCACCTTCTTGTGATGCTCCTGTTTCTGGCCTTTGAGCCTGTCTCTGAGCCTGGCCACTGATGGGCTATTTAAATGATCCTGAGATGTAAAAAGTCTCTGTCTTTCAGCCCCATTGCCAAAGCAGAAGCCATAATTGGTCTGTGCTGGTTTCAAGGTTGTTTATTCTGTTTATCTCTCACATGTTCTGCTGCCCTGCCCAGCTCTGTCCTGCAGGGCAGCGTGTGGGGCTCTGCCCTCAGTGGGATGTGACAAACATTAAATACCAGAAACTCCCTGGGCTGGATTTACAATAATGTGCCAATATCTGTCACCTACGTTGGACAGTGTGTCCCCAGCCTGAACCAACAGAAAAATGCCAACACCACAGTGAGACATGGAGGGCAGGAAGGAGAAAAAGGACAAGGCACACCCAATTTCCTCCATCTTGTGCCCTTTGGACCCCTAATCTAGAATCCTAAAATTTTACTTTTGCGCCCATGCCACACTTAATTATTACTCATATCAAACACTCAGAGCTCGTAATTCATCCTGTAAGATTGAAAACTCTTTTCCATGGACAGAGATCACAGCCAGTGTCTCTGGGGGCTCTGTCCAGGGGGTTCCTGACCCCTGCCAGGGTCCCAGACCTGCCAGGGCAGCCAGAGGGAAGCCCTGGATTCCCACAGGCCACCAATGCTGGTCCTGTTGGGCAGCCCCAGACAAGGGTCTTGGCCAAACGTGCTGCTGAATGCCCATGGAGGTGGCAGAAGCATTCCACAGAATCACAGAATCACAGAATTCCAGAGTTCCAAGCCTGGCTTGAGCATGTACCCAGGAGGCAGAGGGCTCTGGGGTCTGCTGTCTTCAGGATCTTGTAGCTGTGAGCTGTTGGTTTGCAGAGCAGACATCCAGCAGAACTGCTTTTCCCGTTCTAGAGGAGACACAGAGGGAATGTCTCAGTAGTCTCTCAAGAAAGTAAATATGTGCTATATACAGCTCCACTGAAGACTCCTCCTCTCCTTTTCCACATCGTTGCTGTATTAATCAAGTATTCTGGGCTTTGTCTAAACAACAGCAAGGTCAATGACATGCAAATGCAGTCCTAACACTGGACAAGGCGCCACTATAAGAAACTTCTCTAGCATTAGTGACACAACACATTAATTGTTCTGCTTTCAGTCAGATCTGATGACACCATGTAGGTGTTGTGGCTGTTCTGTGCTGGAGTACTTGCAGCTACAGGGAGAAGTTCCTGTCAAGGAAAACATTGTGATTCTCCTCAGAGCTCGTTCAACACAGCTTTATTAGTGAACACAGTGAAGATTTTCAGGATGACAGCTTGACTTTGAGACATGTGAGGGAAATTCCACTGAATTGAAAATGGAAAAATGTAGTTAGTTTCTAACAACTATAAGCACTATTTTTTCCCCTTTTCTTAGCATTATTAAGATTAGTGCTAAGTCATCAAATTCTGTATTTCTTATATTTCATCTACTTACTCTTTTTCCATTGCGATTAAGTGAAAGCCACCTGTGTCTAAGTTATTATTAGAATTCACACTTCTGTTGTAGAACTCACCGTCAGAGGATTTTGTCAGAATTTTAACACATCTCAGAATGGGATTTAAAACTTTTTGTTCCTGAGTACCCAGGAATATGCTTATTCCTGAGTACTTTAACAAATATATTACAATAGTCCAAGTGTTTCTGTGCAGGAAAATTTTTAAGGCTCTTGTCAGCAGAGGTTTAGGATGTATAATAAAATAGAGAGTTTCTTACTTTAAATTGAGAGTTGATATTGTAGGCTGCAAATGGGGACAGCATATCCAAGTAACTTTATTCAAGAAAGCTGGTTTTGTGTTCACAGCTGGGCAGTGCCAGCCCATTAATTTTTTACTGCAATATATTCCTATCCTGAGTTTGTTATATGATGGCTATGTATTTTGAGCTGATATTAGAAAGAATTATATCTGTGCTCTGCCAGCTTTAGATGTGTTAAAATTCTTCTCGATGCAGACTTGGCACTTAAATTTTTATATCAGTATCTCTCTGTACTATGGCTTTTTCACAGTCTGGATGGCGCATGGCTTTTCATAGCTCATGGGTATTTGCTACTGCAATAAAGCAGGGAATAGTCTTCACCTAGTCAGGAACAGTGGTATTATGATTTTTCCATACTCTAAGTACAAAAATTTTTTTACAACATCAGAAAGAAACAGAGGAAATTCAACAATACAGGACTAAAAAAAACCCAAAAGATTTTGATTTCTGATAAAGAAAATAAATATAATGGTGACATTCATAAAGTAAATAATGAGGCAAACAATTTTCTCATTTATTATTTAGATATAATCTCACTGTTTGAGGTCCCTAGCACTTGTCCTGCAGGTAGAAAGACGTCATGAAAGAATTTTCTGATTTTGATTGCTCCATGTGGAAGGATAAACCTGCTCTGGACCCACAGGAAATCCCCAATTATTTCACAGTCTTCCTCTCACCTTCAGTGCTTTAGAAAACACATATTCATTATAATTCTTCTTCATGGGTATGGTTTGTCTTTGCTGTGGGGTGCTTGAAATGAAGTAATTCTGATGCCTTTTTGGTAGGAGAAAACTAATATATTTCTTTTTGTGTTTGATCTCTGTAGCAAAGCATCAAAAATATTAAAACCTGAGAATTACAGGGACATCCACCTCTTCAATGGAGAGCATTAATATAAATTGTTCTTACTGTTCAATTCCTTGTAATCAGTTGTCATGGTTTGACAATGCTTTTTATGACAGAGAATCTTTCTCTCTTCCCCAAAACATAGATCCCACTGGAAAAAATTGAATTAAGATTCAGTTTTCACCTTTGAGAAATAATGCAGCAGATTCTGCAGTAAGAAAAGACTCAGTTTCAAAGTGCTCAAAAAAAAACCCATGTTGAACTAATATAAAGACTTTTTTCAGATTTTCTTTCAAGACTATTTATTCTTCTCCCTGAAATCACATGTCTGCAAGTCATGTTTTTGCTTCTAGTACTTTGGTCATCCAAAGCTGTTTGCTTGGAGATTTTCCTGCCAAAGTTCAGTCCATGTATTCTTTTCTGTGTCCCTTTGCTTGCTCTTCACAGGATGTAGCCCCAGCCCTGCTGCTGAGAGGATGCTCTGCTGACTGTCACTGCTTTCCTACCCTTTTGCTGTACAGAAGAGGTGATTTTCTAGAAGCATAAGACTGAACTGGGTTAGGGAAAGTATGCTGCATAGGAAAACCCAGATCTGAGGTGCTAAGCCTCTTGTTGGCCTTTCTAACATGTTTTGTCCATGTCCTTTCAGGCAGTGATAGCTCCAACAGCTACAAACATCTTCATGAATCAGTGCTATTAAAAACACATGTCATTTGAGGGGGGTGGTGGGGGGAAAAAAAAATTACGCAGGCAGGAGAACTGTCTTTGGGATCACAGTGTGAGCCAGAAAAGCATAGGGGTGGGAGGAGAAAGTAGTCAGCTATGCAAGAGAAAACTTGGAATAGAAAGCAGGCCACCAGGACCCCAAATTAAATAGGATTATAGGCAGCCTGCTGCATAATCTACTCATTTTTCAGCTACATCCACAAAGATCTCTCTTTATGGGCTAGGTCAAGTTTTACAGGACTGCACAAAGTCTGCAAAACTGGACATGCTAGCTTATAAGAGATAATGAAAAGGACTGGCCAGTGCAGAATTCAAATGTGGAGAACAATTGTGTAAAGAATTATGAGAAGAGTCTCTGGGTTGGGGAGCAGAAGGCAAAAGAAGCTGTAGAAATCTGTCATCCACAGAAAGCTCTGTGCATGGGAAATAGCTGGTGTATAGTGAAGCTGTGTTACAATTTGCCAAGCTGGATGACTGACCAGATCTGTCACCAATGCCCTTCACAACTCTTCCTTATTTTCTCTCTGCCAAAATGTAAGCTGGGACCCCAAGCTGCTTGCTCGAGGAAGGATCTGCATGACTGCCTCTCACAAGCACAAGAACACAAGAAATCTGCTAAACAGTAATATGTCTTTTTGGGAACCCTTTTAAACTTCCATCATGCCTATGTCTGTGCTGCTGACGGAATTATTGCTGACTGAAGGAAGAGGTGGTATTTTTCCTATCGCCTGTTATTAGACTTTTTAAAGAAGTTGCTGGTTTGTTTTTCCTTTTTTTTTTTTTTTTTTTTCATGAGGAAACTCAAGATTTTACATAGGATCCCTACATGAACTACATGATAAGAATATGTTCTCCTTGGCTTTAAGAAGGCAGACACCTCTAGTTCTATACCAGAGGATCCAGATTGCTGTACACTCTGGACAGTTCAGCTGTAAATTTTCTATGTCTTGTGTCTGCATCTGCCTGTGCCCTTTTTTGTCCTTGGAAGACAGAGCTTATGTGTATATATAGGCAAGGGTTTCTAATGGTAATATAGGTGCAGCTGCTACAAAGGCAAATAGAAGACACCAGCCATCCTCACATGGTGCTTTTGCCCTGTTTGCCATGTCCAGTTAGTGGCTTAGCTGATCTGAGGGGCAGCATCACAGCAGCCTGCTTAAATGCTAAACTGTTAACTCATTTTTGAGGAAGGATGGAAGAAAATTGGCTTAACTAAAGCTAAGGAATACTTTCCCTTGTTATTTTAATAGATCCAGACTTCTTTCAGGAATAAAAATGTTTTCAAGGATATTTCCCATGAGACATTGGACAGTGTATTTAGACAATGGGAGAGAAACATTTCCTGCTTATTTGAACTTTCTTTGTTTCCCTGAAGTTTCCCATTCAGTCTTTCAGAGAGTAGTTTTTGAGAACTTATCATTCACAGTGAAAGACTCGTGTTCCTGAGTGATGCCTGGTCTGAAGGATCTTTGACATTTTCCTATGGTTACCTCTTAGGATTTTTCTTTTACCTAGATTGCTTGTGGTTGATGTGGAATGACTGCATGGGCTTTTTCCACCTAGATCATGATCCCAGTCTGTCTTGTGCCAGGGCAAAGACTGTGTGGTATTTTTTGAAAATATTATTTCCTGCTTACATATGTTACTGTACTACTGGATCAGATTCCACCTGACAGCTGTGATGTCAATGACATCACTCTACCCCAGAAAAGTCTCTATTGCTTTCAGTTCTTCATCACTGGATTAAGAATAATGGCCATTTGATTAAAAACAATGAATATTTTTAGTTTCATTATGGCAGTAAGTGCTGCTTCTGTAGTTTCTGTTTTGCTTCACTTTCTATTTTTTTTGTGCAGTTTCCCATATTTTTTGCTGATGCCATTAAAGGGTATTTTTTCACAAAGAATGTCTTTCAGCCTAATTTCCCCTTCCCAATGAAAAATTCCTTTCTTCTGGCATGAATTGATTAAATGCTCCCCAATGACAAGAGTCACTGACATTTTGGGAAAAAAAACATGAAGTAGGAAACAGGAAAATTGTTCCTGTTTTTGATTCTTTGGATAGGTCTGAGAAGCATTTCTTTTTTTTGTAATTTGTTTAGACAGAAAATAGCTGAAATAAACAAAGCAGCATAGGTTGATTTATCAGATGTACCGAGTCTAAAATAAATACTATTATTTCAAATATTTTACTATCTTCTTTGTATCTGAACTGGTCCTTTAGTGTTGAGCTTACTTGAGTTGTACTTAGTGGACTTTACAGGACTGCTTGTACAACTGCTTCAGCCCTCATCTGGCTTGGCTGACAGCTCTTTATATTTCAAACTGTTTAAATTGTATTTAGGAAGAAATAGTCAGCACTCATAAACACTCTTTTTATAGGAATTTCCATGATTCAACTTCTAGCTCTCCACCTTCACAAGAACATTACAAAGTCATATAGAAAATATAAAGCATATAAAGCAAGAGGAAGTATGACACTTTGAAATTACTCCTTTCCTGAGGTCACCATGGTTTCCTTTCAGACAGCTCTCTAAAGGGTGCTGTGAGTTAAATCAGCTGACTTAGAGAGAGATTGTTTTGGGTTTTTTTCTTAAATCGTGTCTTCAGAGGTCCTTCCAAGTTTAACCAGCACACAGCTACAGCTGGGGAAAAAGAGTGACTATGGGGATGTGGGCTCACTAATGAAGAAACTTTAACAATAAAAAGAGGGAAAAGTTGAATTGTATGGAATGAGGTGTGCCATCCCACGTCTATCACCACAAAGTTAAAACTTTGCAAGGAGATGAAAATAAAAAGAGTTTGTTATCACGGACTGGCAGAAAGCTGACAGATAAAGCTTTGTGATTCCTAACACTCCTGCTAGCTGGAGGAGGGATCAAAGGCTATCTAATGATACAGGAATAAACTTAGGAAAAGGCATTTAAAAAGTTAAAGTTTCTTCTTTATAATCTGTATGTCCTTTGTGTGCTTCTTTTGTGCTTGTTCCCATTTGGTGTAAATCTCTGTCATAACCCTCCTATCAGCACAGTAAAATGCACTTTAAACCTTCAAGCCTTATGAAGAATAAAATTGCCTCTTTGAGACAAGACACACTAAGTGCACCACTTCCTACAGAGTGGCAAAAATAATGAGCAGACACTGAAGTACTCAGGATTGCTATACACTCTTCCAGCAATTGCATATTCCCAGGAGTTAAAAATGCATGCACATCATATAGAGAATTGGTAACATGGATTTCCAGGTGTAGGGAAAGGGATTCATTAGTAAATACTATCTGCTAAGCAGAAGAAAAAGGGCAAGATATCTCATAATTTCCACTGCAAGTCAGTGGAGGGGACTGAGAGCAGGACAGATTAGAGAAATGTCTAAAAAAAAGAAAACTCTTGATCAGCCTATAAATGAGGATGTGAAGGGGAGCTTTTATTGCTTCTACCTCAATCTGGACAGATATCTCAATGGAAAACTGGTCAGTCCACTTAATTTTAATCAAAGAATGTCCAAGCGGTTTATTGATTTATGATATACACATAATTAATGAGGAAATGATACATTCAGAATCCAGCCTTGAGCTTCTGTAAAGGCTTTTAAAAATACATAATGACAAAAGGAAGGCCAGTAAAATGTGGGCCCAGTGCTGAAATGGCATGGGAGTTCTGCTGAGGTTGGATATTGCAAAACATGAGTACTTAGTGCCCTCTTTGTCTCAGACTTTACTGGTGAGGCTGGCCTTCAGGAATCCGAGGGCCCAGAGACCAGGAAAAGTCTGGAGGAAAGAACATGTGGAAAAGGTGATCGGATCAGGGAATACTTATGCAAACTGGACAAAGATAAATTCATGAATCCTGATGTAATAGATACCCCTGCAAGCAGGTGGAAGCTGGCTCAGTACTGTTGAGACCACACCAGTGCTGAAAATGGGTTCCAGTTGAGGTATCCCCAATATGAGAGAGACATGGACACATTGGGAGGGTCCAGCAAAGCACCACTGTGGCATTGAGAGCCTGGGGTGTTTCTCATGTGAGGAAAGACTTAGAAAGCTGAGACTGTTCAGCTGGGAAAAGGGAGGGTTCAGGAGGGAATCTTACCAATACATGTATTGACTGGAAGGGAGGTTGAAAAGAGGTGAAGTCAAGTTCTTTTCAGTGTTGCCTGGTGAAAGGCAGGCAATGAACACAGGAAGTTCCTTCTGAATACTGGGAAATAATTTTTCATTGTAGGGATGATAAAACATTGGCACAGGTTACAGACAGACTGTGCATTATGCCTCCTTGGAAATCTTCAAAAGTCACTTGATATGGTCTTGGGCACTTGAATCTTCCTGGCCCTGCTTGAGGACAGGGAATTGGACCAGATGAACTCCAGAGATCAGTTCCAGCCATCCTCAGCTATCCTTTGATGAACCATCCTATGTTACTGTTATCAGCATTACAACAGATAAACTACTAAATCTTCATAAACACTTTCCAACCTCCAAAATAACAGCCTCCAAAAGCCCTCACCTACTCCACATTCACACAGTTATGTGCAGTTCCCTCCTGCACTTTGAACATGTGAGTTTCATGCGTTTCTCTTTCCTGGCAAGGTGATTCCTGAACCACAATTCTCCTCTGTGCCATAGGAGATACTGACACTCAATGTTCAGAAGTGCTTAGGCTGCTCCTTGAAGCCCACATATCCTATTCCAATGGGAAAGGTGTCATGTGGTCCCTGTGCACAACCAGGGCTGGGGTTGCATGCCCTTGAGCCCCAGCCAGCTTGAGAGCAGCTGCTGGCAGTGGGGAGGGAGATGGTCCAGGCTGTGGAGATGCCTTTGTGTGGACGGGGTGACACCAGCAGTGCTGTTTCCAGCAATGTCAAATTGGCCTGACTGCTGCTCCGACCTCACTGCTCCCCATCACCACAGTTCCATGCTCCTTTTCTGTTTTCCTATTTGGCTCTCCCTGTGTTCAAAAGTTGCTCAGTAATCTCCTGGTTAAGATGTATAATTTGATCTGTCTGAGGGTCATCCTTCTCTTCAACACCATCAGCTGGGGTTCAGGCTATGTCAGGCAATTTTGAGTGTGTGATGGACACAGTTTGCACTCACGGTTGCATGTTACCACTTTTGCTAGGTGTGGTTGGGTGTGATCCATTTTGACAAAAAAATATAGAGAAGATGGGGCAGACTTTTTCTGGATGGTGAGAAAATAAAAGATGATGTCCATAAATATACAGGAAATCCTCATCTAACGGGAAAAATCTTTCCCTTGACAGCTGTGCACCCTACAAGAGAGCTGGGGAGAGCCTTGAAGATATCTAAGCTTTTACTGGAGATATCTAAACTTTCACTTAGCAAGCTTACCAGTTGGCTGTTTTAAGCAGAGTACTGGAAATTGCTAGAAATCTCTACCAGGCTACACTTTTGTGTAAATTTCAAACCTGTGGAAAATGTCAATGTTGTGAAATATTATTCTACAGCAAATGATAGTGAGTGGTCAAAATATTTTGATTGTGCTTAAAAAGACGAGTCTCAGCGTTCCATTTCAGAACTGATTAAATATTTGGATTTGATTTGAACAGAGAACTTGTACTGTCAGACTCCTCTCTGTGCAATATGCCAAAACACCTCATTCTGCAATTCTGCAAATAAAGGTTCCCAAGATAAATAATGCCCTTTTCTCAGAGTAAGGTATCCATAATCCAGGTGGAGAACTCAAATCAGACTGTGCAAGAGACACAAGGCAGAGTACCAAGCAAACTAAAGGTCTGAAGAATTGCCATACTCATATAAAAACAAATAGAACAAGCAGTACTGGCTCAGTCAGAAAAAAATTTGGCTTGCTGAAGTAAGAAAGAACATTTTCATGTTGCTTGGAACCCTATGTAAGACACATTTTTTTTTCCTTTTTGAAAGACAGTTGATAGAAAAATAGTTTTCTTAATAATTACACAGTTTTTTTCCACTTTCCTGATGGAAAATGTCCTGAGTATATCCTGCAGTGTATACGTCACCCTCTTACAATGTTTATTAATGTGTCATAATTTTAAGAGCTTAAATGCATTCTAACTGTCTAACAAGAAATATTAAAGTATCTTCATTAGACTGCATAATACATGAAATGTGCAGAACTTCCAGATCATTATTAATTCTTCTAGAAAAGTTGTGACTTGGTGTCAGACTAGATTTGTCAACACAGAAAATTTTCCTGTGTTTTTAAAGCTGAAATTGAAAAATCAAAAACCCACTAAGCTTTTAAAAAGCATAAATTAGCACTGAGTTTCTCACTGTGCTGGAAGACCTTGGAAATTGCCACTTGTGAGGCCAGTGTGAAGAGCAAGGCCCCTGTCAGAACTGGCATATATGTTAAATGTAATCTGCAAGGAATTTAATCTTCCTAAGTCCCTTGTAAAATGTTTTTCAGGATTTGAAAGTAATAGTTTAATGTGTCCTTTTCTCAAATTAAAGAATAAAGAATCACTTTCCCATTTTGAAATTTCAAAAAATATTTAATAAAAATATATTCCTGCTGCCAAGTGATAAGTTATTATGGGGTAGGACTTTCTGTGTTTTTTTTTTTTTTTTTTCTGTTAGTTAGTTTGTTTTTGTGGGATTTTTTGTTTGTTTGGTTGGTTTTTTATTGTTGTTTATTTGATTATTGTTGTATTGAAGATTTTGCTTGCAGTAAGAAATAGCCTTAAGATTCTTCATTCTTTCATCTAAACCATGAAGTCAATCTCTGGTGCAATGTGTACTAGCCATACCATAAGATGATGGTGTTTGTTTCACAAAAATTCAAGACACTTGCTATGCATGGATCTCTATGATGCTTTGAGTCTGCTAGATATCTTCTCAGTAATGGAACTGAACCAGAATTTTCTATTTATGGAGAAAGTCACTGTTGCAGAAAACCTCTGACTCACACCAAAACAAACCAGAATTTTTAGCTCAATGTGTTGATGTTTACTTTCTCTCTTTTAGGATGCAATATCAAAGAATTCAGAGTTGCCCAGAAAGGATTTCCATATAATTCAATGTATCAGTCTCCAGCATTGCAGTAAGAACAACAGTATTTTTCTGGATATCTACTGAACTGTCTTCATTTACATTATGGGAGAGGTGTATTTGTTCTCTAAGAATAATGTGGCAATTTGTCTCCCTTCCTAACTTCCTTGAGAAGAAAAATTCCTATATATTTGGAGTTTGGGACAATTACAAAGGAAGAATCAATCAATCCTTTCAAACATTAAGACCCTGTCAGTTGAAGTCTTCTACAAAGAGAAACCAATCCATGAGTGGTGTGCTGTGCTTATGTAACTTCATGAATGTCCATCATTCTCCTTCTCCCTCCCTCCCTCCCTGTTCTTTTCTATACTTTCACTTTTATCTTTCCTGTCAGATAAGCCTGTATCTATTTCTGAACCTTTATTTACCCACGTGTGTTTGTATGCGCATGTGTTCACACTTTGCCTTTGAACAGAAGCACAAGGGCAAACCTGGTCCTGAAGACCAATTTCTATTGCCAGGGTATGCTCTGGTTTCCTATTTCCTTGGGTCCTGACTATCTGTTTTCTTGTTCTGAAGGTTTGTGCTTTATCTAGCACAGGCACTGTGTGCTTTGAAGTGTTAATGATATCCTAAATGTTAGGCAGACTGACTAAAGTACTTTTGTAGCGACATGCTCATGGATTATTCTAGGATGTACTGTCTTTTGTATTTGAGACTTCTCTTGTTTTCAGACCAGTATTTAATGCTGGATGTTCCCAGGATGGTGATGAAGGAAGTGTGAGCTGAAGGCTGCACACTGGCTGTCTTTTGGAAGAAGAAAGCTTTTTTCTACACTGCTCATTATCAAGGGCCCTAGGATGCACTTTACGTAGTGCAGACAGCACTACGAGTCTGACTTTTCCACACTGAATATACCTCACATTTTCTGGGCATTTAGAGGTTAAAGATCTTTGTAGAAAGCTTATTTTAGTAGTCTATCATCTCTCAGGACATTTACAGGAAGAAATGTAAAGCTGTGGCATGGGCCTAGAGGACCCAGAACTTGATCTTGCCTCTTGAGTAGCACCACCATAACTGAAAGGCACTCTGTTCTGCTTTAATTTTGCTGTGACAATCTTGCAAAGATACAAACCTGGCAAACTTTTTATATTCCACTTCTGCATGGAGAAACACATGGTTCATACCCAGGCTTGTATGGTAGGCATGAAACTAGATTCTTTGCAGAACATCCAGTAAGCCTTCTGCATCTAGATCTTGTACCTTGCTGGAACCAGCTCCTTTTCTGTGGTGCTAAAGAAATTCAGGACATAGAGGGGTCCCGTAGCTGAAGGTGATTTTTTTTTCTTGAAATGCATAATCATTTTAACAAGTCTGGAGATGCAGAAATTTAGAAAAAGAAGTGTAGCTATTTTTGGCCTTTTGTGTCAAGAAACCCTAAGGCTGTTCAGATGCTCTTTTCTCGCTTGCATGACTAACTAATGGTTCTTACAAGGTCACTTGGAAGTGGAAAGCAGCTGTGCTTCTCTTGGCTAAGCACTGAGACATCCTGAAAGAGACGTGTAGGTGGTGTTAGTGGAATGAGGAAGGACTCCACTGCAAAATGGCCACAAGAAAACTCATGAATCCAGGGAAGAATTTCTAAACAACTCCATAGATTCTGATTCTGGTAGTTGAAAGGTTTCCAAAATTGAATTATCATTTTAGTACATGACAACTATGGAGGAAAACAAAGATACAAAAAAAAATGACCTACTGCTGTACAGGGTTTTTTTTTTTTTTTGATACCTCATCTACTGGCTGTGATATATGAAGGTCTGCTGCTCTGCATAATTTCTGTTTCTGCAGAGAAAGACAGATATCCCTGCCTGAGGAGAACTCTGTTGTCATTCTCAGGCTGCTGTATTTCTTTGTAGCTCCAAATAAATGCAATTTTTCTTAACAATTTAAAGACAAAAATTAATGTGAATAAAGGAAACTTATTCAACCGACATAATTTCATAATATAATAAGCATTGAAGTTGACTACATTTGATAACATTTGGTAAAGTGATTTACCTCTATTATGTATTTTCAGGAACAGAACATGTGTAAATGTGGCCTGTGAAAGGCTGTATTGAAAAACTCAGCCATATTGGTGCAGGGAGGCAAACTCAGCCTGATGCCCATGTACATACTGCAGCAAAAATGTTCTTGAATATACCAAAATTTTTTCAGTGACTGGCTTACTGGAAGTTAAGTAAACTGGATGAAGTCTGGAGAAAGAGAAGCAGAATGTATTTTTTCTGGTGTAGTATGAGTGGGAACTTATTTTGAGATCTTGAAATCCATTTATGGCTTTAGTCTATTAAACTAATTTGCTCAGTATTTGTGGTAATTTTATTTAAAAAATCTGTTTCAGGAGGTAAAACTATTCTGATTTTTTTTCCTGTATGTATTCTAATTAAAGCAGATAATAGAAATAAAAGCAGATTTTAAAAGATGAACTACAGACTTGTAGTTAATTTTAATTTCTGTTGAAGCATAACTTAACCTAATAGCGTAAGTAAAAACCTGTTTTGTGTTAAGAAAACTATGCATCATTGTTTGCTTATTAAAATGAAGGTTTTTTCTCCCCGTGTTGTTTAATTGCCATAGCTTCCTCATTACCAACAAATCAATAAAATTAAAAAAAATACCCAAAACACAAAAGATAACAACTGTGTTTAAAACCAGCATGGGTGAGGGAGAGGATTCTGCTCTGCTCTGGTGAGAGCCCACCTGGAACCCTGCATCCAGCTCTTGGTCCAAGCAGAGGGAGGACATGGAACTGCTGGAGTGAGTCCAGAGGAGGGAAACCATGACAGTCAGAAGGATGAAGGACCTATTCCATGAAGAAAGGATGAGAGAATTGGGATTGTTCAGCCTGGAAAAGAGAAAAATTTGGTATAACCTGTGTCCTTCCAGTCCCTGAAGGGAGCATAGAGAAAAGACGGAGAGGGATTATTTAGAAAGGTATGTAGTGACAGGACAAGGGGGAATGGGTTCAAATTCAAAGAGTAATTTTAGATTAGCTATTAGGAAGAAATTATTTACTGTGAGGATACTGGGATAGGTGAAGATGTAGATGCCCCATCTCTGGAAGTGTTCAAGGCCAGGTCAGATGGGGCTCTGAGCAACCTGGCCTAGCCGTGGCAGGGGTGTTGGAACTAGATAATCTCAAAGTCCCCTTCAAACCCAAACCATTCTATGATTCTGTGGCACTATGATAAATACAAAACAAGGTTGATGCATGCTTCTGGCATTATGTCCTACTTCCTCATCTAGAGGATTCTCCTCCATTATGCTGACCCATTCCAAGTGGGGCCAAAGTCTTCTATCATTTCCCAGTGAAGTTATCCAAAAAATCTTGCCCAAAATCATAGGAATACCATTTGAAATATTACAAATTCCTAGAAATGATGATGAATGGATCAAGCTTCAAGAAGAGAAACCTAGACCTGAGAAAATAATTCTGCAATAGAGATAGTGGGATACTAGGATGGAGTGGTGAAAGGTTGATGTAAGCCAACTGTCATGATTTCAGAGTGGGAAACAAGCAGTCACAACACTCCTGTATCTCTTTTCAGTATTTCTGTAGCACAATAATTTCAGAAGGGCATAAATATTTGAATTTCACAAGTATTGAATCTTGATTGTAGCTTCATAATTAAATGGGCTCCAATAGGAAGGTTAAATTACTCTGTTGAAAAATATTTGGAAGATCTATCCCTCAGAATAGTCATGTCGTGCATGAGTTGTAAAACCTTAAGGGCAAACCACCAAACCACCTTAAGGTCATACCTACCATATCTACCAAGCAGCTCCTGGTAGTGTGCTGCTGGTGTGTTGAATGTCCTCATAATGTGATATCAGATTTCAGCTCTTTAGAAAAGGCAAGTGCCCACCAAAGGTGTTTGTGTAACCGTAGAATATGACTTAATTCACTTGTTTTAGGACGACAGCATGAACCCCTTCCCCCACTGAACTTGGATGTATCTCTAAACAGAAACATTTCTTATGAGGGAAAGTTTCAAATAAATCCTATCCATGCTACCATAGCTCAGAAATAATTAAAATCCCTCTAACTATCAGCTGCTCTTGTCAGGTTGGGTTTATTCCTGGAGCTGTTGTCTCTGCTAGGCCAGGTATTTAACAGAAGCTGATGATGCCACATGAATAAGTGATAAATCAAGAAGACTCCTAAAGATATGGACAAAAATGAAGGTGGTCAGAGAATTAAAAGCAATGAAGAAACCATCATGCTGATGGAATTAGAATTCTTTTTTCCCTGACTGCATCACAAGAAATTCTCAAAGATTCTCTGTGAAATATGTACCTAGTGACAGCTGTGTCTGTCATCTCTATGTGCTGACTGCATTGAAAATCTTCTTGGAAGTATAAGCTACATTCATAGGGGCAATAAAAAACAGCAATTACTATTTTTTTACAGTCAGGTTTTAGATTTCAATTTGATTTGAAAGAATATTACAGTGATGCGTGCTACATTATTAGATAATAATGGTTCTGTGACCATTTTGAGTACAAAGTCTGATTTTAAGGAAATTAACTCAGCTATACATATTTACATTGGGCAGATTATTGATAAAAGGAATCCTGAAGGAGTAACAAAAGGAATGTAAATAAGGTTATTCTTTTTCAGGTGTAGTGATGAATTACAGCCTGCTTCTGACTGTCTACATGATTAACAGTGCCTCTGTCACACTGTGTGAGCTCATGTAGACACATTGTAGGATAGTGCTCAGTGTAGAACTGCTGAATTAACAGTGCTGACCTCATTAGACAACAAAGAGGTTTTGGGTGCACATCAAGTGCTGTGGTGCTGATATACTCCTGTTCTGGTGACTAGAATCACAGCTCAAGAAAGCCAATCAAACAAATCAGTGGGGGCTGGAGGGAGGCAGAGCACAGGGTCCCTAATCCAGCAGCAATGCCATTGAAGATATTAATTATGGTTCAGTCTAGTTTGGACCAAATAAATTTTATCCCTTCCCAAGTCTTCTACCATTAAGTCTAGAGTAATAAAGTCAGGCTTGCTCCCCACAAAAGCTGGTAAATTAAGCTGCAATACCTTTTCCAACACATATTCTTGGTAATTTTCTTTTTACATTCATGTTAAAAAAAACATTTACCTTAATTCCCCAGGCAGTTACTACTCAGAGCCATTTGATTAAGCCAAACAATAATAAATAAAGTGTTTATAGCATCCTTAGCATAGCAGATCTTTTTCTAGCCTAAGTAAAATGTGTAAGCAGCAGGGTGACCAAGAGTGGTTCATCTGCTTTCCTCTTCAATAGGTTGAGGCCTCCAGATCTGCAGGCAGCACATTCCTTCTTACAGGACTCAAGTACTGCATCAAAAAGGGCATCCCAGCTTTTGTCAGAGCTATAGGCTTTATTTTGTATTGTATAGAGTTGGCTCATCATCTCTAAGGAGGCAATAGGTAGTCAGAATCTGTGCTGATGCATATGACTAATTGGATGAGTGTTATCAGATTGTTACCAGCACTACAAATCAAGTAGACAGATGCCACCCTATAAAATGTCTGCATGCATTTTCACAGAGTGATGTGGGCCACAGTCAATCATCTGGGCTGCCAGACACATTCAAAGTTAATTCAGATGTTAGGACCTACAAATGGCCAGATCTCAAAGTTACCTGAGTAAGATTTGCAACAGAACAATCCAGCACTGCAAGTCTTACAGCTTTTCAGACTACTAGGGTCCACTGGAAAGCACCTTTATGCCTAGGACTTTGACAAGAGATTCTCACTGAAGAAGAAAAAAATCAACAAAGGCTGTCTTGTTTCCAAGGATAGAACTTAGCAGATGAACCATTCTATTCTTTTCTGATTTTTCTCTGTGCTAAGCCAGTGCCTCCAGACCAAGTCACCAAACCAACCACAATTGGTAGCAAAAATGTTCATCAGGCACAATAAAGCTGCTTCTTGAAGACACTGCTGTAAGTAAGGGGAATTTAGTCTTTCTGGAGGGTTCTTATACTATTGAGTAATGTTCACTTTTTTAACGTCTATATGGTTTCCTATCTCTAGGTAGCTACTAAGAACCTTCCTAGTAGGAAGCTATTTTCTTTTCTGTGTCAGAAGAAAAGAAGCTTTGGAAGTTAGCAAAAGTGATTATACTCCTGAAAAAATTAAATCTACATCCTGTTGACAGGTCAGAAACTTCCAAAATATCTGGTATCATCAGTCACAACAATGATGAGTCTTAAGTTCCTTGTTTCTGAACTAAGCTCTCTGTATTTTGAAGGGGGGTATGGTTTCCTTGAATTTTAAACAGTATTATCCTCCTATGAAGGATAATAATGCCATAAAAGTCATACTCTTCCTGTATCTTAAACCAAGCTCTTTTTGTCCAGCTCATCACCTTTGAGTGAATATGTTCCTCCAAATTCAGTGTTTGAAGAGGCTCAGTGCAATGTTTCTGCTGACTTCAGCAGCTCTTGCTTTGGCCTTTATATTTGAAGCTTAGTTTCTAAAAAAAGCCCCTTTGGAAAGCTTTCTATTTCTGTCACTCAAGACTATCTTTTTTCTCTCAAGAGTGTTTTTTTTAACCCACTAAGACCCATTCGTATCAAGAGGAAACTTGAATGTGAAGACAACAGAGAAAAAAATTGTGCCAATAAAGGGTTACATCTTTAAAATCATTATCTTCCCTTTTGGCTTTGACTTAATGAATTAACTGTTCATTTGGGTCTCTTGTAAAGCAACAAAAACTACTGTTCTGAGGCTGCCACACAAAAGATGCCCAGCTGTGCTTCTGGTTATTGAATTGATTTTACTCCCTAACACTCCTTGGAATCTGGGAGGCACTAAAGGTGAATGTGTGTGTATGTATGAGCTGAATCTTGCACCTGTTGTAAACAAATTTATGAAAATACAGATGTTCTACTGGTAGGAGAACTTTTTGTTGAATATTTATCTATGACACTAAATTAATGTCACTGTTTGTACAGATTCTAGCATAAAAAAAGACATGATACAGCTTGCTGTGTATACCATATCAGGTCAAACACACTGGACCATAACTGACTGGACCATTACTTGACTTTGACCATGTTCAGTTTCTCTGACAGGGCATGAGCATCAGCCTGTAAGGTACCTCAGACTGTGAGCAGAAGTTCATTGTCCCTAAATTTACCTTTGTGTTTGACTTTCTGGTATTTCCTAATTTTTGCTAGACCTTTGAAAGTGCCTGAAATTGGGTGCATAGGATGTTACTGTCTGTAAAGAAAATAAAGAAACTAATTAGGTGAGATGCTTAATGTGAGCCCTGCACTCTCCACTCCCAGTGGGTTGTGAAGAACACTCTTTTTCTCCCTGAGAAATTGCAACACCAGAATGTTTACCCTTCTTCATTACTTTTCTTGAAAATTTTAGAAACCCACATATATAGTAATGTGGGTTTATTTTCTCAAATTGATCTTTCAATTCTGACAGGGATTCTCTAGAGATAGAATTAATCAAGATTGAAATGTAACAATCAGCAGCTATTTGAAATTGAAACCCTCTTCAAGTTATATATGACAGGAGAAAATAACTCCTGCATCAATAAGTGCAGTCTTAGACTCTTAGTGCATTAGAAAACACCTTTTATCAATATTCAGTGACCAAATTTCACAGAATACTTGTAGATTTTCATTATAAGCTGCCTTTAGTTAATTATTTGTTCATTAACAGCTTTCCTTCTGCTGGCTGCAAGTCCATATGAATGTGGAAAATTCTTAATGTGAGATAGCATTACCAGTTTTGTGGGTCTGTCAGTACTGTAGTAGAGAAGGTAAAGGTTACTTTAATTCCAGGTCTTGACTCCCAAGACAGAATACAAATTTTGGCTATTCTCATTCCAGATCTCAGAGGAACATCTGTGATATATCCTAGGCCCAGCACATTTGAAGTTTTCATGATACACCACACTTCCTTGGGATCTGTCTTAATTGAATTTGTGTATGAGGAAAGCAATTGCATGACACATGGACAATTCAACAGATGCTCCCTGAAATCATGAAGCCAGTAGCTGGGAAATGTGAGTGATTGCTGGAGTCCTGGCAATTAGAGCAATCACAGGTGGAAATCCTGACTCGTCTTCAGGGGTCACTCAAAAGAGAGGAAAAGCAGCATTCTGTGGACAGGTGCTGTGTGTTTCTGAGGCAGTTTGCCAGGCTTACTCAGACTGCCTTAAAACAAAAGCAAAACCCTGCTCTCAGGTGAATTACTTGCATCCTGGTTTTGAGCAAACCATTCCCGTGACTCCTGGTCCTATAATCACCTGTTTTATGGCATCCAGAACAGCATTAGAACAGTGTTTCTTTCAAGACTTTACAAAAAATGTAAACAAGAAGAACTCCTGTTGTGGTGTGGTTTTCTTTAATTTGATATTTGTTCTGTATATGTTCAACCCTCCCCATCTTCTCCCCTCCCCAGTTGTCAATCTTCCCAAGCTTTTCCCTAACCCCCTCCTCTCCCAGTTGTCACTCCTCCTTTCCCCTGCCCCTTTCCCCAGAACATTCCTTGTCACTCCTTCTAGTCCCCTCCCCTGCTTCCAGAGTATTCCCTGTCTATTTAGTGAGGCTCAACACTCTATTGCTTGCTTTGTGTTATTCCACTCCCCTGTTTTCCCTGATAGGTTTGTGATATGTTAGTCCCACCTTAGACTCCTCCCCAGTTCTACCTCCATTGGTTACTGTTCCTATACCCCGCCTCTTGAGTTCCTGTATAAAACCTTTGTTCACCCTCCCAAGGGGGTCTTGGGGCTCACTTAATAAAACCATCCTAGTCACCCCCAAGTCCCATGTCGCCTCTGTGTGTCCCTGCACCTACAGCTGGGACAGCAGAGCTCACAGGGGGAGCGGCCGCCCGTCCTCTTCCCTTGCTGCCCAGCACGGCACCGCTCGGGATATCGCGGTGGGAGGAGCTGCTCGCGAGTTACAACAAACTCCAGGTGAGGAAGGACAATAGAAGGATATCATCTGGGACATTCTGCCAGAGGAACAGGTTATACCCAGAACTGGGTTTGCTCGAGTGTACAGAAGTGAGGCCTGGGTTGAACAGGAAGCCAACCTTTCTGGATGATGTCTTGATGACTACAGCAATCATTTCGTTCTCCCAAGAAGCAGCTGCCTTTCTGGTTCGGTCCTTGGGTCTTTCACTGTGCTGAGTAGTGTTGCTAGAGGATCAAGTAATTGCCACAGAAATTAAGAAAGACAGAGAACCTTGGACCATAGATAAGAAGTAATTACTCCACTACATGCAACAATCAGCACAAATAGATGGACTGTCCAGATCAGGTGTGACAGAAGAAATGCATCTGCCCTTGAAACAGATGCCATTTATTTGAGAGGGGTTGCTGTATGGCAAAATGTAGACATAAGTATTTAGAACTAAAGTGCTCTACTTCTAGACTTTGAGACCCTGTGCATGTCTTCAGGGAATAAATATTTATAGAAATAGAAGGGTTCACAGGATTCATCAGTTCCTGGTCTTTCCTGTTTAGAACTCCAACAAGGCACACCAGGTCCCTTGCTAGGAACTTCAGCTAAAAGAGAAGTTCTAAAGCCAGCCCTGTGGAAAGGTCTGTCAAACAGTTTCAATAAAAGTGGGTAATGAATAAAGAGGCTGTGACATGGCACACATACTACTATGGAGACTGAATAATTTGTGTTAACTTTGGAGTTTTTGCTACCAAGCTTGTTGGACTTGTGTGAGTTCCAGGGACACATTTGCAAAATTTCTGCTTCTCATTTAGGAGTTTGACTTGTGGCACTGCTTTGAAATTTACTGCTTCACACCAGAGATTCTGCTTCACACCAGAGAAAGGGTGTGCATAACCAAAGTCCAAAGCATCTAACAGGAATTGAAGATATTTCTCCTCCTCCCCTTTTTTTAGCAATGACCCTTTTGCAGAGATTGATCTAAGGTTTAGGGGAGTCCCCCAGAACTGGAGAAGCAGGAAGGTTTTTTTCTATAGGGGCTCAGGTAGAAATTCCAGTTGCTGATGTAATTGTCATCTTTGCACCTGCACTAGTAATAACCAAATTCTTCCTATCTCTTGGTTCTATATGTAATTAATGTGACATTAATTCCATTTTGTTGAGAATATAAGAACAAAATTAATTTTCTGGGTTTTGCTAAGATTCATTTATGCCTAATAAATACCACTAACAGTGAAAGATATTATTGTAGTACAGAGATAATTGTGTCAAAGAAGAGAATTAGGAAATAGACAGAAAGCTTTCTATCTTTCCAAGGTTATGCCTGTGTCTCAATAATCACAGATGCCCTGAGACTGGCTAATTGATACTACTGAAACCACAGCCAGCGGGACAAATTGTATTTCTGATGTGTTAATGAAAATGAAATTAGGAACTCAAAAAGTCAAAAACCCATTTCAGTTCACACACAATTTACTCTTACTCCTATTTCAGCATATTCAGTAGCTAATCATCATATTCTGTTCCTTTCATACAGACATTTTGATGAGGTCAGTGAATGGACAAGAGAAGTCCCCACATTGGCATTCAAGAGAAGACATAGTCTTGGAAAAGGAGGCAGCTGGCAACTGGAATTTTTTTTCCCCTGCAAAACTCAGCTCTATGATTAGCTCTTTTCACTGCTGACATTAATAAAATATGGTAGTGGTATTCTTTAATGAAGATGCTCACACCTTTCTTCAGCTACATTTATTGCATTTACATGAAACTGCTGTTCAAACCCTGGTCTAAAATTATATGTTTATCATATTCATATTTCTTGCACTTGCTTTGTATTTGATGTGGTGAGGTTTTTATCTGATCTAACCCCATTTTCTTCTTCACACTAGTGAATTTAGGCCTTTCCTAAAGATGGCCTAAATACATTCGCAGGTAAGAACCATCTTTCAGAAATCTGAAAACCAACTTCTGCAGGCAGCATATCCCAGTGGTCAGGTCCTGTCACCCAGAACCTCTTGAAGATTGCTTGAAGGATGTGCAGGTACATGTGATATTTCACAGAGTGGGGCACACTTGACAGCCACTCTACTAATTTGAAAGTTACCCACATCAGCAAGAAGTTACAAGCACGTGTGCTTTGGGACGTTATCTCTGCGGGACATGCAGATGCTCTCATCCTTCTAAAGGTACAACCTATTGGCTTCTCTTGAAGATATCTCTGAGGCCTTCTGTTGGATGAGGCACCAGAACAAGGGCTGCTGGATCATGAACCTCAGGTGAGAACCTGTGACCTCTAAGAGCTTCTCCTTGCTCCTCACAAAAAACCCTGGCACATGTGGGTGCTTGACTAATTGATGTGTGTCTGAAACACCTGAGGCCATGGAGGGAAGTGAACATATACACTCAAGTTGTTTTGACTAAGAAGAAAGAACAAGGTTTGGGACAAAGGCAAACTGAATGTCATGATTAACCTCAGATTCACTCTGAATTTGCTGGGTGACAAGAAAAATATATCTGTGGCTTTAAGGTTCCAGTGATTTATGCTTTCATTCTTATAATCTCTTCCAAATGTTGGAGTGCTGAGTCAGCTGGACAGGAGGTACATAAGATGGTGAATGATGGGTGGGCCACTCCCTTGATTTTCCCCATCATCTCTGTTTACCTTAGGGAAAGGAAGTCTTGGAATACAATGGACACTGCTAACCTGATTAAGCTTCTTCTAGGAAGTGCCAGTGGAGCTATAGAAGGTGGTGTGCTGAAAATGAAGTGGTATTTCTACGACTTCTCAAAAGTCAAAGAACTTCTCATTTTTCACATATAATATCACTGGAGGTCTGATTGGTGAACAGCTCACTTCTGGATTCATTCTGTCATTGTGTCTGCTCTTTGTATGTGTAATGTCTTACAGGATGAGGTAATTCGAATTGTCATTCTAGAAGATTGTCTGTGTTAGAAGACTGATGCTTCATCATAAGGAGATGTGTGAGGAAGCCTGGTTAACTGGCAGATATGCAACAAAATACTTGTGATCTCTAAACCAACAACTGAGATTCTCAAGCACTCAAAGCAAATAGTTCTGTATTCTTCACCTTCCTCTTGGCATCAAAGTTTTTTTTCATCTGGATTCTTGTGCTGGTCAGTTATCATAATTTTGATCAATTTAATAAAATATTTGGGACTCTTTATCTTCATTGATTTAGATGGGCATCACAAGTCAGTGCCCTCCAAAAGAACAACTTGGCCATTAATAGCCTTTCAGGCAGATGCTGCTCCTTCATTTCATACTTTCCACTGTTTAATGCCAGGGAACTTCCAGCAGTGGCCTGTGCTACAAATCTGCATAAAGCTAATTGCGATCCTACTTTCATTATGTCATATTCTCATTCCCAGGCTTTCTTTGCCTCCAGTATTATATTTTTCTGTATCTTTAGGTTTATAATCATCTGCTTGCTTGGAATATCCTGTGCTTGTTCAAAATCACATTAGTGACTTAAATGTATTGTCACTAAGTGTCTTCACACAGAATTCCCCAAAATTAGGAAAGTCAGGTCTGTAACCTAGCAGCAGTTAAAAGACAAAAGTTGTTGATTCCCTCTCTTGCTGTAGTGGAAAAGGAAGCCCATGCATTTATGATAAACACTTCAAATATTACACATTTTGGAAGTGAAATTGAAGGCACATTTCATTTAATACTTTTCCCCTTTCCCTTTTCTCCCTCATAGTGTCACTGTAAGGCAAAGATAAGATTCTCTGACAGCTTTAACTGCATTTTTATATATTAAGATTTCATTTTAAGTATAACACTAACTTCCCTGTGTTTCTGATGCTTATTTCTGCATAATTACACCATCTGTGCAATTTAATTCACTAATACATACTCTTCCCTTTAACTCCTTTTAAATGTCACTCATGTGGGATTTCAAAGTGTACTTTAACACCACAAACCACCTGATGGCTTAAAATAAAGGTTTTTTTTTTTCCCTGCTGCTGCTTTAGAAATGAGCAAGTAAGTCACTTAACAACTGCTCCCAGAGCAGACTTCCCTCAAAGTTTGCTTGCAAGGGGAATTAATTTGGTCTTAATTTCTAGAGCAGCCCTTTCCCAAGCACTGCCCTCCTTTAGATCTGTGCAAGCCACTAGACTGCTTCTGGTCAGCTTACGAACACCGTGGAATAACTTGGTGATGCCTTCAGACTGCTCTGGTACAATGCTAAGTGTAGGACCACAATTACATCTATTCTCTCATCCACAATCTTAATAGACTGCAAGAGCTTTTAGGGTAGAATTTGACCTGTGTTATGGAGAAACAAGTCTTTCCAGTAATGAAAGCTTCCTCAGGATATTCTGACAAGAAAATCTCAAAGACAAGAGAATACTTAATACTGCAGTGGAAGCTGCAGATAATGGCAAGCATTATGTTCCTATATTAATCCCTCTCTACTAACAGATTAGCTTGTGAATTCTCTCTATTGGGATGAACTTTTAATGAGCTTGACTTTTGCTAACACATTTGCAGTAATATACATACTTAGTTATTTTTAAAGTCTATGAGGAAAGTAACATATTTTTTGATTGTTTATAGTAACAAGACTACTTCCAACCCAAGCATTTGATGTTTCATGATCTCTGCCATGGGACAAATATTTCTTGTGCCAACTGAATAAAACAAAATCAGATGGGCTCCTTTCCTCTCTTCTTTGCTCAGCTGGCATGTATTCTCATGTCTGTTGCCTCTTTTGGATACATTTTAATATTTTTGATATCCTTCCTATATTGTGAAAGACTTCACACACCTGATGTGAAGTTGCACCAATCGGAGTATCAGGGGATAATCAGTGCTTTGGACTGGTTAGATACAGTGTGCTTAATTAAATACTTAAAGCACTTTTGGGCTCCAGGGCATGTTGTTGACTCACACTGAGCTAATCATCAAGGAAAACCCCTAATTCCCTTTCTGCAGTGCTGTAGTCCAGCCTCTAGTCTCCAAAACTGTACAGACATTGGGGATTACATAATTGCAAAAGCTGAATCCAGGCATTTATTTTTTGTCAAATTTATATGGTTGGTGAATCCAGGCACTCTAATTTATCAAGATCTCTCTCTAAGACCACTCTGTGCTCAGAGGAATCCACAGCTCATCCTAGCTTAGTATTGCTGCAAGCCTGCTTAATGCACACTAAGCTCTGGTGTCCAGGTCACTGACAAAAATGTTGAAGAGAACAGGGCACACCAGTAGTGACTGGTCACCAGATGTTTGAACCAAAGGCTTCAAGGCAACTGTTCATGCAATATGTGGGTGCTGGGCATTTTGTCCAGAAAGATACAGTGAAAGTCAGAGTCAAAAGCTATTAAAAAATAAAATCCCACACATGTCCACTGCCTTTAATTTGCCCACTAGATGTGTAACCTTTTCATAAAAGGATGTTAAGTTAGCACGGCATGACTGTCCCTGTGCAAACCCATGTTTGCTTTGACTAAAAACTACATTTCCTCTGAAGTGCTTTTCAATAACTCCCAGAATATTATTCTCCATAATTTTACCAGACTGAACTGAGACTGACAGGCCTGTTGTTACTAGGGTCTTCTTTCTTGCGCTTCTTGAAAATAGGAATAATATTTGCTAGCTTCCCATTGACTGAGATCTCTTAAGATTCACAAGACTGTTGATAAGCAATGAGGCTCTGCAATACCATCAGCCATCTCTTTCAGTATCCTAGGATGAATCATATTGAGTCCCATAGACTTCTGTGCATTCATCTGCAGCAGAAAATTCAAGTTCAAAGCTGACTGGGAGAATATAATTTCCACAGTTGTCGTCCTGAATCTCCAGAGGCCCCACGCAGGGCCTCCATTGATGTTAGAGACAGATGTGAAGAAGGAATAAAATGTTGCTGCTTTATCTTCATCTCTGTTTGTGAGGTGACCAACCTCCTCATGCAATGGACAATTTTTTTTCAGTTAAAATACAAACATTTTAAAAAGCCATTCTACTATCTACCATAGTATGTCTGTCTTTAGCTCCAGCTGAGCTTCGGCCATGTGAATTTTCTCTCTACAGCATCTCAGTAGTCCTCCTGTGTAGCCTAATTTTTCATCCAAAGACTGTACACTTTATTTTCATCCATGTTCCAGAAGGAAATTCGTGTCCAGCTAAGCTGAAGTTTTCCCTCAATTGCTTGAAGTTTTGCACATATTTCTGCTACTCCATTCTCAAAAGACAGCTCTTAAAACTGATCAGTGTTTATGGACCCCAATACCCTTGAAAACCAGTTCCTAGGGGATCTTTCTAACTAGCTTCCTGAGCAGCAGGAAGTCTGCTCTTACAAAAGCCATGGCAGTAGCTCTGTTGACCATTTTCTGCATACCACCAGTCTTTAAACTTAATTGTTTAATTTTCACAGTAGCTAAGTCTGCCACTGATCATCACAGAACACGCAAGACCATTTTATTTACAAACAACACATATGGGAAATTGTATTTGCCCTTAAGAGCAACTGATCTAGAGGTTTCCCTTAACTCTTGACAGAATAATAATACATTGCTGTCACCATCCTGGCAGTGACCTGTTGTAGAACCCCAGAATCACTTCCACTTTGTTATTTTGTTCATTTTTCTGTCATTCTTTACCCGGAAAAATCCCAACATGTCTGCAGTTGCAAGTGCTGTAAAGTCGAACCCCTGCTTTACACTGAGTGCTATCCCTCCACCTCAACTTCCCTGCTTATCACTGCTGAAAATCCTGTTACTGTCCATCATACTATTCCAGACACAAGACTCTTCCCACAGAGGCTGACTTATACCACTGAGATAACCACAGTCCCTTTCTCCAGGGAGAAGGAGAAAATAATCAAGACTGATTTTGGAGGCTGGCAGTTGATCCCAAGATAAAGACTGTAGAGTAGAAGGGCCATGAGAGCTGAGGAAGAGTCCTGTTATGGAGAGATGTTTGGGGTGGGACATCTGTATGACCTTACTGCTGCATCTGTGTAACCTTGTGCAGGGAGGACTGATCTAAGGATAGAAAGGCTGGTTTTTCCCTGTGAAAGAATCCTCTTCCCCTGATGTTTCTTCCAATGAGACGTGACCAAGTAGCGAGAGATAATATGGATCTTTTTCTTTCACTGTCATTTCACCTGATTAGTCTACCTTCTTTCTTAGTACTTCCCACTTTTTCCCCCCTGATTTGCTGGAGACCTTGTTATGTCTAGGAGGAAATTATTTTCCTTTCTTTAGCCACAAGCGGTTGGAGAATATTGGATTTTCAATGGTGTTGACTCAGACTAAATGCAGACTTGAAAACTTGGCAAACAGGAGTTTGGCACACATAACTCTCCCACCATTTTCAAAATATTTTGCAGGTATCTTGCTCTAAAATCATATTTGCAGTGGTGCATGTTCTATAGTTCTCATACCTCCAGTCTCTCTCATGATTTTCCTTTACATTAGCACTTCTAGAGGGATCCAGAAAGTGGAGATAAGCTGTGTCTCGGGTAGTTCTTCAAAGCTATGAGCATGATGTTACCCAAAACACAGATTGCTAATATCCAGGTTGCAGCACCAAGGTATGGACATTATCAATTCCTTGGGTAAGAAGATTGGTACATTGAGTAATGGGATAAGCTGTTCTCTGTCCTCAGTTGGAACACAGAACTAGAAATATGTCTTAAAAGCCAAAAGGGAAGTTTAATTCATGAAGATGTTAAGGGAAACTTTCTAGTGGTAATTAAAATTTTGTTTATGCCACTTGTGTTTAGAATTCTCCAGATGGTCCTCCAGCCTCCAAACCAAACTTGAGCTAAGCCCTCACTTTCTGGATACTGAATGAATGCAACAGCATCTTCTTTCATCCTGATCAGAGGTCTACCCTGATTTTCCAGAGTAGTACTCAGGCAATTGCATAAACCAAATAGTGTGTTAGAATTAATGAAGCTATAAAAGAGCATAGAAAGGTATGTTGCATTTATTCATTCTGTGCTGTGCATCACCTTTGTGTGCTAATCAGGAGAACATTAAGACCGTATATTTCATGTTAATTATGATAAAGCAAGAGGACAATTTGATTAATGTTAGCAACTTAGTTTTGCCAGGTGATCTACTTGCTTAGAAAATAATAACCAGAACCTAATAGCCTTGGGGCAGGTTTTAATTCATTCTTGTAGAAAAATGTTTTAATCCTGCTTACTGGTAGTCAAAATAATAATCATGTTACATACAATTCACAAATGTGCTGCCAAAACAAACAGGATTGTAATTAAAGACTATTCGTTCAGGGAATTTTATGACATCCCATGATAAACATAATTAAAGTTATTGGGAAGTTGGATACTTAAGCTGAGTTAGAATTAACCTGTGAGATTTCACAAATGCTGCAGCTGAGGTGTGAAAAAGAGCTTTGGATCTGTGACATCTAGAAACAAGGGAGACTTGTGTAAAAATTCCTTTTCCTTGGTATTTCTCCTATCTATCTTGTCAAATGAGAGAAGAAAAGATTTATTCTTGTAGGTGTCTTCCCATCAAGAGAATTATGTATGGTGGAGAAAAATGTAAACAGTGACAGCTAAGGCTGCCTTGCTACCAAAAAATTTCAAGCTTCAGCCAATACACAACTTCACTGCCAAGCCATTTAAATTGAGATTTTTGTTTGGCTTCATCTCTGTGAGATCCCCATGTGTGGCAAAATGGACCTTAAAGGGATTCTCAGAGACCACCTCCATCACTTGTCCTGAACATTTTAAGGAGTGCTGCTTTTCCCCTCTGTGCTGTCACAAAAACTGGAAAAATCTTCCCTGCTAAAATACAGAAAAAGAAACTAGCCAGATTCTGATCCTCTTTGAACTCATAGCAGAAATAAGCTGCTAGCTGCAAGTCCAGCTAAAACTGGATTACTACCTCAAGAATGAAAGGGTTGTGAAAATGAACACAAGAAGGAATGGCTTCTTTGAGGAGTGAGAATTAAAAGTTGGAAGTTCAAGGAACTTTTCTTTGTTTGGTTTCTTTTAATAAGCAGGATTGAAAAAAGATCATTCTGTAGATGAAAAGTGCATTTCAGAAGAATGAGCCAAGCCCCCTGGAGAGGCTGTCTGTCAGAGTTGTCTTGCTGTTCAGCAGATACTCACAGCCAAATCTATAGAAATCTGGCTTTCCTCTACAAACTGTCATGTATATCTGTCACTCTCAAGAGCTGCCAGAGGTCCCTGAGCCACCATGCTCTGTGAGTTTCTCTTCTCAGTCTTGCACTGACCATGAACTAAAGTGTGTGAAGGGAAAACTGAAGATAACCTTGTCCACATCAGAACTTTGTTTTGCCTTTCCTCTGCAGTGGCTGAGCAATGCTGAAAATCCAGAGCTCTCACACTTCACACCTTTTGTGAGGTTGTGATCTTGTTCTTAATAGGCTGCTTTTCCAGTTCACAACTAAATCAGCTTCTCATCTGAACCATGCTGTTTAAGAGTTTCTGGGTTTTGTTGTTTTTCATTGTTGAGGGAACTTGCTGTCACCCACAGAAAGTTACAGAAAAAATATATAGTTTATATAAATTTCTGCTTTTGCTCTACAAGAGAATGTCTAATTATGTAACACATTTTTTTTACTAGAGGTTTCACATAAACAGATGATTAACTGCAATATGGAGATCTATGTTTGTATCAATTCAGAATGGCTAATGGTCTTAAGTCACAAAAATGTAGGCTAAGATTTGCATAGCCCCTCTAGCTCTTAAATGGAAATATTTAAGCTTCAGCCACATGTATTGAGTGGGAAAGATAAGGAGCACTAATCTTGAAAATGTAATTAATAATCTCATTTGGATTAATTAGTTGTACATTATCTATTAATATAATGACACTGTGATTGAAGTTTGACTCCTTTGTAATCACACCCTGTCATCTGATGCAAAGTGCTGGCTCATCTTCAAAGCCCTTTCTAAATACATATTTTACAATAGATCTGGTGTTGCTAGAAGCCTGGGCCTTTCTGCTCTGTTTTTGTCTAGCTAAGCCATTATCTGCTTTGCATTCTGTCTCGCCTAGTATCCCCAGTACTAGAATGAATAAATTACTATTCTGATTTGCCAGAGGTTCAGTCTGAATGAGGGTCAGCTGTTAAAAGTTGTAGTTTAGTGCTGTAAGAACTTTGGCACCAAGAAGGGTGGAGAAGGAGACCTTATCTTGGCACAGTGTGCGTGTGAACACTCATGGTACTCTGAGGGAGAGGAACAGCAAGCTGGAGTGAACTCCTTCTTGTACTAGCACTGGGCTTGCAGGGATCCCTGGGAATCTGCAATCCAAGTGGGAAAACTGCTCTGCTCAGGAAAGGCTGAGACCCTTTGCCACAGCTGGCAACCTGCTTCTTCAAAAGAGCAACAAAGCAGTAGTCTGTGCAGTGTAGGGCTGGTTTTGAACAGGCTGGTGATGCCTTCTCTTTAAATGGAAAAGGGAGTGCTACCAACACGAGACAAAGTGCCTGTACCAGGTCCAGTTGCTCCCGCCAAGACCTGTTGAGCACAGTTCTCTACAGAGCTGATAAGGAGAACAGGGTACATTTTTTTGTCATGTGTTCTGAGTAGCCTGGAAGAGATCTAATTCTCAACATTTTTCCTATTCACAACCCTGTAGAATGTAAACATATTGATATTGTGTTTTACTTTCTAAAGAAATTGGTTGACCCAACCATGCATGTCAATCCACTTAGTCACAGCATGTGAATATGGTTTTCCTTTTCGTATTTGAAGCAAGTCCATACAGAATAGTGCACACAAATCAGGCAGTTGTAAAATGGGATTGTTTTTGGTTCCACATGCTTAGTGTCTTGGTCTTCTGCAAGCTGTTGATGATCCTGAAGGACAGGATACCATCCAGAAGGACCTAGAGAAGCTTGAGAAGTGGGCATGTGGGAATCTCATCGGGTTTAACAAGAAGAACAACGGCAGCTTGCTGCATTTGGATCAGGGCACCACACAGGTACCAGCACGGGCTGGGGGATGGAGAGCAGCCCTGTGAGAAGGATTTGGGGGTGCTGGTGGATGAGAGGCTGGACATGACCCAGCCATGGGCACTGCCAGTCCAGAAAGCCAAAGGTGTCCTGGGCTGCATCCAAAGCTGCGTGGGCAGCAGGGGAGGGAGGGGATTCTGCCCCTCTGCTCTGCTCTGGTGAGAGCCCACCTGGAACCCTGCATCAGCTCTGGGGTCCCAGCACAGGAAGGACATGGACTGCTGGAATGAGTCCAGAAGAGAGGGACCAAAATGATCAGAGGGATGGAACACCTCTCCTATGAGGGAAGGCTGGGAAAACTAGGATTGCTCAACCTGGAAAAGAGAAGGCCACTTGTGGCCTTTCACTACCCAAAGAGAAGATGGAGAGGGTCCCTTTACCAGGCCATGTAGTGTGACAGGACAAGGTGAAATGGGTTCAAACTATAAAAAAAGTAAATTTAGATACTTTTTAGGTATTAGGAGAAATTCTGTACTGTCAGGGTGGTGAAGCACTGGAACATGTTGTCTAGGGAAGCTGTAGATACCCTTCCCCTGGAGGTGTTCAAGGCCAGGTTGGTTGGGTCTCTGAGCAACCTGGTCTAGTTTAAGGTGTGCCAACAGAGGTTTGTAGATGATCTTCAAGGGGACCTTTCAACCCAAACCATTCTATGATTCTATGAATCCAGGCTGTAATTTGGAACATAGTCTGAAACATGAGACTGTCTTCTCACAGTCCTTCTTCCAAACCAATGAGCTGCTTTGGAGAGCCATTCCCATCTCTGTCAATTGGGAAGAATGTCTGGTGAATGATGCTACTTAAAACTTACATCTGTTCATTAAGCCGGATGCTAGCAAAATGTGCTGCAGTTGTTTATGAAGGGGAAGAACAGACTAGTTCTTATTTATAAGAGAATGTTCGAATATTATTTTTTTGTCTTTGTGTAACATGACAGAGCAAAGTGGGAAACAAGTCTGTGTCCAGCCCTGTCTATCTAATAACACAATAGAAGCATACACATGGATAAAACTGCCAGGAACAAAACATATTTAGGAATGTAGGATTTCTGCAGAATGTTGCATACAGAAGGGATTGTCTGTGTCAGGTTCCTTCTCATGCAGTGGTGTTTATGCCACTGTAAATTGGTTTGTTGCGACTAGCAAACACCTACCTGGTAAGTGCTAAATTTAAAAGCTTCCCTTGAGCATGATTTGGGCCTCTTATTGTGCTTGGTGAGTTGGGAGATGAGTAGGGAAGCAGGATAGTTTCTCATTGACAAGGGAAGGGGACAAGAACTGAATTCTTTGTCCGTGCAACTGTGTAATGGAAAGTATTGGAGAGTATAAACACAGGAATTAAAGGAGTAGTGTGGATACTGGAAATGGAGAAGTGGGAAAATGAAACTTTTGACTAGTGTCACACCTCCTAGGTGTGACACAAATCAATACTGGTGTTCCTCCTCCTCAACTGCCTACAGTGTCCTACTGCCCATGGACAGCTGCTCCAGAGCAGTCCAGATGTCTTCCTATATGTACACTACAGCATGCCAAAAAGTAATGATAATTGAGAAAGTCCATTTCTCTCCTGGAAGCAAGCTGTTCCATTTCTTGATAAAACTCGGTATTGTGGATTAACCCCCATAACTGCTTGCTTGCTCACTCTTTCCCCAGGAGGAAGGGAAAGAGACTCTGAAGAATAAAAGTGATAAAACTCATGGGTTGAGTTAAAGACAGTTTAAGAAAAAGAACAAGGCTGCCTGATCAAGCAAAGCAAAATTAGAAGATCTGTTCTGCTTTCCATCAGCAGTTACTTAGCCATTTCCAGAAAAGCAGGTATTTGGCATTTTAACAGTTAATTGGGATGACAAGTGCTGTAACTCTGAAATTACCACTTTCTTCCTTCTTTCCCTTATATTTTTTTTGCTGTATGTGGTGTCATAGGGTATGGAATGCCCCTCTGGTCACTGGGATCAGCTGTCCCAGGTGTATCACCTTCCAATTTCTTGTGCACTGCCAGCCTGCTTACTTGTGGGGTTGTGTGACAAACAGAAAAGTCTTTGAAGGTTGTTGTGAGTGGGTGGTTAAGATTGCTTAAAGAAACTCTGTCAAAGGTATCAACAAAAGCAATTTTATTACAAATTTGTGAAAGCATGACTAAGTTCTCTGGCAAGGTTTGCTCTGTTACCTCATAATTAAAGCACACAAATGAGAACTGGATTAGAATCAATCTAGAGTGAAGCACAACAGAGACTGGGGATGCAAAAGGGTGAGGATGGAGAGTGTAAGGATGCAGAAGGGGAAGGGAGACCCTCCACGGAGGTACAAGTTTCACAATGGAGCCCTTGCCTAACCTACCCTTGGAATTGCTCAGTGCATTATGTCTAAAGGATCTGGCAGCACTTAATCATTGATTTAACTCTTACAGAATGATTCTGTAAGATAACCATAACCACAACATTGTGTAGCTTAATTTTGAATCTAAGATGACAACATTAATGCTACACTTGCTATGAAGTGTTGAAGTCAGTTTTCACACCTGCACACAGACACAGCCATGTAAATATTCAAATGTTTGTGTGTGTGTGCATATGTACAAAGCCCCTGTTCAAAGCCCCCCCAGAGTTCAGTGAAATGCACACACGGGGTGCCTTTGCATCTCTCAGTGGGCAAAGGCTCCAGCCCAGAGGAGGGGTCCCAGCCCAGGCCCCACTGTCAGCTTTTGAGGGAGCCCTTTGAGTCCCAAACCTGTGCCTGGCGAGCACTGAGAGGCACATCCTGCTCCAGGGGACGTGCTGGCACAGCCACCGGGGCATGGGACCTCAAAGGGCCTCCCATGGGACACTGATCATAGGTTGTGAGATGCTTGGATTAAATCTTCTGTCAGCTTCCATCCTGGATTCAATCGAGGTCAGTAATTTTCCTGAAAATTCCAGTAACAGTAATATGATTTCATTCCAGCTGTGATTCAGACAAAAACAGGTTTCCAAGGCTATTCATTAGAAGACAGAAGTTTGTTAGGCAACAGAAGTTCTGGGAAACAGGCAATGCTATTGATATGCTCAAGGGGAGTTTAATGATCCACAGCCATTAATTAGGACCAAGGCTTAACAAGAATTCCTGAGATCATAGAGAAGCCTGAGGAGATGGGGGGGAATGATCACAACACTTTCCAAGCCCTGCTCAGCAATAACAAAAACTCTCCTATCCTACCAACATTCTTTTTATCACAAATCTAAAACATAGCACCACATGAGCTCCTATAAGGAAAATTAACTTCATCACAGTTAAAACCAGTATTCCCTACTTGCTTTCTTGACCATCTCTGTTGAGGCTACAGATGGGTAGTACCACAACTCACCAGAGTGGGAGTGTCCTTGACAAATGTCAAAGACATTTGACATTTTCTGGGTTGCTCAGAAAGGATGTTTGACTCTTGTGTTTTCCTAATCAGCACCAGTGGTAATTCCAAGAGTCTGCATGGTCTGTGTTCAAAAGTGCCCTTGATAACACTTCATTTTCTTGTGCTTTTAGTTAGCTTTTATGCTTTCAGGCAGGGATGTAAAAATGCACTCTGTCTTCCTTTTTGTACAGTGGCTTGAGGAACTTTTATACTGCCATCTATAATGCTAGGCATTAAAAATAATTACATTTAACTTGAAAACCAGTTATTTGTGAATTAGTGTTTGCACACCTGTGTGCAGAAGATCACTTCCTTGGCCGTCAGTTATCTCTGCAACTTTTCAATTTCTTTTTCTTGTCAGCCCTACATGGAAGCAACATCTCTGTGGTGTAATTCTCCAAGTGAAACCTTTTGGTCCACACTGGATGGTTGACCAATGGTTTCCTTGAGAGCTGGCCCTGCAACTTTTACGAGAGAGACTGCCTTGATGGAAAAATAACTTTAATGGAATAGCAAAACAACAAACAAGACGACATAACAAGACAGAGAGCTAACCAGAAAAAAGCTAGCGTACAGGGTCTAGAAGGGATATTTATACATTTGTATAAAGGGAGGGGTTAAGGCAGGGTCTGAGGAAGGGTCCAATAGAAAAGAATAATTAGGAATATTACAATTCTTGCAGCAAAACATATCCAGTAGCAACATGGAGAACTCAGTAATTTCTGATAACAATTTGCATAATAGAACAAGAGAATCATGGGTGGGGGCTCCTATTCACCCTAACTAAAGAGGGTTTCCTATGGCCTTAAGCTGAAGTCTTCTTCATCTTTTAAATTAATGCCAATATCCAAGTCACATTTTCTGACTGTCTTGGGTTCTGTTTGCAGGGTACCTAATTGATATGAAACCTCTACACATATGTTTAGCTGTTCCAGCACTTTACAGTGCAACCTCTGAAGATACTGGTGGCTGCTCCCATGCAGATGCCACCTATCTCCAGTATTAAAATTAGAAAACAGCAATTCCCTGCCTGTGAAGAGATGAAACTGTAGACAAACTCAGGCAAACTACATGCTCATGTAGAGACATTTTATCTTAATGAATAGCTGTAGCTTTTACAAATAAAAGAAACAGCACAGGTGGAGCTTGTGTCCTCACTTAGAGAGTCACAGACTATCTCAGTTTGGAAGAGACCCATAAGAAATACTGAGTCCCAACTTCTTTTTCCCTACAAGTCCTAAAATCAAATCATGTCCTAAGTTAGAGGATTGTCCAGGTGCTCCTTGAATTCTGAACACTCTCCTGTGGAACATGGCTCCCTAGATTCTCAGTAAGGAACCATTTCCTAGCAGCCAGCTCTTTATATATTTCAGCTTGGAAAGAGAAAAGACACTCCCTTACTCAATATGAAGGGTGGAACACAGTCTCATCAACACAAAGGAGCAAGTTTCACCCACTAGAAGTTACATGAACACCTATAAAAAGCTGTTTCATATTGACTGACAAAAACCACTCAGGGAATATCACTTGCTTTATCTGAGCCACATTCATAGCTTCAAGGTTTATTGACTTTGCCATTTGGTTGAAATGGAAATAGTACAAGGTGATGTCAGTGTCCTTGAACAAACCACCAGTTGTATGAAGTCCTATCCCTAACTTACCAGCTCCAAGAAGTAAAGAAATAGTGAGTTTGCTGCTAACTTTGAAATACAGCAGAGAAAAAAAAAAATCATACAAGATTTTCGTTTCTAGAAATAGTGTGTCTTGGTTTGACAAGACAGGAGTCTGTGAAGGAGGGCAAAAGCCTCCTGTGCAATGGAGAAGGTAAACCCCTTCCCTCCAAATTACCAGGATTTTAAAATTAAAAGGCTCTTAGGCAAAGATATGGGAATGGGAGTAACAATTGTTTACTAGGAGAAACTAAATAACAATTTAAAAAGGCAAATGCAATTGGTACAAACAAAACTAGTGATAAAGTCCACAACCTGACACCCTGAGGATTCAGGGTGTTGGTAGCAGTCCAGTTGAAATTATAGATGCTCCTCTTGCAGTGGCTGATGAATTGCAGCTGAAGTGGTGATCTTTAGAAGGGTATAGTTTTCTCTGAAGATCTGGTGGCAGCTGGGCCGGTCTTCCTCTGGGAATCCAGTAGAGAAAAAAAAAAAAGAGCTGTCTCTGGGAATCCAGCGAAGGGGTCACTTCTCTGGGATTTCCACCGAAGGAGCTGCTCTGTCTCCCAAAAGGTACCACTTTATACAATAATAGAGTGCTTGGCTTCCCCCTCTGGGTGGAGCATCTCACAATGGGATGGTGTTACATTACCAGCCCTGCAGTGAGTCAGTCAATGGCCCATTAACAAACCATTACCTCTTCGGAGCAAACCATTGTTCTTGGAAGAGATAACAAATCTGCCCAACCTCCAACAGATGGCAAATAGAATACAAGCTTATCTTACAAACCAGGACATAGTGTTATCTAGAAAAGCTATCATTATAATTATTTGCCATTTTTTATGAAATACATGTGGCTATGAATGGGTATTGTCCTGGTTTATCCCCATATTCCACAATGAACTTATGGGAAGGGGAAAGAGAAAGAGTTCTCACTCTTCCCGTGCTAGCTTGGTATGAGAGGAAGCAAAAGTTAGAAATGTGTGTTGGGTTCACATGTCCACATTTTGGTAGTGAGTGGACAGGAGAGGACTTGGGTGGGATCTGTGAGGAGGTTTGGGGCTGCTGTGTGCCAGACTCACTGCAGGGCAGAGCTGAGTCCCACTGCTGAACAATGACATCTTTGGGGAGGCAGCTAGCAAAGGGCAGAAAATGCTGCACAGCAGATTTAAGAGCAAAGAACTGGAAAAACATGTAAGAAACAGCCCTGTAAACAACAAAGGGAGAGAAGGAGGAAGGGCACTAGAGCAGACAGGAGTAGCTGTGGAGGACCAGAGTGGATCAGGTATCCACAGAACAGCCCACTGAGAGCCCCACACTGTGGTAGGTGGAGATATCCTGAATAAACCTCCATCTGTGAAGAGCTCACATCACAGCCCATGGAGAGGAGGCCACTGTAACCCCCTCTGTGCCATTTTCAAGGGGGAGGAATTGAGAGTGATGGAGAGAACTTGATCATGAGAAGAACTTGATCATGAGGATATGGGAAGGTGTTTTAGTTTTGTCTTTGTTTCTCACCATCATGTCCTATTTCTAATCAGCAATAAACTTTATTGTTTTCTCCAAGCTGAGTCTGTACTGCCCATGGTGGTAATTGTTAAGTCATCTCCCTGTCTTTATTTTAACTGAGGAGCTTTTTCATCTAATTTTCTCCTCATGTTCTGTTGAGGAGGCAGTGTGAGAGACTGGCTGAATGGGAGTCAGGCAATCAGCCAGGGCTAACGTGCCACAAAAAGAAATACAAATACTTGGTTAGAAGATTTCCAATATTGACTTGTTTTTATCTGCTGGATAAAACCCTCTTCCAAAGATTTTCAGTGGACCAGTACTTCCTAATTAATGGGAACACATGTTCATAAAATTCTCTATTGGTGCTTGCAGCGATATTTAGAAAATCCTGACGGTTCCAGATAGAAAGCAGAGGAGATAATGTGATTTTCTGAAGAACAACAGTTAGCTGGGTACAATGAGATATCTTTGTTGTTCTGATGTATGTCACTGTCAGCCTTCCAAACATCTTAACTTTCAGCCAGCTTCAGCTTCCCAATTTGTTATGTGGTATTCGGCCTTGTGGAAGAAGAAAAGGGCATGAAGACGTGTGTTTGGTCTTCCCAATGAGTCCTTCAACAGGAACAACAGGAAAGTAGAGGGAATTGTGAAGAAACTGGAGAAGGTTTGTGAATGTAAGCAACTCAAAGAAACTCCAGAACAGAGTGTTGTACAGAGGCTGCATGCAGCTGAGGGATTGCTTTGCACAGAGTTGCAGCTGACTATTGTGATCAGCCACAAAAGGAACTGAACAAGGGACAGGGCAGGACAAAGTTTTCTCACAAGGAAACATCTCTGTTTCAAACTTGGTCTCTCTGTGATGAGACCTCCATACTGTACATGACAGATAGTAAGCTTGGCCTAGGAGGAGGCTTGAGAAACACTTGTTTGGTGTTTAGCAAACTGTAATACAAGTAGGAGTTGTAATACAAGTTGGGACATTCCATCATTTACAGAATTCAGATAGATTGATATTCATTTTTGTAGCTGTAGGCAAAATAGTCTCCAATTTTAAGTAAGATGAGACAATAATAATAATAACAAAATGACTCAGTATCATATGCTTTGGTGAGTATTTTAAGTTAAATTGAAGATGCAGGATCTCATCTGTTTTCATATTTCACTTGGGACAAAATCACCACCTAAACTTTAGATAAGCATTTCTGGATAAAATAAACTTCGATATTTTAAGAGGGTTACCAATCCCAGGAAAGAAACTCTACAAACAACTTATCATTCATGTTTCAACTCATATAATTTGTGAACCATTAGAATTCATGACAGATTTTAGACAAAGCTGTGAACTGTTCCTGAGAAAGGACAAGAGCAGCTCAGAAGTGCTGTCTGGGATTCCAATTTTGTTTCAGCTGTCTTTTTCTTGTGGAAGAATTTTGGAAGTTGAATGGTCATAAATTTAAAAGTGTGGTCTGATGGGTCTGATTTTCAGACCTTTGCTTTCTCCTTAGAGGCAGCATTGACTCCTCTTTGTCAAACCCAGGTGTGGATTTCTGTGCTCTGTAGACCTTGTCCTGGTGTTGATTTGTCAGTATGGTGTGATGATAACACCTCTGCTACTTTTTTTTTACCAAGCCAAGTATTCAAGCTCAGTTTTAGGAATCTCTTAATGTGGCTGTGACACATGCCCAGGATGAAAAAAACATGTCTGTGTAAAATTAGTAATGCTATCAGAGGAATGCAAAGAAGCCTTCTTGAAAGAAGAATCAAGTAGAGGAAGCTATTTTAGGGAACTCTTTTGAGCATCTCTGTTGTAGCCTGGACTTCCACTCTGGTTGCCAGCTCTACCCCACTCAGTCAGTTTTTGAATGAGGTCCAGTGCCCTGTGACACTTAATGCACTGCCCTTAGTCCTCAAATCCCAGACACGGCCCATATTAAATTATCTTTTTCATTTCAATTCCCTCTCATACCAGAGGAACAATGGTGCCTCTCTGCTTTTAGAGACAAAAAAGGAAAATAAGTCTATAAAGGTCACAGCGAATATAGCCTGCGTTTATAGAATATCAATGCAATAAGCCAGGGCCTTTGCAGGACTCCAGCTAATGTAGAGACAGTCACTGGTTACTATTATAGGTGATGTGGATGCTGTTTTGCCATTGTTTTTATAAGAAACACTCAGGCACTAATAGAAAATGTAGGTAAAGTTGAATCTCCTCCTGTCTTTGAAATATAGTATGGATGTAATTTATTGCTGTAGTACCTATACTTGCTGTTGAAATTAGGATCTTGTCAGATTCCCTATTATAAAGCCAATAAAAAAAATTCGTTGCAATTGAATAAGTGAACCCAGTAAACACTTATCCATCAAACGTGGCTTCTGTCCCAAATCTCATGTTATACATCCCAGCTTCTTTAGTGCCCACATATTCCTGACCTGCTAACAGCCCTGCCAGTGTTTTTATGATGACTGCACACCTGCAGTCCTCAGACCCCTGCTTGGTTCATGGTTCTTGGTTAGTAGTTGCCTCTACTAACACTTTGCAAGCTCAAACTGATCCTCTCACTGCGGCTGGAGACACTGAAATTCCCATGGTCACACTTAACTGGAGAGACATTTGAGTCACAAACATAAAGAAGTGGAGACAAGGCTGGCTTAGAGGAGATGTTTTTGCCTGAATGAAGAAAAACTGAAAAGGTTTTATGCATATGCATTTGCTGAGAAGTGTGCTTTCTCTCTATTTCACCTTCACATACACTCTATTTAAGTTAAGATTAAAAAAAAAGACATTTGATTGCTTAGAATCTTCACATTTACAGCCATTTTTGAGACACTATTTCTAAGCCAGCTTGGTGAAAAGATCCTTGAAAATAAGTACAAAAATGTTATGATCTTCCTTCTGCTCTAAAAGAACAATAGTTAGTATTCTAACACAGTCAACAACTGTGGAAAATTAGGCATGGTGTAACTTTTTAGTGTGTTTTCCTCTCTCTTTTGGCCAAGCTTGGTTTGCTACAGATAACATTTCTGGCTCACTTCAATTCCTAATTACAAAGTTGCTGATATCCTGGTGTAGGATTTGTCATAAAATTGGTCAAAGTATCTTGACTGGATTTTGAAAGAGAAAGTTAGGTTAGGATTTTTTTTTTTTTTTTTTTTTTTTTTTTAATATCTGAATGTTTTATTAGACCCTGATTTGTGTGGGGAAAATGTCTTGCATGGAAACTAACTGTCTTTTAAATAGTTAAAAATCACAATTCATTACAATTGCTTAAGTTTTAGGCTATGTGATAGTCTATGGCATAGAGATGTCTTTGGAGAGATAACATTATTTATGTGTGCTATTTCTCACTTCTGCTTGTGTTCATGCATGCTAGATGAAAGAAAAATATTGCTGTTTGTGGCTAGAATTCTAAACTACTTGGGCTTGATTTAGTTATAGTCAATATTTAAAGTTGTTTTTTTCTTCCTTGTTCTGTTTAAATTAGTTTAGGCTGACACCACTACTGATTTGAAGACAATAGATGGTACATTTTTCATGTAAATATTTTTATATTTTCATTCTTTTATGTCCTTATTAGTTGGGCAAGTGTATGGATATTGATTTTTTTTTTTCAAAAAAGGCTATCAGCTAGTTTATTTGTGAAAATGGAAAGCTTTGAATACAAACAGATCATAAAAGTCTTAAGAGTGACCTAGCTCTGCTGACCAAGCCTTGCTCAATCATGGAACATATAGTTAATATGTACTTGTATAACAGAAGTAGCACAAAATTATATCCTTGAAGGATGTGATATTTCTCAGATGAAAATGTATATTCTAACATATTTTATCTCCTGAAAATATTTCTTTTCACCAGGCAGTTTGTAAGGACTTTTAAGAACCAAATTGCAGAGATTATTCTCATTGGGTTTCTGATATACAATACTAACATAGGGAGAAAATGGAAAAAGCAAACATTAAATTTGAAAGCTGGTGGAGGATGTTTTCTGAGCAATTGCACCTGGCAGTCCACAGAAAGTATTGAGTCCTTCTAGTACTTGTACATTCTTTGTTTCCAGCTATCTCTCATCAGACAATCACAAAAGCATTTAGGTTGGAAGGAGCCTCTTGAGGTTACCTGTTTCCTCCTTCTTTCCCTTCTTGGAATGGGAGTAGCATTTGCTTTCTTCCCGTCTTCAGGGGCTTCACCCATTCTCTGTGACCTTGCAGCAGCCCCAGTTCAGCTCCTCAGCCCCTGTGTGTGCATCCTGCCAGGTCATGGGCTTGCAGATCCAGTTTAACTGCTCCCTAACCTGTTTCTCCTTGCTGGCTGTGAGTTTGCCTTGCTCAATTTTTTATTCTCAAGGGCCTGAAGCTCCTGGATGTTGGTTTTACGAGTAGTGATTGAGGCAAGGAAGGCAGTGAATACCTCAGCATTTTTTATGAACTTGGTCACAGTGGTCCCTCTCCAGTTAGTGGAGCAGGCATATTTTCCCTACTCTTACTTTTTTATGTTTGTATACTTGTAGAAGGTCTTCATGTTGTACCTCACTAGATTCAACTCCAGTGGGTTTGAACCTTCCTGACCCCACCCCTACAAAACCTGAGAGTGCCTTTGTGCTCCTCCTCACCTCCAGCCACTTCAACCTCCTCTATATCTCCTTTTTATGTTTGAGTTCATTCTTGGGCTCTTTACTTATCCATGCAGGCTTCCTGCAGCCTGGCCTTGCTTTCCTACTTTCCAGGATGGCTCTTTATAAAATTTTAGGGTAGATCCTTGAATGCACACCAGCTGTAATGGATCCTTCTTCTCCCCAGAACTGCATCTTTAGGGCTTCATCCAAACAGATGCCTGAAGAAATTAAAGTTTGCCCTCCAGAAGTCCATGTTGCTGGCCCTACTTTTTACTTTTCTACTTCCTCTTAGAATCCTGGAAGCCATAACCTCATTGTCTCTCCAGCCAGGATTACTCCCAACTTTAACAAATTCACAACAAATTCTTCCATGTTTATAAGAATCAGGTTCAGCAGAACACCTTTCTTTGCTGGTTCTTCAAATACCTGTATCAAGAAATTATTATCAGCATGCTCTGTTTTTTTCCTGGGTATCCTACATGATGCCTCCAAAAAGCAGCAAACCTTCCCCTCGAAAGTCATCTTGGGGACCTTCAGCACCTTCAGTAGAGCTGCCCACCACTCCCACTCCCACTCACAGCTTCCATCTACAGGTCCCAGGAGGCTCAGACTCATCTGCAAGAAAAATCATTTGGCATCACTTCCTCATCAGCAAAGAGGACAGTGAATGTATTGCTGCAAATCTTGGAGCAGGGCAGGACCTTTCTCCTAGAGTGAGTCATCATCAGCTTCCAGCCTTCATCATAATTAAAGTTTTCCCTTTTACTTCACAGGCACAGTCTCTTCCTGCTACAGCTGAAGGTTCAGACTCTGGAAGCTGCAATGAGTTAGACATGATGTGGCTTGTGTCTTTTTTGTCCTTTCTGATGCAGGATGTGCTGACCCTCTCTGGCAGTGCTTTCATGAAGCTAGAGTTGAGCACTCAGATGCTCTTGCTAAACTGAATGAAGTGCTGTTGCTGCAAAGAAACAATGTAGGTGTCAGATCCCAGACTTTTGGGAAGTGTTTATTTGCAATTGATAAAATGCAGAAGTTGACTTATTCATGGTGACATTTGGAAGGCTGGTTAATCAAAGTGCTGAGCTGCAGTTCAAGCTATTCTTACATATGCAGAAATTTTATCTTCTCTTGTAGCTGTTCCTAGGTTTATGAACTCCAGTCTCTTGGATTTCTCAAAGTTAGTGATATTATCTTTCTGTAAAGAAAAATTCATCCTTTTTTGGCTATTACACTATATGACAGAGATATGACATCCAGGCTCTTGGATTTCTCAAAGTTAGTGATATATCTTTCTGTAATGATAAATTCATCCTCTTTTGGCTATTATGCCATATGACAGAGATATGACACCAGGCTCAGTTGAGCACTTCTTCAGAAAGAAAGATTGCAAAACGTGTCTCTGCTTTACCCATCTGGATTGATCCAGCAGGGCCAGATGGAACCCTGGAGCAATGTCAAAATTACTGGAGGTAGTACCTGCTCACCTAAAAACATACAAGAAATCAGTCCAAAGAGATTGCAGAACACGTGGGAGATACTCAAGTGGACACCATGAAAGACATCAAGGATGTGGAATTTTCCAGTGAGGGCTCTGATGTGCTATTTTCAAACCAAGATGAGATTCATTTAAGCTGAAGATTGAGACCATGATATCCCAAACAGAGATACTTGCCTAATTTCTCGAAGCATTTTGAAATATCTGTCATTTCTGTTTAGAGTTTGGGTTTTTCTGATAATTTAGACTGGAAATAAGACCGTTTTATTTCAACAAAGGGCTTCTTGCTAGAACAGGCTACATCCTTCAAGTTAGTGCTTTCTTTTGTTCTGTAAATCACTTGCAAGAAAGCAGTTTTTATCCTAGTATTTTTCCTTGGTGTATAATCATCATTACTTCCTGGGTCTTGACTGAATCCACAGTCCTGTGTTAACTACTTCACTTTTCCCATGCAGCAGTAAATTGAGACTATCATGAAAATGTAAGTGCATTTCTGATGTGCAACAGTCAAATGAAAATGTGTTTACCTTAGGCAGATTCAGACCTGTTTTGACTAGTACATGAATTGGTACCTCATTACTGATGGGCAAGAAGAAATTTAAAAAGGTTTAGGGGGGAATATAATTTTCTGTGCTGCTGGAATAAGTGCTAAAGCTAAACAGGAAACCAAGAAAAATTATTCTTTCTGTAGAACTTACCCTCTGTGTCCTCTTCCAAATAACTCCTGCTACCTCATGCAAGTGAATATTTGCTGCATTGCTTCCTATTTATTCTCCCGATACAGCTGGAAATATTCTTTCATGTTATTATCTTGTTAGTGAATAAGCAAAGTGTTTTTCCCAAGCTCACACAAATTATGGCAAAGTTGGGCTAGAAGCCCACATTTGCAGATGTATGAAGAAGATATAATATCCTCAGAGGACTTTTCCCACCCACCTTGGTGACACAACAACCATATTTAGGAAAGTAGAACATGAAGTAGGAAAAAGAGAGAGTGGATGGGCTGATATTTTGCTTCCCTAAAATCCATGAGTTAATTGTCTTTATACTGTAAATCAGCCAGGTTCTTATTGACACTGATGACATACTGAATCTAATAATAATTAAATGTTTTGCTGTGACATCCAGTGGAATCAACTGAAGAGCTTTCAGTAAGACTGAATCCTCTTGTTGGCAGAGAATAGCATTCTAGCCTACAAGTTTTGGTACCTCATCCTCTCTTGTACAGATAAGGTATCTTAGATGGGATTTTGCTGGCTGCTCGAGGGTAACTAAAAACCTCTCATCCTTCTGTTTAAAAATCTCAATCTTGTTGGTGCCAGAAATCACATTTAAACAAATAATCACAGTGGTTATAGACAGGTCATAGACACAGTATAAGAATCCTTTGCATTTCTACAAATCTCAGATAAAAATGTAAGTGAAGAGGGACTCCTGACACAGCGGAGAGGAATGCAAAACTTACAAGTTAAAAGCAGGTGTGCTTATGATCAGATTTACATTGAATACCCTGAAATAAGGGGATTCTTTGTAACTAGAACACATAATTTATGCTACTGCAACACTCACTGCATTTAGTACAGTAATAGGCATTTCAACTACTTTGAGTTAAAAATACATTTGTTGCCAGTGTCAAATTAAATTAATTAATTCTGTTTTTTGATCTGAGTTCACCCAAAGGTTGGCTGATATATTTGGTCTCCTTTAAAGATGATTTCTGAGTTCAAGAAGTAGAAAATTTTTGTGGAAAAATGTATAAATAGATATCTAAACATAGGAATATATGTCATGAATTATAAGTTCAATAGGTGATGTGGGACCCATAAATGCTTCAAAAATCATGCAGTGCATAGGGTCAACTCACAAAACAAGTAGATTAACTCCTACTTCTCTCACTATGAGTGATCTTGAAGTAGCTTTTTTTGCCACTTTTCAGTGTTTTTTTGCCTCCTTGAACTGTTGTGCCCAAGGAGCCTATGCCAGTCCTTGTTCACCTCTTTGCCCCTGCTATACTGCCTCTCTACCATGCTTAGGAAAAAAATATATTCACAGCTTTTGGTGCAGGGATAAGAGGCAACATCTGCAATGGAGTTGTCAAATATTATCATTCTCAACCACTTATTGAATCCTTCTTTCCTAGGAAGTGCTGCTGGGAGGTAGGCTAGTAACATGCTGACGGGTCAGAAAGATGTTGCTTGGAAATGAGTGTTCTAACCAACAGGTAAAGGCAAAGGCAAATGCACCACCATGCCCTGTTTTTAATGTACATTGCACAAATTTGCTTATGCCCTTTTTTGCATCAAAAGCAAATCTAATGTTTCAGCTCCCAAATGATTGTGGTGGAGACAGCTTTGAAAGTGCAATGAAGGAAGTATTCAGAGCCTTTGCCAGCTTTGTCTCCAAAGCGCAGTCTCTACTCCATGTGACACTGAGCTGTGTCTGATGTTCAGTACATCAGCACATTTAAGTCTGGAAAATCTGGCTGAGTGGCCCAACATGATGTGAGCACATTTCCTTTCTAGTTTAGCTGGGTCAGTTGAAAAGGTCTGACTTGAGACCAAGATCAGCTCCTTCACTGTTAAGAGCTCTGTTGAGGAAAGGTAAAAACAAGAGCATGCCCCTCTTTTGCCTTGGGAAATACTTACACTGAAGTTTTACTGCAGTGCCCTGCCTGCCATCCACACCACACCTGTGCAGCAGCAACATCTGTGCCAGGTCTGTGCCAGGACTTTGTCTGTCCTGACCCTGACACAGATCCAACAGCTTGGCTCCCTAGCTCGGGCTCAGACCTGTCTCATCTTACAGAAGTGCTGGTTGATCAGTGGATTGTATTTGATCTTCAGCAATGTCTCTGGCCCTGATCCTGTCCTGAACCTGCTGCTCTGCATCCTGGCTCCCTGTAGGTGAGGTACCAGCTCTTGGTGCCGTGTTCCAGCCTCATCTCGCTTTTCCTTAGAAGAGCAGCCTTTTTGTTGCTTTGTAACACAAAGTTGCCAATTAATACTAAGTGTGAGGATAAAATTGATAATACGTTTTCCTTTCAGGTATGTATCAAGGGATGTTAATCGTGACTTTGCTGACTACACAGCACTTATGGACTCATCCCACAGCATCCCTCGCTCACGGGTCCCCCAAATCCCAGCGGGGACTGGCCACTCACCTGACAGCTCAGAGCTGAGTCTCCCCTGTCATCAGCTGGTGTCAGCCTGAAGGCTGCAGTGGGCACACACACAAGCACACACACATTCACTCATCACTCCCTCTCCATGCAGGCAGGACACGCTGCGGGATCGGTGCGGGGCTCCCAGAGCAGCCACGAGCAGCTCATGGCAGCGGGGCCCTTCTGCACCTCTGCCCGTCCCAGCTCTGCTCCTCCTGCTCCTCCTCCCTGCACATCTCCTCCGTGGCTGGCACAGCCTCACCGACCCACCGCAGCCTCCTGCATCCCCAATTTGCATCCTTTTCTGTGCACATTGCCAAGCTTTTCTGCAGGCTCTTGATTCCTCACCAGGTAGTGTGGCTGACCAGATTTGTTTGTATAAACACTTCCCTTATAACTTGTCACTCTGGTTTCTGTGTCTGCATGTTCTTATTTATTGCTCCTTTGACCAGATTCCCTGAAGGAGCAAGGATTCTCCATCTGCATACCCCTTAGAGTATTTAGTTGAATATCACGGGAATTACCCCAAGAAAGTTTATTGAAATAAACCTACAGAGCGTAATGTTAACTATTAGGAGAAAAAAAAAAGAAACGTAAAAAGTTTGTAAAGTAATTGGAGGTGAGTCATGGGACAAGTCTTTTCTACTGTGTTAAAAAACATACTTGTAATTTTGTATGGCAAAGCAAGATGTCTTCACTCCTACAAGTAATTTTGTTTTAATTAGCTTTAAGCTCACAGCTTCCAAAACCTTGCTTTCAGATAGACTTTGAGAAACTAAAATTGAGGTGAGAGGTCAGCTTTATAAAGCCCTGAGTAATTTGGCAGTGATCAAAGCTTTATATATTTATTCTCTACTGGCTTCATTTTTATAATAAATGGTTCTTTTTAGATTGTCAAGCTTTTTAAGAGAGGAAAAATTCCCAGGATTTTTTGCTTGTTTTGTAAAAGGTGATATTTTAAATATAAAAAAATCTTTTTAAGCTCTAGTTTTTTGGATAATAAAGGTTTCCAGTGGAAGAACTCATACAGAAGGTTTTTAAAAGTGTAGTATTAAAAAATAAGCAGGAATTTGCCTTTTGTTTTGCCTATCCTCCAGATTATAAAAACCCAAACAACCAAAAAACCCCACCACAAATAAAAAACTCCCAAAACAAAACCAAACAAACAAACCGACATACAAACAAACAAACAATCAAAACTAAAACCAAAACTTAGAAAAACCCCAAATAAAAAAAAAAAACAACTGACCAGAATAGTCTTTCCTTCACATTGTCTTAGCTGACCCATCTAAACAGCTGTGTGATGATCTTTGATTTTTTAAATCTGCATTCAGATGGAAGAAAATATCAGTTTCCTTGCACAATCCTTGAAGTGTGTAATCTTAGCAATATTCCCACTTCAAGCAGTTTGTCAGAAGAGAGTTAATGAGAGTGGGATCTATGCAGAGGAAATAATGTTGTAAGAAAGGACAATTAAAATGGAATTAGTTTAAGTTTTAAAAGGGTTGGAAACCCTTTCAAAAAGGGAAAAAGGGAATTTCACCTGTTCTATCACAAGCTTTTTGTCAGAAACATTTTGTAAGCATATAGTTTAATTCATCTTCAGCCTTGGTGAATCAAACAAGTGTCTCATGCTTTCCACTGCTGTGTTAAAAGTGTACAGCAACAGCACACTTCTTAGTCTTCTCAGTCTTGTTTTGCTGGGAAAAGAGCCTTTGTGAAAGAAACAATACGTACACTTAACCATTTCTTTCCTCCCAAAAAACACTTCAGTAATTTTGTCTCAATACAAGCACTGGAAAAGTTTTCTGTATCTTTAGGAGGGGCCACTGGAAAAGCCCTGAAATGAGCCATTGTTTCTGGTCACTCTGCTCTTGTGTCAAAATAATTGGCATTTTTCAGTATGATCATTAAACAGGACTCACCTGATCACCTCTGCAAAACCAGTCCAGTGTCTTGAACACCAGGATTCAGCAGGAAAGAGAAGACAGCATTGTGAATTGTGTACCTAGAAAATGCCTGAATGCAGGTTTATCTCTGTATCTCAGCAGAGCCCTAGGCAGGTGGGCCAAAGGCTGGGAATGACTGGCTTAGAATATCTCAGTTGTCCTGGTGACTATGAAACTGCTTCACTTTAAGTATTCTTAGATGTCTTACTGAGAGTCATACTGACTGAGGCTCACAGGCTAAGTGAATCCTCAGCAGTTTTCAGATGAAACAAAATCTGGGAGGAGTGATTGAACGGCAAGTGGTTGTGTGGCCATTCGGAGGGACCTTGACTTCCACAGCTAAAGTCACAAGTGTGGCTTGTGCAGACCCCAACACATCTAAGTAGCAAACTGGCAGTTTTTATATCAAGGCAGAGGGGCAAATTTCATACTGCCATTGCTTATTCTCATCAGCACTGAAGAACTCAGAAGTGAATGGAGCTCAACTCAGCAAGAGTGCTAGGACAGGATTCTTCCCTTGTGACTGCAGCTCTTAGTTTAGGGCAGAAGATTTCAAGATTCTCTTGATCAACTCCGTCAGGGGATGTGTGACCTTGAGTCATGTGGCACATAAGAGCTTTCCTTTGGCTACGCAAAAAAGTTTTCTGAACAAAACAGAGATTGCAGACAAGGGGGATGCAAGCAGCATCACATTATTTTGCAGCTGTGGTGAGGCACTGTCCCTGAAACTGCAGTGAACTTCAAGCACGAGATTACCTTCATGCATGCAGGTGATACATAGCCCACAGAAACGGCACTGGGCATGGTAAAAGCAGAAAGTTGGTTACAGACCAAATTCAGGGTTTGATGATTTATCCACATTTGCATGACAAGCTGTAGTGGGTTAGCCCCAGTCCAACACTGCCACTCACTCATTTACTCCCCACCAAATGGAATGTGAAAGGCTGTCAAAAGGGTAAATGTGAAAACTTTGGAGCTGCAATAAAGACACTTTAACAGATAAAACAAAAGCTGTACTACCAAGTAAAGAAAAACAAGGAATTCTTTTCAAAGGCCAGCAGGTGTTCAGCCTCCTCCAGGAGGTCAGGGATGTTCTCTGTCCATTACATGTAACAGTCATTAAAAAGGCCAGCACTATAACCCTGGACATCCCCACCTCCATCCCACAGTTTTCATTGCTCAGCATGGTGTATGGAATATTCCTTTGGTCATTTGGGGCCCGCTGTCCTGGCTATGTCACCTCAACTTGTGCACTCCCACCCTGCTTGCTGTAGTGTAGCATGACAGAGAAGTTCTGACGCTGTGTAAACATTGCTCAAAAATAATTAAAGCACCAATAAGTTAACAACAATTTTTTGGTCAGAAATCCAAAATATTGCACCATACTAATTGCTATAAGGAAAATTAACTTCATCCCACTCTAAACTGTAGTACACCAGTGGTTGTAGCCTGGAATTTGGCCTAGTTACCCAAAATCCAAGAACCAAAGTTTCTTAAAGTAGGAACAGACCTCTTTCCCTTTCATATCACACTCAACACATGTTCCTTTGTTTACTGTAACTGAAAATTTCAGCTTCTGCATAAACTTTAATGTGTGCCTTGCAGCAAGGCCTACTTAGTTCAAAAGGACAGTTTTTCCTGTGACATATAACTGCACTGCTCTTTTTCCCCCTGTGGATGTCTGGTGTGCTCTTACCATGGAATAAGGATTGAGAGTTTCCCTGTCAACCTACTAGTAGATAGCTTTATCTGACAAACATTCAGAGTTTGTCAGAAATAATTCACCCTGGCAGAAATAATTCACCCTGGCAACATGTCCTCCAATCCTCCACCACTTTTTGGATGGATGACAGACCTAAAGGAGGTTTCATTAAACAAGGCTCTGCTCATAGTAAGTATTGTTTGATTTTCTATTCCCTTCTCTGCTGGAATTATTTTTTGTTTTTAGAAATGGAGTCTGCTGGGGGCTGGTGGGGTCCTTCTGTCAGAGATGGGGAAGAGCATCTTAAGCCATAGGCTTGCCAGGCTGGTGAAGAAGGCTTTAAACTTCACATGTCAGGAGATGGGAACTTCTGCCCATTCCACTCCAACCAGTTTGATGTCAGTACCAGCAGGAGATCCCAGAGGTTGGAGTGGGATCACAGGTCAGATGGAGAACTGAAAATCCACAGAGGAATTCCTGACACTCCAGCCAGAAAGCTGGCTTCATTAGGCACCAAATTTAAATGCTTTTTTTCACATAGATCATGGGGAATGAACAAGAGGAGTTAGGGATGCATGCCTGCTTGCAGAGCCATATTATTATTATTATTATTATTATTATTATTATTATTATTATTATTATTATTTTGGCATCACTGAGACGTGAAAGGGATACCTCCATGAATGGAGAGTTGGAATGGTTCAGAGAGTTGGAATACAGGCTCTTCAGGGAGGACAGGGACACAAGGGCTGAAGTGACAAAACTAAAGGTAATTTCTGCAAGCTAAAGGAGAGTAGTTTTAGATTAGAGGTTAGGAAGAAATTCTTTACAGTGAGGGTGATGAGGCACTAAAAATATTGCCCAGAGAAGCTGTTGGATGATGGATGCTCCATCCCTGGAGAGGTTCAGGGCCAGGTTAGGTGTGGCTCTGAGCAACCTGGTCTAGTGCAAGGTACCCCTGCCCATGGAGGGTTGAAACGAGATGATTTTAACGTCGCCCCACAAATGAAGATATTGTATGATTCTGTGATGAACATATAAATGTTTTTTGGTGTTGTTCCTCCCAGCCTGCTGTAGTTTTGAATATGATTAAAATGCTTCTGGCAAGTCAGATGAAGCAGACCTGGATGTGGGAGACTGGACGTTTCCTGAGAATTACTACAACAGGTAATTTATTTCCATTTTGGTGATATCAAAGAATTCAGAAATGCTTTTCCTGCTTCTTCTGCTGTTACTTCCTTCCCAAGTAAGGGTCAGGATCTGATCCTAAGATCAGATTTTACCTTGGATGTGACAGCACAGAAGCCTGCCCACCATAACCCAAGTGTGCTACATGACATATAGCCTTAGTTGTAACTTCATGTTCAAAATTCTTAGGCCAAATTCTTTCCAAACTATGCTCCAGCTTCCATTTAAAGCCCTCAAATGGGGACAAGAAAACCCTCTGTTTGGCATTTTTATGGTAATTTCTCTTTTATACACTATCTCTTCTTATCTGGTTGCAGGAATATACAGGTGAAAATATCACTTTAAATTCCTTTGGGGATGGCTGGTAACATGATCATCTGGGTGTGCTGCCATCCTCCACCCCTTCCTGACAAACTGACAGCAATCTCAGGCATATTTGATTTCAGCTGACAGCTGAGGGATGTTATTCACCTATGTTGCTACATGCACCATAAAAAAATGAGCTCACACAATCCATCCACAGCAAATAATCAATGTGCTATATTATACTCATGAAGAAGCACAAGGCTTAAAAATGAAAAGAGCAAAAAATTCACCATCATGAAAACACACAAGGGAAGACACAGTCTGCTCACTGCAGGAGTTCAATTCTCCAAGCCTCTGGTAGAGATTTTTTTTGAGCATAATTGCCTTTGTGAATCAGGCAATCACATGATGCAATAAGCAAAACAGTAAATCAGTTTGAGCAGTGATGTACCTTATAATTAAGCAATGCAAGTAATCAACCTAAAATAGGACCCACATGAAACTGTAGTGTCATCAAGCAATAACTCAATCACAGCTCTGTATCCAGTGTGGTAATCATGTGGAAAAGGTTGTTTAATTATTAAGCCCCTCAATTTTGAATTTCCTAGTAAGACTTGGGCAATGTTTAAATGCCCTGTCAGAAAACATTACTACTTTTCAGTTAGTAGCTTCCTGTACTGTTGAACCTGTAGAAGATGGTTTTATCTTTCCTGAAGCCCCAGGAGAATTGACTTTCTAAGAGCGGCTGTGTCTTTGCTCTGAAAGCCTTTATTTTAAAAGGAAGAACACTGTGTTCCTCTTCTTTTTATTCCTCTCCAAAAGCTCATCTAGGCTCAGAAGCTGACAAAGGGATCCTACCATGGTATTTCACAGCCTTTCCTTGGGAAAAAATATACCAAATTCTTACCTTTTGCTTTGTGGAATCCCTTTCCACAAACAGCTGCTTTAGACTTCTTTGTGATCAAAGTAACTCCTTGTGAAATTAAAAGGAAAGCCTTTATGAAGCAAAATTTCTTTTGTGAGTTAAAATATTTTTATTCTAGCAACTGGAAGCAGAAGTGAGCAATAACTTTTGAAGTCATTAGGTTTTATCTGTAGCATTTTCTGCTGAAGATTTTGATTATTAGGTGGTTTTGACAGAAATGTGTGAGGTTAATTTTTTTTACTTTAACATTTCTTGAATTCTGTGAAAACTGAATCAAAAATGATTTGAAGAAAAAAATCAAAAAGCACAACCAAACTAAAGTAAGGAAATATTTTTATAGAAACTGTCATAAAAGATATTTTCATCATGTGGGTTTTATTTCAATTTTCTTTTCTAGGGCTGAGGTTTAACACCATTCTCACAAGTTGCATTTATTTCCTTGGGAGTTAAGTTCTCATTAGTGTTTGCTTGGTAGATGCTGCTTAATTTATTTCAGTTTCTACCTTCTGTATTACTGTGAGCTGCAGCCTCCATGAAGTCAGAAGTTCTCTAGTCTCAGCTGCACCACAGGGCGTGTCCTTTTAAGACAGCTAAATATATCACCATAACTTGAATTTTCTTCTGGGATTTGTGGATTGAATCGATGGGGTTCTCCATTCCCTCTGCACTGACATACAATTGAGAAAGCTTGACCTTTACCTGCTGAATACCCACTTCATTCCAGCCTGAAAATAATTTGGTCCCAGAACAGTAATGAGATTTCCCAAACTAGTTTGTCTGATAATTACATAGTTTTATCCTATGCTGAGAGTCAAAAAGGGAACTGGTCACCAATTAACCATGACATTTCTGCTAGTTTTATGTCCCAAAGTGACCTGACATGTCCCACTAATCTCCTCCTTGAGTCTTCAGGAAGCCTACACCATATTATTCTGTACTTTTCCACTAATATATGCTGTAGGAGACAAATGTAATGAATCTCAGTGCATTTACCTCCTTATGGGAGGGTGAGGTACTATTTTTAAACTGTCTCTAAGTAGGTTAAAGCTTGGCACTTACACGTTCACATCAAGTCACCAGCACCGAGAGAAGTGTGCCCAGCTGCTCCAAGATCAGTGATGTATGACACAGAGAACAATGGGTGCCAACTCTTGAGTCTCCACCGTGTCTCTTGGGTTTGTCGTGTAGGTTCTTGGATTAACCGGATTTCATACACTCCAGGAAGCCTCAGCTTTTTTACATTGATGCTTATTTGAACCTTCATGAACAAGATGAGCCCACTGTCCTAGTTTCCTGATTTTTAGACAATTTTAAGAGTGCAGTGTGTTTTCTTGTGGAGATGGGAGGAAAAGATCAGCATAGGATACGCTATAAATGTGTTGCCACCTTAAGAAAGGTGTCAGTGACAGGTCATGCATGGGCTGTGACCTTACAAGAACAGTCATTTTCTGGCATCAAATACCTTTTTAGCCAGTGTTTAGTAGTTTGATTGTTGTTTCCTATGTCCTTGGTCACCAATACAGTCTGTTCATGTAAAACCTCCCCTGCTGTTTCTTGGCGGCATGCACACATACACAAGTGTACACTTCTTAAATAGTTTGTCTTTCAAACCAATTGTTCTCTGTCTATTAAAAATCTTTTTAGAACTACCTCAAAACCAGTTTCACTGATGAAGCCAGTAGTTTGTTCAGATCTTCAACCTTATTCACCTTCAAAAATACAGAATATTGCCAGGATCTGAGAGTCAGAGAACTCCATTTATAAGACACTGGTAGCACAGAAAATAATAATTTTAATTACTTTGACTAGGAGGATTTAGGCTTTGTAAGGATGAAGCTATCCTGGGAAGTGAGATCATCTCTTTGGGGATAAGTGCTCTTCCCTGAGTATGCAAACACTTCTGAGATATCTAGCCATATCAGTTGTACTAGCCAATGGATGAACATGGCTAGTACAAATGTCTAGGCAATATTTCCCTTGTGTTGCAAGCCAAAATCCAGTGTCTGGCTCTGGTCTGGCCTTACATGGGCAGGGAATCCCACTTGCTCCTTGAAATCTCTGTTTAGGAAAATATTCTATCCAGGCATGATCAGTATTTTGGTGTCACCTCTGCATGAACAAACTCCTAAGAGGATCATATGGGACTGACAGCTTGTCTAGTGCTAGGACATTAAAAATCACATTTCTCATTTGAAAGGGAGAAACCAGTTCAGAGAAACCTGATTGTGTGCTTGGAAACCTGGCTTTGATTGTTCCTGCTTCCATCCTCACTTAGTGAATTGGTGTATTCCTCTGGATACACGACTGTTCTTCTCATGGGCTGAACTTCTTTCATGCCCTCCTTCAGTAATGATCTCAACTTGACCTTGCTGATGAATTTCAGGTATCTGTATTTGTGGTATGATGCCGTATTGTTAATTATTGGACCTGCTGGTTTGTATTAGGAGCAAGAGTTCACTCTACACTCATTTCCAGACACTTGTGCTCAAATTCTGCTCCTTCAGAAAGGTGATGACTTTCTTATTTGTCTTACCTTTTCTCTTCAAGGTGTAGGACTGTCTTCATGGGTATATCTTTGTAAGGTGTGAAAGAAATACAAGTCCAATCAATTTTCAATAAATTAATAGGGCACTTTGAAATTCATGCACATAACAGGGAGCAGGCTTTTAGTGCCTCCCAGAGTTCAATTTCTGGTTTTTATTTAATTTTCTAGCAATAGTGAAGTCTCATATGGCGTAGAGCAAAAGGCAAATCTCATATCCACAAGTGTATATTCATTTAAAGTTAGCTTATGAAGTAATTTTGTAGCAGAGGTAGCTCCAAGTGGAAAAGAAAATGTGGAGAAGATTAATTCAGTGGAGTCTCTCACCATTTCAAATTGAAGGAGAAAGAAACCAAAACATGCACCAATTTAATATAATGTTAATTCCTTGAAAACTCTCCTGAGTAGATTCTTTATTTCCTAGTAGAGATTCTTACTACAATTAGTCTTTCATGAAGACTTAATAAAATTTAATTCTCCTCTAACAAGCCAACAATTTCCATGAAATAATCAAAACTGACAATATGAGACTTTTATGCCCATTTACTTGAGGTTGAAACTTGCTGAAGGATAAGAAAGTCATGGAATGGATGGATAGTCCCAAATGAATGTGCAGGTGGGTTATATATGCCCTATTTCCACATTAAATAACTTGGATTCTCCTTTGGGGTCTACATCTGTTTTTCAGGCAGGTTGCTTAAATATGGGCTTAACCACAGAGACCTAAGCCATTATTTGAGTGTTTTTCACTATTCTACTGGGATATCTGAACAGGGAACTCTCTGAAGTGAGGGGTTTACTCCACAGTATAATTGTGGCAGAGACTGAGTGGGAGATTTGTAGAGGAAATCCCAGCAGGGAATTTGCCACTATTTCTAGGCAGCTTGGAAACCTGAGAACTAACACAAGTGGAATAGAAAAACAAAGTTTTCTGTGTGGTTGCTTAAGCTGACTTTGAAAACATGTGCCAAGTCTGAAGCAACTTCAACTAGGGCTTGGCCAAACCTGGCATCCCATGCCACACAGTCTCAGGAAGTGGGAAAATTACCTCACTCTTACTCACTTTTACTGGCACATCAAGAGGGAGCTTGAACAGAGGCATTCGTTTTTATGTGGAAGAAGAGTGATCTACTTTGTGTACATCATCTGGCTGATAAATGTTGCCATTTGAGGGCTAAATATTACAAAAGGAGATTAGGTGAGAAATGGCATGGAGCTAATTAGTGAAAAGCAACGTGAATTTAGAAGGCAGATGAGGATGTATAGAACAATGTATTTCACAGAGATTCACATATGTTAGTGATTAAGCATTCAAATTATTGAATCCTGAAATGTTTTGACCATCAACACAGGACATTTTCCTCTTTAGATTTGCATTTCCCTAAGATTCACTAAACACAGTGAATTTTCTCATTTACTTTGTCACTAATTTTTAGGAAAGACTGATTATACAGGAAGGTTCTGTGTAAGAGTTAAATTGACAGATCATGTTTACAATCACATAATTTCTATTCTGGGAAACTCATCATATGAGATGTTCAGGCTTAGAAGAACTAATCTGGATTCAGCACACATGCACTAATGGAAGTGTTGAAGTCCAGTTATTTCAGTCTATTAAGCTTAACTCTCTAGTGCTTTAGCTTAAATCAAAATCTGTGTTTTGGCCACACTTGTCTAATACTCATCATATCTAGTTGTAAGAACTTTATTAAGGCTACTCACTTCTACTGGCCAGTCAGTCACCCATTTTCTGACTGTTTAATATGGTCACAGCTGATGTGCTCCACTGACATTTTACAGCTTAGTTAACTCTTCTCCTTTTTGTTAAGGGTTTCACTTGCATGAACTGCACATAGGGACAATATGAAAATCAAAACTGTTTTTTTAATCAGTTCTAGCTATAAGAATTATTAGAGGGTTAGACCAAATCCTTGGGGTCGGACTAGTTGTCATAACCCCTGAAGATGGTGGATAATAATGCAGGTCTAATAGATGAGGTGTAAAAAATATACCAGTGGGAGAAGAATCAATAAAAGATAATTTTTTTTCTCCATTGCATTAGTTTGCACACAAAATGAGAGTACTTAGAGAGATGAAATGCGAAGCTACAGAACTGTCAGAAAGCTGTGCCAGTTGCTGAAGAGAGGAAGTCTTAAAAAACACGAGAATAAAAAAAGATTATGGGGTCTATGACATATATGATCAACTGGCAATACAAGAATGAAGCAGAAAATGGGATGGGAGGGTGTGTCCGTGGAGCCCCATGGGTAGAAGCTGATGACAGAACAATGTGATGTCTTAAGCTGTGGGTGCCCTGGTAGGTGGGTTTCCACACTGCATTGTATTCCTCATGCTTGGTTGTGCAATGCAAGGGGATAGAATCTCCAACATTGCTACCTGCATGCAGCCTTGTTCCCACAACACTGTGGCGCTGTTGATTCACTGACACAGAATGGATCACTAGAGGAAATGTCATGCCACTTAAGGCAGGGAACAAGCTGGCTGGATACTTTAATTTATATGATATTACAAATTAGTTTTTACAGTTCCACTGAGGTTAAAAAAACCCCAACAAACACATTCTAAGGTGACATATATGTCTATTTCTTGTGGATTACATAGATTTATTTTCAGGTACTTCTGTTCCTCTCATCTCATTCAGCAAATACGCTCTTCCTAGAAAATCACATGTTTTGATTTCTTATCAAAGCGAGGTAGTAAAGATCAAGTTCAAATCTGAAATAGGAAGTTATGAGGATTCCTGAGCTTTCAGATTGCATCTAACTACCATGGTCTCTTCAGAAACATCTGAGTGTAAAGAGCATAATACTGTAACAGCCTAATCTGACAGCATTTGTATCACACCTAAGAGTAATTGCTCTACATGTGTCTGAAGTATCTAAAGATATGCACTGTAATGGTTTGACATTGGCCAAAGCCAGGCACCCAAGGAAAACCTATTTACTCATTTGTCTCTGCTGAACTATAGCAGAAGAGAATGAGTAAATAGGGTTTTTTTTTTTGGTTGGCTTTGGCCTATGTCAAAACATGACAATTTCGGTGGAGAATGCAGGCAATTGGTTCCCGGTGTACTGCACGTTGCTCCAGGGCAAGGCAAACTGAGGCCTGCATTTTGTTGCCAGAGGAATGGAGAAAAAAGTTTTATCAATTTATATGCCATAAATATGCCATGCCTCAACAGCGGCATACCACTTTGCTGCCTTGGACTCCAGCTCGTACTGGAGTTCCAGCATGTTTGGTACAGCAGCACTCAGCAGTGGAGTCACTTCATTTAAACCATGATAAACCACAGTCAATCTCCATCCTCTGTCAGATTTGTGCACAAATGGCCAGATGGGGCTGCTGAAGGGTGAGTTGGTTTTGCTGACCACCCCTTGGCTCTCCAGTTCCTGGGTCATGGATGGGGATCACACCATTTTGATCTGTCTGATACTGCTGGTGGTACACAGACGAGGTGGCAATTGGCACTTATTGCTCTTCCATTCTCAGAAGTCATGTGGCAGAAGGATTCTTGGACAGCCCAGGCAAGGTGTTCAATTGCCTAATGGATCTCTGCATCCCTCCATGCACTTAATGAATCACAGGGAAACAGTTTGTTGTATTATAGTCCTCACCATGGCTTGCAGAAGAATCTCAGCTCTGATGTTTGGAGCATCTCCTCCTCCCCCTCCCTCCTTTTCACTGACCTCAGTGTCGCCACGTTGTTCTCCTCACATGTCTTCACCTTTCCCTTTCCTCTGCCTCGGGAGAGAATTGGTGTTGGTAGGTTTGCTTGTTCTCAAGTTCTATCGATAGAAAGGATCTTACAGGGTTTCACAGTGCTGAAAAGTTGATCCCATTGCAGAATTGCTCCTCATGCCCCTCACTGTCGGCCACAGGGTCCCCCCAGCAGCCACGCAGAGATGGCTGCATGGTCCTGGCTGCACTGGCGTGTCCCCGTGGGAGTGAGGGAGGTAGGATGGTTCGGACAGATGGAGATGGGAGATATTTGAAGTCAGGTTTTGGAACTTGTGGTTTATTGTAAAGGGTGTGTGTGTAGGAACCCTGTTTGGAGCTGCCAGCTGCAGCTCCAAGCAGGCCCGAAAGAGAGAGCTGAAAGAGTAAGAGAGGGTAAAAGAGAGAAGTTTTTGTTATAATACAATAAATCTTCTTTTGAATGTTGAATATTTTAATTTTCACTAACTAATTTAGTATAAGATAGAAATCTTATAAGGAGCATTTACATTCAGCTTATATAAATCATTATATTACTATACTGTTACATTATATTACTATACTGTGTTACATTTTAAACCCTAAAAACTACTTTTTGGACCACTTTTGCTAAGTTAGTGGGGTCTGCTCTGACCCTTGGACTTGTCTGCAAGTGGAGGGTATTGTTTAATCAAAAGGGGATTATCTTTAATTTGCTATACTATGGTTTTCTAGTTGTTCAGTAACTAAGGCTTGGTATCTCAAAGCTTGCTTTCATTTCAGTCTTGCTTATAGTTTCTATATCCTCAAAATCTTTTGCTAAGCAATCATATTTATAAGGCTTTCCTATTTAATTTTCCCCAGCATGGCCTCCTATTGGCTGCCTCCCCACCCCTAGGAAGAAGAAGAAGAAGGAGAGTGTACACGTGGTTTTTTTTCCTACTTAAAGTGTCATCACAGAGGTGTTACCAACTTTTTTAATTGTAAAGAACAGCTAGCAACATGTCCATTTTCAGAGCCTTTTGGTATTTGCTCTCCTAGACATAGTAGAAGCTTTAAGCAGATGTTTGTTTTTCTCAAATGTTGCCTCTGTGGCTTTTCCCACTCCCACTAAATATCAGGCTGCGTTAAACTAACACAAGTACACATTCACCTCATGCTTAATGAAAAGTTTAAAATATTAAACAATTACATTTTTTGTTATAGCTTAGGGATTGACATATTGCTTTTGAGGTGAAGGCATCCCTTCCAAAATGAGCTCAGAACTTGAGGCTACTCTTTTAACACAGGAGAAGAACTACAGGCCATAGCATCTGACACCAAGCTATCATTTCAGCCAAGCATAATACTTCCCTCTGATAATTTTGTTTTCCAAGACATAGAGTAATAAAAGAAGGCGAGGCAAAGAATTAATTACCTGGGAAAACAGAAATTCTGTTGTAAAGTGTGTTTGACCTTTTGAATCTTGCTTGCACTTTAAATTGCAACAAAGAGGAAAAGTATGGCATCTTTTTCCCCTCTCCATTGACAGAAGAATTCTGAAACAAATCCAATTTACTCTGCTATGATTTTGTTTATTTTTCATACACACATGTATGGCTTGAAGCAAAGAGTCAAGGCAAAGTGATTTGGTCATGGAAAAGGTGCAGCACTTTTGATACCTCAAAGTAGAATGTTTCAACAGCATCAAATATATAGCAGTAATTTTTTTTACCTTCTTTGCTTCTAAACTCCTGTACAAGCTGACAGATTCCAGAATGCTCTGGTTTGGATGATTTATTCACTGGTGGAAAAATTCTTGCCAAAAGTACTTGAAATAATAATCTTATGACAAAAACTTGATACACTTTGGATAGAGGCATCTTTATTTAATCACTGCAGTGATAAAGATGGATTCTTGGCTTTATGGACAACTTCTGTCTGCCAAGGAAGCCTTGTAATCTACAGCTGTAAATCCTGGAGATAAGAGGTACAGGATTTACCTGATCATGCCTATCCACAGGAATCAGAGTCCCGCTGAGAAGGGATTCTCAATAAGTCTGGCAAGGCAAGAACTTCTCCAGAGAGCAGGAAACAAAGAAAGGAATGAGATAGAGGGACTAGGGGAGTAGAAAAGGTAGAAAACAAACAAGAAGTTGTCAGCTTAAGAGCTAGAGGCTATAAATGGCAGCCTACCAAGGGTCCTATTCATAAAATAGACTGGGGCATCTGTGTTCATTAAAATAAAAAAGAAAAAAATTTTAAATTATATGGTTTGCACTCTTGTGTTCACATGTCATTAAGACAGAACAATCAATATGTGTCTGTTTCAGTTTTTCTGAGGGTGGGCAGCTAAAATTTGGTCTTGTGATAGCTGAAGCAAATGCTCAACTAGAGAGTTCACCTTCAAGAAATCTCAAGGGACCAGAACTTCAGAGCTATCAGAAATGGCTGTAAAATCCTTTTATAATTTTTCCCTGCTTTAGGGAAACATACACTTCTTAAAAAGAATGTTATTTTTTTTTAAATTGGTTAGAAAATAAAAACCTTAAAGCCTGCTGTAAGTTGAATGTAACAAGAAAAAAAGCAGTACTTTTGAAGAGGTAAAAAATGCTTGAATTCTGAAATGTTTTGGCAGTCAGAATTGACAGTTGAAGAGAAAATGAAACAAACAGTAGATTTGTCTCAGTAGATGTGTTCAGCGAACTAAACCACTGAAGGATTTGCAACTGTTGTACACAAACTACCTTTAGCAAGTACTGACTCCTCTGTCTCAGTAGCTGTGTTGATAAAAAGCTAATCACCCTGCTCCTGTGCAGGTCTTGCCAGCAGCCTACTGAACAGCACAGCAGTTCCAATAGTGAGAGCTAATAAAAGATAGGGGGGAAAAAAGAGAAAGAAACTAAGTATGTTCATTTCGGGCGGCTGCTTAATTACTTTCTATAACATTTACACTTTGTTTGTGAGCTTTCTTATTAGTATCATTTTCACATGGCATTGGTTTCAGTTTAGTAGTCAAACACCATATGGAAACGAATAATCAAACACTGCGTTTTAAGATGTTGAAATGAAACATCCTGACTAATTTAATTTTTTTCTGCCTGAAAACAGACCCTTCCTTCTTTTTAGAGATACAAATATAAATTTTTCTATGGAAAATGTCACCAAACTCAATTATTGGCTTATTCCACTTCTTACACAGATTCCCAGCTGGTGGCCAAGGAAGGAATCTCAGTTCCATGCACAAAACTCCATGGAGGAGATCTTTGCTCAGTGTTCTGCACTCTTCATCTGCACCGAGCAAGGTCACAATGTGGATTCCTACTGTTCTGGTTCTGCAAGCAAGAACAAGCCTATTCCTACCATCAGGAGCAGGCATTTGTCAGCTACACAGTGCAATCCAGACTAAGAACTGGCTTTGGTGTTTGGAGAAGTTTCGGAGCTGTCAGGGCGGCTGTTCTCTGTCCATGGTGCTGGGATAGATCCCACTCACAGACCGCAGGCTCCATCCCTCACTCTGGTGAGAAAACGCTGCTGTTCCTGGAATTTGTTACTATCCAGTAGATCTTATAAAATTGCATTACTGCCAGATTCATACACATAAATTTTTATGAACCTAGGATATTGGTACATGCCATCAGAAAGAAGATGCATGTGACATTGCTCATATCATTACCATGGCTGCAGGAGCTGTTATTTCTTGTGTAGCAGACATCATGTATGGGAGGTAGATCACCTAGCAGATCCCCACGAGACTGTGTTTCCAGCTGGGTTTCTTGGAAAATTGAGGAAAGGCTCTGCCTCGGAGGTAAAAGCCTTCTCAAGAAGCCTTCCTAAGACTATGAATAGATGCAGATCATAGATTACATCATCTCTTTTGACTGTGTGCTTTCTTGCCTCTGTGCCTGATCCTCATGTGGTGAAGAGTGTACTGGTAGGAACTTTCTTGACCGAATAGTCAGAGTATCACCTGGATGGGAGGTACCCAAATCAGGCTCACAAATGATTGGATTTTCATCTGTACATCCTGTGGGTGGTACAAGGAATCTGGCACTTGAGGCAGGGTAGAGATACTGAAGTTAGGACTTAGAGTATCTCACTGGAGTTCGTGATTTCATGATTATGTGCCTTGGTCTCCTGAAGAGGAGGGAACTGTGAGGTAGTCAGTGTTAAGAGCTCAGTATCATGATTTTCTGTGTCAGCTGTGTAATCTGGAAAATGTGGGTGCAGTTTGGAAACAGAACCATAGGTACATGACCCTTGGAGAGTGGGCTGTCTCTGGAAACAGACCAGCCAGTCTAAACAGGTCAACAAGAAGCTCAGGGATCTTTCAGGGACTTCTGGATGTCCCTATTGTTTTGTCTGGCTTCTGAAATCCCTGTGGATGACGTCACTCTTCTCTGCACAGAGGGGAGGACAATTGCTGTTGCAAAGTTTGTAAGGAACCTATGAACAGGAACAATGACATTTCTCAGCAGCCCCACTTGGTTATACTGACCCTTGACTGCTGAAGGAGTTCCTTGATGTAGCATGGTCTTCTCAAAATAGGAAGAAGAAAGCTGATTTTAGGCAACTGGGTGTTCTATCAGCTCACACTTTTCTGATCCTTCTGTTTGAAGGTATTTAATTGCTCCTTCCCAGACTCTGGGACACAAGAGCAAGGTGTGCGTATGGAGGTTTGCTAGTCTGGGATGGGGATGCTGTCCTTTCTCTAGGAGCAATCATATGATGAAAAAGGAATGTGAGGTGTGATATGACAGACCCAAACTATAAACCCTGCTCAAAGGCATATAGACACTTGGGGAGGCACCATAGATCTGGAAACACTGTGTTAATAGCATAGAAACCCAGGCACACAGCTCCAGCAGGCTCCCAGGTTCATTTCTTGAGCACAGTAATCTGTGCTGACAAACTCCTGTGTTATGTATGAAAAAGCATCAAAAATACTGCATTATGCCTTTTGAATGGTGAGTTCAGGTATAAAACACTCACTCTTGTTCAGGTATAAAACACTCACTCTGGGGGTGAGTTAAGGTATAAAACAAGAGGCTTTTCCACCCTGTCTTTTTCCTCCCTGAAACTTGTTAGAAAAAGTGCAGCACTGCTTACCCGGGTGACTTTCTTAGACTAACATTAGTGTCAGCTGCAAAAGTGGTTTTCTGGGAGGCTATAGAATAGAACAAAACAGTTCAGGGGAAGGGGACCTAAAGAGACAATCTAGTCCAATTGACTCGATCACTTCAGGATGAAGTGGTGTTATAAAGGGCATTATCCAAATGCCTTTGAAGCACTGACAGGCATGGGGCACTGAGGCAGACCCAGGTGGTAGACACGGCTCTGAGTGTAGAGATATGCACTCCTGCATCTGCGGCTGGCATCTGAAAGCTTTGCAGACTGCGGAGCCCCGATGGCTGCCTGTTCAGAGCTCGCCTGTTCTGGCTCCGCACGCCTTTCCGCGGGGCCAGGTGCGGGCCCGGCGTCCTTCCTGACCTTCAGACGATGTCGCCCACGGGCCGTGCCAGAATCTCCCCGGGAGGCGCCGCTGCTCCCCATCCCCGAGCTCCCCGTGTGCCGGCAGCATCCCGCTCTAGCCCCCTCCTTCCTTTTAGACCCATATATTACTCTGGGGGTTGCTGTCCCACCTCTCCTGCTGGCGACAAGAGGGCGGATCAGCAGCAGAACTCGTCTCCTCCCCATCCAGCGCCAAGCCGGCTGTCAGCATCCCTAAAGGTGGGCGCCGGTGCTCTGGAGTGGATATTGCTCTGCTTTGCCACATAGCGCTCGCACAGCTCCTTCCTCCTCACCTCCAGATGCCGTCCCGAATCCGGGCTGGACAACGGGTCGCTGCACTGGCGTCCTTCAGCGGCAGTCGCAGGGAGACAGACGACTTTCCTCTTTTCCCCCATCCCGTCCCTCCCCCCGGCCTCGCCCCCCCAACCTGGATAGCGAGAGCACAGAGACAAGCAGCCGGCGATTCTTCTCCGGCCGCAGTTAATCCGAGGCGAAGCAAGAGGGAGGAGAAAGTCTGCTCCCTCCCTTGTCTTCTTCCTTGCCTCTCCAACTCGTTCCAGGACCTAGGGAATGAGAGGGGATCTGGGGGAAGGACTCAGAACAGAGGATGCAGAACGCTCTCCCACACCCTCCCCCTTTTTGCAGGAAGCCGTGTTTGCAGAGATTTCCCCTGGCACACACAGACACTGACTCCCGAGGAGAGGCAAGGAAACCAATTGCAAAATGCTACAGCGGGCTGACAGCGGCCCCTCCTTCCCCCCACGGCACAGCACAAGGACACCTGGCTGCCGGGGACAGCAGGGATGGGGCGGGGGACAACTCGCAGACACTCGCACCCCTCCGCGGGTCGGGGAGCGCTGCCGGCATCCTCGGCACCGAGGGGCGAGGGCGGCGCAGGGAAGGGGCGGGGGAGCCGGAGGCAGGGGGAGGGAGAGAGTCCAACGCCCGCAACGAGGGGAGGAGGAAGGAGGGACCGTGTCGGTGGGATGGTCCGGAAATGCTGTGATAAAAAGAGGGGCGCGGGGGAAAAAAAGTAGGGAGAAGCTGTGGACTCATTCCTTCTCCCCCACTCCGCGCCCGCAACTTCCCCGGCGAGCCTCGGGCACACGGGCGCCGGCGGAGCCCGGGGGAGAGGAGGGAGAGGAGAGGCAGCCCCGGCACCTGCCGCAGCCCCTGCCCGGCCCGGCCCGGCCCGTCTCAGCACGCCGAGCGAGGTACCGGCGCCGGGGCGGGCGGGCCGTGCCGAGCCGGGAAGGGCAGGGAGGAGAGGCGGGGTGCGGGCGCACGGGGACGGGGACAGCTCTTGTCCCTCCAGGTGTCTGTGAGCCGATGCTGAACTCGGGCGGGGGGTGGGATGAAGGAGCTGTGCAGCACCTGAGGCTGGTCTCAACCTTGAGCCGTCCCGGCTCACCCTGAGGAGGTGCAGCCCTCGCCGGCGTTGCGCTGGGGGCTTTCCGAAGGGGGACTTTCCATCCCGCTAGCCGGACTGCATCCGCATCCCGATCGCCCAGCATCCCCCGCTTGTTCTCCCGGGCACTTGCAGGGCGCTTCACCTTCAAATGCCCCCTCGGCGGTCCCGGGCGGACCTGCCACCTCGGAGCAAACCGAGAGGGCGAGAAGCTAGGCGGGGAAAACGGGAAAGTTCAAAGGTTTAACTCCTTCCTGCCCGTCTGCAAGGAAAAAAGCCATGAAGGGGGACCGCATTGCTCCTCCGCACTCCTCCCGGGCGCTTGCCCAGGCTGGGGGAGCCGTCGTGTACCCCTGAGTCCTCCCAGCCGCTGACATGCAGCTCTGCTCCTTGGGGTGCCCGTGCAAAGCAGGGTCTGAAAGGATGGAGGGCTGGAAACTTGTTTGCACTCAGACAAAGGGAGGAAGACTGTGGGAAGAGAGCTGAGGAATATCAGGCATTATAGAGACACTATTCCTGTTTTAATTGTGCCTCTTTGCAGGCTGCCTTCCAAGGATTTCCAGTCTCTGTGCATGTGAGGTGTGAAGGTGGGCAGGACCCCAAGTGACAAATCATGGATTTTGTTATGAAACAAGCTCTAGGAGGTAAGTGTGATTGGCAAACAAGGGGCCTTGAATCCCTCCTACCCCTCCCCTTTCCACTCAGAAAGAGAGGAGATGGTCTACTATAGTAGGGACTGCACCTGGAATAGCTTATTGAGGACTTGGAAGAGCATGCCTGTCACTGATTAATGATCCCGGAGTGGAGTATTTGGAGAATCTGAGCAGGAGAGGGCAGCAACAAGCAGAGACCAAAGCCCCATGTCAGAGAAGAGACCTCCCACACAGGGTGTGCGGGCCCTGGGTCATGCCTAATTGGCACCTCACCACCTGGATGCACATCCTGCTGTGCAGCGCAAGCCTTGATTTGCTTCATGCCATGACACTGAGGCAGATATTATAAAGGACAAAGACTGGTTTAGGCAGAGTAAGCCCAAAGAAAGAGTGACATTTTGTCTATGTGTGTAAACCTTCTTTCATCTTTGGCCCAAAGACCAGCCAAATCCTGAACAAAAAATGCCCAGTGCAGAAATTTCTGTCTCTGATATTTTGATAGTTGTTTTTGGTAAGGACACTGCCACAATAAGGATGGAAATGATAATAAATTATTCCTACACACTTTACCTGGATTTAAGGCAAATCTTCTGTGGGTTTCTGTATATTAGTTTACGTGTATGAGGAATTATTTTAACCTAACGGTGTGAAATACAAAAGTTAGGGATGCGTGTAGGCAAAATTGAAAACACTGAATAAATATTTGGGAATGAGGTTCCTTTTTTCTGCCACAGTTACTTTCTAGACTGCTTGACCTGGACATTTGGTCTGAGCATCCCTGAGGTGATGCTGGATGCTGTTGGGAACTGAAATATTTGCCTCAGAGGAAGCTGATAATTCTCTTTTGTACTCTATTTCTTGTGTGCATTTTTCATTATTTTTGCTTTGAAGAAACTGTAGAATCATGGGGCTGTGTAAATGTTTAATGTGTGGTGATATTGATGTCATATACAACTTCAACATTTACTGCAGGACTCTATCCCATGGTGTGGAAATAATGTTTTCATCTCTGAAAGTGGTGGGTGTTTTTCACCAGAGGAGCAAAATTTTCACAGTTTAGAACAGAGGAAGCAACCAAAGTTTTAGTTGGGGTATTTTGAATAGGGAGATAAAACTGGAGAAGAAAGGGATGAATTTGTTTTGCATGAAACAGTGAGGTATGAGGACATCTGCGTGAGAAGGTAGCGGTTTGTGTGGCAGCAGCACTGTGCTTCATTTCACTCTTCAGTGCCTGTTTTGAAGGAGAATTAGTGTTAAGATGTGCAGACTTTGCACTGTTTGCTGTAGTGCAAGGTTGCTTGCACAGAATTGAACTAATGTACCTGCAAACTGGAGATACAGCAACTACAGCTGGAGATCCATAAATCCAGTGAAGGGACATAAATGCTCACAGACTGCAGCTAAAGGTGGGGGGAGGAGGGCTGCAGCAAAGGAATAACATCTACCATGGCTGCTTTTTTCTGCAGCTTTGTGACTTAACATGAGTTGGAAGCAGTGTCTGCCCGTGCTTAACAACATTCACCCTGGGCAGACCTCCTTCATTCTGACAAGATGTTGCATGCCAAGGTCAGGATTTGTATGGTAATAGGACTTTCTGAGAAGGTAAATTCAAAAAGCATCTTTTTGTGAAGTCTGAGCTTCTGATGTCAGTCAAGATGCTGTCCAGGGCACCAGCTCTTCTGCCAGATGACTTAATGTGTCTGGAACTTACCCACTTACTCAATAAAGGAGAAGTCTCTGCAGAGTGGTAAAATCCAGGAAATGCTAATTCATTAAGCAGAGTCCTATTTTTAAATTACAAATAGTTTCAACAAGATAAAACAAGATCTCCCATTGCAAATCTAATATGGAAAGTAAAGTGGTTTTGGACACTGGTTTCTCCCTGGAGTTAAAGCCCAAGCTGATGCAAATCATCCAGGCTGGCCAGACTGGCACAGCAAACCAAGGACTAAAGGATATAGTTTGCTTCCTTAGTTTTGGGTCCAGAACCCTTTATTTCTGCCAGTTCTGATATCCAAAGGGAGATTTACTTAAGAGCTGGACTCAGTGATCCTTCTGGGTCCCTTCCAACTCAGACTAATCTGTGAATTGTGTCCACAAGGATGGTCAAACTGAGCAGACCACCAAACCTCTAGTCAATAGGCTTGCTTTGGGTAGGGCACGTGGTCTGATCTGCTAGTGACTATTTTTATTATCCTCACTTTTTGGGAGGTCCTTGGGTGGATTTCATGGCTCTTTGATTTTAGTTTAATATGGTTTTTCCCAGAACACATCTAAATTCATTATTCTGCTTGATAGGATTTTTTAAATTGTGCAGAAGTTCTTATACTATTCTCATAAGCTCTTATGGATTCCTGGAAGAAAGAAAAAAATACTGCAGTTTTGTCATTAAGGTCTCCTCTAATTTACAAAAAATCAGACTTGCTATAGATTCTGCTTGCCAAATACCTACAGCTAAGGTAGCTTAACCCTTCAGCTATGTCAGATGGTGAAAATTCACAAGGGCTGAGGGCCAGTTGGATGTCCTTGACAGAGCATAAGGGGTATGTCATTTTCGTAATATATTTTTTCTTCCCAGCCTACAGCCCTAAATTTAAGCTTAGGCCAGATCTTATTATAACTAAGAGCCTGGATTTGAAAACTATTTGCAGGTGGTTGCTTTTGATCTTTCCCTGCTGTACAGGACTATGCAGGTCTCTGAAGCAGTGGAGGAGTTAGGAGCCAGGTTTTGTCATAGGGAGTGGTCAAATAAGGTACTGATAGAAAAATATCATTCTCCTACCTCCTACCACCTTATTGAGGTCTCACTCTCTGCTAATTAACAGTAGAACTAACCTTATGCTTCTGTGGGAGTTTTGCCATTGCCTTTGAAGAAAACTTTGAAGACATTAGCCTTGCCTATAATGGCACAGAATGATCACATTTGCTTTTCCTTGGAGTTTTGCCCATAGGGGAAGAAGGCAATGAGTTGTTTTGAAAGGTAGGTGAGCTAAGTTAGCAAGTTAGCAGCCAAGGAAAGGCAGTTATGTGGTGACAAGTTGCTTTGTTTGAAAGTTTGATGAGGGTATTTTGCGTTTGTGAAATCAGTTTGACAGGTATTGTTGAGGTAGAATGTGTCTTTTCCCTGGCTCGTTGTTAAAGAGGGTGTGCAGAAGTCTTTCTGTGCAGTGGAAGGTCATCCTCTGCTGTGCCAGCACAGGGATTTTGCTGCTGTGTTGACAGCAGAGTTTCTGCCTGAAGGTTGATGAGCTTGAAATGTGTCTTTTTAAATCCATGGCCTCTTCGTGGCAAAATCCTTGACCCTTTCATTAGCAGTGGGGACTGTAGTACAGGAAAAACAGTACAAAATAGTAGGTTATTTGGCTCATTTCCTTCTGTAGCTTTTTTTTTTTTTTTTTGGTGCTTCTCAGACCTTTCAACACCCTATATGGAAGTCACACTATTTATTGCCTGACAGTCACAAAAGTTGTGGAGAAGTAATGATGCTTATTAGCTGTGTAAAACAAGAATAAAGTATCAAGAGGGCAAAGGCTTAAAATTGCTGCTTCTTCTTCCACAGAAGTAACAGCAAGGGGATGTTTTGCACCTCTGACCCTGCTACCTCACAGACATTGTCAGAGGTGTGTAGCCAGGGTGATTTATCACTTTGCTGCTCCTGTGACAGTTCTTTAAATGAAGACAATCAGAGTCATTTAATGACTATGTTTTACATTAGAAGTGCTTTTTGCCAAGTCAGGTCAGAGCTGGGCTAATGTTATCATGACCAATGTGTATGATTTCCCAGGAGAGAGCAGGAACTGGAGGATCTGGGATGGGTCCTGAAGGAGTTTAGCTGTAATGCTTTTCACTGTGCATTGCTTATTTCTTGCTAAGTTCGTGTGAAAGTAAATTGTGCATGAACACCTGAGTCTCATGTTGTACTACACTGCATCACTTCTCTGTCACTGCTGGCTTGGACAAGTAGGGAAACTGGTTTAAAATAGAAGACAGTGAACTTCATGAAGCTCTCCTGGGTGTCATTCTGTTACTGGGTGATTTGAGGACCAAGGCCTGAGATATTTTCTTATGAAAAAGAAAAGGGGAAACCTATGGAAATTGAGGAATGTTGGATTGTGATGTGTTTGAAGAGAGAGATTTCCTACTGCAGAGACTAACATTCTGCAGACCAGAATATTCTGAAATTTTGGTATACAGAACACAAAGTGGCTCTAAATATGATGCTGCATAGAGCCCATTTAAAGTACTACTACTATTGCCACGAATGGGACAAATGGCAAGAAGTGGATGGTAAAAGATTAGAATGTCTGCCTTAAATATTGTATTTTTTTAATGCCAGCCTGTGGATAAATTATACAAATCCTTTCACATGTGTGTATGAATAGTACTGTCTAAATTTCCTCATACTTCCAGCACCCCTTGAATTCATAGTGCAGTGCAACTGCACTAGGAGGAAGGGTACATCTGAGTTTCTGGATTCACTATTATAGATAATACAGGCATGATTTGCTGATTTATTGGCAGCAGTTTAGAGTGGGGACTTCTGCTTCACATCTGCTTCTTCTGTCAAGAATCTGTGGACACTTGTTTTGGTTCAGGAGGATTCTTAAAATATTAACAGGCACAAGACAAATGCAACTGGATTATCATCTCTAACAGGTAGGGCTGCACTCCCTACTTCACGTCCCTTACCAGAACTTTGTTTCAGCTGGGTATATCACAAAACACAGTCCAGAGGGAGTCCCCTTGTTCTTGAAGACAGACAGATCCAAGCCCTCATAAAAATAATGGGATTTAAGTCACTGTGTGACTTAAGATCTGAAAGAGCAGCTCCTGTGCTAAGCTAACATTAGGGAAGATGTGAGGGTGTGTGAATGCCAGATAAGCCTGAATGAAAACCACACTAGGGTTTAACATCTTAGCAGTGACCTTCTGTATATTCTACTGCTGCATTTGCCTGACTTTAGTGGCTTGTGAAGTGAGGATTTAGTCCTTTATTTCTCCTGAAGAAGTTAGCAAGGTTGAGTGCAGTCAAAGGCAATACAGATCTGTTCAAGGTGGAACACATTGTCAAACAAACACTGGGGTTTCTGTCTTCTCCAACTCACACTCTTGTTTCTCACATTCCCAGTTCTCTGCTGAGCCTCTGTGCTGCACTGGGACCTCATTCATCAGCTAGGCTGTGCTCCACTGCTTTTGTTAATGGGTGGAGTTCTGGAACAGGACAGAAACTGTAATGCAAAACTGCAAGTCCTAATGCTAACAAATAGTGCTGGTATTGACTTATGGCATCTATTTTGTCTGTAATCCTTGAAACATTTAAAACATGAGGTCTTTCATTTTGCAGTCAGCTGCATCCAAATCACAAAGACTGGAGAATCTGGCGGGAGGCATGAGATCTCAAGACCACTGTAGCATGTGATAGGTGTTGGGAGGCCATTCACTTTCATTCTCACATAACTTCCACCTGATTTGTGTATAATTCTGGGCCCCACAAATTAAAAATATTTTTAAGGGCATTGAATGCATCCAGAGGAGGGCAAAAAAGCTGGTGAAAGGGCTGGAATTAATGTCTTCTGAGGGGTGGCTAAGGACCTGTTTTTTTCTGTTTTGGAGAAAAGGAGGCAGAGGGGTCATTGCTCTCTACAGCTTTTTGAAGAGAATAAGTGGAGAAGGAGTTGTTGATCCCTTCTTCTTGGGATCCAGTGACGGGAGGCAGGAACCTGGGGTAGCTGGTGTATTTATTGCATACATTTTTTACAGGGAATGGTATTAAAACCATTTTTTCCCCTAATGTAAACTGGTGGCAAAGAGATTTACTTTGAGAAATTTGATTAAGTTGCAAGATATCTTCCAAGGAAGCAAATGGTTGCTGTTGAGATGATGCCAGAGAAACAACTACAGTGGTGGTCAGCTGATTTATTGCATCCATGATCCAAACCAGGAGATTAAAAGCTGACCAGGTCAGTTTTTCCTGTGCCTTTCTGGAGAAAGCTTCCTTTTATATTTGCTTGCCTCTGTTTTGCCTGTTGCTGTTAGAATCACACAAATCCTTCCTTTGTGTCTGCTGGAATCTTACTTATGTTTGTCTTACTTACAAGCAAGCACTGTGAGCAGTGTGCTTATTGAAGTATCCTTGGAGGAAATGTGCAACCTTCAGCTGATTGTAGAGGTAGGCCACAAAGTGCTTAACTAAGATTTCTGCTGCAGGCCATCTTGGGGAAAAAAAATAAAAAAGCCTGCTTGGAGTGGAGTGACATGGATAACCAGGAAGTTTTCTCTCTCAGAGAGGGAGAAAGAACAAAATTTCACATATGTTAAGTAGTCTGTCTAGGATTGGTTCATGGCAGAAAAAAGAATTCTTCTCCTTGGTTCTTCTGTCCACTTTGAAGGAAGTTCTACATGCTTTTGATTTTAATATCTGTTGCTGTACACCTTCATCTTTCTGACTTGTATTTTTTTTAACCCTTTCATGATAGAGGCAAAGTGGTGGTTTCTTGCCAGCTGCATGGTTTTGGCGCAAATAGGATTTGTCAGTGCTGAAATTTTAGCCTATGTTGCATAGGAAATGCTATCTGCAGCAGCGGATTTGGAGCTGGGCAGGAGCCTAATGGATGATGTATTACAGTTATTGAGACCTTCCTGGTGAAATGTAAGCTGCTGGCTTGTCTTCGTGTTGGCTCTTAAGGAGAGGGAAGTTGAGGCTGTAGTTCAGCTGTTAGCCATGGAGACCTACACGCTAGCTCATGTGCTGGCAAAAGCACAGACATTAGGAAAAACTGATGTACACAAAGGCTGATGTACATAGGAGGGCTTTCTTCTCTGACTAGAAGATTGAATTCATAAAGCTGTGAAATAAAATCTATGAAGGCTACCTGGGTTTAGAAGTCTTGCTGACTTAAGTCAAGACTGGTCTGTATTTGTCAGCACTGCAGGGGCTCCAAAAGTTCTGCAAACTCTCTCCACTAAGGGAAGACAGGCATCCTGCCCCAGCAGAAATGGGAATGTCTCTTTCATCCCGGGGCACCCCCAAAGCCAGCAGCACAAAAATCCACCCTAGCAAGATGGTATCACGGGAAATTCCATCTGGCAGTTGAATGGAGATGAGAAGTCCTCCAGCAGTGTTTGAAATCTGCCAAATTGTTGAGGAAGACTGGAAGAGCAATAAGCAGGGAAGGCTGGCAGAAAGAAAGGGAGAGATCTCCAGTGTTTTGCTGTTGGCTTGTCTTATGTCAGAGGGCTACATGAAAAAGGCATGTTCTTTTGTTTGATGGCCAATGTCCCTTCTCTGAACTTTATGTGATTCAGACAAGAGGGAACACTGATGCTGAGACTCAGACACAAATACAAGCTCTAGTGTTAGTTACCTAGGGTGACAATTCATTGTTTTTCAGGCCATTTGTGAGAAGATATAGTTCACGAAGTGGTAACTGATATGTTAGTCCCTCAAAGCTGCAGAATTGATATGCCCACTTCCAACAACTTTAAAGACCCTCAGCAGCATGCTGAAGGCTCTTCCAAATCCTCTGTCTCTGCTCCTCTTTCAGTGGTGGGGCAGAAAGTACTCTGCCTTAGCTTTGGATGCTCTTCTTTGAGGTGAGGCTGCACCTCTGCATTGCCTTTGTATATTCATTCCATGTGCTGAAATCAAGTGCTTGATCAAGGTAACACAGCACCTTAAACATCTGCTAACTTGCTGCTTTGAGCACTTTGCTGGTTGCCGTCATACTTTCTCATGTGCAGTCTGATTGTGAGGGCTTGGAGTAGTCAGTTGTGTTTCTCTCAGGTTAGTTTTTGGGTCTGGAGTATGTGTCTCAGGATGCAGAACATTGCTGAGAAGGCTGAAAGCTTCAGCTGATCGTTGAACAGATGCTCATGTGGTTTGCTAAAGGTAACAGCTGCAATTGCAGACATGGCAAAGGCTACTAGTGATCTACCATTGCTACAAATCACAGTGCATATTAGGAAAAAATACTTCAAACAAATTGTGTCTCTCTGCTGCAGACAAATTGTCAACCACCCTGTGCAATTTGAGGATTATTTTTTTGTTTCCCCCTCTCCTGTATGTTTAAATGAGCAGGTTTTTTAGTTGGGTGGATGCTGTCACTGCAGAAGGGCATTAATACAAACAACAAATTTAATCTGCTAGCTTTGTGCATATTTTTGCTATTTGAATTTGTCATTGCCTACAAGAATGAATCTGCTTAGTCGCTGCTTACATTTTTGCATCATGATTTGAGTCTCGTGGCTTATTTGCAGTGACACTGACCTTGAAAGAATGTCAAACATACAGCAATATCAACATAAATTTGGGATTCCAATGGCTGTGAATTACCTTCCATGGAAAATAAGGGAAGAAATAAACAAAAAAAAAATCCAATCCAAGTGGGGAATGATGGAACTGTTTTGATAACTTCAGTCTCCTGGGAGAATTAGAGCAAAGAACAATTATAGGAAGAAGGATGGGAAAGAAATGTGTGTCAATGCCTATGTTGACGAATAATTCTTCTATCACTCCTTCTGCTTCTTAGTGCTAGACAGAGCTGAACTTCTGGTCTTAATGGACTTGAAAATTTGTCCTTGACTTGATATTAGCAATGAAAATTTCTTGCTGTTTCTACTTCACTGCCATGGTGTTATGGAGTAAAAAGTGAAACTTTCTGTGCAACACCTGAGGGGGCAGGAACTGTGTGGGACTGCCTGGTCTCTGTTCCAGTGCTTGTCCTAAGTGTGTCTGTCTCTTGAATTCTTTGAAAATGCATATATTAATCAGAATCTTAATTTGCAAGAGGACTTTGGAAAGGTTTTACTAAGGCTGTGTTGGTTTATATTTTTAATAAAAAGCTTTTAAATACCTAAATTTGTTTTATTTTCTCAGCAATCAAGAAAAGAAGACATACTGCAGACTTGAAAGACTACATGAGACTAAGATATCATGTCCAAACCAATGTATTTTTTTAACTTTGGCAGTTATTTACTTTATGTTGAAGTTTATGCATACTGCTCTTCCTTGAGTCTGAGTGAAATGTTTTGTTCTTTGTGAATTATATTTCTCTTCGCAGTTTCCTTCAGATTTATTTTTTTTCTAAATTAAAAAAACAAAAACCAAACAGAATACAAGTAAGTAAAAAAAACTGAAGAGAAGGAGGAAGCACTTAGAGATTTTGCCTATATATATTGATCCTTCTCTACACAGTTCTAACTGGGAATAAAAATGATTGGAAGGATATTTAGAAAAAATCTTGATTTCATGAGAAACAGATGAGTAGTTTAAAATTTTGATTTGTGTTTTTGTTTGTTTGAATTCTGTATACTTAAAAAACTTGACAATTGCAACTTTCTCCTCTGTATTTTCCTTTAAATATCAGAAGTTTCTGTTCCATGTCACCCAGGCTGCAAAATGACAAGATTAAAAGGTGCATGAAAGGAAATTTATAATTACACTGAGATAGATTAAAATGCTGAGGAAAAAGGTTAAGCAGGGACACCACTGCTCTCTCTAAATACATGAGAGAGGTGAACACTGCAGTGAAGGAAGAACTACTTAATGTGAGAGACAATATTGGTAAAAGGATAATGTGAATAAATTGGCCATGAGCATCCTCGAGTCAGTAATTATTGTCACTTGACTTGTGGAAGAGAAGAGAGGTGCTGTCTCTGGGGAGTCCTGCTGCTGCAGCAAGCAGGAATAAATGGAAACTGAGTCTTGGGTGCATTTGAAATAATTGTGCATGCTCAGAGAGGTAGGGCCAGTGAGGCAGGAAATAATTATTGGTCCCGAGTACCTCAATAGAGAGTTCCTGTCTTTGAGTCTTATTTGTAACTTTGTCCATAATAACAGAATTTCCCTATAAAGTGGTTTTGTTTTTACACTAAATTTGATTTTTATACCAATATGTAATAACATCTAATGATGCTAGAATGCAAACCTAGCTTAGTGGGAACCAGCATTGTGCTCCTCTATGTAAGTTACAGAGCTGTGGTAAATTTTCCTTTTTCTGAAAATATTTTAGCCCCTTTGTATTTGTATGACAGAAAGGTTTGTCATCTATATTACGTCCATGCTCATGGATGGTTTGAAATCAGCTTTTTGAAAATAATTTTATTTCAAAGGACTTGGTGGATTTACAAATGAATTTCTAGAACAGATGGCTATACTGGATATCTTTCCAGCTGTGGTGTTTCAGCCCAGGTGAGAATTTTGAGTTTTGTATAATAAGAATAGCTTAAAATTTGCTCCGTGGTGACTTCTACTTGCCATTTACAGGGAAACAGCTGTTTTCAATGCATGTGGTACTTTTTTTGTTTTATACTTCAGTTGAGATAAAAATAATTTAAGGACTAGGTGTTTCTTTATGATCTTTCCCTGGTTTTTTTCTTTATGATCTTTCCCTGGTTTTGAACAGTTGTCTGAAAATAAGATGTTCCATCTTCCTCAGTACCAATGTTTACTATTTTCCTGATCGTTAGACTCAGATACCCTCTGTAGTGTGTGCACTGCTCTCTGCCATCTCAGTATTCTAGATTCAGGCTCACATTACAGCATGACTTAGAGCATAAGTTACTCTTATCTAGGCAGTGATTTCAGAGGGTGCCCAGCACTCAGAGAAAGACTCATGTTTTATATGCAGGACTGAATCTCTTGGGCTTAAATGTCTCTTGTAGCCTTGTGAGACTCCTTCCCCATGGCTGATAACTTTTCAGCCAAGTCTCCTTGACTTGCCTCATGGCTGAGGTGCTTGACTGGGAGTTCTGGTTTTGTGTTTTGAATGTCATCTGGTAGAATTTTCAGGTGGTACTCCTTCTGCCTGGTACTCAGCACCTCTCCTCCAAAACACTTGCATGTGCTCCTGCTATGCTGGCAGATGCAATAACAGTTGCTTAAAATAGGGAGTTAAAATGAATCCTCTCAGCCACTACCACAAACAGGAATGTTCTGTTTCCACACAGGAAAGTGACGTCAAAGTGCAAAGTTTTGACTTTCCTTCACATAGTGAATCTTCTCCCTGGTTTAAATGTAGAGTGTGTCAGTTTCAATCCTGTTTTTACTCCAGATGACTATTGTGAACTGGCTGCCCTGAGTTAATAACACCTGTTCATTTTTTCTCTCTGTTATAGGCATCCTGTCTTATTATTGGTTTTTACGTAGTTATTTGTCTATTTTTTATTTAGGGATCACTTAAGTGTACATTTTACTTTGTGCTGTACAAGATCCTTCTATACTGGGTCATTTTTATGTGCTCAAAAAATCAGTCCTAACTAAAAGAGAGTAGAACTAATGTAGCCCAACAGGGATGATCTCTGAGTGACCAGGGAAACTCAGCACTCAATTCTGCACAACAACATCCTAGGCACTCACAGGCACTTCTTTGACACAGCATAATGTAATTTAGAAATTTCATCTGTCTTCCTTGACAGAGATCTGTCAATCTACAGCAGCTGAAGACCAGTATTTTTATTAATTTCTTGCAAATGAGAATAAAATAATCAAAGGGGTTTTCTTTCTCTTAAAAACTCACAAAATTCCCCTCAAAATCTCATGGCTTGAGATATTCCTTGTTTTCCAGGTCCATCACCTTCATGTGCATGGAAGAGGTATTTATGGCACATTGTTAGGGATGGTCTGGCTAATCTAGGGATAATATTAGTTACATAAGATCTCAAACATACCTCAAGTACAGCATGGGTGCTGTGGAGTGAAGCAATTATCTATTTTGCTGTCTTCAGAACAGAGTGACCTAGATTCTCTCTTCTTTCCCCCCCCCCCCCCCCACTTTTTTTTTTTTTTTCTTCCATTTTTCCTCACAGGGTGGCCCACTTAGTTGATTAAACAGCAACTCAATTATAGCTGGTTATGTTACAGTTGGGAATAAAGCAGATATAAAGAGAGTGGAGCTGATAAAGTAATTTATTTTTTTGCCTTACTGGTTAGCTGTGAATTATGATTAGGATTAAGTGGCAAACATTTGGCTTAGTAGCTTTTGGGTGACAGATACTTTACAGTAGCCTTGGCTGGCTGTATGGAATGCAGAAAGAGATTCAATGAAAAGGTGTGCATTTAATGGCAATAAAAAAAAATCATAGTCTAAATTATGAAAGATTTGAAATAAGCTTTAAATCCAAAAGAAGTCCAAAGTCAGCAAATCCAAGGTCAGCATGGTTCATACTTTGTTTGAGGGGAATACATGAAACACATTGACACTTGTGCATTATTTATAACTTTTATGTAGTGCAAATTCTCTGAAAAATCATTAGAGGCATTAGGAGAGTAAATAAATCATGCAGGTAGGAGGAGCTCTCATCCTACAGTCTTTGGTAATAAAATTACCCTTTTAGTTAATGCCAGCTAGGTAGCATGTGGTCCATGCTAAAAAACACTATAGTTAATGAAAAATGGCATTGTCTTAGTGTTATGTAAATTTCCTCATCTCTCCCCTCACTGCCCAGGAACAAACCAAAAGCAAATCTGTTCTGTGCAGGACAACCTGGAAAGTAAAACTCTTCTCCCCATGAAATTTAGAGAGTGAAAGAATTCAAGAAGAGCCTGAAGACACATAGAATTTATTACATTTCTAGGCAAATATGTCTGAGGAGATATCTGCAGCAGGGATTAAGCTGTGGTTGGAACCCAGCATCAGATTCATGCAGGGACCCCAAGAGCCAGGAGGAGAGCACCTCTGTCTCTTTGGGCTGGATGCTGAGCATGGCTTGTTCCTGTGTTATGGCACATGCAAGCATGATGACTTGACCAGGTGAAAAAAAGCAATGGGAATTCTGCTCTGACTTCTGTCTCTGGCAGTGGGGAAAGCTGATTCTGTAAATATATTTCTTCATGTCAAGGCATCTGAAAATGCTATTACACAATATAAGCTGCAGTGTCTTGCTGCTCAATTGCCACTTCAGTTTTTGAAAGCTATCTCATAGCTGGAAAGTCTGTTCTCTGCAGTGTGAGGTGGCTGCTCTCCTTACCTGCCTGGATCCCCATTTGGCTTCAGCAAAACAGGAAAGAAGTGTCCATCTACAGCAAAATCTGCCTTTCATATCTTGGACCATAACAACTTTCTCAGTAATCAGAGAAGAACTTGATGGACAAGAACTTTTGGAAAGCCTCCTTGCTGAGGATTTCATTTGTACTGAACTTCCCTATCAGGAAGGAACGGTCTGGTAAGGAAGCAGCATGCAGATATTCTGGGAGACAGTGTACAAGGCTGATGACTCAGTTAATTGGTTATGACAAGGGCCAGAACTGCTCCAAGTACAGCTCACTTAGAGCAAAAGAGAAAGATCACATTGCTCCATCTTCAGATGTTATATAAGAGTGAAGTGCTATTCATCTTTGTAGGGAATTTTTTGCCTGTTGAGAAGGATTAATCAGAGATAGAATATAATAGACAGTCATGTAATTTGAAGACCCTGAAGGTTCTAGAAGGCCTGGGCTTAAAGATCGCTGACACCATGGGGAAGGCCACACTTAATTTCAAATGGCCTGAGTGCCAGTCAAAATTTAAAAGTATCTGAGACACACACATGATTTCATATTCTTTTCTGTGCCTCTTCTTACCTATGCTTTTAGTGACTATAATAGCTAATTTTCTTTCAATAGCTGACAGGCACAGACATGGACCTTGGCTTGTCTTTCAGTTGCCTTTTTTCCCTCATGCCAAGAGCCTTCATGTCAGAATGTTATCTCTTTGATTTATTTTTGTGCTAAGATAGCACTACAACCACTTAACAGAAGAGCTTAGGAACTGTCTCTTGAGATATATCCACCAGGATCAGACTATCCTCATCTAAAATGTGGTGCCTAACAGGAGAATCTAATTGGCATCACTTGTCTCAGCTACTTCAGGACTGCTGTAGTGTCCTGAGAAGGCACAGAAGGGATTTGTTTCTTTAGTCATGCCAAAGATGAGTAAAGAATCAAGGATCAAGAATGCTTTACATATTCCATATAAGAAAGATGGGCAGGCCTTAGACCTGATAATTCTTTCTTTCCTGTTTTCCTCACCGCACAAGCTCCAATCTAGCTTCTCTCTGAAGGCACTGGGTGATTCACGTCCATGACATTGCCCTGCACAGAGCTGTAAATCACCCTTGTCTACCTCCATGGCAATGTTGGGCATCCCTCTCCCATGCACTCCTTAGGAGCAGACACCCTTTAATGGTGCAGCTGGTGGGTGGTAACAGCATGAATCTGCTGACATTTTGCTAATGCTATTTGTTACAGCTAGAGCTTCTGTCTGTGTTTATATAGAAATTCTGGGGGTTATTCTTACCAGTGATCTGTCAGGACCATCACAATGATGGAAGGAGGGATGTGAAACAATAATTCTTGTTTGAGGGCTCAGCTCTCCACTTACCCACCAATAAACCCTTTTTTGGACTGCTCCAACATTTTTCCTGCAAGCATGTGTCCAGATTCTGATCCTTGCTGCTATTTAGAGCCAGGTGTTTGCTGAGCCCAGCAGTGGGGACAAAGACAGAGAAATGATAGCCATGAATTTGCATCCCTTACCATCTGGATTACAGGGCTAATATTCACATGGTGCTGCTGAAAGGGCTGTTGCAACTGGCAGTGGAGCATATGTATAAGGGTTAATGTGCCGTGGTTATATCACTGACAGTCTCTGAGTAGTTAAATTCAGTTCAGGGCTCGAGTGGAGAGACCCAAGGTTCCCTATGTTCTGTAAAATACTCCCTGTTCATGTTTGCTAACCTTTTAATTAGAGAACGAAATTGAGAAAGTCATAAGAGGTAACTGTCTTGAAATACAAAATGCTCAGTAGAGCTTTATTTTAACAAGGTTCCTATTCCCAGTCTCTTTAACTACAAAGCCCCTATAAGGGAGTCAGCTCATGAATCGGGCTTCATTAAGACATTTATTAAAACTGGCAGTAATTGCCCTCTAAAAAAGAAGAAATTAGTTGTGTTGGGCAGAACAGGATTTGTTGGGAGTTTTTGCTTCTCATTTAAATACAGTTCCGTGTCCTCAAAAACAAAACAAGCAGAGCACCTGGGATAGTGAGATGAAAGAAGAGTACTGTCACAGTTTGTCAGCTCTTTGGAGAAGCTTGCCTGACCTTGCAGCCTTGCTGCTTAAGGATAGAGAGCAAAATGCATGTAATCAGCTACTGAGAAACCTGGCTGACTTTAGCTGACTCTGGTCACGAGTCTGTGCCAGTATGGTAAATGAGACAGATTATCTACGGATTTTTCTCTTATTTTCTGGCCCATAGGATAACTTTTCACAGGTGATATGGGAAGTCCTGTCTTTTTTCCAGAATATTCTGGGCCTCTGAAGGAAATTGAGGAATAGAAGGTGTGATCCAAAATCTTTCTTCTGTCTGCCCACCATCGTCTCAGCCCACTGTCAGAAGCAGAGCTATTTCTTTAGCTCTCATTCCCGACATGTTGTTGACCTTTGGTCTTGGATGGCAGTCAATTGTTATACATGTTTTCAAGGCTGCCAGTGTATTGTCAACAGGCCTCTAGGTTATGAGATTTGGTTTATACCAGAGGGCAGAATGTGTGCATCAACCCAACATCAGTTTCTTCTGAGATTTGTGAGAGGAAATCAGCTGGACTGGCAGTGGTGCTATCACTGCTTTTTGGGTCAAGGCCTTTAGTGTTCCAGCTCAGTGTCGTGGCACTGAAGTAGGCTGGGCTCAGCTGCCATGGTCTGTCTGAAAAAAATGGTTCTACAGCAGTGTGATCTATGCTGCTAAGCATAAGCACAGATACGTGGCTGTATTCATACCAGATAGACACACAATATCAAAGGATGCAGAGACTTGAGCTCATTTTGGTGAAAGGATGTATTTGTCATGAAAAGCTATTTGTTATCTCAACTTCATTTTGATTAACTTGTCTCTGTAATATTCCAGCTGAAGATCTTGACCAAGCTCATTACAGAACTCAAATGGATAGACCAGTTTGATATCAGAAAGTAACATGTATCATTTTCACTAGAGACTAGTATTTACATTATGTAAAATGTAAAAACTGTGTCTTCCCCAAGCAGATCTCTGAGGAACATTTACAGTTTCTTCCTGTAAGTAAGCACGTGTTCCTATTTGGCCCAAAAAAGTGATAATGAAGTGATTAAAAGGTGGTATTTTTTTGCTAGAGAAGGATAAAATACAGCATTGGCATATATTCTGGCCACTAATAAAAAGAACAGGGTGAAGGTTATAAGGTCATTGAAACATTTCTCAGAAGAGTGCGAGGATTTTCTACCTGATATACCCACACTATGTCAGGATGAGGAAGATCTGTATTTAGTAGCTTTTCTCTTTAAACTCCGGTATAGCTATTTCCTGGCATACTGCACTGATCTTCCTCTCATTATCTTGTAATAATTGTAAGGGCAGGGCAGAATGTAATCTCATGTATTCCATGCCTTAGCTGTGACAGTAATTTAGACATCTGTCCTCACCTTTTCAGCAAAACTGCCAGTGAGGTCATTGCAGGAAGTGTTCATATACTTGTGCACTTGAATATTCCCCTTTTGGTAGACACTGTTGGTTTTGCACTTTGTCTGTTTCATTCCATTATTTGAGGAGACTTAAAATGCTAATTTTGCTCTGTGTGGCAGCCCCTTTTTGCTTGCCTCCATCCAGATAATGAACTGTGGAAAGGCCATTGTGCTTGAAAGCTGCTCTGTTTTTTTCCTGGTAATGGAAAGTATTCTGTCTCCTAACAAGCCTTGCATCTGTTGCTTTCTTACATCACCTTGTTTGCACTTTACAATGGGATAAATGTCCGTGTTGTCATTCAAACTATTAATTAAAATGAAGGCTAGACCTTGCAGAATATTCTACCAGCAGCACATTCTTCCAACCTGACAGCAAATCAATTGTGCATCAGCTTCCATACTTGACAGAACAAAATAAATGTTTTCCAAAAGCCTTTTTGTGGTAGCTTCTACAAACATACTGATGGCTACTGTTAACTGGGAAATCTTGAAGTTCCCTCAAAGAAACAATATTTACTGACCTTTTATGGAACCTGTGAGAGGCAATGGCTTCCCTTAAGATGATAGGAGAGAACATCAGCAGTGTTTTTTGACCATAGCTGCTGGATATCCACAATAGCTGAGAACCATCTCCTATCAGGATTGTCCTCCTGGCAGAAGGTCACAGCTACAGACTCAATTTACCTTGGTGTGGAATGTTTGCAAAAAGAAGAAGGTCTGTAGTTGCTTTCAAATCTAAACAGCAGTCAACTTTATTGGTTCATTGTGATGGTGTGCTCTTTTTTATTTCTGTGCTTGCTCCTGTGAAAGTTTGGTAGGGCAGTGGAATTAGGAGAGGTACTGTGGAGCCAAGGAAGGTTTAGAGTAGTGTGAGGACATATCCTGGCAGCAGAATATGGTGTCTGACAGGTCATATTATATGCCTCAGAGCTGTTGGTATCCTTGAACTGAGACATGTCCCTCATCTTCTAGGTTTTAGATAGGAATGCTGGAAAAGCGTCTATGTGTTTTGTGATTGAAAGAAAACATAACACCAATAACCAAGTTGTTATCGGTGTTATGTCTTCTAAAGTATTGGATTAAGTATTCTTCTAAAGTGTTGGGTAAGTGCAAAGAACAAGTTATTGCTTATTAGCAGTGTGCTATTGCCTCTCTCCATGAACTCCTCAATCTGCTTTGTGGTTTGATGGATATTAGTCTCTTTTGGAACAAACTAAAGCCTTCTATGAGAATGGGGGTCCTCTCAAAGGAGTGCTGTGTTCATATCAGAGCAGGAAGCATCTGACCCTTAATTCAGAATGCGAGAGGCAGTTTGCATGGTGGTAAGTATTTCAGGGATGTTGCTTTTGTATTCTGATTGAAAGGAAGACATAACTGGCATGAGCCATTTTTATGTGCTGTGGCTGTCAGAATCAACAGGAGACTGGTCTTAAAAGAGGGCCAATATAGTTAAGATGAGAGGTGAGGCTATGGGGGGAATAGCTGAGATTGCCATGTTCACAAGAAGAGGATTTACAGGAGTTGAAAAAACAGTACAGTGGCATATGCTGGGAGTAGGTCCCTTGAGTAATTGCCTGAAGCTGCTGTGAATAAAATCCACTGCCCTTCTTTCTGACTGTCCATGACATTTGCACTTCTCTTGAACAGGAATAACTTGCATAAACTTACAAGTGACACATGAATTTTGGACATACCTACCGGTCAAAAAACACTTCAAGTTTCCCACCTGAAGAGGCAGATGGTGCTTCTTAATTCTGTCCTCTATTCTGTAAGGAGAAAAACCCATTGTGCTCTTCAGGTGTGCTTATTTAGGACCATGTTTGAAATTTATTCTAGCAGCACTGACATTTAATCATTTTTTCATCCCAGCTATTAGGAGGAAGTGTGATCTACTAGTGATTGTGGCCAGTGTAGTGGCCTTTTGTGTAGGTTGCATGCATGGTGGTGAGAAGAGTTCTTTCCGCACTGGAAAACAGTGTACTGAGTTCACAAAACAAGATAACCTGGTCTGTTATTTTTAAATTTTATAACTGGTGTTGTTTGCGAAAGGAAGAAACAGAATGGAAGTGATTCAAGGATTAATCAGATTGTCCCATTTACATTTGAGGCATGACACTCAACAAAAAAGTTTACCTCAAGAGCATTCAAATGTTTCTCTGTTCTGGTTTTCTGGTTTTCTCTCTCTTTCATTATGTTTGAAACTGGGACTTTGTTTTAATATCTAAGCAAAAATCGTGTTTTAAAAAAGTGCATAAAAATAGTGCTTAAAAACACATTCTCCATCTCCCTCCATCTCTCAATCTCTCTTTAAGTCACTATCTGTTCACCTTGCCACAAACTTAAAAGGGGTGAGAAAAATCATCAGCTTTTAAACAGTTGCATTGATTCTTGCATTAACCGTATAAAGCTTCATCCAATGTTAAAACTTGTCTTTGTCTACAGCTAAAAAATTGGGATGTTTAGCATAGGAAGATGTAGATCAGTGGGATTGCTCTGATCCCAGCTAAATACTTGTGTCTTTAATATTGAAAAGCTATAAATAATGGTCAGTAAAGTAAAAAGCTTGAGATAAAATTAAGTGTATGTGTTACTCCTTTACTAGGTTTGGTCTCAGTTGTTTTATGTACATTGTGAGGAAACTAAAAGTTGTTGAGCCTTTATACTTGCTCCTTCCTTGTTGTCTTGGCTTAGACTCTGATCTCTGCATGACAGAAAACTGAAAATGTGTGCAGAGCTATTGACAGCTGTCCAGAACATCAGTGAGGGCTATGATATTTTGTGGCTTCTAAGGAGATCCAGGCTACAGTCATCAGTTGCTAACTCTCTTTATAAGACAGTTCTTAGGCCTTGTTTCATGCAGCCACTGGCATTTATTCTTGGCAGCAGAAAACTTTGTTCACCATTTTGAACATTTGGTGTTTGGCCCATTTGAAGAGTGTGAAGTCACATTCTTTTCCAGCCATGCTTCTAGGTCATGTCCCATCTTTATTTGCATCAGTTCTCTGTGTTTCTGTCATCCAGTATTGCTTCAGATGCAGCTGTGATTCTGGGTTCTTTTGCATAGCAGATTTTAAATTGTGATAAGCAGCTGCTAGCTGGAATTGAAGCTTAGGGCTCATTAGCTCACAGAGACACTTATATTTTCATTTGCATTTTTGGGGAGCTTATGATAGCCTGTAATTACAATGTCTGAAGGCTGTCCGTCCTCCTGGGGCTGAGTAGCCGCTGATTTTCTGCTCATTTGATAAGCAGCAGCAAAATGAACCATTTGTTTAGAAAGCAGATAGATTTCTTACAGTTGTCAGCCACAGAGGTGGTACCCTCCTAATCCCTTCTGCATGCACTGGAACACTTTTTGGTATTAATAATGGATCCTGCTTCTTTAGAACTGCCAGACAGTAAGGTGTTTTCCGGAGGGTGTAAAGATATTTACTGTTTTTCACAGAAGAGTGAATTGAAGCTCAGAGTTAAATCCCAATCACTGAGATGTGAAGAGGGTGAATTTGCAATCTTGACTAGAGTAACTCTTTATTAATAAAATTGTAACAAGTGAAAATATGACTGTGAAAGTATATTAAAAGTAATATACCAATTCAAAACAATACACTAACAAGCTCTAACCTCTCTCTCGAGATAATAATTCAGCAGGCACAGAGTATTTTTCTTACCTGATAGGTGGTCCTGTGGGGGAGAGAAGACAGGTCCAGCATATCAACAGATCCCAGAAGTTATGATGGAATCTTCCCCTCAACATTTCTGTATTAAAAAAAAAAAAAAATTAAACTGCTTTATGTTTAAGTGGAGCTTGAGTGGCTTTAGTCATACATCGTACTCAGTGAGTGGGGGTTGTACCTTGGGGGTGGGTAGCTAAGATAACCTTAGGTTATAACACTCATTCTAGTATCTGTTTTCCTATCCTGTTTTGTGATGCTTCCTCTTTCATTGTGCCTTGATGTTCTGAGGAAGATGTCTTTGATCTGATGGGGGTCAGGGGGCGCTTGAATCATCAGTATTGGGAATCCTTCCTCAATCCTGAGAATCAGCATGTTTTGGATTTGAAGGGTACTTCAAAGATCGTCTATTTTCAACATCTCTGCCCTCTACTAGATCAGATTGCTTCAAGACCCTTCCAACCTGACTTTGAACACTTCTAATGATGGAACACCCACAACTTCTCTTGGCATCCTGTTATTACAAGATTACCAAAAGGAAGTACGTGCATATGATCACTCTTACCTTTATATTCATGTTCATGCTGTGTGAGAGGTCTTACCTGTATAGCACTGACCAAACTGAGGATTGTGGCTAAGCAGTCATGGAAAGTGCCTCTGCACATATGATCCACATAATGGAGTTTGGGGTCAACCAGGTGTGCTCAGTGAGGGAGATGTCAAACAGAGAAGCTCCCACAGAGAAACTCATCTTGGTCAGCCGTTCATTTTGGCATGATTTTAGTGTAGACACCCAGGTGAGCATAGGGCACAGCTCCCAGCTATGGATTTGAGAAAAGGCCCAACTCTCATGTGGAAACTTACAGTCCTGAAGAAGAAAATACATGTGTCAGCAGGCAGCATCCACAATCTAGTTGGAAAGGATTAAAAATAATAAAGTGGCAGGTATTGAAGAAGATACCAATATTTTTACTGATAACAAATGATCAAGAAGGCTATCCCAGGAAGGATATATACTTGATCGAACACTGATTATTACAGCCTGAACCAGTACCAAGTTTTATGCAATAAGGGCACATGCCTGAAAATAGGATTTATTCGTGAGGATGAGCTACAATTTTGACTTTCACTGTGCATGTAGGTTACCCGTCCTGCACTTCTCCTGACATGTACCAAAATAGATTGCAGGTCTCTAATCACCAGGGTATATTTTCCGTTGATATGACTTCACAAAGATGCAAGTCAGTTCACAAAATGCAAGAAAACAGATTTTATGTATGTCTCTCAAAAACATCAGCTTCTGTGCCCCCATTACATGCACTTACTTATTGGTGATGCCAGCTAATTTGTGTAGGAGAAGAGTGCTGCACCATACACATATCTGAAAATAATGAAAGGTTGCAAATGGTTTTAATCTGCACTGTATTCCAGGTTAGAAATGTAAAGACAGAATAAATTACACAGGAATAGAATTTCTGCCTTGCAGTGAGTGGGAGCAATTTTTGGTATTTGGCACAGCAGGCCTATAGGAAAGCATTTGTTATAAATAGATGCAGGATGAACACAGAGGGGGATCCTGATAGGAAGTGAAAAAGTGCTGAGCAAGAAAGATACCACCTTGTGGCACTCAGTGCTGCTCAGTAAGCGGAGGGATTGGGCTGGCTCATTGAAAACAACACAGTTCCAATCATGTAGGCTGAAATTCTTCACTTCAAATCCAGTGAGTATAAGCACTGGACAGACAAATCCTTAATACAGAAAATTCTGTTTCTGTGCCCTAGCTCCTGTTAAGTTCCTAGGGGTTGCTTTGCATCTATGATCCTTAAAATTCCCTCAAGATTTAATTCCTGTTGTATTCCCTCATGCTGCAAGTTTAATCTTTCCTTTTGAACAGCGAGCACACCAGAAGAACTATGTGCAATCTGTTCTGCTGTTGTCAGTTCAAAGGCATCTTAGAAGGCAGGATTTGTCAGATTGAATGCAAGGACTGTCTAGCACAGTGTTGCCTCCAACAGTGGATGTGTTGGGAAGGCAGCAACTATGTGAGTGTAGTGGGGATCTACCCCATAGTGCAGTTCAGCCTGTAATAGCTGTGGCTTTCAAATCCTTGCATGTTATCTCTGTACATGCCTGATAGTTCTTTAATTGAGTGCAAATGTTTAGGTAAAAAATTAATTATATATGATGTTTGAAGAAGGACAAGAATTTGATATTCATCAATTTTCTAAAAGTGGATATCCACCCCCAAACCTGCAGTTTGTATTTAACTGTGCTTGTCATTCAAAACAATGTTCTGCCATTTTGTAAGCTGCCTAAAGTAAGAAGAGAGCTTAAAAGGCTGTGAAAGTCATTGTGTGCTGCACGCTGTGCCTTCCACTTCTGTAGGTCCCAATCAAATACTTTGAATGGGAAGCCTGGCTGATGTGTGATTTAGGGTGAATAAAAAATTTTGACATATATTCTCTCTTGTGATAATGACGGGTGAGAGCTATTAGCATAAAATTGCAATAAATCATGCTTATTGTAAAGATAAGGGTCTTGATTGCAGTCAGCTCTGAAATCTCTAGCTCATTTCCTGTAAATCATTCACTTCAAAGGTAGAATTAAAATGTCTTGTGCTAGGCAGGCTTTACTGAGGAACTTGCAACTCATTGGCTGTCCATTTGTGTAATTAGGATACATAATATTTAGAAAATCTTACCAAAAAGCTGTTGCCTACTGTCATTTAGATGCCAGCTTTGGCTGTCCTTTTCTGCGAAGAGGTAGGCAGAAGTCTGCCTACGTCCTGCACCACTGAGGTTAATGTGTAGGTTTTGTAAAGTTCTGAAAAGGCTGAGCAGAGAAACACAGACCTTTTTGATCCTGTGTGTGGTGTGGGCAGCTGACACTGTTTGCTTCAGCAGAGTCTCAGATCATCTGCTCGCTGGAGGGCCTTTTTACTGTTCTGAGATCCAATACTCCAGGAAGGTGTGTAGGAGGGCAGGTCTACTCCATCAAACCAAAGGTCTGTTGTATTTCAGCATCCTGTCTCCAGTGCTGGCCAAAGGAATGCTTTCTATGAAAATAGAAGTGCAAGGCAAAATAGTAACTTCTCCTAATATTTTCCTGTCCCCCTCATTCTCTGCTTTTAGTCTAGTGGCTTTCTGAATATAGGTAGGCTTCCTGTGTTTAATGATCTTCACTGGAATTATCTGCTATTATTATAGCTTGCCCAGCCTATCCTTGAAGCTTTGGAACCTTCCAGTGTCTGCAGCACTACATGCAGGTGTTCCACCAGCCTGCTGGCTGTTGTCTGAAGATCCATTAGTGCCTGAGGGCTTTGTATTTTGCTCCTCTCCCCTTCACTTATCTTTCAGCTGATTTGCTGGAATGGTGAAATGCAGTAAGGTCTGTTATGACCCCACACCTAAAGGAATTCTTCTGAGGTGCATGATTCCCAGGGCACATTTCAAATATTCAAGAAGTTGTTATTGAAGACGGTTGCATAATGAAAATGGCAAAATCCACATTGTCTCCTGGTTCCCTAAGAGGACTTGTGAAAGACACAGGGTACACAGCTGTGCTGTTGAAGCAGTCTCACAAAGACTCTTGAAAAGCACTTGTAGGAAATGGGACTCTTGAAAGCACTAGCTCTGATCCTGAGCAGTAATTGAATCTGATAAATCAAGACTACAGCCTCTGTACAGTTTTCTTGCTATACAACACTTGCTTATCCTTAATAAATTAATTGAATTTATTTGTTTACTTACCGCAAACCTTTCTATTTCTGCAAAGCTGTCCCAAAATATTCACTTGATCAGTTAAGGAGTCATAGAAAATGCTCTCTCACCTAAATAAATAGTTGTTTTTCTGATGTAAGAAAGAAGAAGCAGGATGAATTTTGAAAGCTCCATTACTTGCCAGTCATCTGCCTGTGATCTGCTGGCAAGGTGAAGAATTAACAACAGCAAATCAGATATTAAAGAAGATAGAATGATACTGCTAAATTTGCAGCAAAATAACAATGTATTTGGAATAATTAGAGTATGGCTCACTTTTTTTGTTCTTCCCCTACTTTACTCAGGTATGATGACTTGAGTTTATACAAGTTGATGAGTGTAGCTTTAGATAGGAACCCAAGTCACTGCCCCACATATTTGATTAGAAAGAAGGTTCTTAAAGAAAAGCAACAGCGAAAACAGATTAGCTTTTTCTATATTTTTTACTTTCAGATGAAAGAGACAGCTCCTCTTGGTAATTTCAAAGTATTATTGCTATTGTTATTATTATTGCTGTGTTTACTTAATTTTTAAACTAATCTGAAAAAATATAATTAATTTAAAAAATGGAGAAAAATGCTCTAATGCTGGAAACAGATGAGTAAATCAAATGTTTGAAGCTGAAATGGGAAAGTCTTTATAAAGGAGCAGAAATTGGGCAGTTGCATCTTTCATCTTTACTGGTTTTGTGAGAGCCACCTGTTTGAAACAAATTTAAATTAACAAATCTAAAGGTACATGCTTAGAAATATCTGAACCTCATGTCTTAGCAAAATGGGATGGTCTAAAAAAACTGCCCACCTTTTCCAGCATAATTTTTTTCATAACTCCCTCTGTCATTTGGTAAAACCAGACACATAACTGTGTACAAGTATCATGTTGGTGGCCATGAGACCTAAGAACTTCCAAGAGACTTTCTAGTTGATTAAATCATTACTTAAGCCAGTAAACACTTTCATGGGCTGGGAATTCAGACTTCCTCTATTATTGAACTTGGTATAATAATTTTAGCACAAGATATCTGTAAAATTGTCAGAATAAAGATCAGCCTTGGAATATGTAAAGTCTTGGCTCTTTTTTTGCCTGAGATGGCAATAAAAATTCTTCTGATATTAAATTGAAAGTTCTGTACAAGAATAATGCACAAGTGCTTTTCTTGCTGTATTTAAGTTTTCATTTTTGTTTTGTTGTTGCTTTTGTTTTAGTCGGGGGATTTTTTGTTTCTTTGTTTTGTTTTATTTTTTCTTTTTTCAGGAACCTTGTATTTTATGCAGGTTATAGAATGGGCTTGTTTCTCATGCCTTCCTCTAGCAAAAGTAATTTTGCCTTGCAACAATTTTGCCTATACCTGTAGTCAAGGTATATTAGAAATGGTTTGCCAGGATAGTAGTCAACCTGCTAGTGAAAACTCAAATATTTCTTTGTCCTCCATGAAGAAGTTGAACTTAGAGATGTTAGCATGCTTCTGTGGTGTAAACATTGATGGGTTTTGTCTATAAACCAGCCATAGTCCGTGGTCCACAATTGTCTTTGTGCAACTGTTGGAGGGTCTCAGGTAAACAGTGTCGGCTGTGCCTTTCCATTTGTTATTCTCCTCCAAAGAAAATCCCATTAGTGACACATTGTTCTTCAGGCCACAGTATCTGGTGAAAAAGTAATTTCTGCGGGGAAAAAATACACATGTGGCTGATGATTCTTTTGAAACAGAGAAGTTCCAGCTTTTTCCTTAATATTTGGCTGTGGATATGAGTTCTAGCAAATTAAATTAGTGGCAGCATTCTTTTATATATTGCCCTTGTCTGGGTAGTTTTGGAGGAGAACGGTGAGTGCAAGGGAAAGAAAACACCATTTAGATTTGATGTTCAGCAGGAGTGAGTAGGATCATGGATAGAATGAGAGATTTGAGGAAACATAAGTATCCAGCTTTTAAAGGCTTCTTTGTCTCCCAGTTATTCCCATTTACAGCTTTTCATGTGTCATCCCAAAGACAATTTTACACATGCAGAAAATTAAAATCCGTTTTTGATATTTAGACACTCAGCCTGCTCATAATTCACCGTGGTGAGAGAAAAAAACACTATAGGAAATATTGCTATTGTTGTGCTTTTTACTTTTTCATGGTAATTGATCTAAACCCTAAAGTGCACCTAAAACTGGGAAAACAACTAAAAGAGTGGAGGCCCTGGAAGCTTTTGTTGTTGTTGCAGGCACACAGCAAACAGCAAACTGTTATTTGTGATTCAACCAACAACAGCCCAGAATTTCCTTAGCACTCTGGAAAAAGCTTTGTGAATCTTCCTTTGTCCTTCAGTTGCTCTTGCCTTTTCAGCTGTGAGCACAGTTGTTATCTGGACCATGTGCTGTGTTGGTTTTGTGTGGTGAGGTGTCACAGCAGTGACAGCAGAGTCCCTTGCTGCACCAAGAGGACAGGGAGATGATGGTTGCATTTTGGAGCTCGTTTTTTGTCCATACCATCACAATATCTTGTATTCAGGCAGATTCCTGAATGAGCTGTCTATAATACACAAGGACAGAACTGTCTGACAAAATTTGTCATGACTGCCAGAGAATGTGAACTAATGAAGTCTTCAAGCAGCTTCTTTCCATCCCAGAAAAGCAAGCTGGTCTGTCTTGGACCAAACTCTTACCTGACAGGTACTGCCTGCTGGTTTGGGTATTCCTGTTCTTTTATCACAAAAGCACAGAATATCAGGAACTAAAAGAGACCTCTTGAGATCTTCAACTTCCCTGCTTAAGCAGGGACAAATTAAACTACTCTGTTTAATGACTGTACACAGACAAGCTTGAAACATCTCCATATTTACTACTGAAGGAAGAGATGACTGTTTTCCATGCATGTGATGGCAAAATTTATACTGGTGTAGGGAGGGGAAGGGGAAAAGTGGACAGAATTCAGATATTTGGTAGAGAAAAATCTGTATTCCCTCATGGGGGTGGGCTGAGGTAGAATTTCTTCCTCTAGAGAAATATCAGTTTTTTAAAAAATCCATCAGATAAAATGATGCAGAAACAGCTTTCTAGTCATGGTAGGAGAATGGAGTTCTTGGTTTCTTTGGGATTTTTCCAGCCCTATTTCCCGTGGTTGTTTTTCCTGATAAAGTTCTTCTGAGTTATTGCTTTAATGAGGAGCAAAGATTTCTCATTTTACATTGTGATAAATTATTACAGTATTAATTAGAACTTGCAAAGCCAATTTAATTTTTTTCAGAGGTTTTAAAAAATGTTAATTACTTCATTAGTAATAATTAACTTGTTCTTTGAGACCTGCCAAATTTCTTTTTTTCCCAGTTGTTTGTTTGTCATTGAGTTTTTCTTCCCTTAAGATACATTTATTTTTCTCACTGTGCAGTTTGGATGATGCATTTTCACCTGGTCTGTTCAAGTTACACTAAATTTCCTTGCCCGGGCTTCTTGGTTTCTGATAAGATGGGTTATGGTGCAAAAAGGAGCATGAAACTATGATGAGATCACTGTTAAAATGAGGAATGACTTCCAAATATCTCCTTAGGAGTCCTGTGAGTGGGAATTCTCTCACTGTAATTATAGAGCTAGCCTGAGTTCTGCCATACAATGCATTTGCATATTTTTTCTATCTTTAAAAATTTTTATTAAGTGTTTTAGGTTTTTGGAGGTGGTGTTATATATTTTTCTCTGGTAGACAGCTATTCTTCTGGAATGGTTGCAGTGTACTGTGGTTTCATTTGGGATGTCATCCCCAAAGACTTCTGAGCGTGCAGTGTATACATGTCCATTTCCAGGGTTAATCAGTGAAGTTTGGTAAGTTTGTGATGTGAAATGAAGGATCCAGCTTGGCTTCCACCACAGTTGTTTCTGTGACAGCGAGTAAAGCCATCATCAGGTGCTGATTACAAATATAAACATTTCCTGGCTCCATTGCTGGATAGATTTCACATTGTGTTACTCCAAGAAGGAAGGTAATAGCATAATTCATGGATGTTCTCAGGAAATACTTGGTGGTGGAAGTAAAACTGTTCAAAACAAGGACTCTGTGTATCACAGTAATACTGCTCAGTGTGTCATGGTAAGTTTAGAAGATATTTGTTATGTAAAAAGCAGAAGATAAGGGAAGACTAATGAACTGAAATGAGCACCCACAAGGACAGGGATGATGACCTGAATTATCCCAAGAGGCATTGGCCGGGAGACCAGTCTGCATTTCTTCTTCAATGCTGGCATATATGGGCAGTACAGGAAAGAAAAAAGAAAATGTGGAGTAGTAACAAAGAGGATATGAGAAGTAGCTGGGATACTATTAGAAAGCTAGTATTCATGGCCTGCTCCATATTATCTGTGCACAACTAGAAAACAGGGCTGAAATTATATCCCTCTGTCAGTGGGAGAGCAGAAAGAGGAATGGTGTGGCATAGTTTATACCACAGGGTGGTGTCATATTAATAAGCTTCCAAGGAAGCAAGCTAAAAGTCAGGGAAGATCCAAAATTAAACAAACAAATCAAGACATCAGACAAAAAGATGCAGAAGGTAATATAGTTAATATTTTCTTTCCCTGAGGAGATAAAAAAGTCCTATCCAGCCCTGCCAAGAGAGGTCTTTCAGAGAAAGACAGTGCTCCAACTATTCCAGATATTTTTACTGAATATAAACTGAGTTTTGACTGCTTCTCAGGATTCCCCAGGAAAGTAATGCTTTTGTAGTAAGTAATCACTTAAAGATGTAGAAAAAAGCCTGTAGATGAATAAATCATCTGGTTTAGGAATACCACACTAAGAAACTGATTGAAATATTATTATTTTTTCAGGAATTTGCTGTTTTTTGGTAACTAGGACCCTGCAGGGGTATTCTTTGAACATCTGGATATACAGAAATCTTATTATTAGATTGCGAAGTTTTCCTTACTGGTTTTACTGCTCTCTTTCTCATTTAAAGTGGAATAGGGAGAATCTGCTAGTTTGAATTAAGTCAGGTTTTTCAATAGTGGGAGAGACTGAAATCAAAGTAGGAGGATAATGAGAAAAGCACTTCAAGGGCTCACAGCCTAACCAGGGAATTAACTGATCTTGCTCAAATCTTCAAGCTTGGTTGCTAGGTTTACTGAATCACTTCCTTCACGCCACAGAGAAATTTAAGGAATATACCAGTCTATAATTTCTTTTTTCCAAACTTGAAAAAGAAAATAGGTTTCATCCAAAACTCAGGTTTCCAACCTGTGTGGTCAGAGAAATAAAGAATAATTTTTACCAGTCATAAAACTTGCAGAGTTCATCTTCTCTGTGGTTGGATTATTTTGTCACAAACCCTAAGAGACAACTGACTGGCAAAATAAGCTCCCAAGACAGGACTAGATTTGTCATTGTGCCTAATGCTAAGAGCATAAAGCCAAATACAGTATGTGCCATACCTAGATAACTTTATCCTGTTTTGAACAGTTTTTAGGGGGGTAGAAGTGTACCTGCATTCATTTATGCTCACAGTGGTATGAGCACTGCTCTGCTCACCCCCTTGTCCAGTCTTGCTGCAGTCTAGAGTCCAGATGACCTCTGCCGGTGCTGAGGGCTGAAATGAGTAATACCTTCCCACCATTTATAAAAAACATAAATGCAGGGAATCTTCTTTCTGATTTTGAAAGGAGGTGTGCTGAGTGAGAGGAGAGCCATTATGGATCCAATTGTTTGGCAGCTGAGGGAGCACCTATGATCTTCCTGCAAAATTCTGGTGCAATGCTCAGCTCTTACCATCTTTTCGATCAGCACATTCCAAAGGCAGGTATTTTATGAGAAGCTTTTTCTCTAGATCAAACCTCCCATCTACTATTGATAAAAAAGCAGCTTTTTTTTTTTTTTTTGTCCATTCTGGCCCTGCATCTCTGTAGTATTGCAAAGCTAGGATGCAAATCCCAAGTGTTTAGAAGAATAAGTGGTGCAAGAATGGGCAAGGCCTTTATGCTGACTGACACCTTAAGCCTTGTACATGCTCGGGTGAGCCACTCAGCTTGCTTGGTCTATGTGTATGAGACATTGAAGAGGCCCAGCTGGAAGATTGGATGCTGAAACTTGGACCTCAGATATTCTCATCTTTGTTTTAACCTTTGTGTTTTCTCCCTTTTTGTTGTGGGCAGATTTTCAGACAAGTTGGTTAGAGAAGCCGTCCCACAAGGTGCAGAAAGCACTGCCTTGCTTTATTAACTCCTTCTCTGTGTGGCTGGATCCACTCTTAGCCCCAGATTTTGTCAATGGTTTATGATTAAAGGATTGTATAGGCATAACTGAACCTTTATACAGCTTTGTCTTGTATGTTTGAGGATGGCAAACCAAATGTATTTACATAAATATAAGTGATTTATTATGGTACCAATTAAACTAAGATATCTTAATCAGAATTACTTACTACACAGCACAAATAGCTATAAGCACTAGTATAGCATAGTGCACGATTGTTGAAACAATATTGATGCAATTATAGTAAAGCAATTATATTGAAGAAAATTTTCCATACACACACCTGGAAGGGGTATGTTAAAAAGTGGGACTGCCATTAGAAAGTGGGACTGAAATAATTGACTGTCAGTCAGGTGTCTCCAGGCAGCTGTGTCAGCTCAGTGTCATTAGGTAAGTCATCAGCAGTATCACTTGTTCCTTTATCTGGCCCTTTGCCCTCTCTGCCACATCTGCACCTCACTACCAGGATGTTTAACTTTGGGATTGATGAGTCAGTCACTGGCTTCAGCATTATTCCACACCAGAAGCAGCATGACACCCCCTTCTCCATTCACCTGTGTTATTATTTATGAAGCAAAGTCTGCGTAGCCTTCTGTCATGCTCTTGGAAGATGCAAAATAAAGAAATCAGACTAGCAGAATGAAAATATGTGGACATTAATGACTTGAAATAAAAAGCTCTTCTGCTTAGGCAGGGCTCTCTCTGCTCTGTGCAGCCTGATTGCTGGTGACCAAACTCCAGAAGCCAGAGTGTTGTTGTGGCCACATCCCTTGTCAGCAGATCTTCTGCACTGTGAGACCTGCACGGGTTATACCTGGCTGCAAAGCAGTCTTTGCAGAAGACTGAATGCCATAAGGATGGGATGTGTGGTTGGCCTGATCAGCTCTTTCCACTTCCATTGCAAGGTTTCTGGGTGGCTCCTCATACAGAACCCAAATCTTTTTATTAAGTGTGACTGTATCTGTGTTGGAAATGGTTTGCTTACCTTGCTTACAGTAGCTGGGCCTGCTTTGCAGCAGAAAGAAGACACAATGGGAGGGGTGGAAGGCAGGAAATCTGCCTGCTATTGCCTCCCTAGAACTTTTAAAGCTTAGTCCTTTCTCAGACTCCCACCTAAGCAGTGGAAGAAATAGCATCAATATGATGGAAGACCTGAAGTGAGCTGTAAGAATTTCCCTCTTCATGATCATTATGAAGTAATGTGGGATTGACTTCTTGTTCAGACATTCTTCCTTGGAAAACACAGAAGAAAACTTAATGGTTTTACTCAGTGAAGCTCCAGGGAGAGAGACTTTGGTAATGTGCAGAATCATTCTTTTGTGGACCATAAAATGAGGAGAGCTTTTGGAAACCTGCAGAGACCTGGAACATATTTTCATGAAGTATACCTTCAGCAAATTTCAGACAGAGCCATATATAAGGCTGTCTGGGTTTTTTAGGGTTAGCTCTTCAGTATGATATTTGGTTTTTGAGCTCATGCCTAGTATGTCTAATAACAGAAAAAAAAACAGAAAATAATGCCAACCCATTCTGCTATTTACTAAGGATTTCTTCTTTTTATTTAAAGAGAATGAAATCAAATAAATAATTTTTCTTTATCCTTCCAGGGTACACTGAATCTTAAAATGGGAAGAAAATCTGACCGTTCTGCTAATATTTAAACATAAAATTGAAGTCAGGTAGATCTTATGTTATTGGACTAGAAGTACTTAATGCAAAGATGAAAGAAAAAGGCAGCAAAGAAGGCAGGATCCTAGAGAACATGAAGGAAGTTTTCTTGCAGGACCGAGCCATTTTTTCAGTTTCAAAATAAGTGTTACCTCTGAGGCATTGAGTATTTAAGTAGCCAACTATATCTCTGAGCCACGTGATGCAGTTCATCGTCTGCTGCTATTTATTATGTTTCAGGGATGACAAAATGTCTGTGTCACCATCAAACCATGCCTGACAGAAGTAGGAGAGAAGGCTGAAAAGAAAGACTCTTTCCTAGATCTTCTCTTTGAAGTCCTTACTTTATCTACAAAGCATAATGTGAAAAAAAGGACAGAGGCAGAGCTGGGGAGTAAATTGGATGAGAGCAGTTTCTTGAGTATGACAGGTGTCTAGGATAAAAACAAGTAATGTCACTAAATTATGGGGGGGAAACAAGGGTGGGACATGACAGTAGCAACACAGTCCTGGAACAGAAGGGTGGAGACCTTTGGAAATAAACCACTCTAAAGAGTCACCCAGTCTGTTGTAGTTTCAAAACAGAGCTTCACAGTGCTTCTCCAAAGGGAGTCAAAGATGTGCAAGTGCCAATGAGCATGATAGACAGGAGGCAGATATAAACATCTCAAACCATTTTTGAGGATCTTGCTATGATCCTGTATTTTGGTCAGGGATGTTAGGGATGTGGACCTTGAAGAATACCAGACATCTGGATGAAGAAGAGGCTTTGTCCTTCAGTTATTTTGGGTGAGCAAACACCCTCTGTAACATTTATGATTCTTGCACTTTCACTTAGAAGGTGAAAAAAATAATCTTAAAGGGAGAGGTTGTGGTATTCCTGTGCTTTGAGAGTTCCAAAACATGAATGGGCAAGGCTCTAGACAGCCTGATATAACTTTGTAGCTAGCCTTACTTAAAGAAGGCTTTTGTTAAAGTTTTTTTGTTAAAGGTCTCCAGAGATCCCTTCCAGCTTGAAATATTCTGCGGTTTAGCCATTGTCAGAGTCATAGGAGGATATTATGGACTTTTTACTGTGTTTTTCTCTAGATGGCATACTTGGAAGGCCTTGGCTTTCCTGAAGAATATATTCCTCAATTAAAAAAAAAAAAAAAACAAAAAAAAGAGAATTAATCATTGGGACTGCAGAGGTGAAATTGCCAAAGTATAGTAGGGGAACACCTGGAGACTTCTTGTCTCACATCACCACTGAACAGAAATAGAGAAAAAGAGACAGAGTTCAGGGCAGTTCACTGTACAAACTGTACCTTTGTGGAAAGCTGATCTTAGCAGGTAAGGCAGGCAGAGAAAAAGAATATAGATTTGGATTTATGTTTTCAGGAACATCCATTTCTCAAAAGACAGCATAAAGTCAAGGGACTGCAGAGATTTATCAGTACCAAACTGAAAAATCTTGATGGTCTGATCTATCAGAGCTCAATGCTTGAACTTAGAAACTGGAGGCATCAATCATTACCTGAGCTTTTCAAAAGCCCCAATGTCATTAAAAAGTTCTGGACATGATGAAACTTTCTGCTAATTTCTTTTGTACTGAGTGTGAAATCTCAGACTCTGACCTTGAGATGTATGAAATAAAACAGGTGAGCTGGGGCTCAGACAAGAAATAGTGCAATTAAAATCAGTTTTGGGAGCTCATAAAGACTGTGTGACCCCCTGTGCATATAGCATAGCATAATCCCCTCTAGAGCTCCCAAATATTCAGCATGATGGTCTGTACCCACAACCAAAAGATGCTGTACTAAAGCCTCAAGTGCTTCAGACCTTATTCTTTCAGCTAGTGATACAGACCTGAGTTTGTCAGCCCATCCTGTGCACTATGGGGATAAGAATTGAAGGACAGATCAGAAATGAGCAGATGGTGTGCGTGGGAGAGCTGGTCCTAGAATTCCTTCCAAACCTTTGTCACCAAAATCCTCCTTTGGTGCCAGATGTGTTTCAGCAGCCTACTTCCCTATACTTTCATGTCTGTCATTGGAGGAAAAAGGAGGAGGGGAAGAGGAAGAAGATAATGGTTGATAGGCCTTTAAATGGTTGATAGACTCTATTCAAAAGGCAAGGTCTGTCAGTGCCTCAATTCACATTTGTAGCTGTTAGGAATGGTATCCCCATATTTAGTCTCCCCCCTCCCTGAGACTCCAAAACCCCATGCTGCTCATTCACTTCCTCTCCCCTTCTGCCATGGGTGGCTGGCAAGAGGATTTGGAGGCACAAAAGGCAAAGATCATGGGCTGAGATAAGGACAATTTACTGGGGAAAGCAATGAGATAAGAAATTGAACAGAAACATCAGCAACAATACTAATAATAAAAGTGCACAAAGAGAGAATGCTTTATTTGCAAAAAGCTCACCAAACCCAGGACAATGAAACAATGGTGGACAGACCCTATGCCCACCACACTTGATTTCCTGACCAGAAAGGGACATCCTTCTTTTCCTAGCACCTGCTAATGATGAAAAAACAAATAGCATTTGTGTCTTGGCCATGCCTACACAACTCTAAGTTCCACCCCCTCACAGGTACTGTGAAAAATTAACTCTGATTTGTCTGAAACCAGGACAACATTTTTTGTCAGTTCTGCAAGCTTTTTGTTTGACCTGTCCTTGTTATTCTTCTTTACCCAGTGTTAAATTTTGTTCTATTGGTCACTGTAATGCAATGGCCCTTGTCAACTGCTCTAAGGTCACACAAAAATCTTCTGTTGATTTAAGGATCTCCTAATATAACTAGGGACTGGATAGGTCCTTGTCTTTCCTCTCTTGTGGGCAAGCTTTTAATTTTTGATTCAAATCAGGGGAATTTGTGATGAAGCATTTCTGTAGAACAGATTTGATAGAGCCTTGTGTTTCCAGGTGATCTTAGGCTTGCATTCATAAGACTAGAGACCTACAAGTTCTTTTTCTTCCAGCTTCTGCTGTAGTTTAGAATTGTTGCACTTTCCCTTCTGTACATTTAGACCTGGGTTTGGCAGCTCCACCGATATTTCCAGTACTTCTTAGCAGTCATTGTCAGTAATCAAACTCTGCAAATTATTAAAAAGAAATGCAATCAAACACATCTTCTCTTAAGCTATAATTGAACCTTCTTTTTTCAAGAACAATTCTTTTGGGAATATTTGTGTGTCTGGACATGCCAGTTCCAAAATCAGCTGGAGTCCAGGGTACTTTAATTCTCTTTTAAACAGTTTCCACTTGATGCTTTCAATTCCTCTTTGTGTGAAGGAAGGTTTGGGTGAAAAATGCCACATGGAAAATTGCATTTTGTAGGACTGTTGACCATACTAGCACACAATTCTTACCAGTGATTAAAGGAAGTTTATGGCTACTATCAGATTTAGCTGCTGAAAACTTGATGGTAAAAAATTTTGCCACTGTGGGGCTTTTTTGAGAGTATGTTTTGTTTTCTTTTAATAAAAGCATTTATTCTTATCAATGGAAATGAGAAAATATGTGTTAATTTTAGAATGATGCCTAGGCAAACAACTATCTACATGCTGGTACAGCTGTAAAAGCAGTAATTCAAAGCAGCTTTTCTTGGAAAAGAGAAAATACTTTTCTTAGTGTCAAATTCATGTTTCTTGCCTGATCACCATTCACCCTTATTTTTTAAAAATGCTATGTGCATACTTTATATATTGAGCAAAAACTTCCAACGAAGCAATATTTTTCTGTCAATAAATGAGCGTGAATTGTGTGGATATATGAGCAAAATGGCACAAGCTAGCATAGAAAGGAAAACTCAATCGAACACAAAGGGAGGCATGAAAAATTATACCAAGTGGGCTAATAGTTACACCTTGTTTCTTCAATGACATCTGAGCTTGGAGTGTTCTGCACACAAAGGAATGCATTTGGTAGGTACTTTTACTAGAACAAATGGTGCAGTCACAGTGCATAAAAGTGGTGAAATATTTCCATCCTAAGATAAGGAGAGCTTTTGCAAGATCTCAAAATTGCTGCCCAGGGAAATCTGAAAAAGTAAGATTGTGTTTTCATGGCACATTATTTGAATACTGCGGGAAGTCCAGAAGTAAACTGGTATTACTTCCACAGTTAAATGTTGAGAGGGAAAGAAAATGACCCAACTTCATCTGTATGTTGGAAAGATTGAGAAAAAGTCTGACACAAGGAAGTTAAGTTACTTCAACGTGTGTGATTTAATCAATGCCAGTCGACATGTATTTTTTTAAAATTCTGTCATGTCATACTAAACCAAATCCATTTGGAAATGGGATGACATGCAAGACAGAGTTGCAGTATTCTTGCAACCCAATTACCTTGTGTTCTGGAGCACAGGAAAGTAGGCACAGCATGGTGTTACTGAATATCTAAGGATATAAAATATTATTGAATACATGAGGACATATTCTGAAAGGCTAAAGCTGAATCCTTGGTCTGTCTCAGAATGTTGTTTTTAAACAGAAGGCATGAGTTTGTGTACTGTTAGGTGACTGGCAAGGGAACAGCTGGGGAACCTGTGCTGAGCAGACAAAAGTAGATGTAAATCACCATGCTGCTGTTTGTTCAGCTGGTCTCATGACCCTGAAAAGTGCCACAAAAATCTGCATTGTTTGGATGGGCACACTGATGCCAGGTGCTAAGTAATGGCTTAATGGCTTTCAGAGAATTAGGGCTGCTTGGACACAGATTTGCCAAAACTGCCCATATTATCTGCAATATTCTTTCCAGGTGCTTTTTAGCTAGTGTTTTTATTTGGTGAATTAGCCAGGAAAAGTTTTGCAGCTTTTCTAGGATGCTGCAAGTGCAAAGATACATAATTTGGGAAAGGTGCACAGCAAAGTCTGTAATAGAAAGTTTAGATTCTGTGTTTCATATTGACATGTTCATCATGCTGTTGGTGAGGTGAACTCATTGCCCAGCCTGTGAAAGAAGGGAACCTTGTCCCTGCCTCCCAATGGCTCGTTGGAGATTTGGGGGAAGAATCAAAATGATCACTTTACAGTGCTAGGGTAGGATTGACTACTCTATAATGACAATTTATATCAGGCCTAGCATTCTTCCCAAGGGTAGCACTCCTGTAGTCAAGGGCCTGCCTGTGCTTTCTGGTGGAAACAACTGAATTCTTTATTCAAATTTAAGCTGTAAAAACACAAGCCTCATTTAAAATGGAGCTATACTTCCAGCATGGTCAGAATAGGATGGCATTCCCCATCCTCTCTTTATCTTCTTATTCACCTCTGTGCAACATGTGCTCTTGACCAGTATGACAGTAAATATTAGCAGCTTTCTATGCTTTGGGCTACCAATAATATTGGAAAGTTCATGCAAAAGTGTAAGAAGGGGTCTTCTTTCCTTGCTTATCCTTTATCCTACAAGGAAATCCACATTAGACTCAGACCAGATATTTTTCAAGGTACCTGAAGAAGTACTCAGGAAAGGCTAGAAATATGGATAGAGCAAGGGGCTCTGCCAAAAAAGCTGTGCTTTGCATATTGTGAGTTGTAGCCCAGCTAATGGTATGCAGGCTGCACCACTGCAGTTTGTTGACTGATGCCTTGAATGCAGCCTGAAACTCAAAGGATTGTATTTAGAGTTATTATAATAGTTAATTTAGTTATAAATGTTGACAAGTTCATTTCATGGATTTTTGATCTTAATATGTAAGCTTCTGTACCAATATATTGTTTTATAGCAGTACATTTTTAGCAATATCAGATTAATATTCAGAGTAGATTTCTCTGATGGCTGCATACAAATCTAACATTATCTACATTGTAAATAAAGCTCTTGCCAATTCTCTCTTAGACTTTGTTCATGTTTTGTATTACAGACAAGAGAAATGACAGAGGGAGAAAAACAAGCAGACATTGCAGGGAGATCAGCAGAAAGCCTGATGGAGCTTGCCAGCTATATGTAATGTTTTAGAACTGATGATTAGTTAAAAAAACAACCAAACAACCAACTTGGTGGGCAAATCAGGGAAAATCCCTTCATTTCACAGTTTGGGCAAGAAGGAAGGTTGTGATTTTTCCTGAATTTTTTAAGCACAGCTACATTTTGAGATGTGTCACTAAATGACAAATAGAGCCAATATGTGGAGCCTAGAAGATGTTCAAGGCTTTGGTGTGTTTTGCCAGCAGCAAATGTGATGGAACATAAGAATAGTGCTGATCTGCTTGAGAGTAGGAAGACTCTGCAGAGATTTCTGGGCAGTGCTGAGGACATTTGTTTGAGGATCCAGCAACACAGGCTGGGGGCTGAAAAGTGACCCAGTTGGAAAGGATCTGGGGCTGCTGATTGACAGCTGGATAAACATGAACCATCAAATGCTCAGGTAGCCAAGAAGGCCAGTGGCATTCTGGCTTGTATCAGCAATAATGTGACCAGCAGGAGCAGGGCAGGGATTGTTCTCCTGTACTTGGCACTGGTGAGAACACACCTTGAGGTCTATGTCCAGTTCTGGGCCCCTCACTACAGGAAGGATGTTGAGGTGCTGGAGCACATCAGGAGAAAAGTGATGGAGCTGGTGAAGGGTGTGGAGCAAAAGGCTGATCAAGAGTGGTCAAAGGAACTGGGATAATTTAGCCTGGAGAAAAGAAGCCTCAGAGGTGACCTTATCTCTCTGCACCTACCTGAAAGGAGATTTTAGCCAGCTGCATGTTGGTCTCTTCCCAGACCTAACAAGGGACAGGGTGAGAGGAAATGGCCTCAAGTTGTTCCACGGGGGTTTAGCTTGGATATGTGGAAAAATTTTGCTAGCAGAAGGCATTACACCAGGCCAGTGAAATGTTGAATTCAGCACCCCTGGACTTATCTAAAGGACATGTGGATGAGGCATTTAAGGACATTGTTTGTGGTGGACTTCGCAGTGTTAAGTTAATAGTTGATGATCTTAAAGGTCTTTTCCAACCTAAATGATTCTGTAATTCTAAGAAAAAAACTTATGAATTGACTGGAGAGGGTCCAGAGAAGAATAACAAGATCAAAGGACAGAGGAACCCATTATATGAGGAGTAGCTGAGAGGGCTGGGTTTGTTCATCCTTGAGGAAAGGAGATTTAGGGAAGAACTTAACACCATGTTCCAGTATCTAAAGTGGGACTACAAAGAAGGTGAAGACTCCTTTTCAACAGTAAATCACATGGCAAATATGAAGAAGGGTACAAAGTCCTCCTGGTGAGATCCTGGTGAATTGGCCATGGGAAGAACATTTCTTACAATGGGAAAAATTAACAATTGCAGTAATTTCCCAGGACAGTGGTGAATACTCCAGCATTGGTGACTTTTAATAGCCATCTGGACAGGCTGCTGGTCCATCTTGTCTAGCCTGTGCTTTTGTCAGGAAAGTTTTGGACCAAATAATATTTGAGGTTACTTTCAACACTTGTCTATGTTCTCTGAAAAGAAAAATGCAGAAGAGTACAGGCAATGTATGCTGTGGTAACCTAGAAACTAATTAAAAGAACTCTTTATCTGAGTTCTATGTTACGTGCTAGTTTGAAGGTTATCTTGTCCTCTGAGGAGTAATTTATGGTCAGGGAAACCTGTGAAGGGATAATTGTTCCCACAGCAGGAAGCACAAGGTCTCCAAAGGATTAGAGGAAAAGTTCAATACTGGCAGCTTTAGTCTAACCCAAAAATTGTCTCAGAAGTTAGCACTTTTGTTTCCTCTCAGAACCCTACTCAGCTCATAAGACATTGTGAGCACTAGGCTTCCTGTTATCAGGAAATCTGGAGTTTTGTTAGTGCTCACAGATGTAATATGTTCCACTGTGTACTGAAGTCAGTGTTTCTTCTCTGTTTTTGTTGCAACTTTTGCTTCTGCATGAGTGCAGCTGTAATACTCTGGCCTGAATAGGTTAGCAAGTTTCCTGCTTCTTCTAAAGATTGTCCCAGCACATCACAAGAATCTTGGTCCTTCTGATGTTTCCCCAGTGTCCTTAAAGAAAGGCCCTCTGTGAGAGACTGTCTCTACAAACCCTAGCCTTGTATGGAGAGATTTAAATGTTTTGTTTGTGATATTTCTGTTTTGGAACATAGTGCATTTTTTCTCCACGGTCTAGCATGGCAGGGACAAGAACAAAGTTAGTTGTGAAAAATCTTGGCTTAATAGTTCTTAATGATTTAGGTGGATCTGGAAAAGATATACTGGAAAAGATATACTATGGTGCTACTGACACTGAGACTGGATGTTCTATTATGGAGCAGTCTCATGGAATAATTTAACATCCTTTTGTGGCTGTTAGTGGTGTTTGTGGTGCCTGGGTCAGCAGGAAGTTTTTATAACTAGCAGCAGTAACTGCTTTTGAGAGTAGTCACTGAATACTAAGCTGGAGTCTCTTATTATTGTAGTCTGAGCTATACATAGGGTAACTCAGAGTCTATTATTAGGCAACTGTATTTTGTATAGTCTTAGTACTCTTGTACTAGGAGTGTGGTCTCAAAGAAAAATTACTAGATGAAAATGAAAATATACCAGTATAATTACCTAATTATATATTTACATAATTATGCTAATAATATGACTGCATTCAAAGGCACAGTCAGACTTTGTATAATTTAACCTGGTCTTTTCCTGGCCTGGCATCAATTAACAGTGGATTGGAAGCACCTTTATATTGGTGTGTATTTCATAGCAAGATTTCTTGTACAACTGAATCATATATTGAAGTATCAGAAAAGTGTTATTCATCTGCTTCATTGACACTGGAGACCTCACAGACCAATCCAATTTGGTTTCATAGTCGTCCTGGATCACGGCCACATGGCTGGAATTGAAGACTTTAGGAAGATAATTTCTGGTAGGAAAAAGAAGGGACAGGAATTAATGCCTGAACACAATGAATCCTAGCAATATGTATGTGGTCTGTACACAGCAAAGAGGATTGCTTTTTGAAAAGAGCTAAATTGCTATGGGATTTTTGAGGCTTTTGAAAAATGGTCTGGTTTTATGTTCAGCCTCAAATGCTGTGAAGCAAATAGTGCAAGATATGCTTCCAAACAATTTCTTCTGTCACAGGTTCCCATCCATAGAATTATAGAACATTTAGGTGTGGAAGGGACCCTAAAGATCCTGTAGTTCCAGCCCCCTCCCATGTGCAGAGACACCATTCACTAAGTCAGATTATTCAGGACCCCATTCAACCTGAACTGGAATATGGCCAGAGGTGGGGCATTCACATCTTCTCACTGATAACCTGTGCCAGTGCCTTATCACCCTCAGAGTAAAGAACTTCCTCCTAACATCTTCTCTAAAGCTGTCCTATGTCAGTTTAAAATTTTCAGTTTTGTCTGCCCATATAAAATCTCTCTCTCCCTACTTTTTTGTAAGCCCCCTAAAGATGCTGAAAGGCTGTAATGTGGTCTCCTTTGCCTCAGCCTCTTCTCCAGGCTGAACGACCTCAGCTCTCTTGGTCTGTCTTCATAGGAGATGCGTTCCATCCCTCTGATCATCTTTGTGACCTTTCCCTGGACCACTCCAGCAGGTCCATGTCTTGTGTTGAAGAACTCAGGCAGGACTCCGGGTGGGTCTTCCTGAGGGCAAAGCAGAGGGGGAAAACCACCTCACCAGCTGGGCCACGCTACTTTTGTTGCATCTCAGGATGCAGATGGCCTTTTGAGCTACACGGACACACTGGTGTCTTGTGTCTGGCTTCTCATGCATGAAAAACCCCAGGTCCTTCTCCGCAGGGCTGCACTCAGTGAGTGAGCTCATCTCTCAGTCTGTATTGATGTCTGAGATTGCTGATCCAAGTCCAGCACCTGGCACTTGGACTTGTTGAGTTTAATGAGGTTCATAGGCTCAGTTCTCAAGTTTGACTGGATCTGTTTGGATGGCATCCCATCCTTGTGTTGTGTCAGCTGCACTGCTCACTTTGTGCCATCTCCGAACCTGCTGGGGATGCACTCAATCCCACCCTCTGTGCCATGGATGAGGACATTGAAGAGCACTGGTCCCAGCAGAGAGCCCTGATGGACATCACTTGTCACCAGCTTCCACCTGGACATAGAGCACAACTCTGTGGTGGCATCCATCCAGCCAATTCCATATCCACTGATAAGGAATCCATCATCCAATCCATGTCTCTCCCATCTGGATATAAGGATGTGATGTGGGACTGTACCAATATCCTTACAGAAGTCTAGATAGGTGACAACCAGTCTTGTCTTGTAGATAGTTGCCATCACTGCATCATAGAAGGGCACCAGATTGGTCAAGCACAATTTGCCTACAGTAAAGGTAAGTTGGCTGTCCCAGGTCACTTTTGTGTGTTTTATATGTCTTGGTAAATGTGCAAGGAGGATCTGGTCTGTGATCTTCCCTGGCACAAAGGGGATGCTCACCCATCTGTAGTTCCCTGAATTCTCCTGTCTCCCTCTTTTAAAAATGGGAGAGGTATTCCTTTTTCCAGTACGTGGGGGCTTAGCCTGACCAACATGAATTCTCAGATTTGACGTATAATGGCTTGGCAACAACATCAGACAGTTTCCTCATGTATGCCATCACGTTCTATAGACTTGAGGCTGTGTAGCTTCATCAAGTGATCCTGAACCTGCTCTTTGTTTACAGTGGGAGGGACTTCCCTCCCCACCCACCACTCACTCAGAGGATTTGAGAGAAGTGGGAAGCCTGACTACCTGTGAAGATTGAGGGAAAGAACTCATTGATGACCTCAGACTTCTCCATATCAGTTGTCACCAGTTCACCCTTGCACCACATCAGTGGCAGTACACCCTCCTTGGCCTTTTTTTTCTGACCTGTATACTTTTTCCCTACCAAGTCCTCTTCCAGTATTGCCTTAGCTTTCCTGAGCCCATTTCTACACATTCAACCAATGTCCATTTACTTTCCTTATATCATCTGTCATCTTAAAAAAATCCTTGCTCAGCCATGCCAATTTCCACCCAGCCATGCTCAATTTCTCACACAGGAATAAAAAGCTCTGGTGCTCTAAGAAAAATGTATTTAAAGAATTTCCAGGTCTAATCTCCTCCTCTGTCCTTAAGGAGTTTCCCAGGTGATCTCATCCACTAACGCTTTAAACATCTGGAAGTTCACTGTTTCTAATTTTAGGGTCTGGAGTTTCTCTTTGCTGCCTCATATTCCTTGAGATCCAGGAATGATCAGGCTGTGCCTGCTACAGCCCTGGCTGCTCCCAGCCATGACCTCTTCAATGAGCCCTCTGCAATGCTGAGTGCCAGGCCCAGGAACACCACTGCTGGCTGGCTGGTCTGATACCTGGACCAGGAGGATGGTCTCTGCGTACTCCTCAAGTCCCTTGGGTTTCTTGAAGCCAGCTGAGCAGAGGGCCAGGTGGTTGGAATTTCCCACCAGGATGAGAGCTTGCAAGCATGATGTTTCCTGTATCTGAAGCAGAAGTTGGTAACTCCCCCTTGATGAGGTTGCCCGTAGTGGATTCCAATCTTCAGGAGAGCCTGGGATAGATTTGCACAGGGACATTTGGGATTACAATGCAAGGATGGAGTAAGAGGAATGAATTAGGAATTAATCCATTTTTGTGACTTTAAAAAAAAAAAAAATAGCAACCAGCATGTCTAATTTGATGAATAACAGCAGAAATTACTAGCCTGGCGGGAGATTGTTTAGCTGCATCTACAAAAAAGCAAAGAAGATTTTGGGCAACAGACTCTTTCATGACAAGCTTTTCTGCATCCATATATCTCAGCTACACTGTGGAACAGCATTTAGCACAACAGTATGATCACAGGCAATCATCAAACACATGCACAAAGTTAGAACCTGGAATGTAAGGAAATGCTAAAATAAAGCATAGAAAAACCCTGAATCGATATATATCCATTCTTCACTCTTCAGGGAACAGTCCACTAACTGTAAATGCCTATTTGAGGAGAGTTTGTGTTAGATAAAGAGCTCCACAAAATTAGCAATTCAATTTGGAAGCATGACCAGTGGGGTGCCCTGTAATTCTGTCACCCAGCAGATGGGGAGATGAAGGATTCTTGCATGTTGTATTCCATATAGACAGCACACTGTACATCACAGATGAACCCTCCCAGCTGAAGTTTGACAACTACTGACGGAAAAATACTGATGAGGTAAAATGCAGCCCACTGAAATGGTAGGCTTATATCATGAGATTTCTTTGTTTTTTAAAAAAATGAACTCTTTTCAAACTTCTGGACTTCACAGGACTAAAGAATATGCATCTATGTTCTTGCAAAAGAATGAAGTTGTATGAAAAATAAGCATCTTTCCTTCTGTTGAATTATAAAATCTTTTAATGGATAAATAAAGTGTTTGATACTGGGCTTGGAGTGATCTCCTTTTCCTGCTACAAATTCTGATGGTGTTCTTAACTTCATTTTAATTTCTGTTGTGGCCCTCAGTTTTACATTGAAGTACAGTGTTAGTCTACATATTGAATTACAAAAACCTTGGATTTCCATATGCAGACTTAACACGGTACTTCAAAATTCCAAAGTATTATTGTATATCTTGTTGATCTAGTTATTTAAAAACTTCTTGTTTGATAGAAGCATGTTCCACAGCTAACAGAGGAAGTGTTGACTTTCAAGGCAAAATAAAATTATGACAAAAATGGCTCTATTTGGTTTTGGGGATGCTATCTTTCAGACATTTTTCCTGAGTGACTAGGTTGCTTGTGCTGTTAAATTACTAGCAGAAATAAATATCCAAATGCTTAATTTGAATGTCTGTAACCAAAAAGCTGGTTATCTTGAACAGTATGCTTATCTTCTTAAACTCATAAGCCAATATGTAACATGCTCCACATGCTAAAGGATAATATTCTCTTTAGTCTAGCTCTATTTTTGCCTTCACTAATAGTAATTTGACTATTACATGGTTTAGACCTCATATATCTACTTAGTCATCCACAAATGCAGTTCATATATGTGAGGTAGAAAAAAAAGAATGCTAGAAGGTTATTCTTAATTGCCCTGAAGAGATAAGGTCCATTTTAGCTATATAATGTCAGGCTGTCATTATATCTTCCTTGCATTTTACTGCCTCCGTGTTGAATACAGTTTCTTCCTGAACAAGAAGGACAAAATAATCCCATTGGAAGTGAGTGTATTTGAGGGATAGAAAGGACTAGTTCAATTTTTATCCAGAGACTTTTGCACTCAGTTCATCTGTGAAAGTGATGCCAGCATGATCTTTCCCTTGACAAGAATCCATTCCTGTGGCCTGAAGGAATGTTTCCCCATTTGGGGAAGAGATGGAAGCAAGAATTTCACTTACTGAATGATCTTTCTGGCAGAATAGTCTTGGTATGTCAAAGTATTCTGATGGTAACAGCCCTTCTGAAACTTCCAATCACCAAAAAAATTATCCATGTCAAGTAGCAACAGTGTAAAATACTCACACAAATACCCACAGACTTTTCCAATGGCAACAAAAAAAATCATGTCTTGGTAAGACATTTGGAAATATGATGTGTCTCAGCTTCCATAAATGGTAATAAAATTTGTAACTTCCTTCCTTCCTTCCTTCCTTCCTTCCTTCCTTCCTTCCTTCCTTCCTTCCTTCCTTCCTTCCTTCCTTCCTTCCTTCCTTCCTTCCTTCCTTCCTTCCTTCCTTCCTTCCTTCCTTCCTTCCTTCCTTCCTTCCTTCCTTCCTTCCTTCCTTCCTTCCTTCCTTCCTTCCTTCCTTCCTTCCTCCCTCCCTCCCTCCCTCCCTCCCTCCCTCCCTCCCTCCCTTCCCTCCCTTCCCTCCCTTCCCTCCCTTCCCTCCTTCCCTCCTCTCTAATACATCTCTTCCTTTCTCTTCCTTTTCATCTTCACTTTTCTATTAATAGTTTCTTGTAGCCAAGCTGTCACATTCCTGTCATTCTTGATGACCTACATTTGTGGCATCTCACTTACCTTGACAAGCTGCACAGACCTTTCATATAGTGCAAAAGGACTCTAAATTACATATTTCCATGAATGTGCACCTATTCATGACAGTACTATCTGCTTACACACCCAACAAAATACACAGTTCTGCTATTAGGTTACTCTTTCAGACTACTGCTCTAGGTGAACTCATAAATTTTATTCAGCTGCTGGAAGATATTTCCAAAGATCTTCTTTGATTAGGATGCATTTTTTGATTCTATTTAAAATATATTCACTTCCTATAGCTGAGGATATATAAACATTAAATGTTTTTTTAATTCACTTTTTTCCCCGAGCATAGAGTGAATGTCCAGCTCTTGGCTTTTCACAGGAAAAAATTGGTGGCTTTTCAGTATTGCAGCCCATCTGTCTGCAAAAATGATGTTGATTCCAATTGCAGTTGTGATCGCAGACAGATTGAAAATAACAGTTCTTCCAATTCTTCTGGAGAGTATTTATTAAATATTTCAGTGCTGAAACTACATCCCTCCTTATGCCTGCCATTCTTGTTTGTAAGCGATGATCCTAAATATATTTAATTGTCTGTTGGAGTGACCAGTATTGTTTCCTATGCAAGGCTTGTAATTGTGCCTTTCCCTCCTTTCCTCTGCATATGTCTGTGTGTGTGACTACAGCATTACATGTCAGCTAGTGCAGCTGGCTACATGTTGGATTATGTTTCAAGCAGCAAACAAGCTATAGCTGTGAAAGGATTTTGATTGTGCTGTCATGTCAGCCTTGCTCCAGCGACCTTTGATTCCAGAGCAAGTACTAAGGTTACAAAAAAAAAAATTTACCCTGAACAAGTCTCTTTGTAGCAAATGATGCATTCTGTTTGTCATCACTGGCTTTCACTGTGGAAGCATGGGTTTACTGACAGTGGAGTTCATACCACTCTCTTCCAGTTGAAGCATAATGGCCTGGGGTCTCTGGTAATGAAAGCTTTAAATTTGGTCTTTGTGGTCCCTTGGGTCTCAAGGTTAGTGGGCATGGATTGATATCCTACAGGGATGAGGGTTTTTTATGAGATGGTAATTCCACATCCTGCCATAGTAAGTAGGTATTAAAAATCCAGGGCTTTTTCCCTCTTGGCCTAGGGTAGGGAAGTGAACATAGGATTGTTCTGGATCTGATGACTCTGTAGGTAATCACAGATGTGTTGAAATGCTCTAGTATTTCCCTGCTGTCTCTTGGAAATCTTGTGTAGCCAGTGGGCTCCCAGCTGGCTGGGAATGTCTGGGTTGAGCAGCACAAGTAGCAAGAGCTTGGGAAGGAATCTGTTAGTATGAGTATGTTTTATCTGGGTTGGTTCAACTACATCAGCTATTATTGTGAGCATACATCTACAGCAGATACAAGAGAAGCTCTGCAGCCACCAGAAATACTGTCCTGACATTTGAGGACAGTTTTTGCTGCTCCTACCAACCGCTAATACTGCAGTGCTCAGAATCACAGCAAGGAGAGGTCAGTGTAACCAATGCACATGTGTGTGGATTGTTCCTGATCTAGAGGACAGGTGACAGAAACATCAAACAGCACCAAATGTGGAGCTGCAGAATTTTCTATTCAAGCTAAGCTATTGCCAAAGTCTCATGTTACCTTCCAGTTAGTCCATCCTTAAGTCTGAATAACATAATTTCTGGTTCCATTTTGGCAGTAATGGCATATTATGTCATATTTACCTTCAATACAGTCCACAGAGGATATATTGTGAAAAAAATGGAAAAAGATAATTTGATAGTCATCTTTCTTCTAGGTAAGAGACCCTGCTGTGATGCCTCCATAACATGATTAAGCTGCTTGACAAACCACTGAATACTGCACATTTGTAAAACAATTGGTTTGGTAGTAATTCAGATGTGAATCTATGAATACAAAGGACCAATGTGCCTGGATACAATATCTATTTGTCACAAGAAAAAAAAAAAAAAACTGCAGCTTTTTAGCAGGGTATGGGAAGAAGTTATTTTATACACTGAATGAATATGGTAGTCCTTTCTTCATGGCTCTGAGGGATTCTGCTACCCCTGCCTTAAAATGCTTAGAGAAAGCAGGATATAGTCCCTATTGATTGTGTTGGATTTGGTGTTTGGGAATTTAGAACTATATATTATACTTCCTGCCCTACTTCTGCCACAGTGTAGTATCAATTTTTTGGGCTCTTTCAAACTCTGACTTTTCTGTTGTTCAGACGAGGCAACAGGTGTGGCTGTGGCTTGTAAAGAGAGCCTTGTGGAGGACTGCTTTTTGCACTCCTGCTGTGCCTTTCATTCAGGAAAGAAGAGGGGCAGATTGTGTCTGGAAAGCAGGCTTGGGAGACTTAAAACAATAGACAACATTTTCCAAAGGAAAAAGAAATTCTTGCTTGAGCTATAGCTGTCCGAGCAGCCCTGACCATCATCTCCACCATCTTTGGAGCAAGGGAGAAGGTGATATTCATACAAGTAATGAATGCAGGGTGAATATAAAGCTGTGTTGCTTTATATATCAGCTTTCTCCATGTAAATCCAGATGAATTCAAGGAGTCAGAGCAATAGGCTTACACAACTCTTCCCTTGTCCTTTTCACTAGATAGGCATACATAAAAATGTTTTTGTTTTGGTTTTTTTGGTTGTTTTTTTTTTTTTTTTTTTTTTTTTAGTACTGTATTGCTACCTTTTCACTTATGTAATATTCCCCTGAGTTGAGGTTATTGTAGAAATCTTGAAATCTTGTTTTTGTCATCTTTTATCCTTAAATGAAGATGCGAAATCTCAAATTAGGCAACAGTTTAAAGTCTTTCATAGAAAAGTTTTCCAAAACCATTTTCTTGTGGTTCAAAAGTGTTTCTTGCCCTTCAATTTTCTTTTGACTCTCCTGAAGTAAAAAGTAAAAAGTACAGAAATTGCATCAATTATTTTTCTTGCTCAATTATCTCCTGATCCCTTGAGCTTTTCTGAGTAATTCTATAGACTGAGGTAACACCATACTATGCTGAAAAATGTGTGGATCAATAGGAGGCATGGCCCACATATTAAAAAAGGTGAAAGAAAAAGCTACTGATGGAAGACTGAAAATAGAACAAGCACATCTTCTTCAATCAAGGCTACAAGGTGACTTACAAGAGGTCTTTGCTCCCTGAGTGTTCATCAGCACTGTGGGACTTTGTCTTCTGAAGCAAATTGGTGTAAAATTCTGCAAGAAAATGTACCTAACTTCCTTTACTGAGGTCTGCATATTCAAAATGGGTTGTGCAATTCCCACTGTGATGGAGACTGAGCAAAACACCAGGATATGAAAGAGGCACCAAGGGCAAAGCTGAAGTATAGGCTTCAGTAATGTTAGATAGCTGGAGTGCCTTAGATTTGTCAACAAGTGATAAAGCCTGCCTGGGGAACTGCCTCACAAATCTGTTTCTGCCCTGTAAAAAGGAAAAGCAGCCTTTGTTTTGAGGGTGGGACCCATAGGGGTCTTCAGGACCTAGAAGCACAAATGGAGTGGAAGAGAAGGCTTGCCTACAAAACAGGAACATGCACAACAGGAATGATACCTGCATCAGTTTGGGAAGAGATGTTTCTTTCTCTTTCCAGATATTTTAAGGAAATGGACTTTATTAGTCTGAAAAATGGTTTTTCTGGATGTCACATTAGATTTACTGCTCACAGTCTCTGGGGCAATTTTTCTGTTGAGATGTTCAAAGGCCTGAGTTGCAAACTGCGTAATGAGATCCTTGAAAAACATTTGCAGGCAGTGAAAAAATTGTGAAGTCACCTTCATAGAGGGGAAGATAATGATGTGGAGTTCAGAGTTGTGTTAATCAACACTAAAGGCTAATCCAGAGTGTGGTGTGCATGAAAAGAGACAATAGCCACAGAGCTACTGAGAGCTGTGTTTCCTCAGTCCAGAGACACGGGGATTTACATTCTGACATTCTTTATCTACATGCTTGTGAAGGCAACTTGTTTATGGAAGTTTACACAGAGCAAAGGTTTCATACTGAATCTGCATCTTGCCAGCACAAAGATTTTCAGATTTGCAGGTGAAAAACAACCACCACATAATAACCAAACAATGACAGCTTTGAAAAGGACCTCATACATCTTATCTAATTATCATACTTGAAGCATTAACAGTTCAGCAGACCTTTCTATAATTTATTTTCCTATATATTTATCTTGCTTTATTTTTACCCTCTATTTTAAAAGAATGTGTTTTCAACTTTGTATTTGCATCTATAGTCTGTTAGAATATGAAATGATGTAATACATTAATGACTGCCTTGCCATTGATTTTTCTTATTACTTTGTTTCAAATAATCCCCTAAATCTTAGACTGAAAGTGACTTCAGTTATTTTCTTCTCATGTCAGTTTTGGCATCTCAGATCTCTTGAAAGCTTTGAACTGACAAGGGACCAAGTACTGTAGCAGTGCTTCTTCTATTTTTGGGTACTTTTATTCATTTTTGAAGATGTCTAAAAGTACTCCACTACATGTTATTGAAAAAGAATCCTCAGTGATGTAATGTGATGTCAAATCTGTTAATAAGTGATTTGAGAAGTCACATCTCTGAAGTTTTTTTTTTTTTTTTTTAATTAAGGGAAGTTAATAACTTTTTGGATAGTTTTTATTCTTGAAGTCCTGGAGGCACACTTAGACATTTAGTCTCTAATTTTTTCTTCTGGATAGATGGGTCTGTTCCATCAGTTCTGCATCCATGAAGGAACTCCCACATAAAACTGAAATAACCCAAGCTGCAGAGAAAGGAGAGAGAGCTACTTTGTCTAGCAGATACAATGCTTTTGTGTGTGTGAGTGTGTGTGTTATGCTTCTGTCTATGGGTGTATGAAGAAATCACTGAGAACAACCCAAATTTAAAGAGTTCTTCCTGGTCACAATGTGTCTGCAATCGCTGGTGTTGCTTCACTGTGGAAGTTCCACAGCTCCTTATAAAAACCCTGTCTCCTCCACTCACAGCCTGCCTAGTGGCCCTCAGGCTTGAGAAAACGTGACAGATCACTGGCAGAAATTATGTTAACATTTTTTCAAAGAAAACTTGATTCTATTCAGTAAGATGGGACTTACAAGCTCCTGACTTGAGTAAAAGTGCATTCCAAAGAATGTTTTTCTCTGGTATAGTATCATCCCACTGAAATCACTGTAGCTACCAAGAAGCACCACAGCACCAGCATATTGCTACCCTGCTGTTAACAAGCACCCACATTTCTTGAAGTATATTAAGAAATAAGTGAAGGTGAAGTAATTATTTCTAAGGAGTACCTATCTTTCCTGTTATATAAGTATTTTTACCAGCTAAGATCATTAGAGCTGTTTAAACTTCTCTTGCTGCTATGTAGAAATTCCCAATGACATCTCATCATAAAAATTCAACTACTTGGGGAAAGCTCATAAAGTTTCCTGAAGATTTGACTGAATCTTTTTAGGACTTTCTTGTGCGAGAAAGTTGTGTTTCAGTGATGGCTTAGTTTATGGCTCATCCCAGTGCCCTTATGCAGTGTCATTTCTTCCTGCCAACACATTAGTCTATTTCAAGGAGATGAGCCATCTTGGAAAATCTTTGGGGGGCCAGGGAACAGTTTGCAGTCTACCACCCGAGGAAGCAACTGAGGCAGCCATAATATCTTGTTAACATGTCTGGTCTTCATGTTTATTTTGTTTGCTTGTTTGATTTTGTGGGTTTTTTAAAAATTATTTTTATTATTTTTTTGAATTATTTTTTATTATTATTATTAAAAATATATTTTCTTGCTCTTTTTGCTACTTAAAAAACTCATCTGGCTTCAGAGCTAACATATTATTTTAAGGCATCTGGTAAGAAATCACAGAATAGTTTTTTGGAAAGGACCTTTAAAAGGTCATCTAATCTACATCCTCCTCCATCCCTGCCCCAGGCGTTACTTGAGTAATCTGGAACTTGAAGGTCCATAAAGGAGCAGCATTTGCCCTTCCAGGGCAGCAGAGATAGGTGACTTGCTTCCACCAGAGCGGTGTCACGTTCTTCTGACTTCCTCAGTCTCACAGCTGTCTTCAGATAGGTTTGGGCTGGCTGCCAATTCAGAAACATTCTACATATATGTACTAAATGTGTCACCAAATGTAGTGTTTCATGGTGTTGCTTCAATTTCTGTTAACCTCTCTTTAAAGCAACAGGAAGATTCCAGTCAGCAGGATTATCTTGCAGACTGATGTTTCTGGGCTTTCTGAATAGACTCATCATCCTTGTTAGCCAGAAGAAGACCATCATTTTCCAAGGGAACAGAGAAGGTCTGGAATCTGTCACCAGGATGAATTTAGGAAATCTGTTGGAGCAGCAGAGATTTACACAGTTAGCATTTTTTTTTTTTTTTATTATTATTCAGCTGTTCTTTCTGTGCCAAAGTGAATAATTTCTCTGGAGCAGGAAAGCAGGACTGAAACAATCATAAATCACAGGCAGATAAATATTGTGGCAAGCAGATCTGCTTTCAAGTCCTTTTTTTTTTCCTGCTGGAACTACAAGCTGCATGTGACTAATGCCAGAATGCAGCAGTGCAGGTGGGGTCCTGTGAACAAGATGCCTACTTTAATTTCTCCATCAGTAGATATCAGGTAAGCAAGCCCAGAGGAGAATTCTCCTCCTAAGATAGGTGCTTCCACTTGGCCTGAAGAATCTCATTCCAAGATCTGTGACTATCTGGAGTAGACCTCCATGAACTAGATGGGGAACCTGCTCAGAGATTATTTACAGCTACATTCTAGCTGGGTCATAGTGGTCAGGAGGACAAGACGAGCATTTGCCAGGGATTATTGATCAAAACTGCAACACAAGAAACTGCATTAATGCTATACAGGGAGCTGTTCCTGCATTATGGTAGTGGGGTTGCATGGAGTGTTCCCCTGAAGAAAGGACTGAACCCTTCCAGGTGTAGATCTGGCTCAAAATTGCCTGCATTGAGAGGCTTTACAACACAAACAATGAAGATCAACAAAATTCATGAGAAGGAGAAATGGGAGTACCTCCCAAAGGTGCATGCAGCATCTGTGGAGCAGAGGCAGTAACAGAAACTTACATTATCTTAATTGCTGTAAATCTTCTTAATCTTAAAACGTCTCTTAATCCCTTACCATGTAATAAAAGACATCACCTTGTCTTTTAGCGAAAAGATTTGTGTCATAGTTCAAAAGAACAGTGTGTGGGTTGCTATTTTCATCTAGTGCACTGGGAAATGTATTTATACAATGTGCCTGAAAGCAAGGCAGAGTGCGTTTTAGCTAGGCTTGCACACACTTTGCAGCATAAGTAGGAGACTGTGGCCCCCCAGGTATCTTGGAGTAGTAATGATCCCTCCAAAAGCAGAGTCAGATTTGTGCTCTTCAGCTGGCAGCTCAGTCTGGTAACCCAGAATCACTCCCCATGATGTCTGCATCATTTTCATTTCTCTTCCTGTGCAAGCTCCCTGTAGCCAGCGGGAGCACAGTGGTTGAATATTCTCTTAGTGCTAGGTACTGGAGAGTGATGATTGCTTTTGTTTCCATCTTTCTGCTTTTTCCTCTTGCCACCTTGAAGCAGGATTTAACTGGTAGGAAGCAGGTAAAAGGAGTCTCAGGAACCTGCCTGCTGTGTGTGTTGGCCTCTGGAACAAAAATACCTCCTCCTCTCTTTGCACAGCTGCAGGATCTTGAAGACTCACAACCTCAAGCTCTTCTGCAGTGGGCACAGGCATCAGTGTGAAATGGGTAAGGGAGAGTGCTCTGTCACAGTGCCTGTTTATTGAAATATTTGTGTGAAGTATGTGTGAGCAAAAGCCTCAGTTCTATCTGTGGAGGGATCTGAGCCAGCAACATGATGAGCTGCAGTTATCTGATGATGTGCCCCCAGCCCAAGGCACATTTTAGGGTCAGGCTGACCCAGCCACATTGGCACTGCTAACACTGACCTTGTATGTGTTTATTTGTATGACAAGTTTGTAGTTACAGGTGTGCTACTTAAACACATATCCACACTGAGGTAGAACCTTGTATAACAAAACTGGAATATAAATTATGTTTTAAAATTCTATTCTTTGATCCAACTGTTTTTTCTCATCTTCAGCAGGACTTGTTTATGTGAACTCACAACATTTCCAGACAATCTGTTTCCAATCAATGCAATTATTACTTTTATGAATGACTGAAGCAATAGCTTATCCTAACAGCCTGTGTGTCTTCAAAGGCAGTGGCAGAAGTGCTTCACCATTATTTCAATTGCAGAATGATGCAGTCAGATGAAAATTAAACCCATGCAGAATGTGAAATGGGTTTATGTATGGAACTGAACCTAAGTTTCTTCTGCAAAGCCTTACCCTACCCAAGCCAGAGGTATCTGATAACTTTCCTGCAGCTTCAGTCTTTGCACATTTGTGTTGTATGTTTGTGTCAATCATCTCATAATGTACTACCATCTTGTACATAATGTACCTCCATCTTGTAGTTCTCAGCATGAAATGGTGTCATCATATTTATGGTTATTTGGTGCACACTCTTGTATCAGAAAACAATTGTTCATGCTGCTTGGTAGGCTTCATGAAAGGTTACAGAGCAGAAGGAGAATGAAAGAGTCCATCAGAGGATATTAGTAAAATATATTTCAGCTAGGGAGTGTGTATTTTTTGTAGGTGGTTTTCGTTTTGTTTTGTTTTTTTGTTTTTTTTTTTTTTCATCTTTTTTTGCAGCAGAGGAGTTTCACAAATGAATGAATGAACTGAAGTGAATATTTTACTTCTCAGAGATATTAACTATACTGAATCAAAAGTGCATGGCACAGTATGAGATAAGAACACTAACTATGATGCATACAAATCAGACACAACTGACAGGCCATCAAGAGTGTTTGAGATTTTTCAGAAACTGATTATAAAATGTAGCACCTGCTTCAGCCTGGAAAAACATCTATAGGATCATTTTCAATAACAGATATGTATTAGCCGAGTGGTGGTTTCTCATTTGTCATGAAATGGAAATAGTGGTTGGCAATTAAAAACCTCAATAACAGATGACAAGCAAAGTGCTAGGTCCTGCTGTTCAGTCACAACAACCCCATGCAGTGCTACAGGCTGGGGCAGAGTGTCTGGAAAGATGCCCAGCAGAGAAGGACGTGGTGCTGCTGATTGATGGCAGCTGAACAAGAGCCAGGAGCGTGCCCGGGTGGCCAAGAAAGCCACTGGCACCCAGCCTGTGTCAGCAATAGTGTGGCCAGCAGGACCAGGGCAGGGATTGTCCCCATGTACCCAGCACTGGTGAGAACACACCTTGAGTTCTGTGCTCAGTTCTGGGCTTCTCACTATAGGGAAGACATTGAGGTGCTGGAACATGTCCAGAGATGTGAAGTGATGGAGCTGGTGAAGGGTCTGGAGCACAAGCCCTACGAGAAGCAGCTCAGGAAGCTGGGGGTGTTTTTCCTGGAGAAAAGAAGCCTCAGAGGTGACTTCATCACTCTCTACACCTGCTTGAAAGGAGGTTTTAGCCACCTGGGTGTCGGTCTTTTCTCCCAGGTAGCAAAGGACAGGACAAGAGGAATTGGCCTCAAGTTGTTCCAGTGGAGGTTTAAGTTGGATATGTGGAAAAATTTTAGCAGCAGAACAGTTCTTAAACATTGGAACAGACTGTAACCATGAAGCAGTAGAGTGCACATTTCTGGAGGCATTTAAAACACACGTAGACATGGCACTTAGGGACGTGATTGGTGGTGAAGGGACGTGATTGGTGGTGGACTTCACAGTGTTAGGTTAGCAGTTGGAGCTGATGATCTTAAAGGTCTTTTCCAACCTACATGATCCTATGATTCCATGAAAAATAAGAGAGTTCCAAAGGTCCAGGATATTGGACAGCAGGCCTAATATGAGATGAAATGAATGATACCTGAAAATGATGAAATTTATGTCTCCACATAAATTTCATGGGGAACTTTACTGTTTTAGTTATAGTTGTATTAAAAGGACATCACACCAGTGCAAAGAAATAAATAATATACTAAGTGAAGGATTCACTTACAAATACGAATTGCTAATTGCAAGCTAGAAGGAGACAATAGGAAAGGAATTGATCCATTAATTACACAAATGTGCAGGTACCAGGAGATTGATGTTGGTTTGTGTTCAAGTACTGTACTGTCCCTATGTAGCTAGAGAGGAGCTGTCACTGTGCAGATGGAGATTACAGAGATAAAAACTTGGAGACTAAGATTTTAGTTAAAAAATTATTTTAATGAGGCTGACAGAGTCATGCTGTAAAAATGTACTTTCCATTATCCAGCAAAGAAGACTATTCAGCAGCTTGTAAGGTAAGAAAAATCTTTTTCTGTTAAAGTGACTATCTACCTCATTCACTTTTTGGCTTCAATACCCATCTGCAGAGTGAAATACAGGTCTTGCACTTGTTTCAACTTATTACTGCCTCAAATAATGTGGAAAAAAAATTTCTAGAAAATACAAAGGGCCTCCATTTGGCTCTGTACCAAGCTGGCAAAAGGCTCTTCAACATCAGCCTTTAAAATCTACCTCAGTGTCTGCAAGGGAAATGACACATTACCATAGTGGTGATGTTTTGAAATAGTTGGTGTTCTAAATACCTCCAAATATCCTTAAATATCTCATGTATCTTTAGAGAGAATTTTCTCAGTTTACCAGTTTGTTTCCCTGCAAGAAAAAACAGTTTTGTTTGGCAATATCTTTTGTCTGGGTTGGATACAGAGAGAGAGAGATTTAAGTAAAATACCAGAGACAGAGAAAGTTGAGTCTAGGGACGGAGCATGGCTGAAGGTCCCCAGTAGCAGACCATTTTTCAGTAGTGTTGATTCATAAACAAAGTTTATATATTGGAGCTTTGAGTGCTCCTTTTTTACTCCTTTGTCTTACCTGTTTTTGTTCTGCCACTGCATAACTTGTGCAGGACACGTGCTCCATGGATCCTCACTTGACATGTCTAAATGAACCTCTTGGAATCCTTCCAGTGTCTTTCCCATGATATCACAGAAAAGATAATGCTGAAGAGGATATGCTTCTCACTGACCTAGAAATCAGCATAAACTCATAGATTGTCCCAGGGAGCAGAAATGCATACAAATGCATCCTATCTCAGTTGTGTTGAGATTTGTGATGAGTGGATCAGGAAAAGTAAGCATATCTCTGTCTACTCAGAGCTTTGAATTTAATTGATAATTTCTTAATTTAATAAAATGTTAATAGTCCTTATCAGAGATCCCCACATTATGAAAAAGACCAGAAAACAACATTCTCCAAGGTACTATAATTTCTCAAATGAGCTCCCCAGCTGAACTTGGCATCAGTTCTTTGTTTATGAAAGGAATCATTAATCAGTTTCCTTAGGTGTATTAGTTTTAGTTAATTGATAAATTGTGATGGTTTCTTTAGGGCTATTCAGTATTAATATTTAAGCATAGGTTTTTTGTTCATGGAAGTACCACTTTTGAATGTTACACAATACATTCCTGAAAGGGTGTTTCACTTTTATTGAATCTGTAGCAGGAGGAAGTCACATGTTTTGGTTGTTTTTTCCAGACATAAGCTTTATATCATAGCCTTGATGATATTCACTGATGTCAATAAAATGTACTTAGTTCTGATTCTGAAGTGATTCTGCAAAACTGAGTGACCCATTCCTGCTCCAAAGCAGTACTCTGTGATTAGCTCCTTATGTTTGGATGATGTGATAAAGAGAGATTTAGAGATTCTGAGGAATCTGTTGTCCTGTCTATTCAATCTAAATATGGCTCAGGCACAAATATTACTTCCAAAAAAAAAAAAAAAATCACCAAAAAAACCAAAACAAAAAAAAACCCCGTAAAATTCCCTCAGCACATGCCTTTTTAGGTGTGTTTCCTGTGAAACTTGTGTTTGAGAGGGAGAACTTTTGCACCATTCTCTGATCTAAGCATACACACATGCACACATTCTGAAAGACAGGTTTGGGTATTACTTGTCTACAATATGAAATGAGATATTTGCAAAGGAAAAGCTTTTGATTTCGCATAATTATCTTACCTAAAACAATGCTGCATGCAAATTTCCATCATTCTTTAATTAATTAAGGAGGCCTAAGATATTTCTATTTCTCTGGAAGTCATCCTTAGTAATCCTAATCCTGTAGCTTTCCCGGCACACAATTTTGCCTGCCATATTTTTGACATTTATTTTTTTTAATCAAATATCAAATTCAACAGCACTCTTTCAAGCTGATTTGTGAGTTTTCATTTTCTTTATAAAAGCTGGATTGATGTCAGTCAGCTATTGAGGGGTTAGCTCATGGCTGATAGGGCTTCTGTAACAGAGATCTAGCAGTTAAGAATTTACTTCAGATACAGGATATGTTTGAGCATGTACTCTTCACCATTTTCCTTGCAAAATTAACTTCAGTCACTTTCAGATGTAATTCAAAACACTTGTAAGGTTGTTGTTCATCTACTAGGGTTGTCTAGTCCAACCTCATTCTCAGACAGGGTTACCTACAGCAGGTTGCTCAAGGCTGTGGCTCATGAATTTTTAAATATCTCCACAGATGGGGACTCCACTGTAACTTTCTGCAACTCGATTTATTTTTTTCTAATATTTAAATTGCATTCCCTGTACTTGAGTTTGTACACATTATCTCTTCCCTTGTCATTGTGTCTTGAAGCCCAGAACTGGGCACATCACTCCAAATTTCTGCACAAGAGGGCTGAGTAGATGGGAAGGATCTTTCAACTTTTAGACAGCAGTGCTGCTAACGCAGCCAAGAAGACTTAACCTTCTCTGTTGCAAGGACACATTGTGAGCTCGTGGTCAGCTTCTTGTCCACCATAACCCCAAAGCCTTCACTGTAAAACTGCTTTCCAGACAGATGGCTTACTTTTTTGCTGTTTTGCTGGGGAATGTCTCCCACATGTACCTGAACAACCATATTACTCTTTTTCAGATGCATACTGACAATTTAACCCAGCAAAACTCACACAAATGCATATATCATATTTTAACCCCAACCCAGCAACCAAGCACCATGCGACTGCTCACTCACCCCCCACCACCAGCTAGAAAACTTGTGGATTTGAGATAAAGGCAGTTCAACAGGGAAAGCAAAAGCCTTGCATACAAGCAATGCAAAACAAGGAATTAATTCACTGGTTCCCATCTCCAGGACAGCAGGGCCCCCTCACAGTGACTTGGGAGGACAAATGGCATCACTCAGATATTCCCCATTCCTCCTTCTTGTGCCCAGGTTTAATACAGTCCTGGAATACCCCTTTGGTCACTTTGGGTCACCTGTCCTGGCCATTTCCCCTCCCAATTTTCATTCACCACCCAATTCTTCCTCACCAGTGGCAGCACAAAAAGCAGAAAAGGCCTTGACTCTGCCTAAGCCATGCTAGGCAGTAACAAAAATGTATAAAAAACATATTCAGCACAAGTCCAAAATGCAACCCATAAGTAGTTCTCTGTGAAGAAAATTAACTCTACCTTGGCCAAAACCAGCACATCATATCTGAGTACACCCATAGTATTTGGTTTAACATCTGATTGTTAGCTATTTAGCCTATATGGACTAAAGGAATTATTATTACTTTGTGACAGCTGCCATGCCACTTATTTTCACACTACTTCTGGGATTTTTTTCCATATAGAAGTTTTTTATTCTTTGAGGGCAGGGCTGTTTGTAACCAGAAAGGTGACAGCTGGCAATTGTTGTCCTGGAGCTCTAGCTGTTTGTGTCTCCTTTCTGTAGCCTTCTCTAAAGATGTTAGAAATAATGTTGATTGAAACTCCTAACTGATTAATGAATAGTGTAGCAGTCTCTGACTTCTCTTTGTGTGAACGTATATGTCATGGTTGGGGTGTGAAAGACAAGAAGATGAAATAAAGACAAAACCTCCCAGGTTTATTATACGAACAGATTCACTAAGTATGTCCGTCTTCTGTTTCCTGGGAAGCCTCAAAATTGGATTTAAGGACAGGACAACTGCTCTTTCCTTTTGCTTCTGCCTATAACTGATGCACTTCAGTTGCACGTAGATGAATTTTCTGGAATCTTTGCTGCTGTACTGCTAAAACCAGAAGCTGTTATCCAGGGAATGTTAACAACAAAGTCTACCGTTTAGGATGAAAAACAAAGGAGATGGAAAAAAAAAAGCTTTTCTAAAAGTAACACAAAATTCCTTAGTTAAAATGTAGTGTAAATTTTTGGTTCTCGTAATATATTTCCTTCCAATTAGTTAACAGTGCAGCATTTCAAACACTTAGAAAGTTACTTTGCAATCACAGGTGAATTAAGAGAATCTATGAGGATCCTGATTTTTGTTCTTTTAAGTGTCCTGTATGCTGAATGGCTGCAGAACAAAATGCCTTATGCATTTAAAAACTTGGTCTTGTCTAAGAAATAAAAGAAAGTAATGTTATTTCACTTCTTATGTGATGAGCTGAGCTGACATTATAGCTTCATGATTGCCTACAAGTAGTGCTTAGAGCTGAAAAAAAAAAATCTCTGTTGCTGAATTCTGTTTCCTAAGTAACTACAGTATAATGCTGGATAGCTCTAACTGGAGGAAAGCTAAAAAGGGATAAACTTGATAGATTATTGAACCCAATTTAGTTTGATAATCAGTGAAGAAATCTTTTGAGGGGGACTCAGAAGTTAAAGGTACTAGTGAGATTTGTGATCACTGATGTTTGCACAAAAAGGCTGCTTAGAGATATTCCTGCAGTACCTGGATGTGACACAACTAGGCTGTATTTCCTTTTTGCTTGCTGTGAAATTTTAGCTTACTTGCAATTTCAGTTAGCCTTCCTTGCACTACAGGAAATAAATTGCCAGATGGTCTGTGTAAATTTTCCATCAATATGTAAGAGTTTCTGTATGACTCTGATCCTGCAATGAAGGATGCAAAATGATGGTAGAGGAAGGCTGACAGTAGACAGGGACCATTCCAGGTGGGGTTTGTCTGGGCTCCCTAGATGTCTTTTTGTTTTAAGCCACAGGTTTCCTAACAATGGAAGTGTCAAGGGGTTTGTGGTTAGGCAGCTGGATATGGATAGTCTTGTTTACTGTTGTTATTTCCCACCTGGCAAAAAGGAAAAACCTTTTGTATTAAAACCAGATATTGTAAGGCTTGAAATTACCAGTTTCCCCATGCTTCTCTGTGGCAGATCTAAAAGGGACATTTCTCTGTCATATTTTGGGGGATTGGAGGGTGGTTTTTGATTCAGGGTTGCTTTCAGCTTAGGGTTCTGGGAAAACATTTGACCTGGAAAAGAAGTGTGGAGAAAAAAGGGATCTGCTTAGCTGTTCACAAATTCCTTGGTGGTTATTAGAAGCAATAGTTGATCTGGTAAGTGCCATCACTATGGCAATTCAGGAGGAATCATTGTGACAAGTTGCAGATGTTTCTTCCCTCAAGGATCAAGGTTTCACAATCACTATCCCAAGAACTGATGTGGAAAGTGAGAGCAATCACAGTCCTCCAGCAGAGCTGACACACTGTAGAGTAATCTATAGGGGTAATTTATAAAGGGTACTGCTAACCTCTTTCCTTCACTTAGCCTTTGATGAAACCAGCAAAAATTACTTGTCAGTTCTTTGGTAGTGTCTCCTTCCAGCCCAAGCCTTTGTAAAGGCCAGAAATCTTTGCTTTATGGAAAACAAGAGATGCTGAGTATGTGTACTTGTGACTGTGTAAGAACAAGGCTGTCTCAGATTAAATCAGTTAAATCTCAGCGAGCCAATATGGAGGTGTCCTGACTCAGCATTAGGGACCTACAGTGTTTTTCCAGGATGAAGGAACCTCTTCTAGTAAAATATGCAGTGTTTTCCTGCTGCAGGCAAGGTCCAACTGCTTCCAAAGGGATGTGTCTTCTCTTTATCCATGTAACCAGGCTTGATCCTGCTGCTGCCCTGCTGTATCACAGTACATGCTCTTCCCCTTTCCTCAGCCACTGTTTTTCTTCCTGGCTGGATGATTGACAGTAATTTGCTAATTAAAATGCCTCTGAAGTACAGGACAAATGGATTTATGCAGCATTTTGGGGATAAAAGGGCATGTAGGAAGCCTCCTCCTCATTTGCATGGTTCTGCAAGGCCTTTGCACAACACCAAAAAACTGCCTTGGGAATACACAGGGAATGAAAACTTAGGAGCGATGTGTATTCAGCAGTGGAACAAGACAAAGCTGTGATCTCACCTAGGTACTAAGCATTAGAGGTAGTGGTGTCCAAGGACTGGTAAGAGACATGCAGAGATGCTGCTACTTTTTGATCCACAGCAGGAGCCTGGAATTCATCAACTCCAACTGTTTGCTAATGCCATGTGGTCCTCCTTGTCATGGGATGTGTAATTTCTGACAACAATTAAGAGTCTTATTACTCATCCCTGCAATCAAGATTTCAAATTCCTTTCCCAGCCCTGGTGTCATTTTGTTCTGGATGTATTACCTGCCTATCACATTAAAGACCCTTCAAAATCAATCTTCAGTCACTTGGCTGAGCTGATAAAGTGAAAACATAGTGTGGATGGCAGCTTGTCCTTTCCAGGGCTGCAAACAAACTATGCTGCCATCATGCAAATCTACAAATTTGGTCTCTTCCTTTTGCTGCTATGCATCTCCTTCCAGTGCCAGGAAACTTAACCTGATCAGGTTTGCTCAGCTCCTGCCTGGGGGGAGTGTGTGCTGCCTTCCCAGTGAAAGGAGAAACCTTTCCAGGTGCAGAGGGAATGGCAGCTGGTCCTGAGCATGGGGAAGGAGAGAGCTGGGGGGGGTGTCACCACATTCTTACAGGGCTGATTTTCTCTTCTGCTTTCTCTAGGGGCTACCAAAGACATGGGGAAGATGCTGGGTGGGGATGAGGAGAAAGACCCAGATGCTGCTAAGAAAGAAGAGGAACGACAGGAAGCCCTGAGGCAACAAGAGGAGGAGAGGAAAGCCAAGTATGCCAAGATGGAGGCTGAAAGAGAAGTCATGAGACAAGGTATTCGAGACAAGGTAGGTAACTGTCTGTCCTGGTTTGAAGAGCAAAACCAGTGAGAGGCTAAGTCAGAAGTACAGTTTATTAGGAAAAAGGGAACAAAGAACTTAATATATACAATAGCAGAAAAGAAGAGCCACTGACAGAGTTAGAGACACAACCTGACGCTGGCTGGGGCAGTGGTAGCAGATATGGTTCTGTCCAAGCAGTGCTCCTGTAGACTGATGTAGTTTCCCTCTGGAGGTCCAGTGCAGAGAAGGTCTCAGCTGTTCCTCTTGGAAGAGGGGATCTGCTTGCTGTCTCCACAACCCCGCTTATATCCTTGATGGCATCGTTTGGCTCCTCCCTCTGGGCAGAGCATCTCGCAATAGAATGATAGAATAGAATCTTCTCAGCCATGTGGCTAAAAGAACAGGTCCTCCTGGAGGCACTCATCTCTGAGTCAGAGATAAGGAAAGAAAGGGATTGCAGCTCCAGGTGGTAATGGAATACACCCCAATGTTATAACCTAGGATACTGGCTTTCAACACACATTGGTCAGCTTGTAATGCCCAGTGAAGAACACCTGTTTTCAGCTGATTTGTGACTAGTTCCCTAGGCGCCTGGATAGAACCAGATAACTACTCTGCCACACAGAACTTTCTAAGTTCTTCCTTGAGCCCGGTTCCTGTTTAAACACACCTCCCACACAGAAAAGCAAAGTTGAAATAGAGAGTGAAGGTGAGGGGAGAAATCCATGTATTTTTTTCATCGTCTGTTATGCACAAATTGTTAAGTCTAGCACACATTATGTTAAGTATTAGAGGCTTCCTTGTCCCTTTGAGGATGCTTTCCAAGTTTGCATTTGTGGTTTGTGAGAAGACTCATAATTCAGTGAGTTTCTCAGAGTGAGTTTCTGTTGCAGTTATCATCTGTATTGATTCCAAAACTTTATTGTGTTGACCACTGATATGGGACAAATCTACTCTAATGCTAATATTTAGGCTTCTACCACTCACATGGGATTACTCTGAAATAAACTTTTTATATGTTGACTATTAGGGGTTGATGTGGAGAGGGAGAAGACAGTTTTGATGCCTCACCCTCCAGGTCAGGTCAAAACTGTCTTTTCAGAATAACTTTTGTTTGTAAGAAGATGTCCTGGTGTTCCAATATCTTGGAAAGAAATGTGGGATATGGTTGGACAAGGGGTTTCTAATGATGAAGGCTTGTCAGGTGACCTATATCACATGCCAAAGAAAATACCTGTAGATAAACCAAGAAAGTCTTGCTTAGTATAAGAGCTGTTCCCCTGAGCAGTTCCTACCTCTGTGCTCTAAGAGCATGTCTTGGAACAGACATAAACAAAACTATGTCTGCATTGGGCCAAACTTCTGACCCAGTTTTGTGATTCACAATGGAAGCATCAATGAGGGCAAGTTTCCCTGATGGCACAGTGCAGCTCACAAAGAGTTACTGAGAATGACTGAGAATTGCTGTTTTGCAAATAAAGAAATTTGGGATTATGCTGCTAAGAAAGGAAGAGACTTAGAGGGAATTGTCTAGACTTAGAGGGAATTTGACAGTGCCAGAGAAAGGTATCTATATGATCATTTAAAAGAGGCTACGTGTTGACAGAAATGCAGAACATCTACCTGGTCAAAAATTGTTGTTTTATAATCATAGAACCATAGAATTGTCAAATGGTTTGGGTTGGAAGGAACCTTTAAGGATGACCTTAAAGATCATCTAGTTCCAACCTCTCCACCATGGGTAGGGACATTTTTCACTGGATCAGGCTGCTCAGAGCCCCTTCGAACCTGGACTTTAACACTTCCAGGGATGGGGCAGCCACAGCTTCCCTGGGCAACCTGTGCCAGAGCTTCATCACATCTGAGGAGAGAGTTTCTTCCTAATATCTAACCTAAACCCATCCTCTTCCAGTTTAAAAACATTTCCCTTGTCCTGTCACTGCATGCCTGTATAAAAAGTTTCTCTCCCTCCTTTTTATAAGCCCCCTCAAGGTGTGGAAATTTCCAGTGAAGTCTCCCTGGAACCTTCTCTGAAGAACCCCAGCAGTAATGTATTTAATGAATATATACCTAGGGTATCTAGTATATTAATATAAGCATATCAGTGTGTGCATAATATGTTAAATTTGTGTTTACAGTAGAACTGTTTCTAAGCAATGACAAAGGTCATGAGAGGAAAAAAAAAGAGCAGTAAATTTCTCAGTTGCAGGCAAATGAGCTAATGCCAGGGTTTCACCAGTGACTGTCTCTTCTGGACCACTGAATTGTTCCCAGATGTAGATAAGGGCTGCCTTTTTCTTGCTGTTGGGAAAACTGCTGTAGAAGCATTAAAAAAGTCTGAGATGGCCTCTGCTATAATTTCAAGGTGATCTTGTTCATGAGTAGGATGCATACATCCTGAGGTATAGCCAAAGGGGATTTCCCTTATGATACTGGCAACTCTCTGGACTTTGCTGAGCTGGCTGAGCACCGAGTGGCAAAATCTCTTAGAAATGCACTGAATCCTTGAAAGTTTGGCAAGGAGTTTGGTCTATAGAAAAGGAGAACAAGAATACTTGGAGAAACATTATTTGACCTCAGTCAAGGCTTTGGACTGGTGTGGTGGAGTACCTTTGAGATTAGCATCAGGAAATCCTGCTTTGGGCAAGGCATCTGGATTGTGAACTCATTTTCCTGTGGTTTTCTTTTTCCTGGGAGTAATCCCAGGTAGCATGCATTTGAAAGATGAAGGTATTTTCTGCAGAATCAGAAAATATGGATAAAGCTGTAGAAAGGAGCTGTCTCTCTTCCTCTTCCTCTTCTCGCCTTGTCATGACAAAGAGGTGGATTTGGTGATATACAAGACTGTCTTCTAGTAGTGATGATTGGTGGTTGGAAATATGAAACAAACATTGAAAAAATAAAAAAATAGCTGGATTGTTTCCTGTATTACTTGATTATTTAGAAGCTACCTTAATTTCTTCTCTAAATCCAGTAAAAGCAAAAATGCAGAAAAGAAGAAAACTGAAACCTGTGTTCTGTCTGGTATGTATACAAGCACAAGTTACTGTTAGCAGGTATGAATAAAATCAAAGACATTTTAAGTTAGAAGGCTCCATTATGATATTTGCTCATTTCTCGTGTGAGAGAGTGAAAAATGAGCAATTAGTTTGAGTGACTGAATAGGAACAGATTATTTATGCAGAATAAAAGTTTGAAAGTGTTTGTCATAGGTTATGAACCCACAGTCACAATTATTCCTTAGTGCAGCTGCAGGATGTTAGGGAAGCAATCCAGGGAATCACAGCTTCACCAGTGAGCTCCACAGGGCTCTAGGTGGACTAGAGAAAGGAGGGACTCATCATATTTGCTGTTTTTGACTTTTTGCCTTGACTTTCCAACAAGTGTTATGAATGCACTCTCTTGTTTAGGGCTTTGGGAAATGTGGGAGCTATGGCAGGGCTTAAAAGGAATGATGATAGATACCACAGACACATTCCAGCCTGTGTTAACTTTTAAATCTGATCTGTTAAATTGAGACATGTATGCCCCCAACCCAGCATGGGCTGGGTATAGAAGTTACTTAGGGAGACATAGTATGAATTACACAGAAATTAGTTGTTTGGGTTCCCCCCCTGCACCCCCCACCATTAAAAACATGCTGCATTTTCATTTGGAAACAAATTTTTAGGAATAACATTTGAACATGACATTTTTAAATAACTGGACCATCAGTTGTCTTAGCTACTACCCAATATCGAGGTCCAGCATCTGGTAGTGAAAATGGATTGAAAGAATGTTTTTTATACACTCACTTCTCTGAGTGTAAGAAAGGGGGAAGAGTCTCTATCCCAGCTTGTCTTTAACCAGCCTTACATGCTGTCATGTGCATCATGTCAAATGGTTTATAGCACTTGGATTATGTGCTATAAAGCAGAAAATCAGTTATATTAATAAGGATTCATGTGCTTACATTATTAAGGATTCATGTCCTATGGAGGACATAGTTTATGTCCAATAAAGCAGAAGTTTAATTATATTAATAAGGGTCTCTGCCCTTCCAATGGAGCATAAAATCTGCAGGAAAGGTATGGAAAAGCAAAAAATGGAAAATTCTAATGTGGAAGAATGAAAGTGGTCTCTACTATTGCAATTGTCCTTGTCGGATGCTGTGTAAAGGTGTGACACTGTGCAAGATAATTTGTTTATACTGCTAGGAACCTCAGCTCTCCCACTGCATAAGTCAAAGTTAATTGTTTTCTTAATAAATAGATGTTCAGTATTTCATATCTCATGTGTCTTACAATGTATGTTTTCAAGTGCATTTACTATGCAATATCAAAATTCCAATGGCAATATAATGGATTTCCTCATCTGGGGATTTAATTCTCATGCTTTCACTGAACATAGGTCAGTTCACCCTAAGCAGAGTTTCTTCTGGTATTTTTCAGGGTGGGGGACAGAGTTTTGTTTAGATTTTTCTGTTTGGGAGGTGTGAATGCATAAGGGTTGTTATGTGATTAAAGCTTTGGCACGAGAAGAATGTTAACAATGTTAGTGGGCCTCAATGGCATGGCAAAAAATGCTCAGAAGTGCTTGTGTTTTTGCAGGCAATAGAGGAATGGCAAAATCTAGGTTTGAAATTTGTTGCTGCAGGCAGCATATCATACATCAGGAGAATGTGCAGTCCTTGCTCTGTTTCCCTTCTGTCTCTGGTTGTGTGCCACTAATTCTCCCATTTTTCTTACTGGGCCATTTAATACTCTCAATGGTTAGACAGTAAGATTCTCTGCAATATTTGGAATTGCCCAAAGAATCATTGGAGGGTTTGAGTTAGAAGGCACCTTAAAGACCATCAAGTTCCTGCCCTTCCCTCTTGTGGTCAGGGGCACCTGCCACTAGACCAGGCTGCTCAAAGCCCCATCTAACCTGACACTGAACACTGACAGGGATGGGACATCCACAGCTTCTCTGGACAGCCTGTGTCAGTGTCTCACCACCCTCACAGTACAGAATTTCCACCTGTTCTGTAATATTAACCTGCCATCTTTCCATTCAAAGTAATTCCCCCTTGTCCTATCATTCCAAGACCTTGTGTATGTCTCTTTCCAGCTTTCTTGTAGCTCCTTCCAGCACTGGAAAGATGCTCTAAGTGTCCCTGAAACCTTCTTTTTTCCAGCCTGAAAAAACCCCAGCCTGGGAAAAAGAAGGTTTCAGGGAAGAAACCTGGAAAAAAGAAGGTTTCATGTCCAGTCTTCACAGGAGACTTTATTTAGGCTTTGTTTCTCTTCTTTGTGACCCTCTGCTGGACTCTCTTCAGCAGGTCCATGTCCTTCTCGTGTTGGAGTCCCCAGAGCTGGACACAGCACTCTATGTCCCAGGAAAACCATCCAAACTATTCAGTTCCTTATGGATATATAACTAATGTAATTTCCTGGTCTTCTGTGGCTCAAGGCAGATGATAATGGATTTTACTTTTTTTTTTGGAATGTAGGAACATTTTTTCTCTTTTCTTTTTTTTGTTTTTAAATCTGATTGCTGAACTTACTTTTAGCACTAAATCACTCAGACAAAAAGGCAATCAGGATTTATAGCTGCAGTCCTAGATTTTTATGTCAGATAATCAAGATGCAACATCATACAATTATTTACTTTTAATATTTCATTAGCATATTTCTTTATGTAACTGGTGCATAGCTCCTAAAATCCCATTTTAGAAGAGGAAAAATAGCAGAATGTGAGTTGGGTCTATTCTTCAGCAATATCAGAGCTTTGAAACTAAACTCCCAGCTCAGGAGTACAAACTTAAATTTGGTAATACTTTGTTGATATAAAATAGCTTCACACTATTAGCTAAACTCTTAGACGTTATACGGTGTTTCATTCTTCATTCTTGTATAATTTCAGATGCAGATATTGCCAAGGGCTTTAAAAATCCCTATACAAAGAATTGAAATCTCACTGCCTGAAAATGTAATTTAGATACTGCAGTTTTGCCTTGTGAGCAAGAAATATAATAGTATATCTGTCATTGGAGACTATTAGCAACTGAAGAAAGTGTAGAAGTCGTGTTAGTTGCATGCCAAAAAATGAAAGATCTCAAAGAAAATATTTTCCTCAGCAATGAATCTCTGTAATTCCAAAGATAAAAATTTTACTATTATTACATGAAGATTCTGTCTGATCTCGTCCCTTTTAAATCATTGATGTTAAACCAATGATGTAAATTTTAATCCAGCCATTGTGATCTAATGAAGATGAGACTACTGTTCAGTTTTGGGGCCTTAAAATAATTTTCAGAGATCTATATGATTGGGCAGATGCAGAGGTATCATTAACCAGATTCTTCTGTTTCCACAGTGTATTTTTATAATTCAAGATAAAAAAAAAAAGTAAGAATTATCCCACTTAGTTTAGTTCAGTGCAGATTCTCTTTGTGGTATAGACAGATGTGCTTACAACTGGGTCACGGGTCCTCTGGCTATGAGAAAGAAAAAGACTTGCCTATGACAGTCCCAGTGTGATGCTTTGGAATACAGGGATTATTCTGTGCCTTCCATTAAGTGAAATGTCTGAGTGGGATGATTTGGAACAGTTGTACCAGAATTAAAAGTGAAAACTGATAACAACTGCACTCTTTGCAGCATTGAGTCACAGGCTGTCCTGGAAGAAGAACACTGCAAGGACAACATCCCTTGGTGTGCTGCCCACATTTGATATGCTGGTTATTGAGGACAGGCTGTAGGAAGTCTGGGAAGATTTGGAGGAAAGAAACACATTGGCATTGTGATTCAAGAGCATTATAACCCTGCAGATCATTTTCATATTGGTGTTCAGAGGCTTCCAGGGGGGATACAGTGATTTGACTTGGACTAGGCTTCTGACCTTCTGCCAGAACTTTTACCCTCAACCAGTTGTATGCAAGGATGTCCTGACTGGCCTGTGTTGCCTCTGAGTCAGATTCTGGAGTTTCTTTTATCAGTGTTTACACAGATTTGAGTAGCACGAAGCTTCATCATCAAACTTATTTCCAAAAGGCAGCCCTTTGCAATTTTACTATATCACCTACTTCTTTAGCACTTTCTACCTTTGGAAATACCAGGCAAAATTTAATTTTCTGGTTTGTACCTCCAAAAACATCCCCTTGTCTGTAAGGCAATGACTGTTTTTTGTGAAAGGTGAACCAACTGGCCTACTCCAGTAAGGGGAAATACAACCACAAATTGAAAAAAATGATAAAGTTATCTGGGTATGCCCAAGTTTATCAGTGTCACAAATTGAGAGAAAACTGATGCCTTCCCGGATACACTTTTCAGCACAGAACAGGGATTGATATTCCTGCCAAGGACCTCCAAGTCCATTATTAGACAAAGCTATATTCAGGGGCATTTTAAAAAATTTGTTTTCATCTGAACTGAGAAGTTTCATCTTTATATTTCCTTAGAATACCAAGATATGCATCATGTCTTGGTGTTAGTGAATCTGACCATGTAGATTTACAGAATTCCGGAGGCGGTCTGAAGGAAAATGTGTGTTCTAGGCCTTATCTCTTGGCATTAAACTAACAGAACTTCCCTTATGGGAAAACCCGCCTGCATTCCTTCCTGTGCTGTAGCTGTAGACCATTAAAAAAAAATTTGTCGTGGGAAGGCATCTTTAACAAACCGTTGGAGCTTGGAATAAAATTGCCGTAATTTTCATCTGCTTCCATAATAGTTAGAGGTTCAATTATCCAGCAGAACCCAGCAGGTGCTTACTACTCCACTAGTATATCTGGGGCTCATTAGTCTGCTTCTCTGTGCAGCTCTGCCTTTCTCTAACTTGATTTCTTCTGTGTTTTGCGCTAGTCCAAATCTGCACCAGTAGATGTCACTTTGGATACTTGCTAACGAAGTCCCACTGGGTGATGCTTCTGAAGTTTCTGAAATGACTCTTGAAATGCAGCCTATTTTACTGTTACTCACTAACTAGGGTGTCCTCTGCAGTGATTCAGCTGGAATCCTCACTTAAACAACTTTTATCTTGTTGGCTGACAGAACCTGTGCACATTGCTGACACAGCACTGAGAATTTAATCACTAACAACTGGGTGAGAAATAACCCCAAACATAGGATATGCAGTTAGAAGTGCTGTGATTCAAGTAGGAATGGTATCTGAATGGTGTCTCAAACCTTCCTGGGTGTGACTCGTTGAAACTCCAAGCATTTGGCTCATCTACTTGGCATATAAAATATATACATCAATAAATGGTCATCTGCAAGTTCTTTTCCAGTACCAGTGCAACTCTGCATTCACCTCTGAAATACCATTTAGCTCAGTTTCTAGCTTTTTGATGCATCTTTGTGATTATAAATGTGGCTGAACCTTACTCACATCAGCCAGTAAGACCCAGCAGCACAGAGGAAGGGATTTTTCCAAAGATATCTCCAAAATCTAATTTTTAAATTATTATTAGTTACTTTAATTCTTTCTATTCTATATATGTAAATTATATAGATTATATAATGTATAATATAATACAGACTGTATTAAGTAGTATTTATTAATTTAAATAATAATGTAATTAATATTAATTTTTTGTGTGTGTGATTTACAGATGGACAAATTGGGCAGTCTGCCCAAAATCATGCAGTGGTTGAAGAGGAAATAACATTTCTGTGTTGAAGGCCTAGGGATATAGTCTAAACCATGTGTAAATAGGGTTTCTTCTCCTCCTGAAAACATGCACACCTCCACAAGGAGCAGAAGAACTTAAAAATCAAAGCCGTCCCAGAGTCTGTATGACACATGTTCCCATTGTCACTGGTCTCTAGAACTGGTTGCCATGCCCACTCCTGTCTACTTGGAATTCCTTTAGCCAGTAGAGCTAAGGCTACAGGGAATCTGTGCTTGGTTAAAATCCAACAAGGGAAAACATAAAAAAGCAGAGGAGCTTATTGGCTGCTCTGCTGCTTTGGGGAATAAAATACTGTTTCCTTGATGAAAAAAAAACCCAAAAACTTAGGATGGTATAAAATTTGACTAAGTGGCTGGAGGATCTCTGAGTTTTTTCAAACACAGACACTTTAAATCTTTAATTCATCTTAACTTTAAAAGTAGACAGCTCTGTCCTTTGGATCCTTCTGGATCATACTACTTGTGTCAGCCTCAAAATGCAGACGATTACAAGAGAGTTATTTGATCAGTACCATTGACTCTCTTAAGTACAGCTGCACCATTTTTTTTTTCATGTAACTTTTGTTTTCCTAGCTTACAAATCAGATGCAAGGGGAAGGGCTTATACATTTGTCGATTTTTTTTTTGACAAGCTAATTCAAGGACTGTCAAGGTCACCAAACAAAATTAAAAGGTCTGTTCCATTTTTGCTGCAGCCAAAGAGCTGCCGTTAGTTCTTCAAATCAGGCAATAGCCACATTATGTCTCTTCTTTTGTCAGTTTGTTATCTGAGTCCTGAATGATCAGATAACTCACCAGGAATTAATGAGACCAGTGGAGTTATGCCTGCTTGAGAATGCAGCCTGGCACCTCCATGGCTAAGCTAATGGATGCATCATTCTCTTCTGATGAAAGTCATCAGAGCCAGGTTGAGCTTTTGAAATGCTGGTGCTTCCTTAGAGCAAGATGTGACTTTGTCCTGGCATCAGAAGTTCTGCATCTGTTCTGGCAGTGCTCAGTTACATCAGCTTGGGGTTTGAGACTGTCAGAGGGGATTAGCCAGCCCATGCCTGAAAGAAGAAGGGCTAATCCAAGGCAAGGTCTGAGTTCATGCGTGGGACAGGGTGATAAAGTTTTAACCACTTTCACTGTCACAGCTGTGTAGCCTTGCTTGTTTGGTGTTTTCATCCCCCGCAGACTCTTGTCTGTGGTTAAGCTGGGAAAGAACAGGACAGTTTGCATGCCCTGTTCACAGTGATTGTGGCCTTCCTGAGGGTCTCAAGATGTTAGTGTTCAGGAACACACATAATCATGGGATATGATTATATGCAGGTGCTTTTATTAAGAGCTCTGGGAGTTGGGGTACAGACCCAAATCTGACTCCAACATGGTTTTCAAGCTGAACATCTTTTATATTCTATCGTTATATAACTCACATATTTATTATTAAACTTATATTGTTCTATTGTATACATTGACATGAGTTTCTCGTGATCTTTCTTAGGCCCCTGACCAAAGTTTCTCATGGTTATTCTTATGATTAAAGAGTAATTATATTTTATTACTAAACAATCATCACAATTAACAATTATATCATTCATCACGTACTAGCTACACTGGTGCAGTTCTAGCAAGGTACAAGGCCTACATGTACCTAGGGTATTTATTTTTTTAGGGCCTACTAAGCTTAATTTTCCTTTTGACCCTAAATCCCCATGATTTTAAAACCCTTTTACTATCAAAGAGTTCTCTCCCTCACAGGTCAGTTTTGAGGCAGTCATGAATAGGGCCAACTTAATCTTACCAGACCTCAGTGCAAAGTGCCCTCTCTGGGGCTCCAGGCCAGGATAATCCTCTTGCTGATGCAGAAGGAAGGCTGTGACCTTCCTCTGACTGTGTAAGAGTTTGGAGAAGACAGAGAGTTTGGAGAGTTTGGCTGCTGCTGGGATGGGAACAGGGAATTTTTGTGAAACATTTGCTTTTTCGTCATTTCTGTTGTCTATGGTTTTCTAGGGTTCTCTCCTTTCCTTTTCAGTACAGCCTTGATTCTTCTCTCTGTGTCTGTTCCTGTTGGGAAGTACAGACTTGGGTTATTAATTTGAAGGCTTCATGAAAGAATTTATTTTCCTTGATTAGGATGGAGGGAGGAAGAATGCAGCCTTTCAACTCCAGGCCATCACGTCCCATTTTCCCATAATTTGCTGAAACTTTTGACTTGGTCTTCACAAAAATATCAACCTAAACCAAGTAGTGTGGAGTATATACAGTGCTTTTATGCTGTGGGTCCCAAGCCAGACCTCCCAGCAGCCCCTTAGGAGTTTTGTTCATATCAGGGCTGAGCTTACTTTTGAAAATGACACCATGTAGTTTTGTAGGATCTCACTATTAATTTTACACGTGCTGGATTATTTCTGTCATGCTCAGTTATAGGGATGTAAATTCTTTCTTCTTGTTTAACACTCTGAATGTAATTTAGAGGAAGGAGTCTTCAGACAGAAATAAAAATAGTCCAAGGCCTGATGTGAGAAAATCATCTGATAAATTGCCCCTTGGATAATACAGAAAGCACAGTGGGGTTTCTAAGTGTTTTTTAATCAGGACTTGCATGTCTGATTGAAAGTTTATTCCAGCTGCTGCCAAGTTGTTTTGGGGATAGAGGCATCCCAGTGTACCCTTCTTGAAAATCCCTCATATTCTGAGGTTTCTGATGGATCTCTGGATGTTGACTAGTGGATGGTGCTGAAAGCATTTATTTCTTCCATTTAATGAGTGACTAAGATGTTTTAGGTAGAACCCACCAATTTAAACCATAAACCTGGCAGTGTTGCAGAGAAGCAGAGAATCAGCTTAAACATGTCTGTGTGCTTGATACAGCTGCATACCTGGCTAGAAAATTCATGCTTCCTGCCTTCTGGTGTTGTAATTTGCAGGGATTAGGGTTGTTTAGAAGGGACAGATCTAGTAAACTGCCTTCAATGAAGAAAGGGCAGCACCACCAGTTTCTGCAGACAGTCTCTGTTTGAATGAAAAGGAATATATTTCTGTCCATGTGTACTTTGAGTTATTTTCCAGTAACATGTGGGTTTAGCTCAAATTGGGAATTCCAGCTTGTGGTTTAAATTTTGCTGATTTTTAATCCAGAAGTGAGGCTGCATGTCTTAGAAGACCAGATCTTCTGAGACAGTCTCTATCCATATTTCATTGCTAATATTACAACTCTTTCCTGCAGTGTTTTTTCTTCTGATCAACTCCAATATGAGAGGTGAATGGAAAGTTATAAAGAACAAACAGAGAAAGATATTTTTGAGGCATGCTTCCATCTCAACACACCCTTGGATGTGACAGAGAGTCTTCTGGAAATATGAGTGAACAAGTCCCTGAATTCTCACAGAGCCCTGTCAGTCTGATGCTGTTTAACAAAAGCATTTTAGTTGACTCCTGAAAGTTTGATGTTGCTTTGAAAATTAGGAAGTACATCACCACTGTCTTCTATCCATGTGTCATCTGTCTTTCAGCCTTTTCAAATCTGTCTTTCCTATTGGAGAGAGTTGGTTTTCATCCTAACTTTCAATAAAAAGGCAATAAATTGTGTGTGGTCCTGAAAGAATCTCTCACTCTTGGACGTGTACTTGTGCTCTTCATTTACCTTAAGAAAGAAGGTGGATTCCAGAGGAGGAATTGAGGACCACAGATTGAGCTGAGAGCCAGAAATGGGCTTTATGTTAAGTTCTTGTTAGAGGATTGTGATTTGGGCAGTGAACATGCTATACGTGTCTCTACAGATCTTTTAAAAATGATCATACCATCCTTAAACAATTGTTTTAATCACAGGGTTAGCATAAGAATAGGTGTTATGTTTTTTACAGGTTGTTGCAAAGGAGAACAATGTGCTATTGTCAAATTTCAGTGCATGGTGAAGGTATTCTTTCCACTTCCAAGATGTTTGCTAGGGAAGGGTGATCTGCAAACAGAAACAAATGGAAAAGCACTCATCCACCTTTGGATGAAAGTCCACTCTTCTGTCATTCAGGCTGTGTGTCTGGCAAGTGGTTTAAGACAACTTTGTGGTGCCACATGCTTTAGGTGTAGATTTGGAGATGGAGATAGGTAGGGGATAGCTTCCCTTTGAAGCTGGTGTGAGAATGTCAAATAAGAAGCTGGCAAGCTGTGCTGGTTCCTGCAGGGCATCTGACACTGTGAGGGAAGGATCAGGAATTTTACTGGCTCAGGACTACTCTGAAGGCTCTTTCCCCTGACAGGTATGTGCTGTCTCTGGTTTAAGCTTCAATTTTCTCAGAGCTGTAGCACTTGACCTTGCTTGACAGGCTCAGTGAGTGTCAAGGAGAAGGGCCTGTCATGCTACTCATAATCTGCCTCTCATTCTGAGATGTCACACTGGAGCCTGTGTAAAAGGCATTTAATATCCTCTGGGCCCTTCCAGGAACTGGAGTCACAGGTCTGATCAGCAATATTCTTTACAAGAATCTGTGAGTGAATTTGGTTGGCAGAAGTCATCACAGTGATAAGGCAAAAGAAATCACAGATTATGAGAAAACTCAAGAGACCAACATTTGTATTGAATTTTTCTCTTCTGCCTTCTGGCCGTTCACTTGTGTGGCTCAAATAAAATGGTCAGTTCATGTTTCCAGCTCTACTTCTGATCTCTTCTTGGCTCACTAATGCAGTATCAGACTTCAAAGTAAAACAAGACTCCAAAACGAACAAGACTGTGCTCCTTTCCTTCTCCTGGCTGGTTCTGGGTTTCCAACAGGCAGCTTCTCTCTGCAAAATACAGCTATTTATCAAGGGCAAACCTGGGACTTTTGAATACTGAGAGCACTTACAGGGGTGTAAGGAAAGCCACAAAGGGCAGGCCTTAGATTCTGCACTCCCACACTGTGTAACTGGGAACTGACCTGTCTAAACTCTTTGTCTTTTTTTTGCTCAGTTTAATGATCCATGCATTAATGCATGCATGTCAGAGCTGCCACATAACAGCTAACAAGAGCAAATACCTGACAGTAACACAGAGTTTGAACTCATTAAAAGAAATTAAATCTGCTTAAGACAATTGCAAAACCATACTTTTGATAAAACGACTTTGTCAAAGGTTTTAAGCTAGGTGACATTATGTTTTTAAGAGGTCTCACCACTTGGACAGTTTTGAAACAATTTGTTTTCCTGTCCTGGTGCTTTGAGCACCCCTTGTGTTTTTCCTATATAATTGAGGCAGACAAAACCAATATTTTAAGTCCTGGTAGGACATGATAGTCTGAAGCTCCTTGTTGTCTAATTCTACAACATGTATCTTGGCAAGTGTCTTAACCACAGAGCAGTGTAAATAGGAGCACTGGCATAACCATAATAGCTCTATGAAAGACTGTCTTTGAATTGTCATCTACTTTTAGTAAGGACATCCAGAAAAGAAGAAAAGTATACCTCAAATTTAACGAAATTATTTATTTGGCTGACATGGACTGTTTACCTCTAGTTGTGGAAAGTAGTTCAGAAATGAATTTAGATTTTTCGTTTAAAATCTAAATGTAAAAATTATTCAATTCCACCCAAATATGATGTAATATGGAGTTGAGGAATCAGCTATTGATTTCCAGAGGATGGAGGTAATTGAGCTGCAGAGAAACCACTGCAGGTGCTTTGTCTGTCCTGATAGCACCAAATAGCAGGAAATCCATTCTGTTCCCTCACCCATACACCCTTCAAGTTTTAGCAACAAATGTAATTCTACTGTTTTAGAAGAATTTCTTGACATTTGCTCAGTGATGACTCAGAAGCAACGTGATAAGCTCTGCACTGCTGTGCACATATACCTCAGTACACAGTTCTGACAAAGAAATCCAAAATACAAGTTCAAAGATTAACTCTGGGTAACTACAGCTTTGGAGGAGTTTGGTAAAAGCCCCATAGGACAAAACTATGGCTCTTTCTAGTGCACTTATCTTACAACAGCATTGCACAGTGCCTGTTTGCTGAGTCTTCTGTAATCAGAGCATCATGATTGTGCAGTAAGTAAGTTGCTTAAAAGATACTAAAAATGTCACAGCTCCTCTAATTAAAATCAAACCTGAAAGCTCTGAAGTGTTGGCTAAGTGGAATAAAAGTTATTAAAGCACCTGGGTCTCACTAGGAGATGCCAGGTCTCCCTGGCTTTACTGCTCTCAAGGACACAGTGAACAGCATCACAATATGAACAAAAGATCAAACTGGAAGCTGCACAGGATTCATGAAAAAGACTAATTTATAAGTTGGTGAATAACTAACCAAAGAATATGTTGGACTGTCTTATCATGGTTTTGATAACAGAATACAAAACTTGTTATCACAAGTCTCATTAAAAGAGTAATCTATTCACATTCTAGCAATTATGCTATTTAAATGCAGCTCAGCACCTTTAAAAAACCTCCAGTCTTGCATGCAATATGATCCCAGTCACAGTGGCCAAAACTTCTGATAGTTTCTCTTTTATGAAAGTAGAAATTTAAATGAAAGAACCTCATTTGCAGCTATGGGTAATGCTTGTGAAAATTCAGGAATTGCAGCAGCCTTATAATCTGGGAAATGCAGCTTTATAATCAGTAAGCAGCCTCAGGCTTTCCAAAATAGAAGTTATGGTGACTTTGATAGGGTGAAAGTTGAAGTAACATTTATGTCACATTCACCTCCAGCATAGCTTGGAGAAGAGGCTCCCTGGAAGTGTCAAACAAATGTGTGGATGTGGCAGCTGGGGATGTGGTTTAGAAGTGAGCACAGTGGTGCTTGGGAAATGGTTGGACTTTTGATCTGGAAAGTCTTTTTCCAAACAACTGCACGATTCTGTGATCTCAGACTAGCTTCTGCTCCCACCTCTTGTCTGAGATGAGGCTATGAGGTGTTTGATGTGGTCTCCCCAGTCCTTCAGGGGAAGGGCAGCATATGCTTTGTGTCAGGGTTGCTGCTGCCTCGTGGGCAATGCTGGGGAGCTGCCAGAAGTGACAGGAAAAGCAGATGCAGAGATGGGCTGTGGTGTGGTCTGGCTACACGATGGGGCTTTTGCTAGACACCAGGGATTTCTTCTATCCTACTTGAACCACTGGTTTATGGTGCTGCAGCTCCATCTCTGGCTCCTTTATTCAGCTGGTTGCCTTGAGCTAGGAGGCAGGACATTTTAGGAAGATGATACCACAGCTGAGAGAGTAATACTGTGATAGAGAATTGCTATTAATCATTCTACTATACAGTGTTATCCTAATAATGACAGCATAACTTAAATCTGTCATGGTTCCTACCCCTTGTGCTACACCATTCATTTAAAAAGACATCCCACTGTGGAACCATCACAGAGCATAGCAAGAACAGGTACAAGCTTCTTTTTAGTCTATGACTGTTATCACATTTGGATTCCACACCATCCCCAGAGCAGGGAAAAAAAAAAATAAAGAATGCCAATTAATTCAGAGTCACAGTAGGTTGCTGATTATAAGCTTAAACAGGATAATAAATGCATGGATGTTTTCCCACTTTGAAAAACAGGCCCAAAATGTTATCTACAATTCAAAGTAACTGACAATTTTATTTATAATTTTATTTAGAAAGTACAGAGAAATGGCCTACAGTATTTAACTAGCTTAAAGGCAAATTTATAGATCAATACATGAATATTTTTTCTTATGCTAATTCAAATAGTTTTTGTCTTTTCCACTTGAAGGCTGTTTTTTTCCTGTCTGTTGAATAAGAACTGCCTGTGTTTTTTGTTCTGAACCAGTGTAATCTTTGGGAAGAAGTGCAGGATTGTTTTGCTATGTACATTGCATGCTCTGCAAAGGAGGAAGCTTTGCAATGCTTTCTGTGAGGAGAGTTAAATGTGTTTTGTTGGTGTATGCGTTCATGGGATGGTTGTTTATGGTTTGTCTTACACAAGATATCAGTCTTTCTGCTCCATTATTGTTTTCTACACAGTCTGTAGGTGATTACACTTTTTTGAAACAATAAATGTCAACTGACAATAAATTGTCACAACCTGATACTATATGTAATATCTTCATACATGACTGGAGATGTTCTCTATGTATTGAGTTGCCAGTATTTTCTCTGTCCTTGAGCTGCTAAAGTCCTGGTGAATTTCGCTTTACTTGTGTCAACAACTCATGCAAGAAACTTCAGTGTGTGTGCAAATGGTGGTAGATCTCTGCTACTTGTTGGCCAGTCCCAGGGAAATTCTATCTTAAGGCCTTATCTTGACAGAAAGTAGAGATCCCTCTCAATGCTTGAGGTGGAATAGTCTCAGATTCAACTGATTATGGCCTGAATATGTTTGCAAGGCTAAGTTTAAATATTCTGGTGGGTGGCTTTAGAAAGTACAAAACAATAATGGGCTAAATGAGCTAGAACTTCATATTTAGCTAGGAGAACATAATTAATAATTTGAAACTATTGAAGAAATGTTTTAATGTGCATGCCCACATTATACAGAAATCCTAGTAGTCTTGGAGGGAAAAAAAATCTGTATTAAAAATAGAAAATACACTGGAATGAAGAAAATGTGAAAAGAAAGAATAGTGCCATCAAGATTATTATTAAAATGAACCAGAATTAGTAATGGAAGAATAAGAGCACAAGCAGAACTCTAAAACTGGCATAATTAAAGAGAATACAATGTTTATTTCAATAAAAACCCAGTCCCCATAAAATAATAGTTCCAATAATATTAATTGACTATTAAGTATATTTTGCACAGCTGTTAATAATGCTGGAAGTTATTTTCCAGGTAACGAAGACACAAACAATGTGTGTGAGATTAAAATTTTAAAAAGCCATTCACAGCCAAAGATGATGCAAGCTAACAGCACTGAAGTGAAAAGAGGAAACCTGTATGACTAAGACTGTAGGTACTAGATATCAGGCTTACCAGGAACAGAAATAAAAATACACAGAGGCAGTCAGCCTGCATTTGATGATATGAGGTTGGAAGAATTGAATCTTGTGTGAGGTTAGAAGTTTGGTTCACACTACAACAGGACATTCTTAGACTTGGTGTATTATCTCTTCCAAATTTTTAGCCTGAAATACTTACTAAAGGAATAAAGCTTTTGCCAACAGAATCCTTGTCAAATAGGTAGCTTTTAAGTCTTATGGATGATAAGTCCTTGGCCCTAGAGCTAATGAATGTTTTTATTAAGGAGACAGACAGTTGCGTATAGAAAAAAGAGAAATCTTTTTTCTCTTCTGCAGGACAGATTGAGTGCAGGACAGTTTAAGACTATTATGTGCCATGAAAAATTCATCTGAATCATCATGTGACATAACAATGGCTGTGGGTTTCATTTCAGCAATCAAGCCTGTGGTTCAGTGGTGGAAATAAAGGCAGATCCAATTATTTTGAAAGTTGCAGCTTTACTGAGAACCGTTATTGAATCTCATTAAAATTATGTATTATTTTTAAAAGAAAGAAAAAGGGGAAAAAGGCATTGAATGATAAAACTGTTTTCTACAGCTCAAAATTGCTTTGCATTCTCTCAGAAAAAATAAAGGAAAGAATGAAACAATTATGTTTTGAATTATGTTAGGATAGGAGACCAGCTCTGCTTACTGATGACTTCTCTTCACTTAGCTACCCCTAAGCTATTGATGCTTTCAGCCAGAATTGAATCACCTTTCTGAAATATCAATGGGTTTCAGGTTGCTTTTTCCCTTTCCTGGTAAGAGTACTTGCAGCTTCATTGGCTCAAATTCCTTGCCTTTCCCATAGGAACAGAGAGGTACAGGATGAATTTTGGACAAATTTGAGCTGACTGACAAAAGCATATCTCCACTCTCATCAAAGGAGCATTAGAGACCTAAAGCAAAATCACTGTTCAGCAGAAAGAATGTATGCAGTGGGTAGCTCTGAAGTTCCATCAACCCCTTGCCAGAGCAGAAAATGTTGCTGAATGTCTTCAACTGGTGTTGGAATCCCTTGAAGAAAATCTCCTTCAGTTTGAAGGAGATTTGATCTACAAGAGACAAACCAAGTGCTTGCAGCCTGATGATGCATCCCTGTCTCAGAAAACACTTGTTTTATGTCACACTGAATTAGCTCTTCAAATAAGGGCCTGTTGACAGCAAGTAAAAAAATCAGTAAAAGTGGAATGTCTTAATTTTACTAAAACAATTAAATTCAGCTTCTGAGGAAGAAAAAAAATCAAACGTGGAACGTTGTTTGTCAAAACTGCAAAAGTTCAAGGATTTTTTTAAAGCCAAAGGTAAAGCAAATGTACCATTGACTTCTGTGGTGTTAGGGAATGTCAAAAAATGCTCATAAGGATCTCAGGATAGCTGAGAAAAGACAAAAAACTTGGAGAAAAAGTGAGTTTAGTGATATCATCAGTATGATGCGGCAATTTAGTGGCAAAGCTGGAAAAACTCCATGTTCCTTGAACATCTATGCCTGCTTAACTCTATGGATTTACAGCATGAGTCAGTAATCCCACTGATTTCCAATACTGTAAGAAGAGAAGGAGTCTGATTGAGACACTATTCATGTGGTGTGGAGAAAGGCAGAGCACTCATGTACATTAGATCTTGGCAGACTGGGCAAAACAGACTGCCTTGTGCAAGTGCTCTGAAGAAATTAGCAGAGCAATATTTGTAAAAATTATTCAACTGAGCAGAGATGAGAAGAAGAAATAGGAGAGCCCCAAGATTGATCCCTGCTTGGAGAAATCACTGAGAGACTTTAATTAATGTTAATTGGAATGAATTGATCTTTTTTTGAGCATTAAGTTAGCTAGAAACCACAGTTGAAAATGCAATCTTATATTAAGAACTATATGAAGAAATGAAAGTGTGTATGAAGATCAGAGGACACTAAGTAATAAATAAAATATGGCCCCAGTGTCTTTAATATTTATAAAATGTAAATTTGTAAAGGATATGGATGGGGTTACCTCAGAAAAGAGTTTGCATAGCAATTAGAAATTAGTACATCTAGAAAATTAGAAAGATTTCTGACCTGTGTCTTTTTATTCAGACCAGTATTAAGTAAGTTTAGTAAAGTCTTACCATGACAACACTTAACTCAATTATAAAGAACAGCATGGTAAATGCATAGGATAGATTTTATGATTATTTGGTATGCAATTAGTGAAATGTCAAAAGCTCTTTTTTTTTCTTTCTAATTATACACTTCCAAAACATAGCAAAGAGCTGATGTGTTTCTGAGCTTTTTTCTTCCAATTGTAAATTACCAGTATTTGTGACATGCACATACTGGAAAACTCTTTTGGTTTTGCCTAGAAAAAAGACAGAGAAGAAAAATGAGGAATTGGAAAGAACTAATTTTACTAAATATTTAACATTCACTTGATTTTTAAAAAAAGATTTAAAAATGTAAAATACACAGAATGGGAAGATTGAGCACCAAAGTGTTTTTTTAAGTGTATGTCCCAACTCTGCACTAAAGCTTTGAGTGAGAGAAACCAGGTAGAAGGATGTTCTCCAGGACTCAGTCTCAGATTTCCATGTGTCTGTAGAGTTAGCCCTATGCATATATCTTTGAATAAATAGAATGTACGATTAACAGGCTATCTAACTGTGCTACATTTGGTTGAATAACAACCTTTTTAGTGAACAAGTACTCCTTCAGATTAAAGAGTGCTCACATCCACCCACAACACTCTCTTTCCTGCTCTCTGAAATATAATTTAATGCAGTAGTTCAGTCTCTACCGGTTGTTGAAGGAGCACCTGAGGGGTGATGCTGCAAAATGAAAGCTCAGAAGAATGTTATGACAATTGCACCCACCTCAGCCAATTCTCAGAGATGCCCAGTGAGGGTGGGGTTTGGCAAGCCACCCTAGCAGCTCATCAGAGGAGGAGGCATGTAAGGCTTTGCAGAACTTATGAAATCCTTGTCACAGTTTCAGGTGTGTTGCAGCAGTGCTGTGTGCAGGTTGCATCTGGTTTCAAGCATCATTTCTGAAGTCTTTAAATAGAATTGAAAATGAGAAATTTAACAAGATAAAAATAATATACATCCATTCATGGAGAAGAGATAAATATGACAATGCAAATGCAAGCTTGGTTTCATGATGACCCTCAACTGCTGATGATTTAAAGTAGTTGCTGCCAGAGGCAGAATCATTTAATATTACCCTAACTCTTGCAATCTTCCTCAGAGCAGCAACTTCTGGCTATCTAACTGGATCCTTTTTGTACAAGTATTTACAGTTTTCCTGTGCCGCTGTATTCCTGCTACACATTTTCAGCTGTGGTGGGTTTTCTCCTCCTTTCTTTTCCTTCTAATTCCAGACAGTGATTCATCCCTACTGCATACAAAGAAAGCAAGTCTGTGCTGTTAACACCCGTGACTGTGTCTCTCCTCCTCTCCCCTCCCCTCCACTTTTGGTGGGCATAGAAATCTCTCTACCACAAATACATATTTTCTACTTCAAATTTTCTCCTCATTCTTCCTCAACCTAAGGAATATATCTGAGTACTGTAAGGTAGAAAGGAAGGAACCTGAATGGGATCCATTGTTCAAATCATAGCACAACTGCTCTGCTTGAAGCCCAGCAGAAGAACATGCTAGCATTTTAATCTTCTGCAGTGAAGGAAAAAGTTGCTGGGGGAATGCCAGGACTGGAAATAACTTGGGATGCTGAGACAGGGCTATAAAATTTTAATGTAATGGCTGGAGGACAAAGTCACTGTAGTCTTCTAGATAGTACACACCAGACAAATACTAAGGGGCTAATATTTTTACACAGCGTTGTGCTCTATCTTTCTGGACTTGACTCTGACAACTATGGACCTTCACACACTCTGCCCAAGATTCCTTTCTCTTTCAGTCTTACCCCCCTCTTCTGCAATAAACATAGATGGTGTTCAATTTCACAGATTGTCCCAACACACAGCTACAGTCATAATTTCTTCAGACTATCATAAAGGGGCATCTGATGAAACCTCATTCTTGGAGCAATATCTTAATTCTCACCATAAACATAAAATTTTCTCCAAAAATCTGACTAGCCAATGAGATTTAAATACCCTGCAGCCATGCAAATCTGAAGAAGCTCCTTTGAAGGAGATACTCTGCAAGGACCTCAGATTGTTGGAGAGTAGTGGTGGCAGGCCAGAACCCAAATGGAAGAGCTGTGGGAAGATGGCTCTTACTGTGGCTCAGGTTGTGCAGAGAAAGATATTTGAGGGTCATTCCTTGACTTTTTCCTGGAAGGAATTATCCAGTGATGCTTAGCAGCATCACTGAAAAAAGTCCAGGGGAAAACAGGGGATTACAGGGGGAAGAAGAGGGTCGGTGAGGTGGGGCATCAAGCTTTGACATTGCTAGAGTTCATCTATTCCTACTGTACGTTCCCCTGCTGAAATTCTAATTTAGGGCAGGTAGTGAATATCAGCATCCTGACTGGAAACCCATTAACTCTGTGGAAGGTCTTTCATATTAGTCATCAGAGACAGTGACACTTATCTTTGGTCTGCTCAAAATGATAGGCACCACATCTAAAAAGAGCTAAGTGTCTGGCATGCAACAAAAAGGTTTTGTAGGGAAATGAGAATTGCAGGAAGTCTATCTCACTGCTATTACCAACTTTTATTAGCTGAACCCAAATTTATGGTTGTTTCCATTTCTGTCGAAGGAATGGATAATGCCTAAGAGGAGGTGGGGTGGGGAGGAGAGAGAGAGAGAGAGAAAGAGGGAGGGAGAAAATAGAAGAAGAATCTCAATTCTTTCTAGTTAGTGTATCAGTCAGAATGAGAATGGGTAATTAAGTATGTTTTTAAAAAAAAATTGAACGAATTCACAATGGGCACCTGCAGAGATCAGAGTGAGAGATGAATTAAGGTGAGGAGAACGGCTTGGTAATATTTGGGATCATTATAGGGATCACCAGGTTCACCAATGAGTTTGCCTTACAAACCTTTAACAATCGAACTATTCATTGTCTCCACCTGACCTGGCAGTCATTTCTTCCTTTGTGCTCAGTAGGGAGAAATGCATATCTGAGATGTCCCATGATGTCCCAGATGCACACCTTGGAATGGAATGTACTTCTGCCCACAGTGTGTGCCTCTCCCCACTGATTAGAAGGGCTTTGAACAGATGCTTAACTTGTAGCTGTCAAACTATTGAGCAAATGCTCACTCCTTATCTTCTATTGCCAGGTTCACTGCAAAGCCCTTTTGTAGAGGAGCGCCCAAAATTGGAGAGCATCATGCTAAATAGGCAGCTTAGTTAATCTTAGTCGTGGCCTTAAACCAGCTTGCAGTCTGTTTCTCTCTCTGGAGCTGGAGATGGCTGTGTCTGGCAAAGGGCAGCCCCTGAATTCTTGTCACAGAGACCACCCCTGTAAGACCCCTGCTGTCAGCACCCAGACATATGAACCCAGTGCTGTGTAGCTTCCCAGACTTCATCTCTTCTGCTGTAGAAATGGTCTGCATTTCTAATGTAAGGTTCAGAGGGTAATTTTCTAGTGTCTGAAGGTTTGCCTTTTGTTTCAAATATACTTTTCAGATTGTATCAAAGCAGGAGGAGCCACAGGGCAAAGTGGAAAAATGTTGTTAATGTCTCCTAATTAAATTCATTGAAGCAAGTAATCTTTCTGCTTCCTATGTTCTCCATTGTCTGCAGTGTTTCTGTCTCCCCTCCAGCATGAGCTGGCACCTTCTTCTCCTGGGAGCCACATACTTGCTCTGATAAAGGCTGATGAAGTTAGTGCCCCAGAAAAGTTATTTTCCAAACACAAGGCTGAGTAACCAAACAAATAATATTTTCACACAGCATTACTGAATAATAACACAGAGTCCTCAGGCTTGTAGGGGCTGCACTGGGAAGCAGGTGAGAGATGGAGTGTGGATAGCCTAGAGAGCAAGCAGGTGCTTGTAGAGCCAGCTATGATCCTGCTGTCATTGAGTTTTCAGACAATCAGAGGCTATGTCTCTCTAAGACTTACACTTTTTTTCCTCCTGACATGAAAGTAGGAGGGGCTAGTTTTTTCTATGGTGAGAAGGAAGTCAAACAAGAGCAGGAATTGTGGCTGAGGAACCTGCCACGTTGAGAAAGTGACAGGCAAGCTGTTACCAGTAAGGATGCCGAGAATGCATGAATATATAAATAAAAGGGAGATTTTCTATCAGCAAAGAGATGCACACCATGTTTCCCACTCTTCTTGAAAGTACTCCAGAATTAGAAGCTTGTGCCCAACTTAAAGATCTGCATAGTTTCTTGCCAATGTGCAAACTTCCTACCCTCCCACACTCTACAAATCTCTCTGACAAAAATCCTGCAGATTTCTATCCTTGAAGCACATAAGGTCAAGAACAATAAGTACTTGAACTCTGGTGTCTGAACTCAGGTACCAATAAGTACTGGAACATCAGCATCTGCTAAGCAAGATCTGAAAGGTAATCACAAAGCTATAATACTTGGTTGACCTGTTGTCATGGGGCCAGGACCTGTCCATCAGTGGGCATGAAACAACACCTCTTTTCACTCCTGCAGCCCAGACAGCTCAGACACAGGGAAATATTTCTACTTTTTCTGTTTGTCCTGCCCAGGCTCTAGTGTGAGCTGAACTTATTGGTGGCTTCTCTGTTCTGCACACATAGATCCCTTTTTTCAGGTGCATCTCAGAGGCCACAGTGTTCCTTCTCTCAGGATTAGAGTTCCTAGGTTTGTCACTGGGTTTATACTAACATCTGCATGCATGGCAGTAATTTTTAAAGACCTCTACTGTTACTAAAAGGCGTGCTTCCACTAACACAGGACTTGCAGCAGCAAAGACTGAGATTTGAAAGGGCTTTTCTCCAGTTTCTCAACAAAAACTGTTGCATGAAAAAATTCCAGGTTTTGGCAGCAATTGGATTAACTATGATCATTATCAAAAAGGTAGAGGCTTTGGCCAAAAACACCGACCAGCTGATGCAATAAAGCCAATGTGATACCAAAAAAGCTAGTCAAGTGTATTCTTACTTGGCCTTTTAAATTAGTCCTTTTTGACATGTGAAGAATAATTGTTCATTAATGGCCTGAAGCGATATAATTTTCTTAAGTAATAAGATTCCTAGTGGCTCATGGCATTGCTAGGCATGTAGAGATATTTTATGATGGGAGGGATAAATAGTGGTTGGGATGCAGAGTAGCATAATCAGCTGAGCATGTTGGTGATATGCGTGGTCACATTTATGTGCAGGCTCAGTTATTGAAGTGTTCCCTTCCAACACTCCTTGCCCCTTGAGGTCATCCAAGGTGTGATTAAAGGTCTCTCTACCCTCTTGCTCTACTTTCCACACCCCACACACAACTATTGGAAGTCTCATTAATGACATCAAAGTGCTCAGACAATATGAAAATAAAATAGCCAGTTTCCCTTTGCTTAGCTTGCAGAGAATAAGATGAGCATGGATGGGTTTCAGTAACCCCTTAAGTAAGTTTCTTGAGCTGCTGCTTTTTGACATGGGCACAACAAAAATCCAACGAGCTGCATGCATTCCATCCACTACTGTGACATAATATTCCCACCCAATTAGATGAAGAAAGAGAAAGAAAATATGCTTGTTACTCTTTCTTGACTCACTGTCTGGAAGATGAATGCTTCCATGCACTGAGAGGTTAACACTTCAGCTGTTCCATACCCTTCTGTCTGAATTGCTGTGAGGTCCTGCAAATATGGAGAGAGAAAGCAAAACTGAAAACTGCAACCAAGAACTTGAGAAATTTTGAAATTTATTGAAACTATTAAAGAGCCTTTGAAAAGGCTCCTTTAGGTACTTTAGTGAATGGATGCTGGTAGGAGATGAAATGCCTTTTTCTTGATGCCATGGGACAGAGGTATGCCTGGGAGAAATGTACAGTAGACACAGAAAGCTCCTCAGTGTAAGGTTCATCTCCCCCTTCTGCTTTACAGCTCTTAGCTTGATGTGGGCTGTGAGCTCACAATACAAAACATTTGTTCTCTGACCATGGCCACCCAAGAGAAAGGATGAGCAAAGCTCAGCAGGTGATTCTGTATAGAGGAAATAAGAAACATGCACCTCAATTCTAGAATGAGTTTTGAGTTATCAGCCTGAGCTAGTTGCTTGCTGTTGCAATGGTCTGAGATTTTTTTTATGCCATGGCTGTTTACAGTTGCAAATAGTTCTTCAGATTTGTCACAGCAACCCAGCTATGGCAAAACTATACAGACTGAGAAGGTCTTCCACTTCAACACCATTATTGCTGTTTGGTTGGATTGTTAATATAAACCAGATATTTTGCCTTACCAACTACAAACATGTCTTCTCTAGTCTCTTGGGAAGCAAGAAAACAACCTCGAATTTTGTAAGGAAGAGGCTGGTGTGCCTGTTCAAAAAGGGATAGAGAAAAAGAAGTGACTTGCCCTTAATTTTTTTATGTCCTTCTGAAAAGCTGCAGCATATAAATTAACACTCGTAATTTCCTACTTGCTCTTTTGGATGTCAAAAGTTTTCTTCCTATTTTTAAAGCATTTTGATGTCAGAGTTCTCACTTCTGTTGCCAGTTAATGGCATTGAGAAATACTCTTTGTACTTCAGAGGCAAGAGTGTGTCAAAGGTTTGAAACTAATTGATTAACTACCTTTGATTTTTCCGAGTCTTGGCTCAGAGTTTGTGACAATGCTTTGGTCTCCACAAATGTACTGGCAAGGTGGCTGTGCTATTTAGATCCTAGCTGCAATGGCAGGATTGGTTCCACACAGAAGAATCCCCAAGGAATTGATGACAACAATTAAGTAGTCTCAAAGCAAGGACTAAAGATAATCACCTAACAAATATTTCCTGATCTCTTTTATTGCTGAATTGCATTATCTTGTGCTGCCCACAAACCATTTACAACTTTGGTGTAGGTTACTTAAAAAAAAATTCTTCTTGAAAAGTTTGAGGCAGTTTATTGTCCTGTCAAATTCTTCCTATCATCCCAGGGAAGTTACTGAGGACAGTATAACATATGAAAATGGCACAGAAACAACTTCTTATACTGCAGTGTGGCCTCATTGTAAGCAATGTGACTGTGTTTCAGAACAGACTCTGTGTAGCACCTTTAGAAGGGTAAATCTTACTTAAATTCTCTGCTCACCAAAAAGTAATTATTGTCTCCCATGTGGCCACACAGAAAGTAGAGAAAAATTGTGGATGTATACCTAAATGTTGGTCTAAGGGCCTCTTTTCCTCCCAGACTAGTTCTTTGAATTCTTAGCAGTAGTGATATGGGTGCTACTTTTATACCTGGGACTGTTAGTTGTCTCTATTCTAATTTTTTTTTTTTTGTGTGTGTAATAATCTGTATTTATAATCTCTTGAATATTTTTAGATAGAAAATTATCCTTTTAATTTTCCTCAAAACTACTGTCTAATAGAAGACGACAATTAAATGCAGCTGTCCCTCACAGTGCTGAACTACACTAGGGAACACAAATTTACCTGGAGTGTGCTTTCAGTCATGTATGAGGTACCACTTCCAGAATCCTTCCTAAGTTCCTTCTTGCTCTGCTGTGATGAGCTCTGTTAACCTATTACTTTGCTAATAACACCATGCTACATGTTCATGAGCCTTTTTTAGTGTACTACAAAACACCAAGGAGTACCTAAAGCTTTATAATCTCTATAACTAATAGGGAAATGCTCTAGAAATATGATAGAAACAAAACTGATATTTAAGAAACTGTTTTTTTAAAAAATCTTCCTTTCATGGCTTCTCAAGGATTTGCAGAGATGAGATGCAGAGAGCTCACACAGTTTACCTACTGAAAGCTGAACTTAAAATGAATCAGCTGCTTAGGGCTCAACCTCTGAATTTTCAGCTGTCTTCAAACTCCAATCTGTGAAAGCACTTGTGATCAATAAGTCAATGAAATGTTGAACCCCACTAGGAACAAACCTAGCAAGGCAGGATAATAATTAATTTTTAAGACTCATGAGCTAACAATGAATTCCCTATTGCCGAAGAGAGTACCAGCTGTATTTCTTTTGGCAATTACCTGGATCTTCATCATGCTTTGCACTTCAAGAAAAAAATATGACTCCTCATCCTGCGGTGAACCAGTCTTTATCCTCTGGAGCACTTGTATTAGGTTATTTTTAAAATATACTGACTAGACTAGAGCTTTCAAAATAAGATTTAGTAATGTAAAAATAAAAACAAATCCAGAAAACCTAAACCAAACAAGAACCAAACCAAAAAAGAGCTGTCGCATGTGGTAAACACAAGCTATAGAAAAGAAATAGTTGTGTATAATCTAAATTGCTTCAGTCTCCTGGGGAAATAATTATATCAGCCTTGTACTAAAAGAAAGGCTTGGCAAAGGAAATAAATGCAGGAGTCAGGAAGAAGGATGAGCAACTTATACTCCATGTTCTGAGCTTACATAGCACACACATAAAGAAAGATATATCCTATGGATTTATTTATGCTTTCAGATATGTAGCTATAACATGAATTCTTCTAAACTCATAAAAGCAACTGCATTTACCCATTTCCAGGATCCTGCCATTGGCCTCTGGGAAGATTTTCTTGTGGAAAACTAAACGTAGACTTTGGAAACACAAGAAATCATAACATTCTTTGGCTAGGAGCACACCAGCTCTGCATCACTGGAAAATGCCTCTGTTCTCATGGGAACCTTCTGCAGCTTGACCTCATCTTGGTGATCATGAAGCAAATCTAAACTTTTAATGTAACCTATGAGCAATTAAACTGCAGTTGTTACTGTGGAATATGTAAATTTTCTTTCTTCTTATCCTGCTTAACTGCTTTGAAGAATAAAATTGACCCAGATTTTCTTAACTGAAGCTGCAAGTTGGATTCTGGGGGAGATTTTTTCCACTGGGACCCAACAGGTTTAGGATTTCAGTGTGTACTCTATCTTGGGCACTGTGGTCATGAGTCAGTGCACTGATTTCAGTCCACCCTTCTGGTAAAATCAGTACTTTGGAGCCTCTGGTCCTATGCTCTTCCTCAAGAGTCAGATATTCTCTGCTTACTCTGGAGATTTTTTCTCTGATTACAAAATGAAAGAACTTTGCTAGTAATGTAATTATCTCCATTCCTGAAGCTTTCAAGACCTCATTCCCTCTTGCTGAGGCTGACCATATTGCTGAAAGGTTTTGCTTTAATATGGATGCTGCACACACAAAAGGAACAAAATAAACATGTTTGCAAATACAGAGAGAATGAAAATGTGTTTTCTGCTGAGTATTCAAAGATTTCATGGTATATGATACCCACATCTGTTGTTTCTCAGAGTCCTGGTTTCCAAAGAGTAGTAAATTTGTTCACAAATTGTAGCTCACACTATCTGTGTGTAGTAATGGGAAAAAAAGGCTGGGAAAACTTAGCACAGTCCCTGTGGATGGCTCCTGTAACTGGATATCAGGAGAGCAGACCTTAGGCCCTTCAGAGATCTGCTTGGCAGAATACCAGAGGATAAATCTGAAGTGAATAGGAGTCCAAAAAAACTGTTCAATATACACGGTCTCCACCTCCAAACTCAGGAACGATGAATCCCAACAAAGATGCCCAGCAAGATCATGGATCCTCTAAGCTGAAGAGACACAGATTTGTTGGCTGGACCACTTGGTAGTTAAAGAATTGGTTGGATGGTTATGAAGAGCTGTGCTGTAGCATCCCATCCTTACAGGGAAGGGAGCATGCAAAATTTAAAAATCTTTGTGGTCAGAAGTAACAGCAAAAGTCAAAAGCTCCACAAAAACTCAGAAGATTTTATTAGTAAATTACACATTTGGCATGGCGGCATGGAAATTGGTAATAGCTGGTCCCTGACCTACCATATAAGCACATGGCAGTGGATTTTGGTTAAAGGGTTAAGATGAAAAGGAAGAAAGAAGGGAAGAGATGAATTAGAGAGGGGGGGAGTGAGGGAGTGGGGGGGGGGAAGGAAGGAAGGAAGGAAGGAAGGAAGGAAGGAAGGAAGGAAAGAAGGAAGGAAGGATGGGTTCCATTATCAGGGGTCATGTATGTTCTTATTTCCCCCTTACAGTCCATGCCCACTTCTTGACCTCATTCGTGTGGTTGTGTTGGGCTTATCTACAGGAGCCAGAATAAGGATTTTTGTTCTTGAAAGTTCTGCGCTTACCTCCTTATGGCCACTACTAACAATTCTTGGCTGTTATTATTGGCATGGTTGGCTCCACAGCTATTGGGCTCTAAGTGTTTGAAACATATACATTTAGCCTCCTTGTCTTCTAGGATTCTCCATGTGGTTAAAGGCTCACTGTCCAAGTGGGCACCAGAGATGCATGGAGTCCTCAGGGTTTGGTGTTGAACTGGCACTGTTTAACATCTCTGTCAGCGACATGGACAGTGGGATCGAGGGCTCTCTCAGCAAGTTTTTCACAGACACCACGCTGTGTGGGGCAGCCAATGTGCTGCGGAGAAGGAATGCCACCTAGAGGGGCCTGGACAGCCTGGAGAAGTGGGGCTGTGCAAACCCCGTGAAGTTCAACAAGGCCAAGTGCAAGGTCCTGTATGTGAGCCAGGGAAATCCCAAGCACAGATACAGACTGGGAAACAGATGGATTGAGAGTAGCCCTGAGGAAAAGCCAGGGGCCTCATTAAATCGGGGGAGCTGGCTGGACAGAACGTTCTTCGTTTATTCAAGAGAAGATGGCAGTTTTTATACACTTCTACACAGTTTACAGCTTACAAAGGCACTCTCATTGGCAAGCTAACATTGTTTATCTTTGTCTTAAGGCGGCCTAAACCTTACACTATAAACCTATACTACTTCACACCCAGACAGCCCAGTGCTCCCCATTACACCTTTATACAATTTCTAACTGCCCCACAAACTCTTAATTTCTAACTGCGTCAGAGGCTGGAAGGCCTTGCAAGGCCCAAATCTGAGGCCTTGACTGGAGTAGATCAAATCTCATTCTAAACATAAATCATGATATCTCTCTCTCAGAAATGCTGCATCACTGAGGAGAAGGGTTTGAGCATGGATAAGAGTTTTGCAATATCTTGGCAATGTGCACATTACTATCCAGAAAATCATCCTATCCTGGGCTGCATTAAAAGCAGCTTGGCCAGCAGATCCAGTGAAGTGATTATATCCTTCTATTGTGCTTGCATGAAACTTCTCTGGAGCTCGGTGTCCAGGTCAGAATCCTCAACATGAGAATGACATGGAGCTGCTGGAGCAAGGACAGAGGAGGGTCACAAAGATGATTAGATGGCTGGTGCACCTCTCCTCTCACCCAAGGCTGGTTGGACTCTAAGCAAACTGGTCTTGTGGAAGTGTCCCTGCCTGTAGGGGGTTTGGGATGATTTGGAGATATTTGTAATATCCCTTCCACCCCAAGCCATTCTATAATCCTATGATCCCTTTCTTTTAACCAGGTTTGTCTGGGCTGGTCTCCACGGAAACCAATGAAACATTTCCCCTTGATCTGAGTTTTCCCCTTGATCTGCAGAAGATTCAGAGATGGCTTCTGCAATCAGGAACCTGATGCAGTTCTGGTTTTCACTTAAACGGCGACAGTGGACAGATATGATGTTGTTTTCAATCAAAGTAAACAAACTAGGCTTGTTGAGTACAGATTTGATTTCCTCCAGAGAGCAGTGCTTTATCTTGCACTCCATCTGTTCTGGAGCAGCAGAAAAGCAAATTTCATCTCTGCTGTTTAGGATAGCATTACTCTTGGATGCCTGGGGCACTGGGTATTCCCATAGGATTGTTCTGCAGTTCCACAGCTAATTGGGATGGAAACCAGGGGTGTGGTTCTCAGGTAGCAATATTGCTATGGGGGAGAAGGAAAGACTGCTAGATTCACCCAGTGTCGCCAGAAGAAGATGCTGATGGAGCCTGATGAAGATCAGCTGAGCCCTTTGAAATCTGCGTTGGCATCTGATTTGTGTTTGTGGTGCAAGAGCCCCCTTAGAGAAACAGGGGGGTAGGAGTGAAGAACATACTGGAAGACCTGAAACAAGACAGGTCATGCAAGAAGAATTGCTGTGATTTTGACAGAGCTGAAAGCCTGAGCAAGCACAGAGTAGCAAGACATGTGTAGCCACAGGGAGCTAATGGGGAAGTGGAATCTTGGATGAGGTAAAGGATTCAAGATACACGAGTGAGGTTTACAAATAATCACTGCTGGAAAACTGCCTGGAAAATGCTGACAGCCCCCAAGGAGATGGTTTCAGAACATCTTTTCCAGGAGAGATGAGGCCCTGGCTTTGCATTTCAAGTGTCCCCTACCTGAAGTTTAATTGTCCTCCTTTCTTTCTCTCTGCCACCTCTCTCCTGAGCTGTGCTCCTATTTGGCTCACATACAGTTGAACAATGTAGTTTAGGACTGCGGTTGCCAGACTTTGCCTTGTTCTTTTCCATTATTAATCAGCTGTCTTCTGCTAATACATTGACAGGGTCAGAAGCATGTAGAGACAAGAAAATGCCCACACCTACACTCACTCCACACAGAGCCCCCACACACATCCCCACACACCCTGCTGGTGTGTCATGGACTCAGACACCCTGCATACTCCCTCATACCTTTCATTTCCTACCACAGCTTGAAATTGGCATGATTGCCCACGTGGCAAGTTTTGATTCTTCATTCATACTCCTCAGAAAGCAAAGGGGTTATCTAGAGTCACCATGTCTGAATTGCCTGAAACTGTCTGTAATTCTAACACTGCATGGCAGACCTTGCACTTAAATGGGTTACTTGAGAGACAGAGAATGTCTTCCTTTTGTATGTGTTAAAAGGCTCTCCCACACATTTTCTGGGGACTAATCCTCACTATCAAACTCAGGATGAATGAACTGATTACAAAGACACATAGACCAACAAAAACAAGCAATCAAAAAGAGCCAATTTTAGCACAAAATGAAATTAGCAGATTTGAGGTGAAAGAAAAGCCAGGGCACATTTTTGGGCAGATCTACATCAAAGTATGCTCTGTGCTTTAAACAGTGGTGACAACAGTGTACTTGGGGCTCTGGGTTTCAGCATTCTCACCTCCTGTATTTGACAGCCTGTTTACTCACAGAGAGACCAAAGAAATAATGTAGAAAGATTTCCAAGTTTGCACAAATCAAATAAAAGGGGAGTCTTTTTCTGTACCCTAGAGTCTTACAGTTGTGGAACTAAAGGTCAGTGCTGAACTCTATCTATTGTTCTTGATTTGTTTCAGTCCTACATATATCATATATTCCTGGCAGAAAATTCCATGCATTAATGATGGAAAGATCTAAATTGGGCTGATGTTCTCTTTGGTAATGGAAAGGAAGAATAAGAACTTTGCACAATTGATAAATATTGTCCAAAAGGACAGGTGAAAGATAAATCTTTTTGCAGTCGCTGCATATTTTCCAGATTTTTTTTTTAAGGCATTTCATGGCAAAACAAATTAGACATGAGGATAAATATTTTAATTGCAAAGGGTAGTTAAGTTCCAGAATAGGTGAGAGATTTTCAGTAGTTAGAGTCTAGGAAAAAGATTTATTCCGTTCAAGTTAACTCTTGAGATAAAATGGAGAGCATGTTGCCCTTCCAGTGTCTTTTCTAACCATATGCTTTGAAGTCTGGCTATTGGTGGTACCAATATTGAGAGCGGGAGCTGCCTTGGCTTGTCTGGCCCTGCTGCTGGACCAAATGGTGGCCACTGTGGTGTTTCACCCCAGAGACATTTTGGCTAGCTGGATGTTGCAGCCGGGCACATGGAGACAAGTCCAGGATGGAGCTTCCCTCGCAGAGGGTCGCTCCTCAGGTTTCCATCTTCTGGAGAAGGTTTTAAGGCTATGGTGAAGGAAGGAGTTGGTTCTGCTGGAGGGTTTAATCCAGAGCTTTTATTCTGGCCTGCAGGCCTCTGAATATGAATGAAACAGAGCTGTTATTTTATATCCCTTAACATTTATAGGAAGCAAGATAAGGAATAAGCATTTAAAACTCTCAGTATCTTTTCAAACCCTAGCTAGTAAATATAATAGTAATTCCAAGGATGGCTGTATCTGCCACAGCTGTTTTGACATAGTTTCAGCACTTCTCTACCTGCAGCTGTGCAAAAGCACTACAAAGTTCAATTCCTTGAAGAGAGATGTAACCACTACAATTCACATGCCAGCCTTTTCCCAGAAGACAAAGCTCAGTGTTATGTGATAGACAGTATTATTTCACACAATATTATTTCATATGCAGTAATATTTGGACTAAGGTCCAGTTTCAAGCTCTCAGAACACCTTGGAGGGAAGAGTTTTTTCCTGACTTTCCTCTTGTCCTACCATATAGTCTTCAAGTAGTCTTTGTATTGAAGTAATACGTGGAATAAATAAATAGACTCCACAACCTGGGGTAGTTATGAAGTAGGTATGTATGTCAGCACCCAGCACAAGTGAGATACCTCTCCAAAAAACTTGTGCTCTGAGCCTTGGTCTGACCCACACTTTTATTCACAAAAGTGTTCTATATGTAGTACATTACACAACTTTTCTATGCATATTCAACCCCTGGCCCCACCTATCCTCACCTCTCATGCTAAAGAGGTCCACACCCCTCTGGGCAAATGTGGTTTGTTGTGGTGGTCTTGTGGGTGTCTCTGGTTGTCTCTTGAGGCTGAAGATTGTGGTCTTCCTCATGATTGAACTTCTGAACTTTTCCTCTTAGTGCAAGCTCCTTTGGTCCTTTGGTGCTTATCTGAGTACATCTGTCAGTCTTGATGGGCTTGGAGACAGAGAAGCTTCTTTATCTGGGCTCTTTGCATCCTTAGTCCCCTCCGGTATTGTTCTTTATGCAAGAAGCTTCAGAAGTTTTCATTTTCCTATGCTCTTTGTACAAAGGCAGAAGTTTCTTAAGTAAAAGGTTAAAATTTAACACATATTTTTACAAGCTAAAATTTAAATGCCTAATTCATTTTGTTAACTCAAGTGAATTCCAGAAAATCTCTATTTCAGTATTCCCCCTCCTTTTTTTAGTTCTTCAGTTTTTTCAGATAAATTGCTTGTTTCTAGTAGGCAGTTACAAATCTCATTCAAGGAAAACCACTCCCTTGAATGTTGATTTCTGCTGTCTTCCTGCAGAGTCAGTTCCACTCCTGACCCAAAGACTTCTGCAAGCCTCTTAACTTGGATATTACTGTTTATTCATTCGATGGCCTGTTGATTTTTAGTAGAAGCTGTCGGCCTAAGAAATTGCATCTGTATTTATAATAGGTCCACATTTTGGGCTGCACATCCCATTGGCTCAACATTTCCAGAATGTTTCCAGTTCATGAAACTACTTTGCCGTGTGAAAAACTGTAGACATGTGAAAAATGCCAATCACTTGGTTTTTAAAATTTTAAAAGTTTAATAATAATAAAATGGTTATAAAAATAATAATACAAATAGAGTAATAGAGTTAGGACAATTACAAGACAATGAAAAGCAAAGAATTATGGAGGTCCATATGCTCTTGGACACTAAGTCAGGAAAAACATACCTTGTGAACAAAGGAATCACCCTTAAAACAGTAAACTTGTTGCATATTCATATATCCTTCATGGTTATGCAAATATTCTATTCTAAACAAGAAACTCTGCCTGTTGTATGTCAACTGTTCCCTTTAATCCCCTGGTGTTTTTGTCTGAGCAAGGCCTGAAGAAATTAACTTCTTCTGATAAGAAGCCATAAATTCCTCTCCTTTGGAAGATTTAAGTGTTCCTCAAAGCGAGTATCTCATTCCTAAAAACAAACTTCCCCCACATACATAGTCTCTATTTTAACATTATGTTGTAACCTAAAACTACACTTAACACAATACGTAAGAGAATTAATACAGCATAACTTTCTAACATTACACATATAATATTCATTGCAACATTTGCGAAAAGCCAATCATAAATATGCATTTTTCACAGGCATAAGAAAGGAGACGGGGAGGAGGTTGATGTTGTGTGTTAGTGTGTTAGTCTGGTCTTTTCCTGACATGCAGTCAGTGAGTGTGGGCTAAGCCAAGGGCCTGGGTGTTTTTTCCCTGCTCTTTCCAGCTGTTGGCTGAGGATTCCAGGCTGACAGCATTTCTCTAACATCACCCATTGACAACAATCCCCATGTGGCCACAGAGTAATAACTTTAGGAGTGGCAAGAGGGTACACATACTAAAAATGTTTCAGTATCTTCCTGGGTTAGGTCTATAATTCTGCATATAGTAGAAAATGTGAATATGTGACTGAAGGCCAAGCAGTAATGATAAAACTTTTGATATTAAATTTTGTAGGGTTGAACTTTGAGTAAAAATGAAACTATTCTCATCCCTTAAACTTTTTGGAAGTAATGAAATATTTCCTATCCTCAGGAAAACCGGAGTACCAGGAAGATTATTTTTAGTCATGTTTTTAAAAATAATTTGTTGACGTCAAATGAATGATTTCATGTGAAGACACTTCTTTAAATTTTTTCTTATATTAAGACTTTCATTTCTATAATTTTATTTCCTCTGAAACTATTCAAACCTAAAGTATGTAATTTTATTCACCTATGAATCTTCACAGCTTACATTATTGTTAATGCAAAGCATTACAAAATACTACCAAATTTAAATTATAATACTGGATTCTACTAACTGGTTGGTTTTGTTCCACTCACTCCTTCCTGTGAGCTGAATGTTTGTTCAGCAAGTTCCTGAGCTAGGGGAACAATACATCTTGAGCTGATACTTGTTTTGAGATGGAGGATTTGAAAACATGCAGGATACATGTGTGTTACTATGATTTTTGGTGTCTCCACTACTGTTCCACTCTAGCTGGGGAAGAAAAGAGCAATCTGTGTATAAATCACACAGAAATCACCTAGAGATATCTCCCTTTGTGGTGTACAGCTCTGTAACTATAAGTTGGTCAAATTCTTTCTTTGTCTGACATGTGAATGGAGATATCATTTGTCTGTAATATCTTTCCTGTGAAATCAGGCGTAACCAGCACCCAGGAGGTACAAAAATTATAAGACAAAAGTCCTTAATGAAAATTTTGTCATGAGAAAATTGATTTAGAGAGTGAGAGTGTTTTGAAGCCACTGCTTTCTACTTTGCAGGTTGTCAAATATAAATAACAATGGAGAAAGGAATCAAAAATTATACCTCTGCCTAGAAATATTTAGGAGGAAAAGTCACACCCAACAGCCCTCTGAAATCAAAAAGTCATGAATGCAGCAGTGCACGTTTGGTTTTACTGGTTAACAATTTGTTCTAATTTTAGAAGTAGAAAAAATGAAAAGAAAAAATAATGAAAATAGCATCTAATTAATGTCTATTCATCAGTAAGATTTTATTGGTTCTTGAAAATACTGAGTGCATGGTACCAACTTAATTCTTTGGTGTTTTTGAAATCATATTCAGTTTTCTTTTCAATGTTGTTTTCAAGTGTATTCATGCAACATGGATTGTAAGCAATTGTGCATGTGCTTGTGAGGTGACTGGTGGCTGAGGAGCTGCTAGAGAGCAGCCACTAAGGTACCTTTTCACAAGGTGAAAAGGATAAGCAGAAGAATACTGATGCCAGAATGGGAGCTGTGAGCTTGGGGGCTGCAAGCATCCTTGAAAGGTACAGCTGGCCTCTTTGAAGCACAGCTGGGCACTAAGAAGTGGGACACTTCCTGAGTTTGCATCACGATCACAGTACCAAGAAAGTTTAACCTCCATTTATCATCCAAAAAGTTGGAAACACTCTGGGAAATTTGAATTGACCTCAATAAACAGAGCAGGTCTCTGAACAACCTGATCTAGCTGAAAATGTTCCTTCTCACTGCTTGGACTGAATGGCTTTGAAATTCACCTCTCAGCCTATTCTATGATTTAATAATACAGAGGATAGCTTGCACATAGACTTTTTGCTCTAGATTTGCATGTGGCAGTTTGAATTGAATTTTTTTTTTCCTTGTGTATCACCTTAATTTCTGAAGCAGTGCAAACACTCATGGAAAGAGCAGCATGTGCATATGTTTAACCCTGTATTAAATCTAGCCTCTTGAATGTAATGTAATAAAATAAGATTCTGGCTACTCATGTACTCTGGTTACTCATGTAATGTCTTAGTGGCATGCTGCCAATTCTTAGTGGAAGTAGCAAATTTCAAGGTTTGAACTCACAGGGTTCAGAGTGTTTCTCTTCAAATAATATGAGTCAGCTGATTTTCTCACAGAGATCTTTCTGTCCCATGTGTACAAAGAGAACATGAATGAATGTTATAGGATATGTACGACATGAGAATATCTAAAACTGTTGTCCTCACTTCCGTCCTGTCTGTCCTGACCCGTTTGCTTTTTTTTGTTGGTATCTATTTTTTCCCTGAAGTTTTGCCACATCTATAAACTATAAAATGCTGCAGATGGACTTTAGAAATCATTGTGGGTGATGGACCTGAGCATCAGACTTGTTAACAGAAAAGAGAAGGATCAACATCAGTAGAATGCTGCTCTAACTCTTCACTAACACAAAGCTTATATTCTCTTTACTAGTGACCCTTGGCTGCAAAGTCTCAGTTTCTCCCCTGTGCTTGCTTCTAAGGGATCTCAGCATCTTGTGATGCTTCTTGTGAAAACTATCGATTCATTGGGCTATACCTAGTGCAGGGTTCTTAGAATGGATATTTTAGTGTCTGTGTAAAAGAGCAAAATGAGCAAATGTGATGTTCTTACTGCAGAATATGAGGCACCACATGCAATGGTCGGCTTCATCAGCCGCTCTGTTCAGCAGATGTGTTATTTCTCATATTATGATTCAGACAATGTGTTATCTCTCCCCTGCAGTATGGGATAAAGAAGAAGGAAGAAAAGGAAGCAGAAGCCCAGGCTGCAATGGAAGCTAATGCTGAAGGGAGTCTGACACGCCCAAAGAAGGCAATCCCTCCTGGCTGTGGGGATGAGGAGGAGGAAGAAGAAGAGAGCATCCTAGACACAGTCATCAAATACTTACCAGGGCCCCTGCAGGACATGTTCAAGAAGTAACAGCTGCAGACTGTTAGATGGGCATAAACAGTACTGCAAAGGATTTCTCTTTTGCCCAATGGGGATTTACAATCTTGCCATTCATCCCGCAGTCCTCCCCACCTCTGCCCTCAACTGCTCACTAGGAGTCCCTTTGCTTCCCATTCCCTCCCAACTGCCTCTCTCCCTTTCCTCCACCCCAAGACTCATCCATTCCTTAATTTTGTACATAGTCACATCCAGTAGATGCCTCTGAATGGATGTAAAGATTAAAAAGCTGCAGACTACACAACTTTTATTATAAGCCATAGTACTATGTATGTTAAATAAGGCAACTGCACATCAGGCATAGAAAAGGAACAATCTCATTTCCATCCAATGCAAGAAGGAGTGTTCACTAAGTATGAACAGTGGCCTCTTTAATTTTTTTAAATGATCTTATTTTTATTATTGATAATAATTAGTCATTATTATAATGTTCCTATTGATTGGGTCACATTAGCCATTTTTTGTTGAGCACATCTGCTCTCAGAAGGGATATCTCAGTTGTCCCATGGAAGCAGAGCTTTTCTGTTTTAATTCCATCTGTGACATAAATAAAAGATTGTTTGGAAAGTAAATCATGCATGACTTACACAGCTGACATCACTCAGAATTGTGGAAGAAGTGAGTCATCTGCCCTCAAATGCTGTAGAAGTTAAATGCCTCAGAATCTAAGCAAGAGTCATGTTACTTTGGGAATTAGCCATACATTTACCTTGAATGAGAAAAATTGGTCAGGCACTTGCCATACAGAGAGCTGAAACCATAGAAGAGTGCATAGTGCTCTGGCAGAGGACCTCCCCAACCCCTCTGAAGCCAATGACAAATGTATTTGCTGCTCTGTTTAACCAATCTTCCTCTTTCTGCCATTTTCAACCATCCCCTTTCCAGCAGTGCTTGGGTTCCAGCACATTGTGGTGGCTGTGTCCTGCCCACCCTTTCCTGCAGGGTATGGGAGTGTGTGGTGGTCTGAATGTTAGCCATGGCAGATCCATAAATATCCATGTTGTTTATTGTGCTAAATTACTGCATTGCCTTGGGGAGGTCACTTATTTTCTGCCCCACTGAGATTGTGCACCTGTAAAATGTAGGTTTCATTCTCTACCTACTATAAAGGCATAAAAGTGAGGATGCTTCTTAGTGCTGTGCAGGAGCTAATTAATAATTACAGAAGTGTGTGGTATCCCTTGATGTTAGCAGGGTGGGAGAAGATTGATTTTTTTTCTCACCATTATCTTTGTGGCCTTTTGCAGACACAGGTACAGAGGTCTCCTCAAAAAAACACTGTAGATATCACATAATTGCATAAGAAAATCCAAATTCTGTGGGAGATGTTGACTTGCCAATACCTACATAGACTCAATAAAAAGACCTATTTTGAACACAGGTTCTCTTGATCAGGTATCTGGCTTGTCATCTGAAGAACTAATCCTGAAATTTTGCATCTGGCTAGGTCTCTGTAGTCGATGCTGTAGACATGCCATCTCAGTCTCACAATCTTGTCAGGAGAATCAGGGTTTGGCTGGCAGAACTAGCATTGCTTGTCCCTGTCCTGGGAACAACAAAAATTTCCTAAGTACATGGATGAAATTTGAAAGCAAATACACTCTTTCTGATGGCAAGGTAAAGGAGGATAATATCAGACACTTCATTATGTGCCTAAATTAACCATTTTATTTCAATGTATCTTCTTTACACTTGTTCAGTGCAACTAAATTTAGGCAAACACCTTAATATTATAATGAATAAGATATTTTAGAAACATTTATCACCTTTCCAGATAAGCAAAAGAAATCTGTACCATGATTAAGGAATTGAGCATGAGAGATCTGTACCTTCCAGTAGCATCTGTTGTAATAGGAAAGGAGTATTTTGAAAGAGAATAAATATAGTATGCCGTCTTTGCACAATTTTTATTCAGGTGTTATAGTCCTCACTTCTTCTCAAATAATTTCAAATGTAACTTTTTATTGAATCCAAGGCAGAGCTTGAAGAGGTTTGGCTGATATACAAGTCAGAACATGTTGATAAAGATACAACTTGTTTCCGGCTGAATCTATGAAAAAGACTTGTTTGTTCAAGTACAAGCTGCCAAGGGCTATCCAGAAGGCAGGTTTTACTCATTTGGATAATGTCAGTGAGACTTTTTTCCGCCTAACTTTCATTTAAAACAAGATGACTGCTTCCCTCCTGAGACTTTCAATAAACCCAAAACACTCTATAAATCAGTACAGCATGGCAGTGTTGAACAATTTACCATTTTCTAGGAAGAGTGTCCTACTCACTCCATGCAAATTCAGCAACTAGTAATTTGAGGCTGTTTTAGTAAATCTCACAAAATTGGAAACTCTCTTTCTATCACAGGGGCAGCAGCTTATTTTGATGCTCTACTACAGAGTACCAAACATCCCCAAAAGCTACAAGGCAGAGCCTGGTTCTTAATTTCAGCCACTCATTGGTCACTATCTCCTATCCTACATCACTGACATAGAAACATCAATACTTTTGAAATGCCTTGATTAATCTCTGTGGCACTCATCCTGTAATACATAAGTAAAACCAGCAGAAGTGTGCCTGTGCTAAAATGAACACATCCATTCATATATTCCCCTGGCCTTGTGCTGGAGAACTCTGCAAACAAATCAGAAGATGAGCTTATTCCACTTTACTTGGGCTTTTCTCTACAACTTGCTTGCTGACCTTTCCCTAGCACCAGTTACTGATTCCTTTCTTCATCCAACCAAAGACTGTTCTGATATAAAATCAGAATTTTCTACCCAGCATTCTTCTTGCAGAGTGTTAGTGCTGATTGTTTTCACAGTCTCTCTGACAGCTTGATGTACGTGTTTGTGCACACATCTGTGGAAGGTGAGAAAATTGGAGAAGATGGGGAGAAGAGAGAGAGAAAGGAAGACTTTAGTACCATTTTAGATTATTGTGTCTCAGCAGTTTGCTGGTATTGAATGATTGGTCGAAGTCAGGATCTTGTGTAGACTATACTAAAATTTCTTAAACAAGTATTGCTATCCCTGGGCTCAGAACACTGAAAATACTGCCCCTGTGAGCTGAGCTCCTGAGCTGTGTGAACATCTGGATTGAACCCCTGAAGAGAGCCATAGGACCACTATACTGAGTCTGGTAGGCCTCATTCCAGGTTCACAAAACAAGAGAGAAAGGGAAGGCGATTTATTAAATAGTGTTTACTGAGTCTTTTTCATTGTGGGGGCTTCCCAGCTCAGCCATTTAATCACTTCTGTATTCTCACCTAGCCACACCTGCACCAGCCCTTCCTCCACTGACAGCGGAGAGTTCATCCAGGTGTGTGCTGGTTCCCATTTCCCTTTTCTTGCCATAAGAAACATGACAGAAGATCTACCACAGGTCCTGGATAGGTTTTGTTTGGTTTTGCCTCACATAACTCTGGCATGTTGCATGAGAGTGGATCTGTCCTCAAGTCATTCCACGGCCCTGAAGTGCCTAAGCCATGCGGAACAGACTCAAGAGCAAGGCACTCTCCCTTCTCTTCTGCCCATCTATTTCCCTTCCCACTCAGAGCTGGTAACAAGGGACACAGACACCTTTGGCTCATGTGTGGAAGTCAGAAGCGTTGTCTCACACACTTCTCCCCTTGGCACTCAAGCAGGTGATGAAGCACTTAAGAGACCAAAGAGAAGTATGGTTCATTGTTTGGATTCTGACTATCTTTTTGTCTTTCATGACATTGTTTTATTTGCATCACTGGTCTGTTCAATCTCAGGTAAATGAGGTATTTTAGTTTTATAACTAGTTTTTATTTACACAGAAAGGTTGTTGGCTAGACACTGCAGTCATTTTCCCTCACAACTCCAAGACCTTACAGGTTAGTAAAAAAACAGTCAAAGGGCCTTCTCATTTGGAGGGTAAATGATTTAGTTTGCCATTGACCTTGTGAACTCACATTTATATGTAGAGAAAGCCATATGAAATCAGACTGCAATATTAATTATCAATGCTACTCTTCTGTTTAAAATGAATAAAACAAAATATAAGATCATGTGCTTAATCACTTTGGAGTTCCTCTGTCTATGTTTCTAGTATCATACATGGCTTAGATCCCTCCCAGCCTCTTTCCTTCATCAAGAAAGACCATACCAGTGCTGCTGAATACATCTTTTTGCCAAGCTTTTTGTGCTAGAACAAGCATTGTTAGAAATTAGCTGTTGTGATCTAAATGTAACGTCTTCTGTATCTGAAAGTTGTCTGTATTTGTTCTGAATATATGTTATCAAGATAACTGTTTCTTCATGCACTGAGTTAGTAAAATGTTTCAGTACTGTCATTAAAAAAATTGCCTGTTTCTCTCTTTCATACACACAGAACAAAACTTAACTTAGTCATGCATTTTCTAGTAGAAATGCTCCCCAGCTTTCTTTCAGATGCATGCAGTACTTGAGGATGATTTAAAGTAGAGACATTGTGAATGTGATTTTAATTTGTTATTTTCCTGGTATTTTTTCCTGCATGATGTGGGTAAATGGTATGATGTTCTTTTAAAATGGAATCACAGCCAATAAAAAACCCCAGTGATTTCATAAATTGTTTGCAATGCTTTCCTGTGAAATTCCTGTCAGGCTACATTTGGAAATCGAAGCATGGTTTTGAATGGCAAGCTCCACACAGCTTTTTACTCGCTCAGGCAAATCATTAACTGTTATATTCAGCATATAAGTGTTGCATTACTTTAGAAAAACATATTGCCATACATCTCATAGGAAAACCCAATACCTTTTTACCTACCCTTCCCTAGGACCATTGTTTGATCATTCACCTTTTTTTGGGTGTTTTACTAACAGAAGCAGCCAAACAACTGTCGTGGAGAATCAGCCCATTTTATTTACGTGCCAGAACACCTACTCAGAATTTTAACCCAACACTGCTAAAATTAACACATGCTAATGCAGACTGTGAGTTCAAGGGCAGGCTCCCCATGGAAAGTTCTGTGAAGAAGATAACAAGGCAAGAAAATATTTTTCACTGGTTTCCCCAAGAAACAGACAGCTTAAGGGAACCAGAACTATCATATCAGACAAGTGTTGGGCACAAGAGCCAGATACTGAAGAATGAAAGCAGGTGATACTGACAGGTTTCATTTTGCAATGGAGGTAAATTATTATTTTTAAACAGTTTCTGCTTTCTTATTAAAAAAAGAAAAGAAAAGAAAAGAAAAGAAAAGAAAAGAAAAGAAAAGAAAAGAAAAGAAAAGAAAAGAAAAGAAAAGAAAAGAAAAGAAAAGAAAAGAAAAGAAAAGAAAAGAAAAGAAAAAAGAAAAGAAAAGAAAAGAAAAGAAAAGAAAAGAAAAGAAAAGAAAAGAAAAGAAAAGAAAAGAAAAGAAAAGAAAAGAAAAGAAAAGAAAAGAAAAGAAAAGAAAAGAAAAGAAAAGAAAAGAAAAGAGAAAAGAAAGAAAAATGAAGGTTAAATTACAGTGGTTAGACTGGTGCAATCTACTTTTTCCCATTTTAAAAGTACATTTTGTCAGGTAAAATCCTCTCTAGAGGAAAACAAAAAAAGAAATCCACAGCACATTATTAGGACCTCTGGAATTAAAAATTACTCAATTTATGAAGATGCATTAGTGATTTATTCCTCAGACACTGATCCTGGGATGAAATTATTAGCCCTACTGCAAGCTCCTTCTCTTCACTGACAGCAGTGGTGGCATGGACTAGGTACTTGGGGCAAATATTTAACTTCCAAATGAAAGTCTGGGTGGAAAGATACTCATCATAGTCCTGATTAAGTCCATTTTAATGTCTTAATTTCACTTTCTTCCTGAAGTGCCACGGATGATCTAAAGTCCATAAAGCTCTCTCTGGAAATGTGATTTAAATGAAGGCTACTGAACAATGTTGGCATGATGCTGTTCTATATATTCACATACCAGGTGGTTTGTGGCCACCATAAACATCCCCAGTTAAAAAATCCCAACTGAGGTTTTTATTTATTCTGTAATTAACCCCTTTTCATTAAAAATCCAAAACACTCACCACCACCACCACCAAAAAACCCACCAAAAACCCCACACATCACGATTGTAACTGCACTGGGGAATTCCTTGTTGAAGATAACTCTGCCACAGCCTGTCACCTGTGATTTTACAGACAGCTTGAGATAGGTAGTAAAAATATATCTGAAAAAGACAAATGGCCTTAACATGTGATGTCAAACACCCAAGCTTTGCTAAGCCCTTTGTATTGGGAAGCTGAATTCTGCTAGTGCTGTGAGATGGAAACATTTTTTTCGTTTGAGATTTGCTTTTCTCAGAAAATCTATTTTTGTATGAGAGGGTCAGCTATAACATTGTATTTGGGAACCTCGAGCTGCAGCAGCTGGGCATATTTTGAATTAGAAAACGACTTATTTAAACCTGTGTGGTGAACATTTCAGCTGGGCTATGAGAGGCTTAGGCTATCACAAACAACAACTGTCTGAATGAAAGTATAATTCATTTCTATTACATTTTTAATTTAAGAAATATCTTTAAGTTTATAGATAATAGAACATATCTTGCCAATTTGTCAACTGCTGGTCAAAAAAGTCGAACCCAAGAAAGGTCAGTCTGCACAAAAAGGGAGAACATGTACTGAAATGTAATTAAGGTATTCCTACTTCATATTCTGTTTCAATTTTCACTTTACTTTTGCTGAAAATGGCCAAAGTATGTGTATGATGATTTCTAATTTGTTTGTGTGTTCCATCATCCTGAAGCTAGTGTATGGCTGATATGGGACTATCAGTTTCATAGCTGGATAAGCGGGGCATTTTCTGCATGTACAAACCCAATATCTAGCAGCTTGCTTTTAAATTACTGAAATTGAGACACATTTTCAGGTTTCCATATCTTGTCAAGACCTGAGCAGATGCAAATCAGACATTCTCCCCTCAGCCACAAAGAAACCTCTTTTTTGTGAAGACTGAGCATGACAAATCATAGCATCATGGAAGGAAAAGACTCTTGGGGTCATCAGTTTAGCTCCACCACTATGTTTAGCATTAAACCACATCCTTGAGGGCTGTATTGAGGTGTTTTTAGAATACTTCCAGGAATGGTGACTCCACCCACGACTTCCCTGCTCCAATCTGTTTCAATGTTCTACAATTCTTCCTGGGGGAAAAAAAAATTAAAAAGAATATCCTAATCTTTAGTTTAGGCCTCCCTTGGGGCAACTAGAGATTATTCCCTCTCACCCTGTCACTTGCTACCTGGGGAAGAGACCCACCCCTACCTGGTACCTCCTCCTTCCAGGCAGCTGTAGAGGGTTAAAAGGTCTCCCCTGAGTTTCCTTTTCTCCAGGCTGAGCAACCCCAGCTCCCTCAGCTGCTCCTCAAAGGACTTGTGCTCCAGATCCTTCACCTGCTCCATTGCTCTTCTCTGGACGTGCTCATCCAGGTATCAGTGAAGAACCAGCCCCAAAACTGAACCCTGAGGAGCTCCATTTGTGGTTGGTCCCCAGCTGGATGCAACTCCATTCACCACCACTCTCTGGGCCTGGCCATCCTAAAAGTTTTTTACCAAGTGAACAGTGCACCATGGAAGCACCATTTCATCAGGAGAATGCTGTGGGAATCTCAGACTAAATCTGAACATTTTAAAGTGAATGCACTTAGAAATAAATAGATAAGTAGAGATTGATTCTCTGAAAAAGTATCTTGCTACTGAAACTCATCTGGGACGCTTGGGGACAAAACCCGTTATTGCCTTTTTCAAAGTAATATTTGAAGAAATTCCAACACATGTATTGCCGACTGACAATCAAGTTACAGACTGAAAGACCTTCTTATTTATATGATTAAAAAAAGAATTTGGTTTCACAGTGGTAAATGGAAATGAAATGCAAGGTGTTTGGAAAATTTTCACATTTTGTTATAGTATAGTGTTAGGAAACTCGTAATGGTCTCATATTTTTACCTAAAAAATAAAATAATTCCTTTTCTGGTGGTATTGCAGCTTTTTTTAGTGTGGACATGAGCCAGACTAGCTTAATAGGCTCTGACAACGAGAGGAGAAAAAAAAATACCCACAACACATTTAAAATAATGGGCAAGCAGATGGTAATTGCTCATGGGTTTGGGATTTTTTCTTTTTTTGGTTAACTCAACAGAGCTCTGCACTACATTTGGAGGAGAAAAATGAGAGTATAGTATTACTAGAATTTAGTGGAAATTTCCTAGGCAAACTCTACAAGTTTTTGTGTTTTTTTTTTACTGTGGTTATGAAGGATAGGTGAGCATGAACACTAAAACCATGCACAAAAGCAGGTTGTGGAGATCCACCCTCATGCAAAGCAAAAGGGGAGAGCATGACCCATTGTCAGCTCACTTGCCTGAGTAGGAAGCTAGAGTAACAGAGCTAATAATTTTCACCCGCTGATGAAGTGAGAGGAATGATACTGAACCATCTTTGAGCTGTTCCAGCAAGACAGATTGTCCTTTACATAAGCAGTCTTCTCTGAGGACTCTTGAAACAGATGTCAACAACATCGCAGGAATCTGTGTCAGAAAGACTCCTGGGAACGAAGAGATGCAGCAGATTAAAAGGATATCACTTACTAAATGTTGCTGCAGGTTATAACACCAAGAATATTAATTAAAGCAACCTAGCTGATAGTCAGATATTTAAATACATGTATTTTTAGATGGAAATTTATTTACCTGCTTTAAATTCTACTCCATACTTAAGCAGCAGGACACATGGAGTGCTCCCTTAGAGAATATTAGCAAACAGGGCAGGCATAGTCAGTTCAATACAATTAAATGTTCATGGGTGGTAAATCTTACCTGTTGGTGACTTTTTTCCCCTCTGCATGAGCTGATCTAAGCCTCTTTAAAGGTGAGCTGAGAATGGCCATCTTTCACTTAGAACTTCTTTATTTCTCAGACACTCCAAGTGTTTTCCACTCAAAAACATGTCTTTGAGTCCTCTTTTCCTCTTTTGAGTGCTGAAAGAAGACAGTCCTGCACAACCCAAGGAATTCAGCAGATGTTGTTGGTTGTTAAATGGTTGTTAAAGTAAGTCTCAGCAGAAGTAGAATGCCAAGGACGTTTTCATGAGTTCTTCTAAATCAAGGCCAAGGATCTTCCAGGAAAAGCAAGAAGGCAAAATTCTTGGCTTTTAAAATTATTTTTTTTTTAGTCAAAGCAGATGAAGAATAAAACTCTAAAGACTTTACATATTAGTGAATAACATAAGAGATAATAAAGAACAAAAATTTTGCCAAGACCTCTTCTGCCTCTTTCCTATTAGTAGCTTTGAGTGAGGGTCCAAGAGAGGCTGTAGTCAGCATGGAAAACAACGCTTAGTAGAGAAAAAAAGCCAAGTTCATTATGAGTGATATTCCACAGTCCTGTGACTGGTCATGGTCACTGTCAGACAGGTGACATGAAGCCTCCAGTGTAGAACAGTTCCCCGTGGAAGCAGGCTGGGCTGCATCCAAGGTTTCAGATATCTGTACTAGCTGTAGTTGGGATAGGGGCACAGCCCTGTCAGGAGCCCAGTGCCCAGCATATCTCCTGTGCCAGAGCATGATTGTCTGGTCAAGAGAGCAGAGATTTGTGTGAGAGAGAGAGCATTACATGAAGAAAGTGGCTTACTGTGCTAAATTCACATCACATTTCTCCACTGATGACAATGAAAGACCTCCTAAGCCCCAACCTCCCTAGCTGGTAAATTCCTGGCTTGCTTCTTTCCAGAGTACACATATTTTGTGACTAAATAAAAGCAAAAGGTGTGAAGAAGGGCACAAACACACTAATAGTGATGTGTTATGGAAACAAGGAAAGGCTGCTGAGCAAGGCTCAGGGATCCTTGAAATGTTCTAGAGAGACAAGGCAAGGGTTCATATCTCTCCTTTCTGCAGTTTGTGAGTCTCTGCACAGTGACTCTTGGCAGTACTCCTGTTTGCTGACAGTGAAGGACTTGCAGTTGCCAGGGAAAAGGTTTCATAAACCTGGGAAGCTTGGCTATGGAAATATTGGAAGAGCTTTGTAGAGCCTGCTTCATTGTCTTAACTGATCTCTCATGTCAACTGATCTCTGCCAGAAAACACATTTACCTTCCTTGCCTAGCAAAGAAAGCTGTTTCCTGCTCTGCCTTGTGATTACAGAGAAACATATACCCTACACCACATCCCAAACCTACATATCACATAATTGGCTTTCCAAACCTCCCTATTTTTTACCTGGAAAGAGAAAGGATGTGACATTTCCAGGTGGAAACAGTTTTGGCCAGCTCTGCTCTTGCATTAAATGACTCGTATCTCCATTGCCATGTTTGCAGGACTCATTCCTTCTATGTCTGTTTGTTGATGTGGAGCTGGAACCTCTGCCCTCACTACCACCAGTTCACAAGATTAGTAGCTTCTCTGTTCCCTTATCACTTATGCCAGCCATGTCAGGCATGCTAGAAGGTTTTTCCAGGCAGAAAAGAAGCTGATGAGAATTACAAATCATGCAACAGAGCAGGCTGTACAGCCTGGCCTTCAACAGCATCTTGGCAAGCTGATGTCCACATTTGTTCTGGGAGACCACCCCAGAAACTGTACACTGTGCCAGCAAGTTGCCCAGCTGTCAGGGGGACACAGAAAGCCAGTGACAACACACAGCATCTTCATACTTTGCTTTCTGCTTCCCTACTTTCCTTCTGCCTAATGTCATCCTGATTATTTGGTTATCAATATGTCCATGGAGAACCCACTTCTGGGTATAAGCGGGCCAAAAAGGGACATTTGAAACAAATCTCTTCCCTCAATAAAGACACCTGAGCTCTCATTGAGCTTCCTTGCTTTTGTGGTAAAGATGCCAGGACAGTCCTTTTGCTTAAGAGCCTAGGATTTGTTTATTGTGAGTGGTAGGCTTAAGAAACATATTTCTCTGCCAGGCTTGCTCCATTTCTTTCCCAAGAGTGAGAGCTTCACACAGGTTTATGCAACATTTTTAAATGAAGTCACCCAGGAATGTTTAAATAAGAAAAATAACAGCCACATCTGCAAGCTCGTATTTAGAGGTAATGCACATCCACTTTTCCCCAGTGTGTTGCTGTTTGGCAGAGAATGTCTGGCTCTGGTCTGCCCTGGGTCTCTGCTGGCATTTAACAGTGCTTTGGTTCATTAATTGGTGGAGACTTAAGCTTACATCTTTCACAGACTGCCTTGCTATTGCCAATAGACTTTGTCAGCTGACAGTGAAGAAACTCTATTTATGCTTCTCCAAGGAAGACCTTCATGTTCTAGGGAGGGAAAAAAAAACAGCAACTCTCATCTTCAAGAGGATTAACTATACTAAGCTTCCCATGCTCTTGGGATGATATTAATGTGATGAAAAATGGCAGATTAACAAGAAATTTACCCATATTAATAAGCCCAAAGATGGCTTGGCTGTGGGGAAATTAATTTTAATTGATTCATCAAACAATGCACATTTCCCAGGAGGATCAGAGATACTTATCTGACAAAACCCTCCAATATCTAAAACTTTGAATTGTCTTAACAAAAAAAATGCACTGCATCCAAATCCAGGTCTTTAGGTTCAAAGCAATTCTGGGTGGCACTGAGGTAACATGAGCAGGCTTCATCTCAACATGACTGTGTTACTCTCTCACCCTCTGCAATGAGACTTTATAGAAAAACACGTTCCATCAGGACCATGGGTGTCATGCATACCCAAATAGAAGCTGTAATGTTTTTTTGGTCACTACTGCAAGGCACCAGTGTGGGCACAATATGGTACAAATAACATTTAGATTAATGGAAAGGAGAACCAGACAACACTGGGAGACTACCAGGTTTTGCAGTCTAACTGCTAAAGGCAGATTTCTTTCCAGTAACATGTTGCTAGTGAACATTTCTAATTGTGTCATGAGCTCTTGTGAAAAGTTAAGGCAGAAGATGCATGGCTATGGTGCACCACTGAGACCTGGCTCCACAGAGTAGGTGCTCCCTCCATAGTTCCCTCCTTCTAATCTTCCCTCGTGGTCAGGTTTGCTGTGGAAATGTCTTTTTAAGAACAGACTATGCTATTATATGTCTGTGAATCACCAGATATAGCTTGGCTCTTCTTTGGCAAGAAGACATTGAGAAAACAGAGCAACCAAATGTCCTTATGTAAAGTAGCATATGTTTTCCAAAATAATATGAGATGGGATGGAGCACAGGACAAAGAAATTTGTAATAACAAGGTTGCACCTTCCTTGGAGTCCTGCACATTTTCTGTGAACTCATGGTCTAAAGCTAAGAGTGAAGCCCCAGTTAGCAGTTTTCCCCTATTATTTCCACAAAACCACATCTATCAATTTACTTGGCAATTACTCAGCAATAGCAATTTTTTCTTAAATTCAAGATCAGATATAAAGCATAGGATGATTTCTTATAACATTGCATGTAAAATGGTAAAATTAAATGAATAGATTTTTCATTTTAGCCACTGCCTTAGATCTCTTCCACACAAAATGTGCTATACACAGTGAGATTGTTGGGTAAAACACAATAACAAAACCATGTTCACTCTACACGAAAATAACTTCTAAATGCAGTACTCACTACCAAGCACTGGTATTTTAGTAGCAGTCACTACAGAAAAGAATCCAGTGGGCCCACAACATTCAAGCTAGGCATTACTTTGAATTTTAGCATTACAGCTTACCAGTACTTTAAAAGAATCCCTGTTGCTCTTGTGACTGTACAAAAGTTAAACTGTTCAAGACAAAGCAGGGGAAATAAAGGCAGAACAGACCAACAAATGAGGTATGGATGTCATTGCAGTCACATTTTTGAGGAAGAAAACCTGTAGGCAAATGTAAATTTGTCACTGTCAAGGAATTGCTTGAAAATAACAATTACAACCAGTGGGAGGAGTGGAGGAACTAATTCCACAGCAATAAACACAGCCCTGAAAACCTCCCTCCCGTACTAAGGACAAGAACTGAATAAACACTGTGGAGCTAATAGGAAGATGCAGATGAAAGCACTTGTCAGAGCTGGCTATAAGTGAGTCTGATCTATTCAAATTACCCAGCAAGTCCACAAGCCATGTGAAGTTCCTGGGAGAAAAGGCTGCTATAGAACATGCAAGCAGTCAAACACATTCAGATACACAAACATGCCAGACAAAATATCCTAGCCAACTAGAAAACCTGATGAAGATATGTCACAAGCACTGAGCTCTTGCTAGCAAAATTCTCCTTTCTCATTGACAAACATGACATGATGCTTATTTTCACTTGAACCTTTTTCTTGGTTTTGAGACCTGTCTGGGAAAAGATATCACTAAAATAAGATGAAGATACAGGGTTTGGTGGCTCATCCTGCTCTTAGGATATTCTGTGCCTGAGACAAAACCAAACTGAATGAGTACAGGGTGTCAGAGGAATAAAATTCTCTTCTTCATGCCCTGGGGAAAATCTGGCTTGTTCCAAAGATGATGAATTACATCCCAGAGGAAGAATGCTGGAGTGTCACTAGCATGGAGAAAAAAAGGTGGACTAGGAACTAGGTCACCAGACCAGGCTTGTGTGGCTTTTCTCTGCCTCTTCTTTTTGTTTACTTTCACCTTGAACCTACAGATTTTGCATTGATGTTTTTTTCAGGTGCTGTGTGCCAGTGTGACTTCAGGTGTCTGGGATTGTGAGACACTCCTAGAATATAAATCATTATATAGATATTTATTTACATTGAAGGAAAAAACTGCCAAGACAGAGCTGATCCTTCTTGCAAAATAAGACAAAAGTGAAATCCAAAGAATTTGGGTGTTTATATCCTGTGGTATGGATTAATTATTAGATTCCCCTTGCAAGGAAAAAACAACCATCTGGGATTCCAAGATTTCCTTCTGCAGAAACTTCCAGAAAAAGGCTGTTTCAGACTGAAATCTGCATGAATGATGAATGCAAAATATATAAGGGTATTCAATTTTTAAAGTTATCAAAATGCTCAAGGGGATGCTTCCACATATAGAAAAATGTTCTCTCATCTTTATGTTATGTGCTGGAAGATGGGACTTGTACAAAAGAATAAGCATAAAATTTAGACCTGTGATCAATAACCATCAAGATTTTTGAGAAAATGAGAGATCCACAGACAGTAAAAACTTTTTCTGACAAAACTTGGGCAATACTGGATTTTAACCACATGCTTAGTGTGCATTTCAATGTGCTGCAGGTTAAGAAATGACAGTGCTATTTTAAATTGATGAGAATACCAGAATAGAGTTAGTTACACAGCTTAACTGCAGCAGAGCAATGATAGGATCTTTAGTTAATGAGCTAAAGAATACGGGGTGAGAAAATGGAAATAGAAAACCTCTTGCATTTGAAATGATGCAGAGAGACAGTAATTTACTGAAATTTTCCACTTATTAATCAATTTGTATTTAATTTTTGTGTCAGATATTATTTTTTGGGGGTGATATAATTTATAAACTTATGCATATGGTTGTAAGGTAAATGACATAAAACTGAAACCATCTCCAAGCTTTGTAAATCTTGGATAAATTTCCTTCTACAGTTTTTCTAAGTGTGGCTTATGATGTTGACAGATTCCATGGAGGAGTTTAGTAGAAGAGCAGCTTTCCATGTGTTTGTGTATTAACTGAATTAAAAACATGAACAAGTTTATAGGTCTTAAGAATACTATTAATCCCTGTTGCTGCTAAGTGCTCGCTGTAATCTTCTAATCAATTAATTGTTCATTGATTTTTCAGAACTGCTTCTCCGCAGAACAAAATTGGTGGAGGATTGATACTGTCTTACATTCCTTACTTTGTACAGCTCTGAACTCCTGCTTCAACAGCTGCTGCCTTTAGGTCTGCTTTGTGCTCTTTCTGAATCCCTTTTTGGTTCTTCTTCCTCATGGATAAATCCTGATGCCTTTCTGAAAATCCAGTTTCTGTCATTTTTCTGCTCTCACCCTCCTCCTGTCCTGGTTTGCAGGGGGTTTAACACTGATTTGGGCTCGTGCTAGGCTGAGTAGTGAGGACTAATGCCAATTCTGTCTCAAACAGGACCTGTGCTTAGTTCTCATCCCACAGCAGGAGGAAGAAGAGGAAGTCCTTGTAAAGCAAACTAGGATGTCAAATTCGGATCAGCATCATTCTCAAACTAATCTCACCTATCTGAGAAAACTTTCTGAGGATACAATGAGTCACTAAACACCTAGCATATTAAAAGTAATTCCAGCTGAGCATTTATTTTCTAGAATGAATGGATTTCAGCAGTGGCAGACCCACAAAGATGCAGGTACTCTAAGAACATTATTAAAATGGAGTTTAAAGGGTGTTGTTCCAGCACAGGCGAGAACATTTTTTACAGGTTCTCAGCTATCTTTGGAGGAGCCTTTTTTCTCTTTATACTTCTCAAGAAAATGGTTAGCAGAAGCTGACATCATTTAATTGGATGAAAGTAACTTCATATCATTTAGGAAAGACATTGGTTTAATCTGCCTTTTTTTCTTTCTTAATTAAATTTGTCACAGTGATATATTTGCACTATTAAATCTTCTTGAGTTTGCAAGAAGATTTAAAAAACAATGTATTTTTAGAATGACTCATTTTCAATCAATCTTCTGAATGGGCATGCCAGGAGAAAGCAGGCTATGGGAGGCACAGCAGGGACAGTGTTCTCCCAGAAGAGAATATATATAGTTTTATGAAATATGCACCGTGTTAATCCCCCAACTCAGCCACAGTAAGGTAAAAGTTAAAGCTGAAAATAACTTAAAGTGTCTTAAGACCATCAAAGGGAAGGGTATTTTCATTGTCTCATAAAGGGTTTTTTTAAAACCTACATAATTCTTTGCTTTCCAGGTCTTTCATCCAAAATGTGAAAGATAATCCTCTATGGGTTTTTTAAGTAGTTCAGTAGTCAATTGAGTAGATTGTCCAATAACTCTGCAAAAATGTTCCCTGTCATTAGTCACTTTTCTTGTGGAAATTGGAGACCAGTGCATTCTGTTTTTCTGTTAACTTGTTTTCCATGGACTTCATGTAAAAAAAAAATGGTCTAGATATCACTTTGAGAAAAAGGTTTTACCTTGGATTTCCTTGTTCTCCTTTCCTCCCTTAACCAGAAAAAAATAGTATTTGTTCTCTCCAGCTTTCACTGGCACCTTACTTCTTCCTTACAGATGTGGAGAAAGAGTGAAAATCCACCATTCTGCAGTAGCGTTTTGCTTAATTTATCTCTTGTTTCACACTTTTTTTATGAGTGGTAGCACTGAGATTTTGAATGAAAGCTTAAGAGATTTTTCAGACAAGGTAATCAAGAAAAAAATTCATCATTTCTTGGATAGCTTTGAAAATTACAGCCTTGAAAGCTATTCAGATTGGGCTTTACTGCCTCCAGGTATTTTTTATAAATGGTAACATGAAATTGCCATTTCACATTAGTGCTTTCTTTATAATTTGCATTTGTCTGTGGCCTTTATAGGTAAAATGAAGCAGTGAATAATATGTTTCCATCAAAATTAATGCATTTTCCTTGAAGACAGGAAGTATTCAAAGGATCAGTAAGGAGAGAAGAAAATTCAGCTTTGAGCTTTTTGTTGTTCTGTTGAATTAAAGCTTTAATTGTAGAATTCCTTGATTCTTTCCCTTTTTGTGTCCTTTTCAATAGTTCTTTTTGCAATAGCCATCATGATGACCACAGTGGATTCCTATGTTCTCTATGAATTGCATCTCTTCCTGCTAACGTGGATGCTTGAATTCCTGTAAAGTGAGAGTTTCTTAGGAGAGACGGAAGTTTTTGACCCCTTAGTTTTCCTTGAGAAGTAAAACTACAAACAGGTAGGCTCTAAGAAGATTGTGACCAAAAATTGGCTGTATTGCACAGCAACTGAAGTAAATTCTCTTCTGGGGTTTTTTCTCCTGGAAGCTCCAGAGACTAGAGAAAAAAATGACACATAATCCCTAGGCCAGCACTCTGGGAAGAATATTATCTATGTGGATGGCAAAATTAAAATCCTTGTGGTTATGTGATGCAGATCTAGACAAAGAGAAGGGCTCTTGTGTTGTGTCCTGAAAATCAGTGTATTTCTTGTGATTTGTATGAGCTTTGCCCAGTTCCTTCTGACAGCATCTTCAAAGTACATGTTCTTACAGTGCAGCTACTAACCAAGGATTATCTTGTATTCAGGCCACACACAGTAATGCTGTGAACTGGATTACAAAGCATGGACCCTCCTCCATGGCAGCTGTGGAAAAATCCTTAGCCTTAGTTTAGCACAAACTACTAACTAGGCTTGCTCCTCCATGCAGATGAAATTACTTACTGGTCCTTCTGCTGTCATTCTTTATTCCCATTCAGTAATTTGGTATCCCTTGGACTAACAAGGATAAATAACATCATAACCAAAACCCGATGCAAGAGTTAAGGTTTTGTACATGGTTTTAACAGGGGTACAGAGCAGGCAGATTCATCACTACATGGGAGATAAAATTGCAAAATCAATTTTAAGATACCAGCTTTTATAAAAATTGGTACTTAAAAAGCACTCCTGGAAAACTGATTGCTTAGTTCATCTTGTACAGAACACAGCTAATTCTTTGAACCTTACAGCATTACATGGAGAGACAGTGAAGTGTAAGTCAGTACTAAGTAGGGAGGTCATTTGCTGACATTAATATCATTGTGGCTTGCTCTGATCTTTCAGTACAGGGAAGCACAGCTGCGGCAGAAAGCTGATCCCTTCCTTGAGCAAATACTAATTCCTTTGGTCCCCGGAAAGCTTAAGTGGAATCCCTGATAAACTAAGCTTTTAAAAGGTTTAGGGCCTTTATAAATTTCTTGTCAGCTGGGGAAATCTGACCCTTTTCTGTTTGCAATACTGTTTTTTCCAAAGTACACGTCAGTCTGTCACCACCCACTAAGGTTGTGACAATAATCTAAAGGATTTCTTCTTCTTTAAATCTAGATACTTTTTTCAGTTTCACCTCCTGAACTGGAACAGCTCAGGTAGGAGACTTACTCATCAGGATCCATATATTTCTTAAAATTAATGTACAAGAAAACCCAACCTGCTATATCAAAGTAATATTAAACATTAACAAACATTTTTGGGAGCATAGCTGAAGAATCTGCTGCTGCTACCTGTTCCTGCTAGGTTCCCTAATGATTTACCATCACAGAATTCCACAGGAAATTGTTCTCAAATGTGCTGGTCTCAGAGTGCCTGTGCCAACCAGTATAGGGATCAAAATGAATTAATCACATTTGCTCACACTAAAAGACTCCATCAGATATTTATCCTTGTAAATCCCAGTTGTACTGGATAATAAATTATCTTAGGGATGCTGCTATGCTTAACAGGGCCACTGCAGCCCAAGTGGGACATTTGCTCCCCAGTTCAAGGTTATGATACATCTCCCATGGATTCAGTTCATGCTTATTGCTAACAGTAGCTTGTACTTAAAGCAGATCTGTGGGCAAGGAGAGGTGTTTTGGAGAAAAAAAGAAATCCTTCATTCCTGGGTACTCTGTTTTCATTTTCCAGTTGTATAGTGGAAGAAAATAGTCTTGGTGAGCCCATGTTGAGTGACATTACTCCAGGCCCTTGTTTTCACGCAAGCAAGAAGCAGTGGGCAATTATTCCCTGATTCCTGCATGGGACAGCATTGAACCTTACAAACCTCAAACATCAAAGTCATCTGGATAGGCCACCTCCCATTCCCAGTAAAAGGGCATGTACTGTGTGCAATTCCAAGCACAAGAAAGAAGAAGAGGTTTCTCTCAAGACACAAAGCATGGTCAAATGCCTTCCTAAGTGAAGCCTGAAAGTGTGGAGAAGTCCCCTGGTAGCAAAGGCATTCTGTTCTGAATACCTTTCAGATCCTCTTCATGTCCCCTTTCAGACACCTTCTGGTGTCTATGAAGATGGAGAAAGTCAAAGAAAGTCAAAGAACTAATATGAGGAGCTGCAGGTGCCCAGAGATTATTTTCTGAACTCTCCTGTGTCATTTTTTCAACAGAATTCTGCTGGAATAAACTGAGCACATACTCTTCCAAAAATCCAGGTGAAAGAGTGCATGCATTATTGTTTGGTTTAGCACCATAGGTAATTTGGTTAGCTCTATAAAGTAAACACCAGGGAAGGTCCTTTCACTTTGTCAGATTTATCCCAGAGACATCAATGCCATTGGAATGGTCTGAGCTTCTTAAAAACGTTCACTTTGGTATGAAAGAATCTTCTGGGGTTTAAAGTAGAAAAAATCTTATCAGAGGCAGTGAGAATTCTTCTACAATACTTCTTATTCTCTTCTGAGTTTTCGGACAAGATGAAAGAACATGAAAAGAGAATGTGCTTGTTGCAGTTTTTCAGTAGCAGCATCAAAAGTGTTCTTGTTCTTTCAGTAAATATTTCAGCTTTATTTGGGTAAATATTTCATGCCATTTGAGGGTTTACTGTGTCCTCCTTAGTGAGGAAACTTGCCAGTCAAAAGTTTCTTTTTCCCATAAATTCGAGCAAAATTAAATTCCCCTCTGGAAACTGACAGTGAAAGAAAATGCTAATTTCATCAAGACATTATAAAAAAAACAAACAAAACAAAACAAAACAAAACCCAAACGAACTAATACTTAATTCTTTACTGTTGAGAAGAAAATAGTCTTTTTTCTTCCAGGCAGCTCCATTAACAGGGAAAGCTAAGAGCAAACACCAAAACCAAAATAGAAATGACTCTCAGAATATTTGCTAATTGTACAGAGGCCAGGACCTGCCTTCTCCCTTTTGAGAGAAGATGAGAAATGAGACAAAGGAAAATAAGATGTAGTTTTTCCAGAGATCTGTTTCAGTACACAATACAACAACTGGCACAGTGTTCCACAGCACACCTGACAGGCACACATGACTTGCCTGATCCATGCTCATTTTGATTCACCTGCTTCTAGAAAATAAGATACTGCTTGCAGACATAATCATTTATTTCCAGCTGCTTCCACCAGCATCTAGTCTCAAATGGGTGATTTATGGCTGTCTAATTGGCACAATTGTTCGCAATTTTTATCACAATCAGATAGCAACCGCACAGTCAATATATCCCAACCTTTTTATATAACTTGCACTTTGCATTGTTCCTGGATAAAAGGTACACATAAAACCCTTCTTTATTGAACCAATTCTTTTTGGCAGGAAAGTAGGCTTGTTTTCTATGTCTCAATGTGATTATACTTAACACAATGTCTGGTTGACCTCACATTTTCACTGTTCTACCTTCAAAGGACATGGAAATCCTGGTGATTTATGCTGTTAGCAGAAGCACAGTCTTCAAAAGACACAGTTACATGGATAGCATTTTGTTTTAATAGTATGGAAGAAAAGAAGAAATCAATCTCACAATTTTTTAACTATTCCTGGTCAGGAATTTTTTGATTGCATATTTCTTACTCTAGCAAAGGCATAAAATTTTTTCTGAAGTTGTTAACAGAACATATTTTCCATAAATAGAAACCTGTTTTTCATTCAGAAGCAATTTGCACTAGGAAATATCGCCACTTCTGCTGCAAAACTGAATTCTTAAAATGTTTGAAGTTTTCAAATTCTTCCATCTCAAAAATGTCTATGCTTCACCCTGTTTCATCACAAGGCTGTGATGCCATTTTTTTCTACACGTTAGTCAAAGTACAGTATTGAGTTAGAGATGGTTTAATTACCTTCTTGTTCATAGCTTCCTAAAGCTATCCTGAAACTTTCTTTTAACTTTATATATTATGAATGCATTCCATTAGTGCTAAAAAATGAACTGCTGTAAAATTAATGAAGTTTTCATGATCAGTCACCATGTTCTGTAGCAAATTCTGATTTTTCTACCCTACCCTCTTCAGAACTTGGTATTTCAAGATATTTCTCAGCTCTTTATGCCTGTTAATTCCTTCATCTCTGTCCAAAGCTGTCTCTGGGGTCCTGCTGCTTTGCCTTCTCTCTTAGGAAACTGCAGCATTGCCTTCTCTGCTTGCTGTGCATTATTAGCACTGCCTACCACATGGGTGCTCTGATGTGCCTTCCCAGTGCTGAACAAAAATAGCCCAATATAATCTGTGATCTGTCCCAAACTGTGCTGTCCTGGCTTGTAAGATAAGCATGTATTCTATTGCCATCTGTTGGAGGTTGGGCAGTTTTCTTATCTCTTCCAAGAACAATGTCTCCCTCTGGAGAGACATTTTCTGTTAATGACTCACTTCATGACTGGTAAAGTTCCATCATCCCATGGTGAGATGCTCCACCCAGAGGGAGGAGCCAAGCATTCTTACCTCCAAAAAATCAGCAGTTTTGAGGCATCGAGCAGCCCTTTGCTGGATTCCCAGAGGAGCAGCTTCTTCTCTGCTGGATTCCCAGAGGAAGACCAGGCCCATCTGTTCCATCACCAGACCTTCAGAAAACTTCACCCTTCTAGTGATCCCCGCTTCAGCATTTCAGCTGCCACTCCAGGAGGAGCAGCCACCATTTCACTGGACTACTTCCAACACCCTGACTCCTCAGGGAGTCAGGTTTCTTACTCGATCAGTAGTTTTGTTTGTACCAATTAAATTTTTCCCCTTTATTTTATTTATTTTTTTTCCTAGTAAAGAACTGTTCTTTCCATTCCCATATCTTTGCCTGAGAGCCTTTTAATTTTGAAATTGTGGTAACTCGGTGGAAGGGGATTTACCTTTTCCATTTCAGAGGAGGCTCTTGCCTTCCTTTACAGATTCCTGCCTTTTCAAACTAAGACATGTGTAAACCTGTTTGTTGTGAAAGGTCCTACACAACCAAGGAGTGCTGGACATCTGCATATGTTGGTATAATGCTCTCGGCCAGCGTTCAAACCTACCTATTGTATATAGAAATACATGGGTCCACATTGAGTTGCAGAAGCAGTGTGGAAGTGCAGGACTACTTTCCTCCCCCTTAATTCTTCTGTCATTTGACCAAAGATGTCTGAATTTTTGATGTGTTGAGCCTGACAAACAAATAAATGACTCTAATACCATCTTTGATTGTACAACCTTTTGATATTAAAGTCAAACTTCAAAGAAATCTCATACCTTAAAAAGAATGTTTCAAATCTTATATGGACCCTTTCCCTTGACTTTTTTTTTTTTTTTTTTCATTTCTAAACAATGTTATTTGTCAATTAAGCATGAGGAGTTTTCTTTTTTTCCCTTGGAAACTGCACTTTTCTTGCAGTAAGGCTTTTCATTCACCAGTAATAAACAGAACACCTCACATCTAATATTATGCTAAAGATAGTCTGATAGTCCCACATAGATCTAATCTGCAAGACCTGCAGGACTATCCATAACTCCAAAATTTACTTCTCAATTTCCTCCCTTCCTGTTGAAGCATATTTGGTAAATCTGTCCTCAGAGAACCTGGAATGAAGCTTGTCTTCACAGATGCTATGAAGAAATATGATAAAGGGGAACATTTCCAGAATAACCTCTTTTTCTTCTATTATGATATTGTAATTAAGAACTGATTTTCCATCTTGACACATTCCCATCCACTTTCTTTGGAGCAGATGGGACTGAATACATAAATTCAAGGGCTTGATTGAAGACAATGAGGAGAATTGAAATAAAAAGAAAGGAGAAGAAAGGGAAAAACAAAAAGTCTTCAGGGCTCTATAATGGAGGAAGTGGACAGTCCTATAGGCAGCAAGCATGAAAAAAAATAGTTTTCCTTAGTCTTGCTTCATCTCTTCTTGGTCTCGCCCTGCAAAACTGCAGAAAAATTAAGACTTCTTAAAGGCAACCAGAAGACGAATAAAACAGAGACTCAGATTTCTTTTGTTTTTGTTTTTTTTCTTTTTTTTTTTTTCTAACAGAAGAAGGAAAGGAAGTGCCTCCTGGTTGAGGTGGAAGAGCCAGAATTTACAGGTTTTAACTTTTCATTGTGCTCTTCAGACTAAAACAAAACAATCTGAAACTTGGTGAAAGCAGAAGCAACAGCCATGAGTGGTGAGATGTGCTGAAGGAAATAAAGAGAAACCCCAGGATGGCAGACTGCCTATTCCAATGGAGAGAAACTCTAGTAGAGGGAACATGAAGATTTGTACAGAAAACTCAGGCAAAGCTGTATAAGTTAGATTCATAGAATCACAAATTAAGAGTTGGAAGGAACCTTAAAGATCATCCAGTCCCAACACTGCTGCCTTGGGCAGGAGCATCTTTCACTCTATCAGGTTGCTCAAACCCCTTTCTAACCTGGACTTCAACCCTGATGGTGTTGGGAGCTCCACAACCTCCCAGGACAACCTGTTCTGGTGTCTCACTATCCTCAGAGTAAAGAATTTCTTCCCAATATGCAACCTAAATTTCCCCTCTTGCAGTTTGCACCCATTAGTCCTTGACATTACACTGGGGTTCCTGATGCAGAATCCCTCTCCAGCTTCCCTGGAGGACCCTTCAGACACTGCAGGGTTGCTAGGAGGTCTCCACACAACTTTCCCTTCTCCAGGATGAATAGACACTAATTTCTCAGTCTGTATTTATAGGCAAGGTGCTCCAGCCCCCTTAGCAGATCCGTGGCCCTCCTCTGGACTTGCTCCAACAGTTTCTCCTTATGCTGGGGCACCAAAGCTGGTTAAAATGTTTAGGGTGGGGGTCTCACAAGAGCCAAGCAGAGGGGCAGGATCTGCTCCCACCTGCAGCTGTGTCTGGGGTTGCTCTGATACAGGTACAGGACCTTGCACTTGGACTTGTTGATTTTGATGGGGTTTGCACATCCCCAGCTCTCCAGCCTGTCCAGGCCCCTCTGAATGGCATTGCTGCCTGCCAGCATGTTGACTGCTCCACAGAGCTTGGTGTCGGTGCCAAACTTGCTGAGGGCATCCTTGATCCCACTGTACATGTCGCTAACAAGATGCTGAACAGTGTCAGCCCCAGTACTGACCCCTGAGGAACACCACTGACCACTGATATTCACATAGGAAATGAGCTGTTGCCCACAGCCCTTTGTGTGCAGACATTCAGCCAATTCTTTATCCACCAAGTGCTCCACCCCTCAAGTCCATGTCTCTTCTATTTGGTGGCAAGGATGTTGTATGGGACAGCATCAAACACTTTGCAATTTGCATTTGTAGTCTCTAACTTCCTGTGTGGACTATCCAAATCCCATTAAACAAGTATTAATTGGCTTCATATTCAACACAATGCTGGAAATGGGGACAGGGCTCTTCTAATTCAGACTTCAGAGTATTTTTTCCAAGCAGGCATGCTTCCACCAGGCAGCAACTAGCAGAACAAGAGGACACAGTCTCAGGGAAGGTTTAGGTTGGATATTAGGAAACAAATTTTCACTGAAAGAATAATAAAATACTGGAATTGTCTTCCTAGGGAGGTGGTAGAATCACCATCTCTGGATGTGTTTAAAAAAGACTGGACTTGGCACTTGGTGCTATAGTCTAGTTGTGGTCCCAGGGCACAGGTTGGACTTGATGATCTTAGAGGTCTCTTCCAACCTCATTATTCAGTGATTCTGTGATTTTGTGATTCTGTGATTCTGTGTGTGATTAACAATTTTCCATGATGTTAAAAGCCATCCTATACATAATACTGTTTCACTGGAAGTAGTCTTGTAGAAGAATAATCTCTGCCATAGTGTAGATTAGTTACACTTACATGTAAATATTTATTGAGTGTCAGTTATGGCTCATTTCTTGTCTTGTCTACAAAAAACATTAATTCTACAGAGAAATAGGTTCTGAAGTAAAAACACATAATATCTCCAAACTTGCTTAAACCAAATAGGCCACACAACATCAGTCAGCTAAGCATATACACATATATGATGCCTGTTGCCTACTCAACACACGTCTGATGACCAGACTCATAATAAAAATCCTCAATGAGGCCATCTGGAAGAATCCTCATATTTATTCCCAAGAAATTAAAAGATCATCTTACCAGCTCTTTAGACGAGCAGATGTGACCCTGCTGGGTATGACCACATTGTATTCTTATTCACATGAGCAGAAGCTGACCTGATGGAAGAAGTCTTCTCACATGCAGCCATTCCTGATCATCACTGTAGTATACACTGATCAGAGCCATTAGGTCAGAATTCCTAAATAGGGAAGAACATGGCACAAGAAGCTGTGTCAGCCACCTTCACTGAGGAAAAAAAAAAAAAATTGTGATGTTTCATCAACCATAGCATCTGCAGACATGATGGCAACTAGGGAATGAGCACTGTAATGATCAGGTACTGTCACTCATACCTCTACCCATTAGGTACCAAGCCACTGGATATTCATTTCATATCCAGTTTGATATGTAATGACTAGTCTTGCAATAGGAAACCACAACTGAACAGTGAGAATCTGAAACTCTTCTCCAGCTCAGCCTTGCAATTAATGCCAATTCTCTCTTACAAGATTTGCAAGACATCTGTGCTGTCACTTTGTGGGCGTTCACTTTTAAGATTGGGCCAACAACAAGATTGATCTTTAATTTTCTTACATTAGTCTAAAACTGCAAATATTACTTCTCAATCAATGTCGTAGTCCTAAACTGCTTCCAGTTACTCTGATTAACCATTTATACTTGAAGTTCCGCAGGCTGCAATATGCATTAGGCTGGAACATCACATTGAGAGAGATACATAAAATAGTTATATCACCAAGCCATTTAAGATATTCAGCTGTCTTTAGAGAGCAACTACATGTGATTATTCCTAGTGAACTGACTGGAGCTGAGTCTAAAAAAATTATATCAAAAGAGCAAAAATAAGTGTACTGTACAAATTCTTTAGGCTCTCTTATTTCCCCATCTATTTCTTGATCATATCAGCCCACATCCTAACATTATTCCTAGTGAACTGACTGGAGCTGATTCTGTGGCCTAGAAAACTTATATCAAAGCAGCAAAAATAAGTGTACTGTACAAATTCTTTAGGCTCTCTTATTTCCCCATCTATTTCTTGATCAGCCCACATCCTAACAAGGCGAAAGTAAGTAATAGAGCAACACAAAGGGAATGCAAAATTGTGAGGGTATGTTCTTGTCTTACTCTCACAGATCTGTTCTACTAGTCTGTTATGACCTTACCAACCTCCCTTAATATTTGCCCCATCAGCTCCTCACATTTTGACTTTTTATAGCATCACATCTGCATTTTTATTGATAATCTCATCTTCAGGAGAATTTCCTTTCCACCAATGGAAGTCTTCACAGCTGTTACCACAAATGTTACCCTAGAGGCTCAAAAGCTACAGTACAATGTTATAAATAGGGAGGAATATGTATGAGACATGTGAGAAAGCAAAGAAAAAGGCTTCTTTAGAACAACAGAATATTTGAAAGCAAAGAATAAATCTGTTGCTGCATAAGAAAAAAGAGCAAACAATGGGTGATATGAACAAATACTGTGCTTCTTTTTCTCTCTAACTAATCTTCACTAAATTGTCATCAGACAACATTATAGCACAAAAAACCACTGGCTACACTAAGGAAAAGAACAGCATAAAAATGCCATGAAATCTGGCCAATTTTGCAGAACAGTGAAGGAAACAGGCAAAGTAATCATGAGATTACTGGTTTTGAAAAGTAGTAGAGGGAATGTGAAGCCCTGTGAAAGTTCAGGGCAAACACACACCTACTTTTGTAAAAGGGAAATCTGATCCTTTGAGAGCTCTGGGGTATTCATTCTCACTTCAGCTATGGAAACCACAGAATTTGGGACTCAATGGAGCTCACCACAGAGGAAAAGATGACAGAGACAGGAAGAATTAAAGGTAATTAAGGATGGAGTATTTAGCCTCTCTTGTAAGGGTACACTCAATGGGTGTAATACATAACAGCTTCAATAAACCTGCACATCACTTCTTGTTAGGACACAATGAACCTATGGTTCTAGGGAGCTATCTAGAGACCCAGTTGGGTGGTAGTCTACTTGTTTCTTAGAAGACAATCAGAATATTTATTGAAGATTCACTGCAATTTGTGGGAAGAGATGCAAACTGATTCCATGGGGGTCTCTGTGAGACTTGTGTTATTCAATTGTTTCATTAATGATTAGGAAGATGAAAAGTCAGTACATTTACAGTATTTGCAGATGACCCAAACTGAAAGTTGCACGCAGGGGGACTGGAACAGAATTCAAAATGATCTCTACAAATTGGACAATTAACCTGGGGTCAACAAGAAGAAATGCCACAGAGACAAGTGATATATTTTGAGGGGAAAAAAACAAAGGTCACATATGAGAAAGGCAACCAGATGTCTAGTATGATGTTAGGGGTTTGAGGGTGAAACTAACTCACAAAGAACAGCAAGATTCTGCTCCACCTGTTTTGGGATGTGTTAATAAAAATATTGAATCCACACTCCAGGGGAGGGGAAAAGATTTCATCTGCAGAACTGTGTCCATAATGGACCACTATAATTTGAGAAAAATTATTGTTTGGATTAGTTCTTGTCTGTAAATGTGACTTTAAGAAATATTAGAAGACGTTGCAGTCCCCACTTGGCCTCCAACTGAAGTCATATAGCAATCCACAGGTATACAACTTGGCAAAATTCAATACTTCTTTTACAACATGTTTTTAATATCATTGATCATTTTAGTCTTGCAGATGGCATAAGGTTGTCTTTGGGTTCCAAGCTTCAATAAACACAGTATTTTTCTGAAACCTGGAAGTCCTCTGCATTCTGCACCTTCCCTCTCTCCCTCTTGCCTTGTCCTATAAAGAAGTCTACAAAACACTGCTCTTTGCTTGCCACATGCTCAGCAACATGCACTTTGTTTGACTAAGACAAGTGCACTTCAAGTAAGTTCAAGTGGCTTAGCCCTTCTTCCTTCTACATGTGCATTTCATAACTTTTTTTTTTGGCAAACAATTCTACTGCTACATCTTTATTTCACTTCCAATAGAGGATTGTGGTTTTTGTAGAAGCAAGAACTTCAATGGCACTTCAAAGCCACTCAACCTGTTGGTCCAGGACACTACCTTCTTTTATTCTTGTTAGACAATTAATCTTTCTGTAATTTGTTTTCCTTTTAATAACATATATATTTTTTTTTTTGTTATTTTCCTGGAGCTGAGCACGATCACAAAGTTTATCATGGAAAAAGAGCTTCAGAAAGTCTCTGTGTTTTTTTGCTGTTAAGTTTTTGTTTGTTTGGGGTTTTGTGTGGGTTTGTTTTATTGTTTGTTTTTAAAATTCTTTCCCCAGCCTATCACCAGTTATGAAAACCAAAAATATTATATTTCCATCATCAAGTATGACACTTTTGAGCAACTTTGAAGGCTTTGCCAGAGCCAAAAAGAGGACTTTTGTACCAAGACCAGTTGCCCTTCATATAGAGTCCAGTATTTGTGTATCTGTTTTCTACTACCCTTCATTCTCAGAAATCTAATTTATCAACAAAATCATGCAGAATATATGCAGCTACAGTGAATGCTAGAGACACCTTGAAGTGCCAGATGTAAGCAATCTTTTCTGATGCTGAGAGCAAGTATTGGAAATTACTCCCAGCAGCTGAATCTTAGTTTGGTTTTTCAAAAATGCATTGCTGAAAATGGGGCACCTTCCCACTCAGAAGTTAATTGAGTAAGGCTGTAAATGTTCCTTACATTCTTTACATCCTTCTCTTCATTTAATTCAGAATACTTCAGTTCTGTGGAACTTTTTTATGTCCAAAACAAAGTTTGTCCCATTTATTTATAACCATACATTCTACTTGAGTCTTCATGATTTGGCAGAAACTTCAGGAATGTCTGGAATTCAGATGCATGTGTATTAGAATTTCTTGCTGCCATGATTTCTAGCAAAGCCTTCATAAGACTCGTAGTAAACACTTTGCACGTTAGGCTTAGTTTGGTTCTTGTGTGACAGATGCTGCACAAAGTCAGTGTAGATATTGGTATTGTAGCATTTTGCACAGAGATACAGCTCAAACAGAGATATAAATTTGGATAAACCTATTAAAATAGAATGTTTTGCTGCACAGAAAGAAAAAATAGCACAGTTTCAAATTTTACCTACTCCAGACTTCAAGAGTTTCAGGACTTGCCATTGGTAATACTGCATCTTCTGCAGAAGGTTTATAACTCACCCATCCTGGGAGAAAAATGGTATGGACATGAGTACTTAGTAAGAAACTTAACCTGGCCCATGGTACTTCACTGAGCAAATTTGTGCCTGTTTTTTCCTGCTCTAACTTCTTCGGGGCTGTTTTGCACAGTGGAGTAATGCCACCACAAGAAGGGTGACAAATACCTCATTCATACCCATCAACATGAAGGATAGATATGCCTCTCAACTCCCAGGGCAAGTGAGGTCCACAACCTGAGGTAAATATTTCAGTCGGTAATATTCAGTGTCTCATTCACAACCATCACCTTATCAAACACATGTGTGTTGGAATAATGTTCCGAAGTTCTTTTAATTAATTGTGATACATCCTAGTATGTCTTAGTAATGTTTCACAACTCTGAGCGATCTGCAGAAAATATTTGCTCCTTCTGAAGATAATTAGAAAACATTTCGGAAAAAGCATAAGGAATGGACAGAGAATGCATTTAGATTTAAAGGGCAAAAATCAAGTAATTTCAACTGGTTTTTTCAAAACCAGTTTTTTATAAATGTATCACAGGCTCGCAAAATGGGTAGAATTGGATGAGATCACAGTGGGGCATCTGATCCAGCCTTCCTGCTGAAGTTTCAAGCAGGGTCATCCTAGAGAACATTGCACAGGATTTCATCCAGATATTTCTTGAATATCTCCAGTGAGGGAGACTCCACAACCTCTCTGGGCAGCCTGTTCTAGTGCATGGTCACCTGCACAGTAAAGAAACTTTTCCTCATGTTCAAATGGAACACCCTATGCATCAGTTTCTGCCCATTGCCCCTTGTTCAGCATCTCTGAAAAGAGCCTGGCTCCCTCCTCTGTCTCCCTTCTCTGACACCCTCCCTTCAGATACTGATAGATATTGATGGGGCCCCCTCCAAGTTGTCTGAACAGGACCAGCTCCTATTCCTCAAATGTCTTCATAACCCTCTTTTGGACTCATTTCAGGAGCTCTATGTCTCTCTCCTACTGAGGAGCCCAGAACTCCAGATGTGTCTCTCTAAGGCTCACTATAAGGGCAGGATCACTATTATATTTTCTATGCTAACCATTGTTTTCAGTCAATAAAAATGTTTTCCTGTTTGTGTTTTTTTTTTGTGCAAGTAAAAGACATTCTTATATTTACATATGGTGCTTTTTACCTATCTTCAATTAATAGGAGAAATAATGCTTTATAGAAAGGCTTATGTAATTCACACTCTTATGAAACATTAGAAATTTGTACAAGACAAGCAGAAGTCATGAGGAATCTGTGCTCCCATTTAGGAGATAAAACATTTGCTCTGTTAGATTCTCTGGATTTTTCCTCCATTTAATTGAATCAGCCAAATAATCATAACCTTTGAGACAAAAATGCTAAAAAGTATCCCAAAGTGGTGTAAAAAAGTTTAATCTCATTAGGGAGAAATTGAACAATAAAAGCCAAATGAAAAAAGATTGTAATTTCCATAAAGGAAACCCCTAAGGACACTTGAATTGCTCACAAGTAGAGGGCACAATGATACCAGGTCCAGTTATTTTCATTAACCCATTAAAATGTAAGGCAGAACAACTGCAATGCCTAGAAAATGAATTAGCTGTAAAAACAAATCTAAATGTTATTAAAAAGGCAGAAATACAATGTGAAAGTATATTCTGTGTAAACTGACAGAATCTGTTCTGGAAACACCAGAACCAGACAGATGCTGCACATGGCTTCAAGTAGGCACGACTGAGGAATCTAAATACACTTCTCTGTATCCATGCATTAATAAAATCAGTTGTAAAGCTGACTGAATTGGCCTAGTGCCTGTAAACTACTGGAAATCATAATGATGTCCCAGGATACATACACAATGATAGCACTCTGCAGGTCAGGGACTGGAGGCAAAAATCTGATGAATTTGGAAGGTTCAAAACTTGATTTGGACAAAAAATCCCACAGAAATAATGACTGTGATGCATGTAAATGGGAGGGACACAGAAAGAATAAGAAAGGGGACTACCTGAAGTGTGTCAGAAACACAAAAGATCAGGTACATGGTGTTCCATATAAAGATTCTCATCTATTTGTCAGCACTCCTTCTGGACAAAAAGCCCTATTAAAAATTTAAACATTTTTTTTTTTCAGTGAAACCCTTCAGATTTTTCAATAATATTTTGATTTTGAACTTTGAAAAGCAGTGGCATTTTCATTTTTCCAGAATTTTGTTGCTATTTTATGGAGTTTTCATGTTGCTACTCTGAAGAGAAAGAGAGAAAAGAAAGAAAGAAAGAAAGAAAGAAAGAAAGAAAGAAAGAAAGAAAGAAAGAAAGAAAGAAAGAAAGAAAGAAAGAAAGAAAGAAAGAGAAAGAAAGAAAGAAAGAAAGAAAGAAAGAAAGAAAGAAAGAAAGAAAGAAAAGAAAGAAAGAAAGAAAGAAAGAAAGAAAGAAAGAAAAGAAAAGAAAGAAAAGGAAGAAAAGAAAGAAAGGAAAGAAAAAGCAAGCTGAGAGGAAAATAACTATTTTGGAAAGGGATAAGACATTTTTTGATTGATATAAAGCTGTCCAGATCCGCTCTGCAGTAGGATAAACAGAGAGAGACAAATGAGAATGCAGAGATCAAGAGACAACATTTTTATTACACTGGACATTGTATCAAAGAAGACAAAACAAGATAAAAAGGTCTTTCAAAATACAGGTGTCTTGTACCGAAGAAAGGGCTCTGCTGACATTCACTTCAAAAATCTGTATTTTTCACAACATATTTACTGAACTTTAGAAGTTAGAAAGAAGCAGTCTGACTTTACTTGTACCTGAATGTCTGGAAGCTTCTTCTGCCCTAAGGCTTTGGTTAATTCAAATGGTTGGATATAGAACTCCTGCAATTTCCCAAAGCAAAATTTCCAAACCATATTGCAGTTGCATATTAAGAGAAGGATGCTGATGCTGGAGAAAGGAAAATTATGTATTGAATGGCCATTAATTAACCAAATTCTATCCAAGTTATGGGGCACCCACAACAAAGCAGTGGTCTTTGCCCCAGAGCTACCATGGCATTATTATTAGTATGCTGAATTCATACAGAGTTTTTGTGAAGAGAAAGATTAATGTGTATACTAGAAGGCCCCTGGAATTTCTTCTGCTAAAAAGATCATTCCCACTGTTCAAACTGAATTTCTGATCATTACCCTGACAGGTACTAAAGGATACAGAATGGATAGTTATTTTCCTGTGCTTAATATTTCACTGCATTAGAAATGTCATGATGCCTAACAATTAAGTACTTTTCATCTAATTCAGTTCAGTTCATTAAGGTGCTTAGCTAGAATCCTAGTTCTTCCCTCAGCCATCAATCTGCCAGGTGTAACAATACAAAGCTAGTTTCCTCTCCTTGACTGATATTTTCCTGAATATTTTTCAGTTGCATATTTTCAGTGAGATTACACAGAAAACTCTAGAGATTTCTGATGGCCGAGAGATTTTGTCTGTGATAAAAATGCATACAAGAAAATATAATTAATTCCTCAGTATGTGACTATATATACTGCAGTTAGCACTTTACCAAGTTTCTAGGAAGGAGATCAAGACCAAGAGTAGGCTAGAAAATTGACTTTTCAATTCTCTGGAAAAAGCACCAAGTTTTCAAATATCAATTTATTCTATCCTGAACTGGAATGAAAACACACATAAGCAATATTTGCAGCAGGATTGAATAATTTAATTTGTGGAAAAAAGCCCAGATAATTGTCAGATAGTTGGGATGACTGGAAATCTGGGAGCTGTTCAAACTAAGTAACAAACTGATCTACCTGATGGCCTGACCTGGCAGACCAGATGAATAACTGGAATGCCTACTCCTGAATTTTTCCATTTATTTGACAAGTCTGTTGAAGACAACTGCTACACAATACTGAAAGTATATAGGAAGTATGAGAATCTTTATTCCTAGAAGATTTTCCAACAAGAGCCTTTGCAAAACTGGGATGATAGGAAGGTGCAAATGGCTGTCTCAGAGGACAGAAATCCTGATCAAGTGCTGAACAAAGACAGTGGCCCAAAAGAAGCCTGCTCAGTTGCACCAATTGGTAAGGAAAGAAGTGGAGTGGAGAATTTTGTAGCAGCAAAGCAATGTAAGGGTGATTGGTAAGGAAGGAAGTGGAGTGGAGAATTTTATACCAGCAAAGCACTGTAAGGGTGTTGAGGCAATGAAACAGGTTGCCTAGAGAATGCCTCATTCCTGGAATTGCCCAAGATGAGGTTGGATGGAACTTTGAGCAGCTTTACTGTAGTGGAAAATGTCCTTGTCACAGCAAAGTGCTAAGAGCTGAGTGATCTTTACGGTCCCTTCCAATCCAAGCTGTTCTTAGACCACCAGCTGGGGAAAGTGAGGGTATCAAAAGAGTTGTACAGACACATAAGGGACATACAGGAGAAAAGGGCAGAATACAGGGATAGACAGAAAAGCTTATAAATTAGATGCTTTTGTATGTCTACGTGGAGTGTGAGCATCCTTATTTTCTCAACTGTGGCAATAAATAAAGAAAAAAAGACCAATCAGACTCAAATATGGGCAATTACCTTTGCTGAAAGCAATAACCAGAAACAAATCTGGTCAGCCACACTACCTGGTGAGGAATCAAGAGAAAAACATGGCAATGTGTACAGAAAAGGATGCAAATTGGGGATGCAGGAGGCTGCGGTGGGTCGGTGAGGCTGTGCCAGCCACGGAGGAGATGTGCAGGGAGGAGGAGCAGGAGGAGCAGAGCTGGGACGGGCAGAGGTGCAGAAGGGCCCCGCTGCCATGAGCTGCTCGTGGCTGCTCTGGGAGCCCCGCACCGATCCTGCAGCGGGTCCTGCCTGCATGGAGAGGGAGTGATGAGTGAATGTGTGTGTGCTTGTGTGTGTGCCCACTGCAGCCTTCAGGCTGACACCAGCTGATGACAGGGGAGACACTGAAATAGAGATTTTCGGAGTTCACTTGAGCTAACAAGATGAATGTATCGTGAAAGAAACCTCTGCCATGAGACAAGGGACATAGGGAATCATAAATCTTTAGAGCTTCCTGCATAAAAGACAATCCCAGGGAAAACCAGGGAATGCATAGGACCCAGACAAAGGTCCATCTGTCTCCGGGAAGGAAAAGAACCCAGATAAGGAGACCCCTCTGTCTTCAATCATGTCAAGGCTAACAGACATACTCAGATAAGACCCCAAAGGACTAAAAACATGTGCGCAGAGGGCAAAAGTTCAAAAGTTCAATCCAGAGGAAGACTATGACCTTCGGCCTCAGAGACCACCAGGGACCCCCGTGAGACCACCACAGCGAACCATGCATGCCCAAAAGGGCATGGACCTATTTAGCATGAGAGACGAGGACAGGCGGGGCCAGGGGTTGAATATGCATAGAAAAGTTGTGTAATGTATTGCATATGGAACACCTTTGTGAATAAAGATGTGGGACAGGCTGAGGCTCGGGGCACAAGTTTTTGGAGAGCTATCTTGCTTGTGCCGGGCGCTGACATACATACCTACTTCATAACTGCATCAAGTTGTGGAGTCTATTTCTTTATTCTGCTTATCACTTCAACTCAGCTCTGAGATGTCAGGTGAGTGGTCAGTCCCCACTGGGATCTGGGGGACCTGTGAGCGAGGGATGCTGTGGGATGAGTCCATAAGTGCTGTGTGTCTGCAGTAAGCACCAAACTACACCAGCAGTGAGTCAGGGAACCACGGGCAGGAATGGGGAAGGGATGCTAGGTAGGCACAGAGACCACGATGGTACTTGTCATACCCACAGGTGTGTGTGTAGGTGTAAATCATGCTAGCAAACCAGCTAAGTCACTGACAGGCTAATGAGCCCTGGTCTGAGGCAGTAGCAGGTTTAGGATTATACCTGTCTCACCACAATTTGTACTAGCCAACAGGCTGCTTGCTGTTGTGGGTGCTTAATAGGTCTCTAGAAATGGGAGGCAATCTTCCTGCAAGACGTTTGAGTTCAGAATTGTGAGATTTTAATTATATCTAGTAAGTCCTATTATATTGTGCCATACTGTGCTGAAGAACACCTCAGGAGATATTAAAAATTGAATTTCACCAGGAGAGATAAAGCCAGAAAAAAACCCACACATGAATGTGAATATTGAATACTGTTATTAAACTTATTCTAACTATGTTTCTCGTGTCTGCCACAGATTATTTGACTTTAATTTAGTGGAGTTAGCGAGATATCTTTGCAAAGAATCATCAGGATTATTGAAAAATTTGGGGATAGGCCATGAAAAATTATAATAGACAGGAAGCTGGTATAAAAATCAGAATTAATAGACAGGAAGACTCCATCTCAATAAAAAAATAAATCACAGGAGGTCCAATGATCTGTAGTCTCTGCAAAGCTTTGGCTGTTGTCACGAATCTTTCTTTATTAAACTCATCCTTGGTAGAAATTTAAATAGGATGACCTTAGTTAGCTTGAAGTTGGAATGATTGCCACCAGCTGTGCTATCAGTATGATGGGAAAAAGGACTCCATTTATATGTGACATTTAAGATATTCGTGATCCTGCATGCATATATAGACAGCTAAAAATACACTCAAGGTTGATAATAAAAATGAAATGTAATTACTGAGAACTGTATGCTTAAGGGAAAAAAAAAAAAAGGCAAGTTGTGTTAAAAATCCCACCACATATAAAACATGTTTCACTTTGAGAAGAATTTTTAGTCCACTGGTTTTGAAAGCCATATCCAGCATCCAGACAGAGATCTAACCAAACCCTTTCCTGAGTAAATTGAAAATGGAAAGAGTGAATAGATACACAGCCAGAGTCGCCCCTTTTACAAGCTAAGAAGCATAAAAGTAGCTTATTTGAGAATAAATCAGTGGTCCTAGAGCCCTTCCTGGTTCTTCTGAACCAGGAAGGGAGAGGGTGGTTTAGAGGGTTTGCCCTCTCAACAGACATCCTCTGACTACTGTAATAAACAAATCCTTGGCCTTAGTAACAAAACTGACATGAATGAAATAGCCTAATAATGCATTTCTTAAGGAAGAACAATTAGGGAGAGCTATTTTATAAACCATATATAGGTAAAGCTGAAAGTACCTCTCAGATGAACCTGAGTATTTATTCAGTTTAGAGAGCAAGAAACTGGGGCCCTGAGAGATGAAGTGACTTGGCTGAAATGAGTGGCAGGCTGAGAAACACCTCCTGTATGACTGTTGCTGTAGTCAGACTATTGTCTGACTACAAAAATAATTTTTTCCAGAATTTTTTGCATGTGGTGGAGGATGCAGTTTTGAGTTTTTGACTCCTAGGAAAATCACAATGAAATCTTTTTTAAAGATATACTCACTTGCAGAAGAATTTTTTTCTTGAGGGCCTTGTCTTCTTGAACAAGCTATACAGCATTCTGACTTTTATTGGTCTAGGCCCTGCTACCTCCCTGGAACCTCCAGAGACCAAACCTCTCTGTGTTCACTTCTAGAACCCCATACACATCATCTCCTTTCCTCTGCCATAATGTCCCCATGCTAGGCAGGCTGGCAACCTCTAAGGGGCTTTTGTTTCTCATTTGCAACCAGATGAATGTAGCTTGAATTCAAATGCAGTCAGTAAGGTTACACATAGCAACCATATTTTTCATTATTTTAACCTTATTTTTCAACCAAGCATTTTCCATCCACAACCTATTGTATGGACCACCGTTATAAAGGCTGCTGTATATTCACATGCACACTTAATTTCCTTCCTAACTCATTGGGAAAAAACCCACTCCTACCTCCTTTACAAAGCAAATAATCTTAAGGATTGCAAAGAGGATTGGTAAAGAAATTTACTTTGCTCTCAAAAGATCTATTTGGTTCCTGGTGTGCAAAGACATGCCTCTTACATTTTCCATAGCAACAGAAGTTCTATGCAGTCTGTTTTATACAGTTATTTATGAGGATCAACAAAAGTTAGAGGCAGGATGCTTGGGCCAAATCTAGAGCTGCTTGGGTTTAATGCACTGAAAGCAGTCTTATGGGTGCTGCTGTAAAGGCATGAATTGCAATGATAACTAAGAAAAAAGCTGAGATGAGAAGCTAAAATGCAAAATCATGATGAGTTTTGGGCTGGTAAATGCATGAAAAGGCCATGGGGCCACTTGAATACTGTTCACTCAGGGGTCACTTAGCCCTGTGAGGGAAGTAGACAGCCTAAAAGATGTGAAAGAGCTTCCCTCTGATCTTTGAGAGTGCAGACTCTAGCAAGACATTTCCAAGATCTAGCTCAACCATGCTCAGAAGGCTCTGCAGACAGAGAGAGCTGAGGCTGTGGTCTTACACATATTTTCAAAGTCAGCTGACAAAACATAATCTGCTCGTGTATGAGTGGGAAACAGCTCTGCAAAGAGCTTGTCCCTGCTCCCTTTCCTCCCTTCCCACACAGATCTTCTCCTCACCTCAAGGCCATCAGCAAGAAGAAAGCAGATGATGTTTCCCGTTTCTCATTATGGTAATGTGAGGGATCCTTAGACTTCCACTGCTGTAACTCTGCTTTATGGCACATCCTTTTGTCTCTGATTCATAGCATCATTACCATTAAGCCATGGTAGTGTTACCTTTCCCATGCCTGCTTTAAGGATGTGATCTGAAGGCAAGTCAAGAGAAATGTTTCAGAAGGCAGGTCAGTGTGATGTGTTGCTTTGCATAGTGGCTGGTCACAAGGCCCCTACAACAGTGAGGCTGCAAGATAAAGTCATCACCACAGGCAAAGCCCCAGTTATTTTTGCTGTCTTTCTACAGTTTTGTGTGTATGTCTGAAAGATACAAGATGATTGACAATAGCACCTCCAGACAACTAAACAATCCTCTCTTTCTTGCCTTCCACCCTTTAATACTCTTTATAGGATTGCCAGAAATGGCATTCCATAATAAAAGTCTTTCAGCAGATAAATAGAATTGAACAAGGAATAATGCTGAAAGAAAGCCACATTGCAAACACTATATCTTGCTTTATTTCTTCTGTCTTTGAAAAAATGTTAAAATATTTACTTCCAGGATGTTGTCCCTAGTCCCTCTGATAAAGGCAGGCAAAAAGAATTGTACAGAACAGACTGGGCTGACATCTGAGCTCCATATCTAACATTGTCTCAGTAACACCCACATCCCCAGCCTACATCATAAAAATTTGGAGAGCTGCTCTTCTGCAATGGCTCCTCCATCTGCCTTTGCATGGCCTCCTGCTCCACGTTCTCAGAGCTCCCTCACTTGACAGGTTCTCCTTTCTCCATTCCTACCACCCATAAAGAGACAAATCTCTATTACACCTTCAAATCCACCCAATTATTTAGGCACAGTGAGCCAAAATGAGGGAACCTTCTCCACTGTAGGCCAGGTTTTGGCCTGTTCTGCATGAGTGAGAGTGTGAAGCTGAAAACAGGTGAGGTGAAAGAGAGTGAGATGGTACAGGTCTTTTTCTGGTCTCAATGAGAAAGGTCTGACAAAAAAAAAAAAAAAAGGCTTAATTAAAGAGCTGCTTTAATAAAACAGAAACAAGGGAGAAATATAGATAGCAAGTAAATCTTATATCACTTGAGATGCTGAGAACGCCATAGCTGTGCAGCATTGAGTGGCCTCTGGATGCTCAGGTTAGCTGTACTGTGGAACACTAACTCCTTGAGGCACAATAATCTCCTAAGCCCTGTCATAGAAGGACCCTTCCAGAAGATTTTCTTACCATCATGCTGATCAATATTCTATACTCTTCTTCCACATTTTCCACCCTGTGCTTGATAACTTCTGTTTGGCTCACAAGCTTCTGTAGCAGTATCTTCTTTGCATGCTGATTATGTGCCAAGAATAAAATCATTGCTTTTAGCACAGTCTGTAAGATTTCTATTGGGCATAAGGTGGACACCTGATTTCACAATTACCCATTGCTAATGTGATGCCTTTAGCTTAGTCCCGAATTTAACTAGACACTAGAGCAGGCCCAGTTTTACAGTGTGCATTTAAAACCTGGCAAAACAGGAGGTGGTGCATCAGTTAGTTACCCTCTGTAAGTGCTCTGTGCCAGGAGAGGAACACCCCATTGTTCTGAAGTTGTTTCATGCAATCACTGTAATAAGTTTGGTGATGATAAGCTCGTACTCTTATTTCATTCATTATTGCTTTGTTCTCTAGAAATTTCCTTTAGCATACAAACAAGCTACTTGGATTTTGCTTTGTAAAAAAACAAAGTATTGCTTTATGTACCTTATTGTGAATATGAGAGCCTTTGGGATGTTTTTTTTTTAAGAAAACATCATTAGCAGATTTATTTTTATCATAATTTTTAGGAGAAAGTTATTGCTTGCCATGGAAGCTTTTACTCTCAAAAGCCTTATTGCTGCACTGGGAATCATATTGACCATAATAAATTAAAAAAAGTCACAGACCAAAAGTGAAAAAAAAATACAAAGTGGAAATTTTAACTGCTTTCTGCTGCTTGCATAATACATAAATGTTAGATTTTAATAACTCTTCTGCAATTTTCCAGCTCTGGCCTTGCACACTCTAAAAACCTGAGCCATGTATGGTTGGATCTGCACGTAACTCATTGAAAGTCACTAAAATGTACTTTGGTTCTCTGATGAGGTGCTGTCTTAAGTTGGAAATGGGGGTGTATTCTATGCATATCTGATAAGACAATTATCTTCTGTTAATTGGGCAGTTTTCCTTATCTCTTCCACAGCCAATCCTTTTCTGTTAAGGGGACATTGAGTGCCACAGCATGACTGATAAATTCCATTATCCCATTGTGAGAGGCTCTGCTCAGGGGGAGGAGCCAAGCATTCCTACTTGGATATAATCTAAAATTTGGAACACCACAGGCAGCCTTTTCCCACTGGATTCCCAGAGGAGCAGTTTTCTTCTCCACTGGATTCCCAGTGAAAGACCAGGCCCATCTACACCACCACTGGACCTTCAGAGGAAGACTGCAGCCTTCTAGGGGATCACTGCTCCAACAGAACCACATCTGTCACTGCAGGAGCACTGCAGCCACCATTCCAATGGGACTGCTGCCAACACCCTGACCCACAGGGTGTCAGGTTCTATTCTGACTCTGTCAGTGTTGTTTTGTATTGCATTTTTGCAATACAAACCATATTTGCATTGTTTATTTTTATTTTTATTTTCTCCCCTAATAAAGAACTGTTATTCCTGCTCCCATATCTTTGCCTGAGAGTCCCCCTTAATTTCAAAATTATAATAATTCAGAAAGAGGGAGGGGGGTTTACATTTTCTGTTTCAGGGGAGGCTCCTGCCTCCTGCAGCAGACACCTGGCTTTTCAAACCAAGACTGGTGCTGGTTGAAGCATTGGTTTGGAATTACACTAGGCATTCAACAGACAAAATAAAGATTGTCACAAAAATTTTCTTGCTTTTGGAATACAAAATCAGAGGTACGGTAGAAAACTCAGGAATCAAGCTTGACAAGGCCTGAGGAAAATAACAGTTTAATCACCATAACAGGTTCTTGTTGCTTTCTAGTACATATTTGCACAGAAAAAGCCAATGAATCCCCATAGACCTCAACTGATATTTCACAGAAGCATCAGAAAACAGATACAGGTAGATTTCATAAACCATTTTCTTTCTTCACACAAATATTAGCATGGAAAGAAAATATTTTTCAGAGAGAATTCATAAATATCTTGAGATAAGCATTAAGTGAGTGAGAATCCAGGAAACTATCAAGACCATATAATGGAACAAAGGGTGCCTGCTTACAACAGAGTAAGAGAAAATGGAAGAGTAAACATTTAGAAAACAGTTTCACAAAAAGTTTGAAATCTAGATTTCTAGACCAGGCAGAGTCAGTGCCAAAGGACAGAACATAAAACATAATGAGAAGGAGTAAAAAGTTCATGGTGCTAGAAGGCAAGAGGTGGGTATTACGCAGCAGTATAAATTAAGAAAATATTTTTGGTATATATTTTGAGATATATGATGACTCTAGACATTGCAAACTCCAAGTGACTGTGAATACATGTAGAAAAGCAAGATCTTCCCTTGTATGTTACATGTTTGACTGAAATTACTAGAACGTATCACAGATGTATTAGAACAGCACTGTATATACAATAGTTTCTCAAGTCCATCAACTGACAAGAAAATTACTATCAGTGCTGTCCTTCTCAAAACCCTTAGGAGCTTTCTTCAGCCAGTACCTGAATGTGAAAAAACACGTAACAGATACGAACAGATTCGAGCTGGCTGCTGTCAACACTCTTATTACAACTCAGCATTATCAACTCATCCATCATTGTTTTAGATATGCCAAAAGATACAACACTGAAGAGGCTAAATTTCAAGAAGGACACAAATTCATAGAGGGTGAGATCTGATGGCATTGCACTTCATCTTCCACAAAGTATGAGGTAAAAGTCAAGTGCTTCTATTCTTTACAATAAGACAGAACAAATCTGCTTCAGTGTTGTGAAATATTGAATTAGGACTGAAAATCAAGCAGTTAAACTATATGAAAAATAAGGAGATGATCACACAGTCTGCTAGGTTTCCCCTGGAAGATGATACAGAAATCCAGCCCCTATAAGAATTAGAAAAAGGATGGGTTCACTGTTGTAATAAATTGTAGCAGTATCTTCTAAAACACAAGGGGATGTTGTGATCATCCAAGCAGAACCAAAATACTATAAGCAAATAAATGCTTCAGGAGATGCCTCACTGAAAACATTTACAGTAGAACTGGACACCACAACTGTACATTTACTGTTGTGATTAGAGTGCACTTTTGTGAACTTACAATTGTGAAATTACAGCAACACTGACAAAAACATTCAGGACCCTTAAGCCTAAACACCAAAATGCTGGAATGGAAAAATAGTATCTTGACTTATGTTAACAAATATTCGGAAATTTACTTTTTTGTTATTTTGAAGAGATCAACAAATAATTTTAAGTCAAACATCTGCCCTGTGCCCTTCACTTCTCCTCTGCTCCTTTTTCAGCCTCATATCTCAATAAAGAGAAGATGAATGAACTACAGGGAGATTCTGAGGTGATGTGTGGCAAGGAGACTGCAGGAGAGCTGAGGGATGGGCAGACAGGGAGGGAGAGAGCTGCAGGCATTGGCAAAGGAAGAGAAAATGATATTCAGAGAAGTCAAGTGTTGCTGGTAGTCACTGTGTTTCAGCAGTAGAGACCAAATTATTTGTATCTCCCTCTCAAAAAAACCAAACAAACAAAAGGAAAAAACAACAAACACAAAAAACCCCAGTCAAGATATATATGGTGGGAGTAGGTGGTAAAGCACACTGTTTTGATTGAAAGCTAGTTCCAATGAGAGATGAGGGAACACACATTTCCTGCCACTCACTCCTGAGCTCTGTAACCCAGATAGTGCTTACAGATGCAACAAGGAAGAAGCCTGGGTATAACAATATCTTCATCATAAAGCTTCATTGCTTTAATTTCTTGCTGGGTTTTCCTTTTTCCTTGCACCTTAGGCAAAGCAATTTGTTTGTGCTTGCTCCTGCCACATTTTCAGTCTGCAGGGATGAGCAAGCCAGATGTGCTGAAGTTGGTTGAATTCACAAGAAAACAGAATTGTAAGACTATTAATTCCAAACTTCACCTCCAAGCAGAAATGAGGCACTCCTTAGTTTGTCATTAGCTAGTAATGGGTATGCATTAAGCATGAAACAGAAATCAGTAAAATCTTTATGACTGTAATATTTAAAGCCAAGGCACTCATCACCATAAATTAGAGAAGAGTGGGAAGAGTAATTTTTTAGGAAGTTCTGCTCCCAGACTGGCTTTCAAAGCTAAAATTTCAAGGAGTGTATACAGTAGATGAAAAATCAGAAGTCACCATCTCCTGGGGAAGTATTGAAATGCACTGTGGCCCTTTGGTCACAAACACTGGGCTTTTAAAAATTCCCATGTAAATTTTAAATATTCAGTGGCTGACAATTCCTCACAAAATTTCACTGACAATAGAAGGAGTATGCCTGGGAGTAAAAGGCACATCAAATCTGAATAAACTTCACAAATCTTTCTTCTTCCAAAGTGAAGAAGAACCACCATTAAATGATGGCGTAGCCAAGGACACTCACACCTCTGCCACAGTGGATTATCTGGAGAACAGTGTTGTCCCTGCTGCAGCAGAGATGCTTTGGGGACTTGCTCATCAGGAGAGCTGGCATTTTTCACTGAACTGTGCCTGCTTGTTGAAGCACTCTCAGATCTGTTCATCTGCAGAGAGAAAATCTGTATTTGGTCCAATGGTTCACTCAAGTTGATCTTGTATCCTACAGAAGTAATTAATTGATATCAATGAGGAGAATAGGATGCAAAGCTTTAACACACAGAGGTCCTTTCTCTTTCAGCTCCCACCCTTCAGCAGATCATACATCTGGCCAGGGCAAATTATGGTTATTTCAGAGCAGATCAGAAAAACATGGACCAGTGAAAACATTCTGTGGAGTCCCTCAGTGTAGATCCATATCTGTTCCTTTCCAACGTGACAAAGGTGTTCCCTGATTTGCTGTAGGATGTTTTCTATCTCCATCACAGTCCTCCAGCAGCAGAACAGAATCCCTCTGGTTAACTGGATCCCTCCACGCATGCACATGAAGCAACATTAAAACACTTGGCAATGGTTATTTCCTCCTGCAGTTAACTGAGAGGGAGTGCACTGCCATCAAAACAGCAATACTCATACTCCAAGGATCACAGTAGAACTGAAAGAAACTGCTATGTCCTTAGGTTGGATACTAGGAAAAATTTCTTCACTCAGAGGTTGGTTGAGCACTGGAACAGGCTCCTCAGGGAAGTGGTCAGAGCACCAAACCTGACAGAGTCCAAGAAGCATTTGGACAACTCTCTTGGGCACGTGATGTGATTCTTGGGGATGTCCTGTATAGGAGGGATAAGAGTTGGACTTGCTGATCCTTGTGCATTGCTCCCAACTCAGCTCTGAGGCTCTTTGATTCTGTGAAAAGTAGCCAGGAATTGTCATTTGGACTTTGTATCTGGAGGGCAAGACAACTTGACTCTTTCCATGGTGCAATATCCCAGTTAAGACAGCACAGCCACTCACCAGGCACCATCTCTGCTCTCTGGGCATGCTGAGCAGCAGGAAACGATGTTTAGACTGCCTGATGTCTCAAACTGCTGTGAGCTAGCTGCACAATCCTAGTCCTCTAGACTTTCTGAAAGTACCTCCACAAGTCCTGCTCCCACAGTCCCTGACTTCCCACAGAATGGAGGATGTTTTACACCACATCCCAACAAACACCTAATGCCCATCAGTTACACATGGGATCTGCTAAAGGCCTTCCTTTATACCCACAACTCACAGCAGGCAGGAAATATTCTCCTCTGAATTTGCATGCGGGCATATCGCAGCATAATGTTCTGATACTTCCAGGTGTTGAACTGACAGTCTAAGGCAAGTATTAGAAATGTATTCACCTGTATTTCTGTCAAATTTGGCAATTTACTGTCAAAAGCTAGAAGTTTTCATGGTGTATTTATGAAGGAAATGTATCCCATGTAACATAGTATTTAATAAGTAGACTTATTGTCCCCCAGAAATTCTATGAGTAAACAACATTCTGGGGGTCCATTTTAAGATTAAATTGTTTTAATATAGATTATAAATATAAAAATACAGATTATTTCTAGATATAGAAATAATATTAATTAATATAGATGGATTCTAGAATTATAGATTATAAATATAGAAAATAACTGTTTTCTATGATGATACAAGAAAGTTTTTTTTTAAGTTAATAGTATTTTGAGAGCCATTTTGATTACATCAAAGACAGTATATGATGAAACAGGGCAGAAGAAAGTCAGATGAATTGGGATATAATGCTAAAATTTTGGCTGGTTCTCTCCTATTTGTATGGGATATTGTCCTTAGTTTGAAATCTCAAGAAGACACTTACCAAAGATTCCTGTTGAAGTGGGCCAGGTAAAAAAGAAGTGCGTCCTGTTCCTGATGTATTATAACTTGCAAGAAATGTCTGTGGCTGTTTAAAGAGCTGTTAAGAGAGTCCTGCAGCACAATGTCACGCTATGCACAACTCAGACAGCATTTTAGCTGTGCTGTGGGGATGAGGTCAAGAGTCAAAAACTTCCTACCAGGGTTTTTGCCTTCCTCTTAATGCAGTTGGTAGAATCACAAATATTTTAATGGCAGATAGGCACATTTGTATAAACTGCTTTTGCTTACTAAAGTCCAGGAAACCTCACAAAGGTAGAAATGAAATCAAAATAAAAGAACTCAGTTCATTTTTTGTCTGCTCAACCGAGTTTGGCCCTCTATGTATTTGCCTTCTGGACATTGTCTTAAGGGATGTGTAGGGTTGACACCTATTTTAGCAAAAAAGCTGGTCTGTAAAGTTGTCTGGTTATCTCTGATGGGGTTTTTTTTCCTCCGCTGCCAGGCTAAAATTTTGGTGTGAAAATTAGAAAGGAAGAAATATATTTGTGTATCTGGAATACTGTGAATTTAATACATTAGGGTTATTTACATGTACATAAGCTGTGCTCTTGCTATGATTTCCAGAAGCATTCAATCCACAAAAAAATCCTATAACTCTCTGTAACCAAATTCCTTTGTTGTTTTATTTTAAACACTAGTAATTTAAAAGGCAAAAATGCTTCCTCCTAACTTCGAAACACTTACCAATTAAGACATGTTCAATGTAAGAAATATTCAGGCAGAAATAGCATGGTTTTTAGGATTTCAGCCATTCAAAAAGAGACCCACAAGGATGGCTCCTTGACAAAGACTCATGGTTGCCATGGATATAAAAAAAATAAACAGAACAATAAGAAAAAAAGAACTCTGGAAGCAATGAAGAATTAAGCAGCACACCAAAAAAGGACATAGTTCGCCACCTAAACACCAAGAGTTTTGGTTTTTATCTTTATTGCCCATGTGCTCTCTTTTAATACAAATATATATATATTTTTATATGTAAGCGTCAAACAAGGCTTCAAACAAGTAGACTCTCTTCATATTTCAGTACAGGCATGGGGTGATAAATCTGTCACAAAGTTTATTGCAGATTTTCAAAGGAATTTTGACTTCTCTATCACCAGGGAAAAACATCCAGAATAAACAAAACTGAATATTCTAACAAACAGTCTGAAAACTTGAGATCCTAATAAAACATCTAAGGGGATTCAGCCCCTTTATGAACAGTAAAAAAAAGCCTCTTTTCTCACCCTGTTTCCTGAAAAAAAAGCAATAGCTCCTGCTAAAGTTAGTACATTAGGCTTCTTACATTTATTTTGTGGAATTTGGTCGTTCTTGTGCTCTCAATACATCAACAAGAAGGATTATTCATTAAAACTACAAATTACTTCTTTAAAAACCTATCAAATATTTCACTTTTCCCCAGTTATTAAACAGCAATGAGCTATTTTAACTTGCTTCCCACTTGAAAAGTATTCAATATAAGAAATCCCATTCCTGTAAGTTTATTACCAGCATAACTGTTGAGTTAGGCTTTAAAAGAAGAAAACTTGTAGTTCTTCAGTCTCCAGTTGGTTTACCAACTCAGAGCATTTTGAGAGACTTGCTCAGCTTTCACTGGCTACTCCTACAGGAGTTTAGCTTCTTGTAGCCTTATTTGATGTAGATCCTTAGCACCAAGAACATCTGAACTTCTCTAAACCCAAATAACTCTGACTAACTTGAGCCTCTTGTTCAGAGTTTTTGTGGTTCTTTGTTGACTTCAGGTGGTTCCAAACCCAAATAAAGCTAGTACAACACTGGCCAGCAAAGATGAGCTCAGTCACATACATTTCATGTCAAGATTGTTTGACATGTAAAGTTTGACCCAGTTTTCTTCAATTATCAAATAGAGGTTAAAGAAGAAGTTCCAGATGAGGACTCTTCCTCCAAGGGGGCACTCTGCACAGTGCTGGGATAGATTTGGGCCTTGCTCTCTTCTCCTACAGCGTGCAGGTTTTTTATGGATGTAATGCTGGAGATCATTTTGTTGTTTCTTCCCATGGCCACATATCAGGAGCAAGATGCTGGTGATAATTGGATGTCCATGTTCTGGAGTGCCCCACAGTAATATTCCAGAGCCAAATTGTCAAATCAGGATGGTGAGCAATACAGCATTCCCTGTTCCCAGTGAGGAGATGGATTCACCATCCCTGGAAATATTGAGGAATGACTGGACCTGGAACTTGTTCACATGAAGATGTTCAGTCAAAGATAGGACTTGAAGATCTTGGGGGTCTTTTCTAACCTGAATGGTTCGGTGATTCTATGATATCCAGCCTTCCTTCTCTCAACAGGATAGAGAGAGTCTATGATTCCTCAGCAGAGGCTTCAGGGATGGGAAGAGACAAGTCTTGATTTTTCCAAGTGCTCCTGTCCCAGGGTGAGTGCGGTGTTAACTGGCAGCAGCCACCAGATTTGTGCTGCCAAGGTTCTGCACTGTCACACTGCTGAAATGCTTATTAAATAAAAGCTCTGTGACTCCAAACAACTTCACAAAACTGTATGAGAGAGGAACTAACCCCTGAAAAAACTTTAAAATAAACTGTGATTTTCAGATAAGCCTCCAGAATAGAAATTAAGACCTGCAGTGTGAATGTCATCAGACACTCACTATACACAAGTCCACCCAGCAGACAAGGTCTGTAAGCAATTTAATGTGGTTTAATCTATTTTAGTTCAGTGTAGCAAATCAATAATCTGTGAAGAGCTCTACTTAAAAAGGAAGGACTTGACAGCTGGTCAAGGAAGGGCCTGTAATGGCAGATACTTGATTATTACAAAAAGAAAAGTTTGACAAATTTTATATGTTTCAGTATTATATGCAAGTTTACCTTCAGTGGAGGGGCAACATTAATGCAAACAAAATGTCATGAGGCTAAAAGAGGAAAGAGCTCCAGATAAATGGTAAATGAGATGTGTCATCAGTAAAATGCAGAGAAAAAAGGTTGCCCTCATAAAAATTCTCTTTGCCAAAATAGAGACTACATGTAGGAAACCCTACTCATGCAGAACAAGAAGCACAAGTTCAAGGCCAGTTTGAAGTGGGACTTCCTGCCTATACGTACTTTTTGATGATACCTACAATTGGAAATTTTGCAGAAATTATAAGATTTGGCATCATCAAAAGAAGAGCTAAAGCATAAGTAATTGGCATGAGGTTTCCATAGTACAACTGAATAAAATTAATTTAGTGTGTTTCTATTTCAATGAACCACTAAGCCGAAACCATTTTGGTCATAAAATAAAAAAGTTTTCGATTTGAATGTTAAGTCCAAAATTATATCTACAACAGTAGTTGTCTAAGATACTTCCCTTTCATAATAAATAACTGTTCTCCTCTTTCACAAAAGAGGAGCAATGGGATTTTATTAATTTATTAGCTTTTTCTTTGTATTCTAAAGAAGAGCATTTGTGTAAGAGGAAAGCTGGATTTACAGAGAAAGCTATTTTTATGTCTCCCAGCAGAAGATTTTATCAGTCAGTCTAGCTCTTGAAATGTCCTCACTTTCCCTCCTGACCCATTCTCTCTGCCGTTTGCGTGTCTGGCTTCACTTACTGTGAGGAACACCCATGGAAGCCAGCTGTCAAAAAGTGTGCTGGCTGAGGAGGAGGATGTTTGCTCTGACAGACGTAGGATTTGTGCTGAAGGTCCTTCTAAAACATGTCCCATTTCCTCTGCCATTTCCAGGAGTGATGCAAGAATTGTCTGGTGAGTTGTTCTCCTGTGTTACTCAAAAAGTCCACTTAGGAGACTGCAGAGGACTCCTGCTCCTTCCTCTGTGCATTTCATGACAGAGATCTGAAAACCAGGGTTGGAACTGGCTGAATTGAGTGCCAGCACAGAGAGCAAGATTGTGTGTTCTGAGATTGTTTTTTTCAAAACACTCAGGTAGCAATGGCATTGTAAAAACAGAGGCACCTAGCAGAAACAGAAACTCTAGTAGAGCCAGCTGAACCACATACCACCACAAATCCTGTCGTGAAAAGAGTTTAACAATTTTGCAAGGGGGAAGAACAAAACTGCTCATACTCAGATTTTTCTCCTTTCTGTTTGTGTTTTGAAAAAAAAAAGCAGATAATATCCTGGAGAGATAAGGAATTCAGACCACGAGGTGTTCTCTGCTCAGATTAATGTACATCTTTTGTTTTTTGCAGATCCAGGACCAAGACATATGTTTGAAGAAAATGGGGAGAGGTACAAAAACAAAACACAAGGAATATGATATTTACTGTGTATGGTTATTGAGACAAAAATCCCTGTATTTGGAACACTAGGAAAAAAGGAATAAGAAACATGGATCTCCAGTGCTTTAACAGCATATAAATAAGTTGAAAAAGGTAGAACTCAATACATAAGCATTGCTGCAATGAGGCAGGAAGTGTCTTCTGGAAAGGATGCATTTACTTACAGTATCTCTGAAAGATCTCAGGGCTAATTAATTAGAAATTATATGCAAATATATATAGCATGTTAATATATAGCAGTGTATAGAGTCAGAATATTAGGAAAGCAAAAAACTCTGTTGACAGCTGTGCTCCTTTTTTGAGTGGTTCTATTTTATAAAATTTACCTTTAAAATTGTATGACTTTAATAGAAAGGGATTATCTTCTCATCCTTTTCAAAAATTCAGCCTTTGCCTTCACAACCCAAGAATCAGCCTTGGAACAACTTGTCTCCAACTACAGCAGGACAGTGCCTTTCATTACTTCAAGCAGATGATCCTTCCAAATGCTACCCAAAGCCAAATAAACAAGTGGAAGTAAAGTAAATACCTTTTATAGCAGACTTGCTACGAAAGTCTGTATACACCTTTGATATGACTGTATTCACCCTTGAGCCTCCTACACTGCACTTACTTATGGGCATAAATGTGCAGTGCAAGCTCCACAGTGGGAGCGCTGTTGCAATTTGTCCCATACACAGAGAAATCAAAAATGGAGAGAGCAGGAGTGGGGGAGGCCTTTATGGACTTTGAATGTAGTGCAAATATCTCTGGCACCCACAAAACAGAGCCTAAGAAAGCCAAACTATGGAGCCTGGGTGCTAAGAAGCTTGAAAGTAGAAATTTGGTCTTAGTCAGACAGCTCTGAGAAGTCCCACAAGTTTTAGTGGTCCCCTGCATTATATAAATTGGTTGAACTGCCAGTGGCACTGCATTTCTCCTGTTTCCTCTTCACAGAAGCTCAGACTGAACTGAGAATTGTACTGGAATGAGAGAAGAGTGACTGTGCAGCACCAGTTTTTAAGTCCTGTTTCTGAAGAGTTTGAGTTTCTGAGGTTCTATGAGCAGGTAAAATCTCCCTCTTCTGCTGCTGGGCAGTGTTGCAGGCTCCTCCTCAACACTTGACCCCATTCATACCGCATTTTTGGATGGGGCCATGGGTGCTGGGGAGGTGGGGGAAGATATGGAGGCTGGCCTGTTACAACAAAGCCTGTGTGTGGGGAATATGCAAGCCCACAGAACTACAGTACAGGCAATTTCATTAGATCATACATCCCTGGTGAAATGCTTTTCTCCATCATTCTGATGATGACTCATATACAGCTTCAATTGGTCTGCATCTTATGTAAGATATCCTGAGACTCTATGGCATAATTTCTAGGGAGTGAACAAAAAAATGATATAAAATACAAGAAAGAAATCTGTCAGCCTTAGGCTGATGGCAAGAATTTCAGGCTACATGGGGTGACAGGTCTTGGGACAATATCTGTGGCTTTACCATTTATTTGCATTGCCCTGGTCCAATAAGGCACTGGATCTATTACAGAGACAATAATGCAATATTCATTTATGAAACTGCAGGCATGTCTTTCAATCAAATAAGGAAATCCCTGAGAATGGGTTTATGATAGTGCCAGTGAAAGTTCAGTGCACACCCAGCCCTGAAAAAAATCTACCAGATACTTACTACCAGGCAGGTGGGAAAACACAGACTGGTAGAGATAGCAGGAGCTGTGTCCAGGAATTATACAGATTTATATCATGAAAAATCTCTCTTTGGTCTTGAGTTGTGGCACAGAAAACTTGGCTGATGAGTCTGTGAATGGATAGGAGATGCACAGCTGAATTATTAGCTGTATATAGTTCCAAAAGACCTTCACGTGCCTCATGGTACTAATTTCTAAGTTATTAATCATGGCCTTACAACTAAGTCATGAGACTGAATCAGAAAGCTTTATCTGATTTGAGAAGGCATCCTGTTGATCTATGACAATATGCTGTGTTTCTATTAAGGGATTAACGTCAGGATTTTCTGTTACAGTAATTACAGAAATTCATAGTTGTTTGAGGAAAAAGATACTGCAGAACTGAAATAGTTGATATTTTATGAGTCTTGTACATGAGCTAGTAATTGTCATGTTTCTGCCCGAATATTTAATGTATGGCCAAGTGCCATGAGACAGATTTCTCCCTAGCACTCACACATTTTTGTTTTGGCTGTGGAAGCAATGAAGGGAGATTTGTTTGTCCTAAATGAGTGACCTAGAAGTTTGAGGTTATGAGAGTGGATTAATCAAGATTTTCTTCATACCTTATGTTTCTTCATACATAACAGGAAAGGATAGGACCATCCTAGGCATTTACCTCATCAAACAGGTTCCACACAGATTTGGACATTCTTCTTTGTTGCATGCCTCTCTTCTTAACATCTTAACAAAAGAGAAGCCAGCTTATACAAATGTTTAGTTCTGATTCTTTAAATAAAATTAATTAATAAAATAAGAAGACTTCTCATTTTCTGCATAGTTTAAAATAATCCACTTAACTAGACACCCACAGATACCTACCTAAAGATGAAAAAACATATTAAAATGAAAGAGAGTTTTCTAAATCAAGCATCACAAACTGGAAAACATCTGAAGTAAGACCAGTTGCTAACTCCCATCATATCATAAGTATCAAACAACTACCAGTAATACTCCAAATTTCCTGGTACAACTGCAAACACTTGCTCAATTGGACTTTCCTCCTTAGGAATGGACAGTCCAACTTCACCTTGCAAATCTGGCTGAAAAATTTCTGTGTTGCTGGTCACCCATCTCTGCCCATTAATTTTCTTCAATGTAGTACAAAACAGACCAACATCTTGAAGAAAATTAATTCACACAGTAGATTCCTTACTGATTTCCTGGTTTCAAAAAGAGAACCTTACCCAGTGACTACTCTGGAGCTCAGTTCTAGCTGACTACAAGTAAAAGCAAGATGCGACTTCAACTTCCTTCAACTCAACTGGGCACCCCTTTCAGGCATGGGACAGAATTATGAAGCCCAGTTGTTGTTGCTATTATTATTATTATTATTATTATTATTATTATTATTGTTATTGTTGTTGTTGTTGTTGTTGTTGGTGGTGGTGGTGGTGGTGGTGTTGGTGTTGTTGTAAACCTTGGTCTGAGCTGAAAGGTCACAACACAGGTTTTCCCTTGGCCACAACTTAAAAATATTACAACATTTAGCAGGGATTAATAATAAGAAATTATAAGACTCAAACTGCTCATGACCACAAGCAATTTGGCTCTGTGTTTAAGAGCGACATTAGAAATGCCAGATTCTTAAATCACAAGCAGGTATGAGAAAAAGAAAACAACCCTGTTTGTTCTTCCTTAGATGCAAATTTTGGCGAAAAAAAGGAACTTGAAAGAAATCAAACGCCATGTCACCACAATGCTGCATTCACATATGAATTGCTTGTGTTTACTGTTATAAAAACCCCAACATTTCAAACAAGAGCAATGGTACATCTCAGAAAATAGAAAGCTTGCTCTGAAAAGGGCTGAACTTATCAAAGCCCTATATTCCATCCTTTTCTTTTCAAGGAAATATCATCACAGAATTTTGGTAAAGTTTTTATTCTAATGTAAAGGCCTTTTGTGGAAGAAAATTATTCAGGTAGGGCATTTGCAAATGACTGCATAAACAACCCATTCATGGAAGCCTGCTGCATCATTTTCTGCTTGAAAGATCAATTCATATTTTAGGTAATCAGTGTAGCGGCTATATCAGTGTGTGCTCCTTCTGGAGTCATATCTTTTCAGACTGAGATTGCTTTACTGAAAAAAAAAACCCATGGAGCTAGACTGGATTTACATAAACTGAAAAATTACAAATGTGCAGCTATAGCAATTACATTAAGGGAGATATATTTTGAAGACATACTGCAGATATAAATGATGACATAAATTGTTGAATTTGAAAGATCAAACTTAGAGCACCTGCACTGCTTATAGCTGTAACCTTAGCTTGCCAGTGATTCCCTTACCTGCTTACCCACTATGGAATTGCATTTAATATTTATGATACTGAACACAGATTATAGGGATTTTTTATTGATGTTCTGAAAACATGGGCTTTTGCTGTGCTCTGTTGGTGACTGCCCATTCACAATTCATGCCATATGTCAAACACTTGCCCTTTGCAAAAACAGAAAGACCCCCTGAAAAATACAGCCTCCACTCAGTCAGCTTGGGGAAGCAAGAATAAAGGGAAAAAGCATTCCCATAGGCCAGAGAAAGGGAACAGGGCAGAAGTGTGGCAAGGTTCCTAGCCCAGTGGAGGGAATCATACATGTGAAAACAAAAATACTTCATACTCCTGCCCTGATTGTTTACCTCCCTCTCAGCTGGGAATGAATCCCATGTCATGCAGGAAAGACACCTCAAGGAATTTTGCACACAAATCCTTCAATACTGAATTAAGAAATATCAATCATATTTTTCTTCAATTCTTTCCTTTCCACTATCTCTTTTCTCACAGACGGGCCAGGAAAAAGGCTGGGACACCAAACAGCCCGTGGAATGCAATACATTTCTCAAAATGGTGAGCAAACCCCTTCAGTCTCAGAGCTTATGGAATGAGTTTTTAGAGGCTGTCCTGGGCATCCAGTTGTTTTAATGTTATAAATTTCCAGAAGACATTGATGGTCTATGATAATTTTTTCCCCCCACTGTGCTGCCTCAGAAGTCTATGGAGATGTGCTTCAGGAGGAGAGGACTCTCCAGCTTTACACAGCCATTAATCCCAACCAGAGCACTCCAGTTAATGAGACTCTGGCTCCTTGCCTACAAACAGATTCATCTTTCAGAGTCAGGGAATGGAGACAAATTTACAGTGGTTCTTTGAAAAGGGCGTTAAAAATATTGGATTTTCACTCTTCCAGTCACGTGAACATGACTCTGACTATAGAAATGGGGAAACAATTCATCTCTCAGTAAGGCAATACATTTCAGAAGCACAATGAAGATATTTTTAGTATCTAAGCAACTGGCCACTGTGGCATCTTTTAAAATAACAAATTCTTCTCTCCCTAACTGAAGCTTGCAGAATTAACCTGGAAAATTTCAGTCATGCTTCTCCCACTTGTTGGTCAGCTATGAAACTGCTCACTTTTTGTTTTCTTGCTTTTGCAGCTGACATGACTGAGACATTCTCTCCTCAGCTTGGGGTTTTTAGAACCTTTTTAGGCAGAATTTTATTCCCCCAATGGCATTTGAAAAATGTTTTACTTTGGAAAACTCATTTAAGAGAAAACGTACCTTCTCCTTAACCAAAGGCATACATATTTCTCTATATACAGATTAATTAGTATAAGTTAATTAGTATCAGAAATGACAAGAGTTAGACTTTAATTGTGTGTGTAAATTGCCCATCTTTACTAGGGTTACTTTGATTTTCAGGAATGGAACTTTTTTTTTGTGGATACAAGTGAGATTCTAAGGAGTGTATAATGAATATGTAATTTAATGACAATTCAATTTTACAGAGACAGGAGGTGGAAAATATTTGATGTAGGTGTCCAGGCTTTAACAGTGGAGGGTCTTGCAGCACTGGCCTCTGTGAGAAGAGGCCAAGAGTTAAGTTATGGTGGACACAGATGATTCCAGGCACTTCCAGCTGGCTCCAACAGACCCAAGACAGGACTTAGCTGAGCCCCCCAGTCAAGCTCGCATCACCTCTCAGCAAAGGTCACAATGCTGTGAATAGTGAGATTTATAAAATGCAAACACCAAGGTGAGAAAAGGAGGAGATGGAAGAAGCTGTCCAAGCTCCACAGCAGGGATTCCCCCTGTGGCCCATGGAGAGGATCACACTAGAGCACAAAGCCACATTGCAATAAATGCAGGACCTTACGCCAGAAGAGGTAGATATTTTCTGTCAGGAAGTTCTGCCTGTGGAGGGCTCCTCTTCCCAAAAATTATGCAAGCTGGGCTACATCATGCTTGAAAAATCCTCTTTCTCCACCAGCTGTAGGAGTCTAAACAATAACTGTTAATACAATTAAATACTATATTTATAGGACACATGGGATTGCTTGTGAACTTTACATTCGAACCCTGTCTCATTCTGGAATAACTGTGCCTTGCAGGCAGAAGGACATGATGGGCCAAGTTATGGTGCTTTTCTTTCTGTCCTCCTGGTGCTTGACTTCTGCTTCCATCCAATACTCAGGGACCACTGAGTCATCAGAAAAATATGCCATTATTAGGGGTACCTTCTGCAACACCAGTTGAAAAAACCAGGAATGAATCCTGCAGTTAGAAAGCATGATACAATTAAGGTGTATCTTCCTTTCATACTGCTGCATTGCATTTTAACTACTCAGAGCACCATTCACCAGGTCAGCAAGGTGCCCTCTTTTGTAGCACAGTACACCTGTGAGTCTACACTGCTGTTAAACACTTCATTGCTATTTAAGGGGAATTCAGCCTTGTCCTGTCAACAAGGCAGGTGGAGTGAGGTGATGAATGTTGCTACCATAATTTCTGTGAACACATACCCTTGTGTCAGCAGAGTTACACCAGCAGCCTTTTCAGTTACAACAGAGAAATAAGTGCATATATTTTATACTATTTTCTTGGGCCAAGAATCCCTTCACATTATCACCGCACTGAAGTGTTTTGGGGAATAAATATCAGGAGGGGATTTTTTGAAACACAAGCTTAAAGTGACCTGAAATACTGCAATGTGGAGCTTATTGTTCCCATCCTGTTCTTCAGATGTATCACAGATGACCTTGAACTTTTGAGTTCTGAGCCTGGCCCCAGACTGAGGAGTGAGGATTTCACAAAGAAATCCTTTTGTGGTAATAATTTCCTGAAGCTGTTCTGTGCAGTGATTTGTTTCCCACTCTAGGTTTCCTCACTGAAAATGGGATGTAAGCATTGACAACTGGGTTGTAATGACTCATCCTTACTTTGTTCTTTTCAGATGGAGTGGTTTTGGGGTTGGTGTGGATTTTTTTTGTTGTTATTTTGTTTTGGGTTTTTTTGCAGAGGATTTTTGGTGTCATTTTTTTAGTAGCAACATATCATTCCAGAGAAGAAAAAAAATCCCATACCACTATTTCCTGCTTTCTTTATTGTAGTCTGTCAGCTTCTGGAAAAAAAGGATCTGGTTTCTTGGTCTTTTGAACAGCTATGAACTCTCTGCTAACCTTCTCTTGAAAGTTCCAGAATGCTGAATTGGCTACCTTTCTCTGTGGGTGAAATCCAAATGCTGTTTTCTGGCTAACTCATCCCTTCACAGTCCTGTGAAAGCAGAATGACACAGGTGGTTCTTGCCACAAACCCATTATTTAGAGACTTTCAGATGCTAATGCCACTGATTATACAAAGAGATCTCACCTTATATGCCTCTGAAACAAAGTTTACTTGTACAGCATTGAAATAAAGAGGGAGAATTTGCCAGAACAGAGTCCTTTCAGAAGAATTATTTTTTAGCATCAGTGGAGGATAGAAAGATTATGCATTGAATAAAGATGGTAAATTATTTTTTCTTTCAAGGAAAAATAAAGGACACACAAAATTAAAAGCAGTATTGCTTAAAAGGCAAATCACAACACGTATAGACCACAATAAATGAAAATTCACACTTCATCTCCTTAGAAACCACTATTAGGGCAAAACATGGTAAATTACTCTATAGAAAATGTAGGAAAAAAAAGTACCTAGTGCAGAGAAGAACCATTCATTTCTTTGCATGATTGTTAACAGTTAATGCTCCCCCTTCAGTCGACAGAGATTTTAAAAGCTTTTCTTTCTTTCTTTCAGCAGGGAAGGCTGAGATTGTTTGTGCATTAATGTTTAATAGTGAGTGCATTGCAGCTGTAAACAGAGGAGAGTACAAGGAAAATGAGTGAGTTGTCCTGTCCTGTCACAGGATTCCTAAATGTCCTTGTGCAGCTCACGTCAGTCAAGATGAAGGAACAGGGGAGTTCTAAGAGATTCAGACAAAAATCAGAGCATGTGCAGGCTGAGGTGTCTTCTGAAGACACAGGTGTGAGCCCAGCTCATCTCAGCTGAGATTCATGGTGCCATCATCACCAGACTTTTCTCAGGTCCCCAGATCCATCAACTCTGCTTTTCTCTCAGGATCACACCATTCCTCTGTCCAGCAGCACTTCATTTTTAACTAAGATGAGAAATTCACAGCTTAACCTCATTGGATATCCTACCCTTCCCTCTGTGTCTCTTGGGAAGTGCCTTAAAGAAGGTGAGCAGCAGGCCAGCAAAAGTCACAGTAATGAGCTTCACATGATCACGAGTAAAGCTTTAGTCAGAGTGCACAGATAAGGTCTTACTTACCCACTTATTTTGTTACAGATTATAATATTGTAAGTACTGCCTGTGCATCCTGCAATAAGAGGAGCTTCTTTTTCCATGCAGTTACTTCAAACTACTGTTCATGTATTCCTCTTCTGTTCAGTTTTGTGAGCACTTGGCTTGAAAAGACGGGTGTCTGCTAAGGAGGGCAGCAGCCTTTCTTGAAATGGAAAATGTAAACTCCCTCCCTCCAAATTATTATTTTAATTTTGAAATTAAGGGGCTCTCAGACAAAGATATGAAAGCAAGAATAACAGTTCTTTATTAGGAAAAAAAAAAAAAGATAAAAATAAGCAATACAGTAATACAAAACAACACTGACAGAGTCAGAATAGAACCCGACACCCTGTGGGTCAGGGTGTTGGCAGCAGTCCCATTGGAATGGTGGCTGCAGTGCTCCTGCAGTGACAAATGTCATCCTGTTGGAGCAGTGATCCCCTAGAAGGCTGCAGTTTTCCTCTGAAGGTCCAGTGGTGATGTAGATGGGCCTGGTCTTCCTTTGAGAATCTAGTGGAGAAGAAAACTGCTCCTCTGGGAGCATGAGGGAGCTGGGAGCTGGATGACTTGAGGAGTCATGCAGCCACTGAGTGCACCCAAAGAATATATTTCATCTATAAGATGTGTGGAATTTCAATCAGGCAAGCTGACTGCTTGAATGCCAGAATAATAAAGATGGTTTCAGGCCATTTCAGTCTGATCTAAATATCTGCCTTTTATGAGAGTTCTTTTAAGTCCAGAAACCAGACTTTGCCTTTCTTCTCCTTCATCTTTGAATACAGCCATCCTTTCAAAAGGCATAATGAGGAATGTATCTTGTTGACACTTTGCAGTTCTGGAAGACAGAAAAAAATGCTGTCGTCATCACCATCATCATTGATAATTTTTATTTTTATTGAAAAGACCTTTATAGAATGAATTTTTCTCTTTACAGAAAACAGAAACAGAACAGGAAAATGGGCAAATGTTACAACCTGAAGCTGTCACGGGATCTGTCCTGGGAATTTTTAGTCTGCCAACTTGTCACAATCCATCACACTGATTGCTGTGTCACCTTGCATCTTGAATGAGCTGTTCTTGGCAAGAAAAAGCTAAACTTTCTTCCTAGGCTTTGCAACTCCTTTCCCTGCAACAGTGGCAGAGAGATGATGCCATTTATCTGGGCTTTCAGCAAGTGAGGACTGTCTTTACCTTTCTTTTCCACTGGAGACTCAGAAAACAGCGTTTATTTAAGCAGCAAAGACGTACAGCTGAGGCCTTGTTGTCTCTGCCATGTCATACATCAATTTCTGACTTCTAAGTTGTAAAGTGGCACATATTCCTTCTTTCCACTCTGCTCTTTCTCCTTACTCTGGGAGGAAAAGATCTGGCATGTGGGGTGTGGGAATCCAGAGCTTCCCTCTGGCTGCACTGGAGGGTCTGGGACCCTGGCAGGGGTCAGGAACCCCCCTGGACAGAGCCCCCAGAGACACTGACTGTGATCTCTGGCCATGGAAAACAGTTTTCAATCTTACAGGTTGAATTACAAGCTCTGAGTGTTTGATATCAGTAATAATTAAGTGTGGCAAGGGTGAAAAAGTAAAATTTTAGGATTCTAGATGAGGGGTTCAAAGGGGACAATATGGAGGAAATTGGCTGTGCCTTGTCCTTTTTCTCCTTCTTCATGCCCTCCATGTCTCACTGTGGTGTTGGCATTTTTCTGTTGGTTCAGGCTGGGGACACACTGTCCAACGTAGGTGACAGATATTGGCACGTTCTTGTAAATCCAGCCCAGGGAGTTTCTGGTATTTAATGTTTGTAACATCCCACTGAGGGCAGAGCCCCACACGCTGCCCTGCAGGACAGAGCTGGGCAGGGCAGCAGAACATGTGAGAGATAAACAGAATAAACAACCTGGAAACCAGCACAGACCAATTATGGCTTCTGCTTTGGCAATGGGGCAGAAAGACAGAGACTTTCTACAATCTCAGAATCATCAATACCACAGATTCCGACAGTGGGGCTGAAGAACCAGAGGGTGGTGGGCTAGATATATTTGCCCTGCATGAGACAGAACTGGGAGCTGACATGTGGAGAGGGCAGGTAATGTGTGAGGCATGGCATGGCCATGATGAGGAAAGGAAAGACAGTGAGGGAGCCAGGAGTGTTGCTATCCTTTATTGTAAATGCAGCAATGTGCTGCCATAATCCTTTTTGGTTAACTATTTGCCTTCACAACTAGCTTATTTTCCCTTGCTGGTGTTCTAGAAGATAGGACACATCCCTTCTTCCCTACAGCTGTCTTTAAGAAAGAAAGAAAACTACCCTTCTTTTCTGCATATGGAAAAATTAATGTACTATAGGAAAGGCAGCTCTGCCGTTGTCTCATAATATATAAAACCCATCAGTATTCAGAGCAATCACACCACACATGCACAGAACATATAGATGCACTAGATATTCCTTGTTACTGTTTTAATATTACAAGACCACAGGGAACCGAGCTTTGGAGTTAAACAGCATGGAGCAAATCAATAAAAATTTCAATGTGAATTGCATATCTAAAGGCTAAAAGGCTAACGCCTTGTGCCAAGAGCAGTGGCAGAGGATGGAAAATTACTTACTTTAATTAGTTTAAAAACAGAGGAAGATTATGAGGATTTCTGGATGATTCATAAATGCGATGCTTCTTTTAATCTAGTCATTACAGGATTGAAAAATGAGCTCCATAGGAATTTTCCTTTATGCTCTGAAATTGGTGACTTTTTTTTTACAGCTGTTTCAACTATCAAAGCAATCTCTGATTTACTGACCTGGAACTATCTTCTGCCTTATCAAGAAACAATGTCTGAGACTGATTGCTGTTGCTGATACAATTATTTACTGACAGCAGAAAAGCTGGTGAGAGAAAGGAATCCTGAATGTTTTGATTATATTGGTCCCATGTACACACATAGTTTCTTTCCAGATTATCCAGTGCATCTGGACTGGACACATCTCATACACTTGTACTTTCTGACCAGAAACTCCTCTCTCTTTGCTCTCCCTTCCCAGTCATCTCATTTACTTTGGATATCAGGCAGCAATAAGCCAGAGAAGATATTCTAAGCCTCATTCAAAACAACTGAGCAGGTTCACCTGAAACTTTTTAAATCATTTAGCCTGAGCTACACACCTGGCATGGAAAAGTATCATCCTGGATGCTGAGTGTATAGAAAACTGCTAATTGTATCAGGGAAAACTTCCACCCCATAGCACACCACCTGCTTCTCCAAAAGTGACAGAACCAGCCACCATGATTTGCTTTCTGGACAAGCTCACTGTAGCTCTTTTTCTTTGAAAAGCATGTTTTAACAAGTGGCATTTCTAATGACAGGACAATCAGTCTGTTTTAATACATTTGTTTCACTGAGACCTTCAGAAGAGGGTCTGCAGAGGACTTGTCTGGGAAACCAGTACCAACATACATATGAGAAGTGCTAGACAAATTAGGTGAAGTTATGGTTTTAGAACCTCATTATTGGTAAGTTTGTGCATATTTGCACCACTGCTGAAAGAGGTTCAGTCAGATGGAGCAGGCACATATGGGGGAAATAGAGATGTAAATGGCATAGTAAATTTTGTCCCTGGTTTTAAGCTAAAATCTAGGTACCTTCTCTGTGGCACTAGGGAGTTAAGAAATAAGATGGATGCTGTCAGATTCATAATACTGTCCTAGCAGTCTTAATACTTTGGAAGATCTGGAGGTTTTGTAGTCTGTTCTCCTTCTTTTCCTTTGTGTTTTCTGCTACCTTTCCTTAGCTCAAGCCCTTTGGACCAGTTCTAGGTGTTGGCAGAACATTCCTTTATCCTGACTGTATGTGAGATAAAGTTGACAATGCCCTATACAGAGGGAACTGCAAAACTTATTTTCCAGAATTGTTGGCAAATGAAGGTAAAATTAAAAGCTCTCTGCAGATCTGAAAGCCTCAACAAGTCAGGACAGCATCATCTGCCTGTCTGAAGCAAGTCTGGATGTCCTACCTTGCTGTGCTGCAAATGTATTTTCTTGTGTAGTAATTCTCACAACACAGTCCTGATCATTTCTAACAGAGTAGGAATAATAGCCTGGAAAAAACCCCACAAACTGAAATTGAAAGGTATATATGCAGGTGAGAGCAGCATGTCTCATTCTGACCTCTGAAACACTTAAAAAAAAATGTTTGTTGCCCTTGTGGTTTTTTTTTTTTGTTTGTTTGGGTTTTTTTTTGTTTTTTTTTTTAACTGGGATATGCTATTTGGGCCCAAATTGCAGTTCACTGACAATCCAAGATGAAGTCTCAGAAGGATAACAATTCACTTTCTTTCCACCTTTTTTTCTTTTCAGCAGCCAGGTTCTAAGCAAAACTATGCTTTTATCTATTTGTCCTTGCTAGCAGTGGTAAGAGTCTGTTAATTGAAAGGCAGTTATCACTGCCATAATAATTTCATCGTCTCAATTTTTAAAGAGGAGAGTGAAATCTTTGCTGATGGACTATGTAGTTCATGGTTTTACCAGTATGGCTTTACCACAGAGCAGAATCTGGCCATTAAACCTAAAGAAATTTGGGTTTGGACAACATAGCTAGACTAGACTCTACTGCCCCAGTCCCAGTCTCTCTTGCCCTGACCCCCTGGTGATTTTATTCTCCTTCTGGTGATTTTCTGAATAACTATTTTCTTCCCCCCAAAATGGACAAATTAATAAAAGAAAGAAAGATACAAAGAAAAGGGTAAATCAATTGTAAGAAGAGCTACCAATTATTTTGCAGTTTTGGGAACTCAATGACTACACATCAAGCCCACAGTTCAAACTTCTTTGACATCCTCATCTGGAGTCAGCTGATATTTATCCCTTTTCTCATGGAAAATATCAGCTGTGCTGAAAGATAGGAAGCTAGGTGCTGCTGTAATAGCTCACCAAATATGTGATTAGTAGCAGTTCTTTACCTTGACAACAGGAAGAGAAAGAAAAATCATCTGTGTGGGCAAGATAAACCTCTGCAAGCAGCAGTATGCTGAGGCATCAGCATCTCCTGTCTCACTCCTACTAGCAATGTGAAAGTGCAAACTGCAAACACCTTCTGCTCAATGAATTACTAGGAAAATCTATGGCTTACTCAATCTTTGCACTTTATCCCACCTGCCATAATAAAAAAATTATAAGTATTCAACATGTCAAAAATTGTGCTCAGGTATACTGTATTGAAATATCTCATTTTGTTTCCCTAGATTTTCACAAGCAACCCTCCAGACCACTAAATTAGGGAACCTGAAAGGATCATCTCAATCAGATGATCGCTCACAGTTTTACATTATCAGCTGCTCACATGCTTAATTACACATTTCTTACTGCTTATCCAGCTTAAATGTTCCCTGATGTGATAAAAAACACATAAAAGAAGGAGCCATCTATTTCTGCAAGAACTGGGTTCAAAACTGACTTACTGTATGACACATGTACCACCTATTTTGAAAAGAAATTTTCAAAAAAATGACACAAAATAAAGTGCTATAAGGAAAAAGCATAATTTCAGAGATCCCTCATTGTTTAAGTAGCAACAAAACCAACAAACTAACAAAACAATATCCCAAGTGAACATAAAAGAAAGGGAAGAAAAATAAAGGCATTTAGAATTCAGAAAGTAGTTCTGATTCTGAATTTCTTTTTTTTTCCCTGTCTAGACTGAAAAATGTTATGCAATTTTTCAGAAAAAAATCTGAAAATTTTGCATTAAGTGTTGCCAAGGTGTTTATGTTGCAACAGTGATATTACTTCTGGCAGAACTGGCTGAGCCTGAATCTGCTCATCTCAGATATTTCTAGAGGGCACAAGAAGGAATAAACCCTGTATTCTTGTCCTGAAAAACAAATTAATATTTCTCTAACTTGTAGTGTCTTTGAGCTCCACAGATCATCAGTACTTATTTTATACTGTCAGCTATAAAACTGCCCTAACCCACTGGTGAGCTAATGCAGATTTGGGCTGTGGAGGAGAAATTTGAACAGTCAGGTTATGTCACCATACAACATTAACAAAAATTGGGAACTGATTCCCATGGAATTTCATGCAACAAGGTTAAAATAAGGTGGGTCTGAAAATTAATAACTTGGCACAAGGAACTGAAAGCAGTTTTAATACAGACTTCACACTGGTTTTAAGGTCCTATACAGTCAGGACAGTAGCCTTTCAGACTTCTCATACACCAAGCAAATCAAGTGCAAAATATATTCATCATCTTTCTGGATTTAAGCCCTTCCAGTTTTCATGTCAACCCTTGGTCACTCTCTTTTGTCAGTAGCTTTTAACTGTAGAATATGGCTTGCTTCCCTGGGTTTGTTTTTTAGCACTCTTCTCCTACTCTGCTTCGAGTCAGTAATTACCAAGGGTGGCTTTGACATGACTCATTCTGTCTCCTGGATGATCTAACAGATTGTAAATATGAAGACGATTTGTGGGGAAATACACTGGGGAGATTGCGCCTGAATGTTTTTATCATTAAAAATAACACTACCTTGTGTTTTTCCTGTCCAACAAAGCAGACTTTTATATGTAAATCTTTTCCTAAGAATGCTAATGAGATACATAAAATTGCCTCCTTCTTTGGAGCAGCCAGAGTCCATGGAGAATTCCCTGTTTCAGCTGTAAGTTATGAACACCCTGGAGGATGCACTAATATACCCAAAAGAGCCTTCATCTTTATGGAATACTGACCTCTCCCTTCCTCACTCTAATAAGCTCACTTCCAAGTCCTTCCAGCTACAAGAAAAGGCAGAAAAAAATTGAAGGCATTTACATACTTTGAATCAAGGCCTCTTCATTAAAAACTGCCTCTATGTCTTCTGCTTAATGAACATTCCTATGTGTTGCAGGTGCTCCAGTGTTAAGGTGAGAAATTTGACTCCAGGTATGGACAAACCTTAAGTACTCTGTGCAAAAACAATGATTAGAGAGGGGTGAATGTGCATTCCTGAAGGATTTGGGATATGTCAGCAGACATTCCCGATGCTCTTGGAGCAACAAAAAGGGTTAGTAGGCAGCAGTGAGTTTCTAACACAGGCAATCTACCATAAGATGTTTTGGAAATCTATATGTTTTGGTCTGTGATTTGTGCCCTACTTTTTCTGTAGGGCACACTGATTCACCTTCACAGAAATGTTTTCACAACACAGGCTCTGAGCAGTGCTTGCTGGACCCAGGTATGCTCGACCCTGTCAGACAATAGGCTTTTCTTCTGTGAGGGGATGCCCAGAGAGCTACACATCTGGTCTGAATGTCCATCATTGCTACTACAGACCAGTGCTGCCCACTCGTGATGGGATCTGGCCAGAGAGCCCTGTGGAGCTCTGCACCACTGTTATGATCCACACAGATTGGGTCACCATGGTTTAATTCTGCTTGCAAGGGGTATAAACAGACTCAAGTTCATCTCATCAAAAGGTCAAACTAACCCAGCAACAAGGCACTGTGGGCATGTAGGGATGGGTCAAAAAACCCCTCACTTCTTGGCTCTGATTATGTAGGACTTCTGTGCCTATGTCATTCCCCAGCACCACTGTACCTGAACAGCTTGAGGAGTGCACCAACTATTCAGTATTTGGCTTCTTGCACTCCAGGATAATTTGATATCCAAACTACCACCTAGACTGCCCACATGGGGGTTGGGGCTGGTTATCCTTTCTGTTATGTGTAGTAAATATAATTTGCGTCATTCCTTGTATGAAATATGTTAAATTGGATACTTGTTAGATTATACCCATTTTTATTAGTTCTCCCCACTTTGCAGGTGAGACTGGGTGTATATTGGAAACTGATTTACAAGTAAAAGGATGTTGCTCAGCCAGGAGATGGGCCATGGCTGCACTCCAGGCGCTGATCATTGCATAAAGAACCCAAGATGGATCTCATGGAAATCCTCAGACAGATCCATGTGAATGCAGCCTTACCGTAAATCTCATCAGGGATTCACCTACTCCAGACACTGAATTATTCCTCCTCATCACCAAAAAAAAGAAAATCTTATTAACCTATAGACTCTGAATAGAAGAAAAGACTGATTGCTGAAATCTTGGCCTCAGGCGGAATTTTCCATATAAAACTGCTTGGGTCAGGATGGAGGTGTGTGGGCATAGGAGAAAACCTCTGCTGAGGCTGACTCCTTGTTGCACACCCAGGGCCGATCCCGGGCTCGGCTCTGTTCTTTCCTTGTGGCTGGCTAGATAGAATTTGACCGCTAATAAAATTATTTTTTTCCTTATTTTTAATCTGGCTGAATAAATTCTCATTTATAACACTTTCTAATACACACTGAACCAGACAACAGTTACTTCTGATTCCCCCCACCTAAAATAAACTTTCCTTAGGCTGCAGGACCTCCAGGGCATTGTACTGAAGTCTGTGATGTGCATATAAGCAGCACAAGGCTCTCAGCAGGCATAGCCAAAGAAAGAGGTAAAGGGCATAAGACAAACCTCTCGCTCATGAAGTGATAATGCTCCTGTGGCAAAAAGGCTGAAAGTCAGAAAGACTTATGTCAGGTGCCTCACTGGTGTGTTACTCACCCAAAAGTGCACCGCATATCCTAGCCACTATCATTAAGAGGGCTGACAAATGCAGTTTTAAGAGCAAAGAACCCTTTCACACTGGAAAATAAGATGGTGGTTGAAAAAATTTTTTTCTTAGTTTGCAGTTACTGACATAAGCAAGGACACTATACGTTAATATTGAGACATAATTGGTAAGACAGGTGAGAGTAGGGGAGAGTCATAAATTATGGGTCAGAGTACTCACATTTCTTTTTGTATTTAAAATGCTAAAAGAAAATTCCTGAATTTGTTAGAAATTAAAAGGTAAATAAAAGCCTTAATCCCTGGAGATAGCAGTGGAACAATTGGAATTTTAAAACAGAAACATCAAAAGACATGATAAAGAGAAAAACTAAGTTTTATAAAACAGAGACTTAAAGGCACACTAATTAACCAAGAAAAAACAAGCAAAACCAACCTGTCCTTTAAAGGAGTTCTACAAGCATGGGAAAAAGCTTTAAATGTCTCTATTACAGAACTTGTCCAAAAGAAAGGCAAAAGAGCCCTTCTCCCAGCAGGCTTCTTGTCCTCAGTTATGTCAGTGCACAGCTGGAAGGTGTTGAGGTAGCAGGATAAGGGGGATATCATCTCTCTACCTGAATACATTTTGAAGAGGGGGTGAGAAAATTGTTTTTTGTTTGTTAAGCAATGATCACATTATTGCAATCAGCAACATGGTAAGAGGGAGCATCTTATTTCTCTACCACAAATAATACCCAGCTTCTGAAATTTGAGGAGAGCTGCAACCTTGTGGAAATCTTAAGGGTTGACTTATCCAACACTGTCCCCACCATATCTTCTTTTAACCCAAAAATGGCCATTTTCTGTCTAACTCAAAGGACCATTTATCCTAGCTAGACTGTAACACTAGACAAGTGCAAATGTATTGGAGAGAGCAGAACAGGGTAAGCATGCAGCAATACTTTCCTAATCACAAGCAATTTGCAGTTCGAGGACTTCCCCAGCCAAGGGAGATATTTTTATATTTAAGAGGCCCCAGTTAATTTCTTTCTTATGAATTTGTCAGGTTGCCTTCTGAATCTATGTGGACTTTTAACAGTAACAGTATCCTGCAGCAAAGAGTTAGAATGACTAATGATAAACTGCATAAAGAACAAAATAAATCCTGTTTTGAAATCCTTCCTTATAATTCATGTGTTGTTCTGTGACTTTGCTTTGAAGGAACAGTGAATGGTCAAAGTCCATTCACCTTTGCCAGACCACATAAGAATCTACAGAACCATCTCATATACCTCCTCAGCTTTCTCTTTTCCATGGTGCAGTGTATTTACTATTTTCCATAGTAGTAGAAGTATGTTTATGTTATGATTATGTTATTCCCAAAGCCCTCACAGACCTGTGATCATTCCCCTTCTCTTGTAATGTACTTTGCACCAAACACATCTTATGCCATCCTATGCAACATATCCTATGTAATCTTTTAGTTACAAATGGCATGCTTCTTGGGCAGGAAGAGCACCTTACAGAGGCCTGTGAATTGTGTAGACAGAAGTGAGTGAGAAGGTATCCAGGAGCTCAAATAGTTACCTGAACCTGGACCAAGGGAAATATTGCTAACTAGCAAGAAGTGATCCACAGGCAGGAGAGGGACAGGTCTCTTGCTTTGCCTCTTTCAATATTGTTCCTTTCAGATCTGTAGCAGATATGTGGGTCTGCTTTTAGGTTGGTTTCCTATTGTTAGAGAAATTGTGTATACAGGATCAGGTATTTTGTCAGTTTAGTTAAAGGAACCCAGTACTGGAACAGACGCAGTCATAAATGACACACAGACTTCTAGAAATGCCCATCTGCTGTCTCTCACTTCAAACAAGACAGCTGACAACTTCTGAAATACTTCACTACCCCTCCTCCTTATTTTTTTTTACCCAAGCTTTTACTTTTTGATCTTTTGGAACCAGATTTATTAGACAAATTCTCAGACTCAGTGACATCTCTGAGAACCTTAGAAGTGATGTCTGCAACTGCTGACAGCTCTGTAAGAGTTGATCCTTTTTTCCTTTTAATGGTGCTGAACTTCTATTAATGCATTAAAAAATCCAATTTTACACAAATTACAATATTATCCATCCGTCAGGATCATAGCACAGAGCCAGATAACATGACTCAATAATACCCAACAGCTCTAAAGCCATAAGGCAAATAAAACTAGGTCGACGTCTGCAAAAGTTGCAAACCATAAACCAGTCTTGTGATCTCATGGAGAAGGACACAGGATTGTATATTTCAGCTTAGCCATGCATCCAGCTGAGTTTTAAAGTCATGAATAAACACTTCCCAGAATAATAGCTGAGAAGAGCATAATTGGCAGTGACTACTGTATGAGTACAAAAGAATATATCAAGAAATATAAAAAGATTTTCCAGATGAGAACTGTCAGAATCTGAAAATGAAAGGGCAGCTCCAAACCCATCTTTTCTAGGACAAATTCAAGTATATGGCTTATTAAATCCTCTCACAGCAGGAACGCTCAAAAGAAGAAAAATCAAATGAGAAGCACTGTCTGCTCTAAATGGATGAGGAAATGTAAAGCTTTGCCATAATGTGTGTTTCAAAAGAGCAAGTGCCAGCTTATGGCATCCATGAGCAGAGCTGGATCATTCTTCCAGACTAGCTATGAAGCTTGACCAGCATATGCAACAAAAAAAGATCTGTTCCTTCCCTAGTCATGAGCTGTTTCTTGAGAAGAATGAGCTGAGCAACATGAAACAGTACCAAATATTATGGGCAGGATACAGGCTTGTATTGCTGTCTTTAGGATGAGTGTATTTAGAGGTGCTTTAGTCACTCAGGGCTTCAGTCTCCCAGGCACATACATAGCAGTATCTGAGCAACTGGCCACCACTGAAGACAAACCAAAAGAAACCAGGATACACACTGGGAGAGCCTCTCAGAACCAGGCTGGGAGATGAAGCACACTCCTTCTGCTGTGTGCTAATCATCCAAAACTGAGGGCATTCCAGAAAAATACCTTCATCCTGTTGGGATTTCAGAAGTCTGTCTGGAATCTCAGATGCCTACTTCAGCATGTGAAGAACAGATCTGAAGTTCAGATGGGAAACTTCTGAGAGATTCAGTTTTATCCTTTTCTTTGCTCTGTTTTCTTCTTTTGTCTTCTAGTTTTCTCCTATTAGTCTACCAGAGGTAGATCACTCTTACCTTTCCACAGACTCCCAGACTCCTGGGAAAATGCTCCACTTCTTAGTCTGTGCACATAACCACAGTGCCACTGGTTGAGTCAGAGAGTATATTTAAGCCAATGAGTCATCCACAGTTCCTTCAGGAGGAAATTTTTTGAGACTGCTATTACTGACACAAGCCATACTGTGACTATTGAGACATAATTGGTAAGACAGGTGCCAGTAGGGAAAGTCCCTTATTATGGGTCAGAATAGCCACATTTCTAATTCAAATGCTTTAGGTGAGGAATAATTTTAGTGCAACAAGTGACATTCTTCTATTTATTTTTTCAAGATTTTGTTTTCTTTAACATCCAGAAATGCCACTCATCTTTTTAGGGATTGTTGGCATGAGCTAGAAAACTGTGTCATGAGTTAGGTTCATTTACAGTCTACATACAAAACTTCATTTACATACAAAACTAAGCAGAACTAAAATGACTTAATTATTCTTAACACACACAAACACACACACACACACACACACACACACAAAAACCCCAAAAAAACCCACCAAAAAAAACCCAAACAAAAAAACCCCACCAAAAAACCCAAAACAAAACAAAAAAAACCCAACAAAACTATGCATAATGCCAATTAACACTTCTAACATTCAGTACACTTAGAAACATTTTTCTATACTATAACTGAAGATGGGCATGGCAATGTGTTAAAAATTACTCCACAAAGATAGTGTGTTTGCAACTAAAAACGAAAGGAAGCCAACATGTTTCAGAATGCTTTAATAATAAATATTCCTCTGCTCCTGATGCAAGTGAACATTCTTAGAGAAATTTAGTCCAAGGTAAAGTCACATAGGACAGAAACACAAAACAGAAGAATGAATTAAATCAGCAAAAGTCTCCAATCTGCAGAAAAAACCTGTAGTGATAAAACAACTCACCAAAAGGTTATGACAGTAATTAAAAGGGAATATAACTGACAGTAATGCACCATAAAAATTCCCATATCTGTTCCTATGCAGTTTCAAATAAATGGTTGTTCTTTATTTCTTTGCTGAGCAGAAAGGTGTCATAATTGACAGACAGTCCCATTAGGTATTGTTCCCAGCTGTCAGACTTCAGGAAAAGGTTGCACATTCACACAAAACAGTAAAACTCAGTTCTTTAGAAAGTTTTTCAGAGAAAGGAATAGGCTTAAAATTAAAAAAAGAAAGAGTTTTTTACAAAATTGAAGACTACATCTTTCAATCCAGGCTGGCACTTAAGGCTTTCAATAGAACAACAAAAGTAATTTTGACCTTATCTTTGACTGCATCTTTGGAAGATAGCTAAAGAAATGAGTGTGAGTCAGCACAGATAAATGCACGTGTTTTCTAAATTTCCAGTCACATAAAAGAAAGAGGAAACAGAATTGAATCAAAGGAAAGGTACCCAGCTAGATCAGATGTGGGGCTGTTAAGAGATTAATAAAAAGTAAACTTACATAGGGATCTCTAAAAAACAATTAAAAGAAAGTTTAGGGATATGAAATTCTGTTTACAACCTGTACAAACAGATTTCTTTCTCTAGACCTTAACAATTGGTTCTGAATAGACCCTGCTCATGAATAGTAACTTTTCTTCCTAAGCGAAGATAATAAATAGAAATAAATAGGAAAAAATAATAGAAAAATAAATAGAAAAAAAAAATCTTGAATTTCACCTTTTCTGCAGCATCATGACATAAAGTTCCTGCAAATTCCAGGGTTCAAAAGCCAGCAATCTAGAGAATTTATCTAGAGAAATCAATCCACCTCAATCTACAGAAGAAAAAAAGTCTCCATCAATATATGGCGTATGAAATAATGAGGGACTGAAATTAAATGGCAGTTTCTCTCATTAGTATCCTTTACCAGCAGAAAAATCACACAGAACAGGCTTAATGAGGACCTAGTTGATAGAGAAAAGTAGAAAAATATGAAACACCTGAAATTAATTGAGAAGTAGGATGGGAAATGAAAGTGGTAGAGGTCAGCACAGGTTGATCAGCATCTCCTCTCACGGACTGAGCTTTATTACCATGAGCATAGTGAATCTATTTGCTACACACTGTTTCCATTTTGCTGAATAGCACAACCCCGTTTCTGTCATTTACAAGGCCTCATTAGAGCCTGTGCGTACCTACAATGTTTTTTTTTTTAGTTTAGGGATCACTTTTCTCACTCTAGGCATCACATATCTGTCGGGTCATGGATCATCTAGGGTTTGACTGCCACAAAAATTCACCTGTACATTTCTGAAGGAAATTGAAGCCATCTCAAGAAATAAGCAAGTGGCATACAAAGCATTAAAGAAAGCTGTGTATCTTTCCTGAGAAGTACAGCTGTGTACAGCTTTTGCCATTGAAGTATTCTCTGTTCAGTTAGATGGATGAAATTGTATCCCACAGTTCTCTATCAAAGTACTTCCCCTAAGTTGAAGGTATTCCAGGGACAGGATGCTCTCTGCATGAGCAGACCTCTGACTCTTACTCGTTCTTTCTTCCCATTGTGGCATGGACCCAAATTAACAGTTTAAATTTCTCACTTACAGCTGAATTTCTCCAGGGAACCACACATGTTGCTTGTGTCTGTGTATATGCCACCTGTGAAGAATTCTTGAGTAGAACTTCTCTCTGTCTGCCAGAGCCTGTTATCACTGCCTTTTCCATGCTGACTACTTCATATTGCCTTTTCCAGGAGAGTCAGATAATTTCTTGTTTCAGACTGAGCTTTAGACCCTGTCAGCTCTCTGCAAACAGGAAGAGAACAATTCAGGCAGTAAACCCTGGTTAATCTTCATGGCTCACAATGATATGCTACTCCCATATATATAAGGCCATTATGGGAAGGTTATTGTGCTTGAGATATGACTCACAAAAATTAATGAAAACATTTGCTTAGTCTAGCACAACTGGATAAATTGAAACCTAAGAACATGCACATAATCTGCAAGCTGCTGGATCCAGGCAGATATAGACCTACACAGCAAAAAAACCTGCAACAGCTGTTTTGTTGGGCTGTGAAATGTGCTGGAGGGACACCATCCAGAGGAAGCTGGAGATTGTGAATTATAGCACATTGAATGCTGTAGATGTGCTGCTATAAAAAAAAAAAAAACAAACTTCTGTCATCACATCTAGTCTTGCATTGGCAGGGAGAGTCTGGAACATAGGAATCCATCATCTAATAGAAGATTACTGTGAATGGAGCATGGTCTGGATGTCCCACTGATGAATGTCGCAGGATGTGGAACTTGCCAGGGCAAACGTCTTGCAAGGAGGCATTTAATCACTGCAGCTACAGAAACAGAGAGCCACCAAAAAGCTGAAAAGTGAGCAGAGCTGTAGCCTGTAGAAAGAGCTGGGAGGTTGGCAAAGATCCATGGTTACCCTCTCTGTTGGTTGCTTCTGGAGTGAGGAAGGACAGGACTTTGCAGAATGATGGGCACATGAGGGGACAAAAGGATAACAACCATTATGCCTGCTTCATCAGGCACTAGTTCCACATCTGAGGTCCAAGTAAAATCTGCTTTACAACAGCCATGGAATTGTGTGTGGATGTCAGATCCTGAGGGCCTATACAGTCATTAGCAGGTCCTGTCTCAGACATTTCAGATGTGAGCACCCCTTTGCTTGCACCTTTTACCGTGTCTCAGTTCATCAGAAGAGGAAACACAAGTTGCAGGTTTTTGAATTCACTCTTTGTCCCAGTCTCACTGAACACCCCTTCACATCTGACCTTTCTGCTCTGGCTTTGCTCTCTACCTCTCAAAGAAGGGTGTAATGGCAGAGCTGCTCTCTCACTGGGTTTTGGGGTTCATTTGCTCAGGGCTTTCAGTCACATGAAAGCAGTGCCACATGTTTTCTGAATCCTGTGCTTTTGTTTCTGAGACACAGCTGGTGAATATCTAGAACAACCTCTGCTTATCAAATCTTCTAATTAAGATGATTACCCATCTTGGAATGGAATAATTTAATTGGGGAAAAAACAATTCCCACCAAATGGCAGAGCCTAGAGGGTCTTATGGAGATTTTAAGTAAGAGGAGAAAGGAGGAAAGGACAGCCCTACTGTCTCACTGTTAGGTCTTCTGCAGTTTTACAGGGATATTACTCAGTTATGAAACAGCAACAATATCATGGAAGTCTAACACTTCCAGTGCTGACAAAAACAACCAAATATTTAGGATTCACTGGTCTCACTCAGCCCAAATGGACAGAATCTTCTGCAAGATTCCCTACCTATGGTGCTGAGAATTTCATTTCAGGTTAAGCACAAAGTGCTTTTTATTCTCTGATGTGAGCATAAGTGTGCAATTCCCATCTGGTGAGGATGCTGAGAGGTAAGAAGACAGCTTGCTCTGACTCCTCAGCACTACACTGCTGCTGTGTGGTGAGCAGAGCACACCTGCAGCCAGATATGTGCAGGGAACAGCAGTGAGAAATAAAATGGGAGTGGACAGCAGACAGTGCTATGGATGTGATTTTGCAGTACATCTGCCCTGATACAATTCTCTACACCAAAGAGCTGCCACTTACTACAAATCCACGTAGCAGAGAGATCTGAACAGCCCCAGTGGGAGAAAACCACCATTAAAGGTTTGGCTGTAGTCATGGAAGACATGAGTCATTTGACAAACCTGCATATGGGAGAGGAAGATAGAAAACAGCTACTGTCCACAGGTGCTCCAGCAGCAAAAAACACAACCAAAGGTAGCAGGGTTTTCAGAGCTCAAGGGTCTCAGATGGTAGGAAACAACAGGGTTAGTAGCAAACTGTGGATATGTGCAGGTTCTGGGCCCAGTAAGATGTTCTTATTTATTTCAAAGTGAAACAAATGAAGACACAAACAAAACAGGCCAAGGAGCACACATAAGGGGCAAGGATAAATCTTCTAATTGTCAGGGAAAAGACTGAAAAAATTAATTCCTTATCTGTTTGAAGTATTATAAAATTTGAGGTGGTGGGTTTCCAAAATCCTGTGTGCATATCCCGGGACTGAATTGTTCCAAGGAAGGGGTTCAAGCCAATCAACAGGACCCTGGCAACACATCACAGATTTTGGTTTTTGTGTAAGTGATACCTCTCCAAAAAGTATCACAATCTGACACCTCGTATGTGACGTGAACAGACATCACATGGTAGGGGTCTGACTGTCACTGGAGTGAGAGACATCTTTCTTTTTTACATGAAAAAAATCCCCACTGCAGTAATAGAGCAAAATATCATGCACAGAGGAATACATCACGGAAGTTTGCTACACTAGGGTGGTAGGCTGTGCGCTCTACAATGTACCTTCTTTAGTGAAGAATCATGGTCTATTCCACCAGAAGCAGGCCATCAATAAAATACCAGACAGTGGCACACCATGAGGATCACCAGGGGATCATCAAACCATGCTATGCATACAGAAAAGGAACAATATTCCCCCCAAACAAAGCCGTATGATTGCTCTGTGAAATCTCTTTTTCAAAGACCTAACAGTCTTCTCAAATTCTTCTTTTCTTAGTCCTCATTTCTTACTTCTGAATCAGAACCACTTTACATGAAGGATAGCTTGAGCCTCCATGATTTATGATCTTGGGGGCTTAACTGAAAAATCTTACTTCCGTACCTCTCTTGAACTCTAATTCATACTCTCAGTATAGGACAGGACTTAAATTTATAGTTGCTAATTTCCAGAGCTGCCACTGTGCATTACAAGTTTGTTACTGCTTCATATATTTCATTTCTGTCTAATGGTCTTTGGTCTGTTTATGCAGGAAGTGGCAAGAGACCACATTCTGTCAAAAACATTTAATACGACCATGAGATTGAAAGTTCACTTCCCTGCATACATTAATTTCATAAACATGTTTCTGCAATAACATGCAGAAAAAACAAAACCAAGCCAACCAACCAAAACAAACAAACCTCCAAACATCTCAAAACCCCAGCCCTCTCTCCCTATAAGCTCCAAACATACAAACCAGAAAAAAACTACACCACCACGACCACCACCATCAAACTGTCCTTTATAGAGCCTGTATTTCCTCCTCCAATCACAATCTAGAACCAAAAGAAGAGACTCTGCTCTAGGCCTTGCTGACAGCTGGTTTACAGTCTGCTGGCAGACATTAAAGGATTGTTTTTCAATAAAAGAATAATATTCTTTACCACTGTGCAGAAAAAGGATTATCTCCTGGCAGGCATTCATCAGCTGTACAGTTTTAAAAAATAACAAGCATTAGTTAAAAGATAAAGAGCATGCCATTAACTTCCTTAGAACACACAACATGTGCTAAGACTGGAAATGTTAAAAAAATTAATAACTGTCTTCCTTATTTCACTTTTAAGAATCCTGTGAAATCCCTTAGTTGCATGCTTCACTTTCTGCATTAAGCTGTAAGTGAAAGGTAATGACGATGAGAGATGAAACAAGAAAAGTCATTGTTGTGCCTTATTCATGCCAAACTCAAGCAATTAAGGCATCCCAAGAGACTTCCCTGGAGCCTGTCTTATAGTCCAATCACAGTTAGTTCCATAAATGACTTTCTGTGAAAGAAGATACAGGAGGCAACCTGAAGACCCCTGATTAAATTTAGCTGGTTTGTTTTTTTTGGGTTTTTTTTTGTTTTGTTTTGGGTTTTTTTTGTTTTTTGTTTTTTTTTTTTTCATGTCAATAAATCTACACAAGAACTAAGGTGTCTCAGGATTTGTTGCATAGATTTTCATAGCCAGAAATGTCCTATAAACTTTTCCTGAGATACAAACTCTGGCAGCTCAAAATTGTTCTTGAAATCATACCAACTTGCTATTCTACTATTTCTTTTGTATATTGGAGGTATCCTTGATTGTCTGACAGAGTGCTACAACTCATTCATAATTTTTCCTGCAGCACAGGTGCTAATAACCTCTAATTTATGTGTAGTTTCCCAGAGCTAGGATGTTTCACTTTATATAACTTAAAACATCTGGCTAGTAGGTGACTTTGGGTGAATTAGACTCACTTTATATCAGCCTAAAGTAGCAAAGGAGGTCAGATGAAATGTGTCCCAGAAAAAAATGCCAACTTCTCTCACAGAGTCCTTTGGAATTCTGATAGTAGAAAGTATGGAAATATGTCAGGTTCCCAAAAGGCAGCTTGAAAAGCAGTTTGAATCACGAGGGTAACAGTTTGAATGACAAGGTAGGGCACACAGAAATACCACAAATACAATTCTTACCTGCAGACAGTCACATGCCCCAAAGGTCCCTCCCCTCTTTCAGAAATGAAGTTTGTGTGCCCACTTATCTTTGCCCTGATTTGTCACGATTTCAAAACACATAATACTGCCAATGCTCACAGGCTGCCCTGTGACTGGTTGGCAGCATGAGATGTCCCTCCCTTCCTATCTGTCCTATAAGAGTTTCATAGCAAGAAAGCTTATACATTAAATATACAAAAAAACACCTCTTTCAGCCAAAATTCATGGCAAAGAATTTGGTTAAGTGTTGTGCCCCAGGTGTTTTCATACTGGACTGTGATTGCCTGTGTCTTGATTCCACCATACCTGTATATAGCACAAATATACCAATATATAGATACATAAAGGCAGCTACATTAATTAAATAATGTGGAAAAGTTATATAGAAAATATAGTCTAATAGAAAATACTCTTTAACCAGAGGTAGGGACATTAATAATTAAGTCTGACTGTGAATAAAAAGTAATTAAAAGTAAAGGAAAGGTTAAGTCCTCAACTTACTTTACAAGACAGCTGAACAAGCCTTTGAAGTTCGGGGGGAGGCCTGGAGGAGAGTGGGCACGATGGGAGTGAGAGATATAAATGACAGTCAAACATTGAATTTCTAACATGGCTGTAGTAGAAGTAGGTTGCATGTAGACATGCCTACATCACTGCTTCCACTGAAATACATTCATTGTGTTCCTGGGAAGGCAGAAAACTTGGGAGATATAAGTGGTTACTCTGAACAAAGGGCAAGTAGCAACCTGGCAACCCAGCCTTCAAACCAGGACTTTAAATATCATTCAAGGTGACAGGAAACCTCTCTAGAGGACTAGGTGATTATGGCAGAGAAGAATGTGAAATTGCAGCCAGACTTGATAACACACAACTTTTTTTCACCTATAACAATGATGTTAAGTACAACTTTATAGTGCCATACATATTGGACAAATGGCTAAACATCAGTTCATAAGGTAAAACAAGCTCTGAAGCACTCAGGGCTTTTAAAATTATTTTAGCTGGTGGCCACGCACCTTGGAAATTCAGACTGACAAGAGACAAGAATTTTTTAATGAAGCTTTAAACAGCCTGTTAAAAAAGTACAATGTTCACTATTTTCCTACTGGGTATAAGTGTAGTAGTTATAGATGCAACTTGATGCTTAGAATGAAGATGTGATCTATTTTACCATGTGCAACACTTTTTTTCTACACTGATGCATTATGTGGGTTTATGAAGAGTTATAGCCATAATTTCCAGGGGTTTCTCGAAGTTCTGGAGACATGGATTCCTTGAACTTCTGGGAAAAGATGCTCTAAAAATGTCAGAAGAAGTGATTCTAGTGGGATAGCATCCTGTGGTGACATCATTATGAGGCAAACAGGAAGGTGTTTTCTGCTGGCAGCCAGTCTGACAACCTATGAACATCCCACCACATCTTCTCCTGCTCTGGAAATCTTCTGCTGATAGGCAAGGGTGTTCCATGAATGCTGAGCCCAAGCTCCAGCCAAATTACAGAGGCTGGTATCCTGGTTACAGCTCGGGTAGAGCCAAGTTTTCTCAGTTGTTGTTACGGTGCTGTGTTTTGATTTGGAATGAGAATGGTGTTGATAATAAACTGATGTTTTGTGTTTCAGCTAATTCTTGTTTATTCTAAGTCAAGTGCTTTTTTTCCTTGTCTGATGCTCTGCCAGTGAGGGAATGCACAGAAGGAGCTGGGTGGGAGCATAGCAGGTGGTGAGCAATTGTGTTCTGCACCACTTGTTTTTCCATTTTCTTATCATTACTACTATAATTTCCCATTATTACTGTCTCTTACTTGATTTTCAATTATTAAACTGTTCTAATTTCAAGATACAAATTTTATTTTGATTTTTTCTGCACATTCCACTGGGGAGGTGGGAAGAGATGTGGGGTTGAGTGGGTGGCTGCATCGTGTTTCATCTCCATCTGGGCTTAGAACCATGACAGCCAGCTACCAGGCAGCACTGAGGAGGTGCTGTGGATGATAGTCCCAGGGACTGGGGTAGCAAAGCCCAGCCCTTTTAAAAGAGCAAACAAAAGCAATGAAGGCAGTGCAAAATGAAAAGTTTTTCTCTCAATGACAAGGCAGGCAACCCCCATGAACCCAACAAATATGGTTTAAGAACAAGTTTAGAACCTTCAAGCCAATGGCTAGGATGGATCAGGGTCAACTACCCACGTTCAAGCAAGTTTCCAGGCAGTACCTGAGAAGCCTACCCCTCACCACAGACATTGTGTACAGGAATAATACTGTAAATTTCATTACATGCTGAAGTGAAGGCTTGCTCAAGACCTTAACACAAAAAAAAAATAAGAGCTAAGACAAGCAATCACAACAGAGACACAGATTATTTTGGAAGAAGCTGAAAATTGCTTGGAAAAAAACCTGTTCAAACAGGAAATAATAGGGGGGTAGAGAGGGGAATGGTGATAGATTGTCAATTTGCATCCAGTGCTATCTGTGGATGGGGTTATGAATTCATCGAGTAATTCACGACCTCACTTTTCTATATTCAGTACTTCATCTCATGTTATTTCTCATTGTCAGTTCCAGATAACTGAGAGTAAAAACCTATTCTGTTTTTCTAGTGAGTGGGATAAGCTTTCAATTGCTTACTTAGTTGCATCAAGAGTTAAGTGAGTGGAGTGGCTTGTAAGTGACCAGAAATAAACCATAGAAGATTTTAGATTGGAAGAGACCTTTGGATGAGTCCAGCCATGAGGAGGGTTAGGTGATGAGTTCCATTCTTAAAGCGTTTTGGTACAAAGTGCTTAGCTGGGCACACACACAGATGTCACAGCTGTGCCTTCCAATCTTTTCCCAGCTTCTTATTTTGTCCCTTTAGCTTTGTCCTTGGAAATGATACATTTCCAAAGGCTTGGTACAAAAAGCTCTTCTGTCACATCTGCTGAAGAGGTTTTTATAAATTGACCCTAATTGTCAGGTTCATTTAACTGCTTTCAGTAGCCTCTTCTTCCTAGATTTCTCTAGGATTCAATCCATCAGAAACAAAAAATACAGTCAGGCTGAAAATGCCATCAGCTCAAACAATAAATTGAATTCAGATATCCACATTTAAAGCTGTACTCCATGTCTGCATGTGAAAAGCTGTTTCCTCAAGTTGTGCCCTGAGATTCAGTTCCATCCCTTGTCTATAAAAGAGGAGCCTTCTGGAGGCAGACATGTACTTGAAAAAATGCCAGCAGTCAGTGATGGTGTCAAATGAGTCATCATAGAATCAAGGAATCACAGAATTTTTTAAGTTGGAAAAGATTTCCAGGATCACCCAGTCAAACTGTTAACCCAGCACTTCCATGTCCATGACAAAGCCAAGTCCCTTAGTGCCTTATCTCTACAGCTTTTAAATCTCTCCAGGGATGGCAACTCAAGCACTCCCCTGGGCAGCCTGTTCCAATGCTTGACCACCATTTCAATGAATGAAATATTTTCTAATATCTGATATCAACCTGCCCTTGTGCAACTTGAGGATTTTTCCCCTCTGATCCTATCATTTGCTACCCAGGAAAATAGATCAACACCCATCTTGGCACAAACTTTTTCTGGTAAAAAGAGAAAAACTGTTTCCTTAACTCTGAAAGGAGCTCACAAGAAGGAACAATAGGCTCCAGCACAATGTTAAAAGTCATGGGCTCAGCAGTCTGGATGCATGACCTGTCAAACTACCATGGAATTTATTGTCTTCGTACTCTCAGGAGCTGCAGAAAATACAACATTGACTAGCAGGATGAAGAGATAACCTCATAACCTTGGCTACATGTGCAATCAAATGAAAATTAGAAAATTTATGTTCTCTGGATTGCTGCCTGGTGCTATAGACACCAGGCTCTCTCTTGATGTAGTGCAGCCATGTGCTGCATGAAGAACATCAGCCTTCCTGATATCTGGCGCACAAAGTGCAGGCTTTACTGCAATTAATACCTTCCCACTGGCCTCCCCAACAGTCTTCTCTCCATAAAATTCCTGCATTTTGCCATTAGAAAGGTGCTAATTTATGAACAACCTATTCTCTGAGCACTGAGAGAAAGGGTCCTTGTTCTGAAAAAAGGTTGTGAAGACTGACATGTCACAGGCTGGAGACTTTAAAAGAGCACCTGGAAACATTGTGAGATCTTTCCTTTGCTCCCACTGCTGTGTGCTTTCCCGCTGCCTTTGCAACTAAGAAATTTTATGGGTTTCTCAAGATCTCCAAACTGCTCAATGCTGCTAAAGAGAGTTCAGACTTCACATCCCAGTTGTCTTTGATGAACTGGCAAGCTGGAAAACAGCTCCATTACTTCCAAGGTGTCATTTCTGTTCAGTCTGCAGACAACTACATCCTGCCAGACTTTCATGTTTATCCTGGGTCTGAGAACTGGGCACGGGTGAATGATACACAGCCTTCTTTACCTGAAGAAAAATGTGGAAATGAAATGCAGGCTTCTGCTGTTGCACACTGTATTGTTTCCTCCAATTTTTTTCTCTCAAGCTTTCTGTTTTAAGGCACAGGTTTTTGTAAAAGCTGTAAGTTGAATGTAAAATGTCAGCTGGCTGAGCCTGGTTTAGCAGTCAGCTAACCTCAGCTGGTTTCTGCATTCAATTAATTTCCACAGGATACCTTCAGTTCCTAATTTCCTGCCAGTTTTACTAATTTAGACAAATACAGTACCTTTTCTCATCACAGATTTATCTCTAAGAATGGGCCATAATACTCCACTGAACTCAGGGGTCCCTCCCATTCAGGTGTCACAGCACTGCTTTACGTAGATGTTTCCAACACTCCATGCCTTTCCTGGTTCACAATATTGCAGGGAGCAGCACAGGTGTGACACACCACTTTCTTTGTGGGAAATAGCCATGGGAAACTCAGATCCAGACACAAAATGTTACTACAGTGGCCTCGTGCATCCCCTGTGTGAGCTGTGTCACAACCACTCATCCTGTTAACCCATTCCAGTATGAGGGAAAACCTTTTCACTTCAGCTTCAGTAAAGAGGCTTTAAATAGTCATTTAACTTATCCAATCTACAAGATTCAAGAAAATACACAAAATATTAAAGTGTTGAGCACTTCATTTGGACTAATATGAAATAACATACAGTTGAGCTAGTATGAAATTATATTAAAATGACATAAAATGAATTAACTGTGAAAACCAAATTAGATGATATCTGATCTGTTAGACAAAATTTTCATTTCTTGTATAACTGCAGACACTGTTTTCACCATTTCAACAGCAATTCTAATTACCCACAGCATTTTCTCACCATTGAATAAGTTCTCCTGGCCCCCACATCTTTGGATTCTTCATGTGGGTGCATAGGCCAGTTTCTCAGCTCATTGAAACCTCTCAGAAATCACTTTTTTATGTCGGTGAAATCATGCAGATATATGCTTAGTGATATACTCAGTTTACCTACAGACAAAGAAAGAAGGTTTCCAGGTAAAAAACTTTTTTTCTGTTGACTGCTTTCTATCATCCACAGGCAGAAAAATTTGTTTACCTTGCACAAACGTTTTAGCAGTTGAGCAAGGAAAGAAATGATTGCAGATTATCATACCTGTTGTTGATGTGTTCCTCAGTGGGACTATATGTCCACAGCAATTACAAAGCACTACACAAAACCATACTTCTACGTAATTTCTGACCTTCCTGAACTAACAGAATCTATAGATGCAAAAACCTTGCCATGCATTTGCCTCTACTTGCTTTTAGCTCTGCTTTTGCCACCTCCGTTGTCTTGATAGCAGCTCCAAACTAGCCACAAGCTAGCTGATCCTTCTCGTAGGCTGCTTACCATCAGAAGATTCTTTCCTTTCTTCATTGTTTTAATGCAGGGTTCATTTCAGGCAGAAAATGGAAACTTGTGTGTATTGTGCAGTTGTAATATAGCTGGAAATTTCTGAAATACACAAAGAATAACCCAATACTTTAAATTTCTTCTGTGTTTGGTGGTAAAATCTCTCACCTTGGGGCAAAAATCACAGAGAAGTTGAATCAATTAATGTAATATTCTAGACATCTTTTTGTAAAGATGCTGCCTGGGGAGATCAAGCTTCCAATTCAATCTTTTCTTAGAAAAGCCAAAGCTTTTGGCTTCTTTCATGAATGAAATCCTTTTTCTTGTGTATGGTTAAATATATTCCTCGCAGATTCCTCCACTTGCCTGGAGTCTGGGGTCTTGCAACATTGATTTTATTGATGATTTTAATACTTTTATCAGTTTGCATCCTCAAGACCAAGCTGAAACATTGATCTTTCCCATTTCAAGGTTTGTTTTTACTTTAGTGGTAGATTGAGTAATTACTTCATAAATAGTCATTTATCACATGAGTGGGCTTCCGTTGTTTTTAGGAGTGTTACTTCTTTCTATTTTCCTGTGTTTTGTAAAAATGACAGCATATTTTACTGCCTTTCCCAAAGGCATAAGGTTACTCTTGTCTCTCTGTGACCCTATGTATTGATTCTGATTATGTCTTAAAATCTTCAGAGCTTCTCATTGGATACTTATTTAAAAGGACATCTTCTGGTGAATGTAAAGCCAGATGTTTACCAATTATTATTTGTAAATCATTATAGGTGTTGCATCAGGAAGAGGCTTCCCTTTCATTTTGTCTGGATTGATTCCTGCCTTAAGGAACAGATACTTTCACTTTTAGGGACGTTTCCTAGAGCCCAAAGGGAAAAAAATCCCTCTGTGTTAATTCTGCTGATACCAAAAAACATCAGGAACAGGCTTTTGTAGGCAACCTCCTCTGAGGCTGTGGGAGCATTCACTCCGTGTGGTGTACATGTTGCATACCAGTACCAGTACCAGAGCACAGCACTGTGAAAGCACAAATAAAGCTAAATAAATTGTTTAGGGCATGCAAAAATAGAAAGAAAAAAATCCAAACCAGAACATAATGAAAAAAAACACTAAGGATTTTATTTTCTACTTCCCACCAGCAAGCAGAGAGAAGGAGGGAGGAAGGGAAGGAGGGAGGAAGGGAGGGAGGGAAGGAGGACTTAAATTATGAATGAAATAATAATAAATATCTTCTTTCAAAGTAAAGAACAGGTTTCATATATCCTTCCAATGTCCATGGGTGAGATGGCTTATCTATAATGAGCAAGTCTGATCAAAATTGTCTTGGATAAAATACCAAGGCCCAGAGGGAAATTTATTCCTGTTCCTTTTACCTCCTAGGAAACCAGAGAGCAAAGCAAATTGCAACAATTTGTGACTGTAAAGCAAACACAGAGTTCTAATTATATTGTTTTTCACCAACAGTTACTTTAAATACACTCTCCCGGCTTGTATTTGCTTTTCTAAAGCCCATTAGTTCTGTCAGTATTGTTTTTCCTGAAGGAGAAAGTTATTCTAGCTGAGAAGCCTTTGATTATTTTCATTATTATCTGAGACCCTTGCACAACTTACAAAACATTCCCTATGGCCTTCGGCCTCTTCAGATGCTGCTGTCTCTCTTCAGCACCCCTTGATTTGATTTAAGAGTTTCATCTAATTCAAGTGACAGAAAATAATTTAGTCAGGTCTTAAAGCAGGTTTCTTTCTTGACCTACAAATCTAATTTCCAATCAGCAGTCGATCTTTGATTGCCTTAGAAATTTAGACATAGACAGATGGACAGATGTGCTATATTCTGGTGCTCCTTTATTTACTTTGCATTCTGGATGTCATGACATGCTTGCATGGCACATGCTTGCAGATATTTTGTCTTTTACAATGTTGGTTGCATGTACATTCTGAACAGTAGCTGATTGACCACTGATTATCAGTTTAAGTGTTGAGGAGAGCACCAACACCAAGGCTGTTTCTCTAAGGCTGACTAACAAAGGAGGAAAGCAGATTAAGCAATTTTAAGTTAATGTCTGTGGTGACTGGCTCTACCAAACTACAAAAATAACGTACATTTGGGAAAGTGCCTCTTGTCGTAGCTTACATCCTTTGATTTCAATTTTTTAAGCTGCTTCCATCTTGCTAAGGCTGGAAGGGATTACATCCTTGGTCTCCATATGTAAGAAAGCAGGAGAAGAAGGGAAGTGACCCCTGTGGATGAGTTGAGACCTGCTGGTCAAACTGAAGGAGAGGAAAGAAATGCACAAGCAGTGGAAGCAGAGACATGATGATGGTGCTTTATCTTTGCAATTTGCTTTGTCATGAGTTTAATGTATATGTAAATTAATGCAGATGTAAAGTCATTTCCTTTGTGTAATGCCAGATGAAAGAACACCTCCCATCAGAATATTGTCGCAGTTAACTTAAGAAATGGCAGTAATTATGAACAGCTTTTCTACCAGAGGGAAGAATGGTGCATTTCAAATGCCTCTTATATTGAAATACTGAATTATTTTACAAAGGAGCTGGGAGGAGGCCAAAATGTAACATTTCAGGTTGGTTATTAGGTTTAATCACTCCTAGGGCTGGAACACCACTGAGTGGGACAAAGACCAAGAGCCCAGGCAAGGGCGAAGTCTTATTATCGACAGCCTGCTTTGTGTACCCACTGTGCTATCTTTACAGGTGAAGAAATTCATAATGGACATGGAAAAAATATAAGATGGCTGGAGTACATGGTCTGGTGGAGACAGAAAGGTCCTCTTTTTGTCTCTGAATAGCTGAGTGGAACTAAAAGAAATTGTATCACCAGCACATTGAAGGATGCTACGGTTAAAAATGAACTTTTGCCTCATTCATCATTATTTACATATTAAAATGTATCATATGCTAACAATCTCAATGAAGTACATGCTACCACATATATTACTATATTTCTTAAGTCTCTGTCTAGATCATGCTGTATGTAAAGAAGTGGAGGAATATAACTTTGGGCTGTATAACATTGGGCTGTATATAAGGAGAGTGGAAATTTCACCTAGTTAGGAGGAATAACAAAGAAGACCTTGGAGACAGTTAATGAAGATGAAAATGATACCTGCATCTTTGATCTTGGATCAGTGCAGGAAATCCTCTCAGTGCATATTCTGAGTTAAAGTGGTTACTAGAGTAACAAGGGGTCCTGCAGCCTAAATTTCATATGCAGGCTCACATGGGTAAATATAAGCAGTAAAACTACATAAGAGCATGTTTCACACACAGTTGCATTCAAGATGGAAAACAAAGTAATGTAATTCTGTGGAAACCCAGGGCAAGGGGAATATCCCCCTGTCTTCCCTGGGGTGCTCTGACTCCCAGGAAAACACTGACTTTGACCTCATTCATGGAGAAAACTTCCAAAGCCTCAAGGTAAACTAGAATCCACACAAGTGTAAAATAGATTATAGAGATTGTAGATAGTCATGTAGTATGTCACATGGGTGAGAAATTTAAGTTTTAGGATTTTTAATATGTTATAGATGAGTTCAAGATGGAGGATATAGGGTGTTATCTCAAATTCCTTTATTCTCTCTTCTTCTTCCTCTTTCTTCCTAAGTTTAAGTGGTATCTTGTAATTAGGTAGAAAAATCTACACTAAGAGTCTTTAAGGGTCAGTTATTAAGTTACAGAAAATAATTTAAGTATCACTTCTTAATTAGTTTAGTTTTTGATTAGACTTAAAAAGACCTTACAACACAAAGTTATTAACCATTTTTTGTGCTGTTTTCACACATACAAAGTCTGGGTGCAGACATTGTACTAAAATTTTGATAAGCTAAAAATAAACAAAAACTAAAGACCAAAAAATTCCAATGCGTCTCTTGTTCCTAACACAGAACTACTCCAAGAGGGTCTCCCCTGCCAGGGCAGCCTCCAGAGAATTACCCAACTTAAAACTCACAAACTCACGTAATTTTATTACAGTTTGCTATCTCTGCCAGAAACCACAGATAAATTGAGTAAACCAACATTGTCCCGGTATTACTGAAGTTATTCCTTCAACTGTACAAAGGCTGACAAGTCCATACTGGTGTGTCCTTGCAATTTTGCCTGGAAGGTCTCAGGAGCAGAGAGAGCATTATCTGGTCCACAATCACACAAGTAGTCACGTGTAACATATTACACATATTACATTAATATGTATATGTGTCACATATACACATATATATGCAATATTACCTGATGCTTGGTGAGATGCTCAAGGAACTGAGCATCTCTAGCAGCATTGCTGGAATTTGTCTAACTCCAAATTATTCATGACAGATTGCCCTGTTCCTCCATAGATGAATTAAATGAGGGCCATAATTAGGAGCTTGATACAGCACTGCGGGTGTGATCTTGTCATGCAGAAAATCACTTTAGAAAGAAAAAGGATCAGACGAGTCAGAGAATTTGTTTTCTAATTTTCATCAAAAAAGGTCTTTGGAATTCAAAACAATGGTGACTAAAAATGGAAAAGTCATTCTAAGTAATATGAGAGATGGTTAATAACTTAGACTGTCTTTTCTATCAGTGTCTGCATAAATATAGGCAATAATAGAAATTCAAGAAAGATGTCTTATCAGTATGAGCTTTGTCTGTTTCTGGGATAATATATTTTCGCTTTTTGATCCATAGAAGCTGCTAGTTTTTTAATAGTGACACAAATACAAATAGTAGTGTCCAACCCATTATCTTATTTTCTTTCTTTCTTTTAAAGCGTTAATGGGGAATATCCACATAAAGTATGGTGATCTATTCTAAGGATGAACAAGAATCCAGAAGTATTCTGAAGATTATTGTAATAAATCCATAATTTGCATAAGTGAGGAACGAACGAGGGTGGTTGCTTCACTCTGACATTTGAGAAGAAGAAAGAAGGAATCAGGGATGTGAATGGTGGGAGCTGCTGGACAGCACCAGTGCAGAGAAGGACCTGGGGGTCCTGGTGGACAGCAGGGTGACCATGGGCCACTCTCAGGCCACCAGCAGCCTGGACTGCACGAGGAACAGAATTGTCAGCAGGGCAAGGGATGTGATCCATCCCTTCTTCCTCTCAGCAGCATTGGAGGCATGGCTGGAATGTGGGGGCTCAGTTCTGTTTTCTCCAGTACTACAGAGACCTGGACTTTCTGGAGAAAGCTCAGTGAAGGCACTGGGGCATCTGTTGTACCAGAAGAGGGTGAGAGAACCGTAAATGTTCAGAAGTGAAGGTTCAGGAGAGCAGTACTAATGTGTAAGTAGTTGAGTGAAGGGAATGATGAAGACAAAGCTTGAAAATTCTCAGTGTTATCCAGTCACAGAATCAGAGGCAAAGGGCAGAAGCTGAAACATGAGAAATCTCATTAAAGCATAAGGAAAAAAAAATTATTGCAAGGGTGGTCAAAGAGTGGAATGGGCTGCCCAGATAAGTTGTGAATTCCCCAGCTTTGCAGACATTCCCAATCCAACAGGAAATGGTCTGGGATATGTTGGTCCTTGAGACTTTTGTGGAAATAGAAAATTATCTATTGTCAGTTATAAAACAGAATAAGAGAACACCTAATGCTGTTAGTTCAGTGATGCAAACCCATATAAATCAAACCCATTAGTAACAGGCTCCTTGCCAAAGTCATGACAAAATCAATCTGTGTACTCACAGGCACAGGATTCTGTTTCTACCCCATAACACAAAGTCATCCTCAGACCAAAGGTATGCTATTCTGCTTCCTTGCCAGAATACCCAAAAAACCAAGGAACTGCAGTAAACAAAAGTTCCAAATCTTAACTCCACAGCCTTGATATTGCCTCCCTTTTAACTATAACTTAGGATGTTGACTACACTGTGCAAGACAGTTTGTCTTCCTTTGATGAAAGTCCCTCTACTTCTCATACAGACTCCTAATCATGTCATATTCTGAAAAAAAATCCTATCTATCTACTCTTCATTTCTATTGCACTAGCATTTTTTAGAAGTGAGACTTACAAACTTATGACAGCTGATTTGCAACAGAACAAAACACCTGTTTCTCTTCAATCAGGAAAAACACCTAGTCAGTTTGGAATGGTTAATTTTTTTTTCTGTTCATGTGATTTAGATGCTGGACTAAAAGCCAGGTATTCAGAGGAAATTTTATAGAGAGTGAAAGAAAGAATAGAAACCATTTATCCCTGTTTTTCGTTTCCCAAATATAGGTTCCCTCTCTGGGATTCTACTGTTCTGGAAAAGCCTCTCTTAGTCCTGCAGAGTTCTATGACACTTTGTTATACTCTGGCTTCAGTGTGTAAAAGATTTGTTGAAGCTTTCACTGCTCTAATGAATAGGAACAAACATAGTGATGCTTCAAGCAGATCTGTTTCACAATTTTATTTTCTGGTTTGCTTTCACCTTCTAGACTCAGACACTCGAAGAACAAAACTTTAAGCCATGTGTAAAAAAATACTTTCCTTTCCTGATGCAGTCAAATTGAACAGTCTATAGCAACTGCCAGGATGTCAGATGGGGTCTTTTTGTATTCTTTCCACAAAGTCTAAAAAAAGGCCAAAGACAAGTTTATTCTCTTTGTTTGGTATGCAGGGTTTATTTTGTTCTGGTTTTGTTGGATTTACTTCAACCTTTTAAAGAAAATCTCCTGCAAGAGCCATTCCACTTGAAACTGTCACATCTCCCTTTTGGAAGGAGCAAGGTCCTTGAAAGAAGAGACTGAAGAGCTCATTGTAGATATACTGAACTAGCCTATGGCATTTGAATTATGAAAAAGCCTCTGGGAAGGAAAGTGGAATGGAGCCTGAACATCCCTTGTCCTCTCAAGCTTGTTTTCTTCATGAACAAATTTTGAATAATTTTCTTGGCATTACTTTCACTCCATTCCTTCAGAGTTCCCACCTGGAGCAGCTTGGTACATGTGAGGAGTAGACAATTCTTTGAACAGCCTACACAAGCAAAGGAGACAGGAGGCATTAGTGGTCCATCACAAACCCATTGTTCCTGTCACAATATTCAATTATTGTTTTTATGGCTAATAGTTCCTCTAATTAACTTTTCATTGTAATATTTTAACATCTGTGTTTACCTGGAAACATATGAACACATCAATCAAAATAATAAATTCCTAGTAATAGATATTACCTCTAGGATAACATCAGGCAGGTTGCCATCCCAGGCTTTCCCCGTTCACGCTGGAAATCCAGTGCAAGTCTTAAATATTTTTTCTTGGCCAGTGCAACAATCTTACCTGTCAGATATGCAGTGAGTGATGGTGGAAGAGCTGCAGTTACCAGTTCTTGGACTTCTGTATTGTGCATGGTCAGATTACACTAGAATTAATGGGGAAAATAGAAATTATTAATTAACAGAAGATTTCCTATAGAAAATGCTAATTTTTGCTGTCAGTAAGAGACTTCACACAGAAGACCTTGCAGGCTGACTGCAGCAATCATACTTGGAAAAATTTCTGAAGGTTTAGAGAATAGCAGGTCTTCTACTACTCATTTCCAAGAGGGTCACCCACTTTGAACTCTGTTCTCACTGCATGCTATAACTTGAAAAAGAGAGGAGATTTAAGGCATCTCTAGCCTCATGGCCTGTCTGAGAGTTGCCCTTCTTCCCCAGAGGAGACCACAATTTTACAATGACTTAATAGCATAAATAATGCCATATTTCCATCAGCCAGTTTTCATCCCATAAAAATTAAATTATATTATATTTGATGTCCTTTAAGGAGTCTGGAAGTCCCATTCTTTTACAGACTTGTCCAATATATTATCCTGTAAGACAACAGTGTATTGCCCTTAGCAGCTCACCTCTTCAGTAAGTATTGTCTTGAATTACAGGAAAAGTTTGGTCGTAAAATGTGAAACCTAAAAAATCATATCTGAGAGAACACAGCCAAAGAGAAAATAAGTCCTAGCTGTGGTGATATGTCCTCATTTAATCTCTTCAATAGGTAGAAAAATCATCTCTTTGTACCTCCTGCTCAGAATAAAAGTCAGACATCATTATAGTGTGAATCACCAGTAAGATGTCTTTCTCCCATCCTAACAAATCCATTTTCCTCAAGCATCCTGATTCTTTTTTCTCACAAAGGTGTGGATCTGTAATAATTTTTGACTTCAAAAACTATTATCAATCCATTTAAGTTTCTGACAACCAAATTTAAACTCTCATATCCTGGTAAATGGAATAAAATTGGAAACAATCCTTCTATAATTTAAACTTCAAAATGGTGAGGCAGATGTCCATGAAACCTTAAGAAAGGTTTCTTGTTGACACCAGTAATGTGTGCCATGAGAAAGTCATATTTCCAAACCTGCCTGAAGAGAACTTTCTCTCTGGGAAGAACTGGTTAATGAGATGATCAGAAGAGGAAGAAAGTCTGACAAGTGCCTTCAGTGTGTTTGTGCAGAGACAAAAGCATGTCACAGTAATGCACAGACTGATATTCCTGTCAGTACTCATTCCTGTCCTGTACTGATTCTCCTCTCTTGTCTCTAACCAGCTATCTTTGGTATGGGATGGTGTTGTGCTCTTCTTTGGGTCATTCCATAAACAAATGCCTAGTTTGAATCCAGCTTAAACCCACTGGCTTGTCACAGAAGCGACATTCACCACAGAAATCTAAAGTTCCTTTCCCCAGAATAGAACAGACTTTGACAAGGCAGGAATATCCATGTTCATATTGATGATGGGGCAGGTATTCCTAAAGTATATTGCCAAACTGTAAAGCATAAAACCCCCAAAGAAAACCCTAAAAGCAAACATGGTAAGATAATGTTGGTGTGTCTCTGAGCGCTGGTAAAAGGAAGAATATTACATACAGCACCACAGTCTTTGCTAGATCAGCCAAACATTTGAGCTAAAATTAAGTAATTCAGGTCACTGCAAAACATTCACTTGTGACCAGTAGCTTAATCTGTCCTTTTCCTAGATATTTATGGCATCTTTCTGCTGTTTCTTTCATTGTTTTGAGCTGCCCATTTCAGGGACTCATGCATAGTAAATGCAAATGCAGAGGAAAATCTGCAAAGGAGACTGAAATTCTTTCCTTGTTCTGTCATATTACAGCATCAATCAGGGAGGCATGTGAGATGTCACAGAACATAGCTAAAGGCAGAGATGACAATTTAATGGGGTGTATTAAATTGGTGGACTCTGGTCCACCAAAGGTCAAGGCATATGAGCTTTGAAATGGTTCAAAGGGCGTGTGAAATTTGCCAGGGAAAAGGCACATGCCAGAATGAAACTATAAAACACCAGATCAGGACATGTGCCTTGTAGTGGGCTGCTGTCTGTGCATAAGTGGCCAGGCAGGACAGAATGTGAAAAGGATGCTAGGAAGCAGAGAATTGTCAGAAGCTGCATATGGGAAAGGATACAGAGAGAAGCACTCAGGTACCGAGGAATTCTCTCAGTGCAGGCTGTGCAGCAGCAATGATGATCTCTTGGTGAGGGCAAACCTGCTGCAGAAACAGCACTGCTGGGGTGAGTTTAGGTGGACAAGCATCACTTTTAGCAGTAGACTGTGAATGGTGTGCAATTGCACTTCATTCAGGGAGGTGTCCAGCCTTCAGCAGGTGACAAATTTCCTTGGAAAAGTTCCTTCCATTCCTCTAGCCTGCTAACATCCACTTCAGAGGTCAGAGGCTGTCCCTCTCCTAATGTCAGGCAAGAAAAGCAGAGTTGAGCAGAAATATCCAATACAAGATCTTAGCTGTACAGGCATTCAGAGAGAATAAATTTTCCAATTATCAACCTTAAGTCAGAAAATAAGAGGGAGACGCTACCTTTGCATCTCACTTCACAAAAAGGGATCCTCCTGTTGTTTATTGTTTAAATTTCAAAACTTCTAACAGGATCAGAAATTGGAATCACTGGAGAAAAGAAGCTGCAGAATCCTCAGTAAATTAGAGATAAATATTTGAAGGATTTTTGTAGCTTGCTGGCCTGTGAATAAAAGCAGAATTAAACACAGAAGATCTTGTCTTCCCTTTCAATTCCAGCATCAGGAAGAGAAGAACCCACAGAACACTGACATACTGGTTAAATTGAAAATTTCCTGAAGATGTATTAGAGGCTAAAAAATGCTGTTTTATGGCTCATCATTAGAAAATATTAGGTGGCATGTCCTTAATCACCCATGCTGTAGCTCCAAGCTGGCAAATATCCGCTGCAGCCTTCAACGTTATTTGTACAGGTACATTCAACATTATTTGTAATAGGTACAGTGAGACTGCCCAGTGTCCAAACCAGGCCCCAAGGCTGCTCCCATCCTAGTAAGTTAGCCCAGGAATATCCCAGGCATCTCTAGCAGTATGCTATGGATTGACCCTTTAGTAAAAGTAAACTGTCTTAATTTCCACAGTGAGTAGAATGGATGCCAAGTGGCTTGGTGCCAAGTGCAATGTTCCCTAAAATATCCTGTTTGAGATAGTGTGCAGCTAATCAGGAACATGGGTTACAGTCTATGAGGCCCTGCAATTCTTTACGGGGAATAAATACAAATCCAGACCCATTAATAGAGATACAGAAAATATTATTTACAAAAGCAACGCTAAACTGAAGAAGTAAGATAATGAAAATACCTCTAAATATCTCAATAATCACTGTGATGTGGGATTAAAAACACAGTTTCTGATTCTGGGTGTAGTTGAGTCAAGAAAGTGTATCCTTGGGTTCCTGCCTGGATCTGACCAAGTGATGGTCACTTGGAATAGGAATAACTACCTGATATAACTACCAAGTCATTACAATTCACAGCCAAGCAGAATGCTTCCTGTGCACCACTATCTGGTTATCAAAAAACCTCCAAGTGTAGTTTCTTACATTTCCTTAGCTGATGCAAGGAATAGGGTTGAGGTATACTGCCTGCTCTCTCCTACTGCTGGATTTGCTCTGTCCTGCATTAAGCAAAGCTGCAGCACAGGAAAAAAACCTGTCAGTATTACTAAGTCATTGGATTGTCAATGGGAGAAAATGTCTCTTAGATTCAGGCTTTGTATATGAAATATTTTTTTTTCTGTTGAAGAAGGTAAGTAAGAAGAAAAAAAATCAAGCTCATGCAAAAGCAATATTATATTTCAGTTAAAAAATACTTAAAAATAAAAAAAAATACTTCAAAAGTTAAGGCTAGAAGAAAGTTTTGGAAGAGAAATATAATATAGGACTGACTCCCAACCCTACTATTTTAATTCTTTTATGTTTTTGTGTTGGTTTAACACAGCCTGGCTTTTAGTGGGGATGGGAGAAGCCAAAAGGCAGCTTTTGAGAAAGAAGCTGCTCAAAGATTCTACTATGTCCAGCAGAACCCATCCCTGAAAGCTCTGATGATGGAATTACTATCCCAATTAAGAGAAGCTGATTATACCTCGGTGATGACATACTTAAGAAGGAAAAAATCTTGTGCAATTTCTTCTCTGGAGGGGAAAAATTAGACCCATGTTGGAGAAGTTCACAGAGAACTATCTCACATGGGAAGAACCTTACAACATAATAAAAGAAATTCCTCTCCCTAAGCAAACTGAAAAAAGATTTTTTAAAATGTGACAAATTGACTAAAAGCCCCATGTTTTGTGTCTCTGTGATGTCAGTGGGAAGAAAAGGAGGGCTGGGGGAAGTGAGGAAAGGAATTCTAAATGTTTTAGTTCTCATTATGCTCTTTTAATTCTGTTAATAAATTTCTCTTTATACCTTTCATGTTTTGAGCGTGTTTTTCCCTTAAGGTGTTTTCTCCTAATCCTTTTCTCACCCCATGAACCTTCTGGTTTTTCTTTCCCCCTCCTCTGCTCAGCTATCCAAAGGAGAATGAGTAAATGGTTTTTCATGGGTGCCTGGCTTTTATGCAGTGTCAAATCCCAACAGTTTTCTGAATAAAATGATATTTAATTTTCTAAGTTATAAAAAAATGTGTTTTCCCAGTAAAAGGTTAATTTTAATAACTATTAAACAGAAAATGTTAGTCCCCCTTCCCCCAAAGAGCAAGGAAGAAGATAAATAAACAAAAAGTTATTATGCATGCAATAGTTAGTATTAAATCTATAAGAAATGCCATTACTATAAGGACTGTTTATAAATCAGATGGTTATTTTGTGATTCACAGGGAGCTAGAAAACTGGACCAACAACAATCTGATGTTGAGCAAGAAGGGAAAATGCAAAGTCCTGCTCATGGAGATGAAAAAATCCACATACTCTGGGTGACAACCAGCTGGACTGCAGCAGTACACGGAAGGACCTGGGGGTCCCAAGCTGACCACGAGCCTGCAGTGAGCCCTCAGCATGGCTCAGGGACAAGAGCTGCCAGCAGGCTGGAGACAGAATACCTCCTCACAATTAATAAACAAAGTTTGTCTGGTGACCAACTCCCCAGAGGGCTGTGTGGCCCTTCAGTGTGTTGGAGAGCTGGGCAGAGAAGACACGTCTGAAATTCAACCAAGGCAAATGCAGGGTCCTGCACCTGGGGAAGAGGAACAGGGTGACAGGATAAAGGGTAATGAGCACACTCAGAGGTAAGAACTGAGGATAAGAGGTAATAAGCACACTCAGAGGTAAGAAGACACATTTTTGCTCTGGTTGTGGTTGAGCACTCTATTACTATGCAGAAGCCTTGGGTGGAGAGATTACTAACCTCATTTAAGTAATTTGTAGACCCTACAATGTTAGTAGGAATGTACATACACCATCATTTAGAGTATTTATTATACCACCTTTCACTCTACACTACTGGAGGATATTTATCAGATCACAGCAGAAACAAAACATTTTTCCAACTATTCAGTAGCTGCTTCTATAGAGCTAAACATTACAAAATGTGATCCATGGCAGCCTTTCGATAAATACCTAACCTATTAATGTTCTATCTGTGTGAAGCAATGATGCCTTTGGCTTCTAAAATACCCATTTCAGCATTCAAAATCCTTCTGTCAGTGTATAGATTTATTAAAAAAAAACCAAAAACAAAACCAAAAACCTCTAAAGATGCCTAAACTGTTCATAAATATGGACCAAAATTGTAGCAAATGCCATTGTCTCCAAATGACTTAATGTTTACTTTACTAAGGGGGAAAAAGCTGCCAGGAAATAAAGAGCACCATGCTAGTGTAGAATGAGGTCGTTCGCATAATTACTAAGAGTTAATTAATAATTACTGTCAAATGTGCTTGGTTTATATTTGGTCACTTACATAACTGATTATTCAGAAAAAATAATTCATAGCCTTCACCATTTGTATAAACTGAATGTGGGTCTCTCTTATCTCTCTCAATTTCACACTGTGCTGTGCCATATGAGCCCCCACCTTTCACACCCTACGGGTCTCTTGCTGACATCTTTTAACCCTACTTTTTTGTATTTTCAAAGTAGTAAACAGTTTTGGTTGCCTTGTTCACATACTCCATTTTGTATTATCTTAAAACAATATTTAGCAGAAGGGCCAGCAAAATTCCTAAAATAATGACATTTCATTTGGATCCTGTGCAGGTATCTCCACTAATATAGCCCATTTGGTCTATCTGATTTAAGCAGTTCTTTGTTTGACTAATTTGCTCTTCACTCTGCAGCCTGGTCCCTTATCCAAATATCTCATATTTTAAAACTTTCTCCTGATAATCATGCTAATCAAGTCAAACAAAGCTTGTAATTGTTTCTCAGGCCTGTAGTTTAACTGTTGAAACCCAGTCCTGATCGACAGACATTTTCGTCAGTCTCCTTAGAAGGTGGAATTTTTATCTGATATGGATAAAATATTTTGAACTCCCAGAATACATATAAATTCGAGAAAGCTGTAAAATTCCACTTTAAACCAAAGAAGAGAGCTAAAAGGAAAGACATAAACACTTGGAACACAGCAAGAACATAACCAATTATCCATAAGCTGCTTTTGTCTAATTCTACTCATACTAAAAGCTTGCTCAAACCTCGACCCATCACAAGTATTCTCATTCGTTTTATTTGAAGAATAGTGTTGTGTAAATTGTTCTCTTCAACCAGCTTATAAAACCCTGTAATAGAAGAAACATACAATATAAAAATACCGCATTCTTTTCAAATTGCTTCTAATATATTTTCTTTTTTTTTTCTCCCCAAGAGCCTAAAACAACAAGCCTTATGCAAACTGAAATTTGGGAAACACACTCCTTCGAAGCTTATTGTGATTTCCATCTTCCAGTACTAGCAGAAGCTACAGCTAATGCTACTTTTCTATTTATATTCTAAACAGTTCCCTTTCTTCTGAAGAGCTCCCATAGCATCCTTTGTTCTCACAAAGTAGAAGGGTGACAAAATCTTACATGAATTTGAGGGGCAGAACAAAGTTTTTTGCATTGTAGGATCACGGAAAATGTTTAAAAATGGGAATTATATAGAAGGTCAGAGGACCAAACTTACACGTGGAACTAGGTGCATGAAACTCTGAGCTAGCTTATTGATGTTACCTTTTCAAGGCTCACAGTTGCACTTCAGAGGAAGAGCAAACAGTCCCATGCATGTTTTGTCTGCTTTAAGGACCTTGCCCACTGTCACTGAAGTTCTTCCAATCGATGCTATAAAAACCACATTCTCTACTGAATTCTGCTAAATATTTGCTAGAAAAACAATGTATATGAAGGAACACAAGCACTATGCTGGCCCATCTAGTGATTCCTTCAGTGTGGGATGAAAATACAAAGACTCCTTCATGAAAGATAAGAGATAATACCTGTTCCTAAAGTGTCTTTCCAACAGTGTCACCTAAGTCTGTAGAGGTGAGGAAGAAGTTGAGCCCATAAGTTTGGTGTTAATCTTTCTATCCAGAGTGTACTTTTGGATACATACGAGCAGTTTGTAATGAGAATAGAGTTGTTTCAAAATTAGGCTTGAAACAAAAGTTCCCATTGGTTACCTCTTAAATTCAAAGGGTAGAATGCTAGGAGACCCCACTGGGTTTCACTCTGATTATTCTCAGTATTTGAATTATCAGCTTAAATAGTACAAGCTGCAAAATTTGTACACAATCCAAGAGTGAAGGGAACGTATTTACCAGCCATCTGATCTTTGGAGCCAGGATCTCAACAGAAGAGCTAGTGATGGCAGCAGACACGATAATGGATTCCAAAAATAATGAAGGAAGAGTTAAATATACAAATAAATGGGGAAATATCAGTCAGTCAAAAAAGGCAGAAAAATATTCGGAACTATATTGGCTAAAAAAAGTTTCTGTATGTCAGGGAGATGCAACTTGGCATTGGTGTATATTAAAGGTACGCTGCTTTATCTGAGAGGTATTTATTCTCTTCTGGTCCATTTATAGGTTATGTTAACTGGATAAGTCAGTACTTGTCCAGGGAGATTCCAGAGACCAAGGAAGATGAAAAAAAAACTGTAAAACCCAGAGAGGCTCAGAAATGTGACATCTCAGAGGAAGCTGGAAAAAGCTGAGTTAATTTCACTTCCAAAAAGAGCTGTAGAGTGTGAGTAATTTGCTAATGTCTTCCTAATGCTTCAGTTGAGATTGACTAAAGTCGATTCCTCCCACCTAACTAGGAAATATCATTAACAGCCAAATGTAAAATGGAAAAGATGGCTGGTACCTCCAACACCAAAATTAGGGAGACCTTATATATCCTTCAAAAAGACATAGGTCCCTGTTCTAGGCTAGATGATTCTGGGATGAGGATCTGCACAGGTTGAGACTGGATCCTCACTTAGAGGACACACACTTTTATCAGCTCCTTGTAATGATGAGTTTGAAGGAAGCATTTCCCCCAAGATAAGGGATTTTTGTCTCATTGTTCAGAAATATTTCAGAAATATCCATCCCTGCCTTACCTGCTGGACTACGGCTCTGGTACATTACTCACAAAAGTAAAGTGCAAATAAACAGAGTAGTATGAATCTGAGCTATGAAGATACTCTGAGTATTTAAAACAAAAGCATAAACAAAGGAATAATGCTGCTGAATTGGTAAATTCCATGTAAAGATCCTAATCGGGAGGTCCCTTTTTATATGGGTGATTGCATGCCCTTGTCTCTATCTAACAGTGAAACAACACGTTAATGTAGGAATCTCCTTTTCTTGGACAATGAAAATGTTGAATAGAATTGCTTTCCTTGTAGGAAAATATTGTAAGAGAAACAAAAAATCAATAAACTTCCCATAGGTTGAGCTGCACAGCATGCCACACTCACTCTATGCTGCCCAGCTTGAGATTACCAGCACCTGAAGTAAGTTTGTCTATACTTTGATTACTTTCTTAATGCTATTATCTCTAAAAATCACACATTTAAGATGTACCTTACAGAGTCTGAGCAACTTTCATATAGGGTTTATAAAAAACAACACCCTCCAGGTGTGAAGTCCTGTAATTTCTTTGTCAGTTTTTTGTACTCCAAATGCTAAAATGAGCTGTCATTGCTAAGACTCCTCAGAGCCATAGGATATGATGGTGTAGGGTATGTAATTATGTTGCCATGCATCTTCAGTGAAACAGTGGAGTCCATGTTAAAAAGGGTTGGGATGCCAGAATAATATTGCTTAATCAATTGCTCCATAAGAAATCACCATTTTGCACCTTTCTACCCAAAGAATTTTTGCCTTATACTAAGAAAGTAGAAAAACGTTTCTGTTTGTAAAGAAAAAGTTGTCTTTCTTAGTTATTTTTTACAATGCCAGATTATGTTTGATTGGTTTATTCCAGTAATAAAACTTCTCAAAATAACAACTTACAAGTATCTACATATCCTTACAAATCCCCTGATATCCATGCAACATCATTTATGGAGCAAAGAATAGATTCAGCTATGGAAATGACCACCTGCTGTTTGCTTCAGGTGTTGCAAGGTTTGGGCAAGAAGCAGCTTTCTTCATGTGCAGGAAAAAAAAACCAAAAAATAAAAAAAAAGAGAAGCTGGAAGCCTTATTGTAGAGGCAGCAATGCTTCATGGTTGTGGTCAGAGTGGGAATGGGGCACTGTTTCCAATTTCAAAGAATGGCATTACCACTCTGACTGTCAGGGTCCCCTCATAGGTGAAAATGAATAAATTGGATAGATATGGCAACTGTGCAGTTGAAGCCAAAACTACAGTAACACAGCTATTTACTGGGGAAGTGAATGGACATCCTCTGCTAATTATTGTATGTGAGAGGCACACAATACTTTATCTATCTGCCTGAAAGAAGATTTGAAATAGTCTAATAATTCCCACACCCATTTTTTCAGTTGTCTCTTCATAAACTGCCACCTCCTCTATGGATCTCATCACCAGAAGCTCTTTTAATTTCTTTTTCTGACAGAGATTAATGAAGCTTCCTAAGTTTATTGAGTGAAATTGTCAACTGATACTTACACATGGAGACACCAATCCATAATGCTCCAGGATCAAGGGGATTCTTCACATTTCCTCCAAAGGATTTTGCATCAAACTCTGATCTGTAAGAGAAATGTGTGGAGTACACTTAAGGATGAAATTAATGAATTGTGAAAATATATTCAAATTTTGTTCAACTTCCATGATTATGTTTCTACCAGTCAGAATGCATTTTAATGCATTCTTCCCGCACCTGGTGCCTGAATAACAACTAAATTGCACACTACCAGCAGAGCTTATTTGCTTTATTGAGTTATAGATGAATAAGCGAGAGAGGGATCCAAAATGTTTGTGCTTCATATAATTCAGATATTTACTTCAGAACTTAATGTTCTTTCTACCTGTACTTCTCCCAGTAAAACAGTCCAAGCACCTGCTGAGCATCTGCAAGGAATCTCACTCCTTTCCTACCTCTTGATTTGGGTGATTATGTGTGGGCACACTGTGGCACAAGCTTGGCTGAAGTGGAATAACGTCCCAAAATAGCAAATTGTGTGCTATACTCCAGGTCAGCTGAGTAATCACAAAACAACTATTTCTCTTACCAGATGGACAACACCTGTATTTGCACAGGAGTTGCAACAGTGTCCACAGTGGGGTTCTGGTCCTTTATCAATTAATTAATTAACTGCAAACCACAGTGAACCACAGTGTTTACTCCAACTGGCGCAGCATGGACAAAGAGGAAAGATAGGTACTTTGAGGCATTATCTGAGAGAAAAAACAGGAGTTCTGCTATATCCCTGAGCATCTGTGCAAAATGTTGTAATTTGTTTTCCTCTGCAAGCATTGCAGTCTGCCCAGCTGTCAAACCAGGATGTCTCAGCTCTGCAGGGTCTTCAAAACTACAGCTGCACAGAAGAAAATGTCTTAGTCACAGAAGGAGACAAACAGGCTCCATTATGAAGCTGTTAGAGGATCAGCTGTTGAAAGGAACTGCAAGTGCTGGAATAATAATTTCTTACATATTTGGCAAAAACGATTCTCAAAGAACCGCACCAAAGGAGCAAGAACAAGCATCTTATATTTTGTTGCCCAGAAACACATCTGCAAGACTGAGCTGAAGGGGTTTTTTTGTACAAACAGAAACTTTCCAAGTGAATTCAAAGTCCTATCTAGAACATTTCATGAAAATCCATAATTAGGCCAGCATGATAGTGGTGACTGGAGAAAGCATGGAAAGATAGAATAAAGAATGAGGGCTTTCTTCTTGATAGAGAAAGCTTGCTCCTTGAGGGCTGAAGATAGAACACAAAACAAGCCAAAATGGACCACAAAGCACAGGATGATCCTGAAAGTTGGTGTAAGAGCTGCTCAAGTTAGTAGGAGGTGATCAAGACAGCACTTAATTTCAGCTGCTATTTTATATTTGCAAGTCTTCAATGTGTTGAAGCAGCATTTCCTATCATGTTTAGGCAGCATTTCCTATAATGTTTTTTTTGTGTTTTTTTTTTTGTTTGTTTTTTGTTTGTTTGTTTGTTTGTTTTTGTTTGTTTGTTTTTGTTTTTTTGGTCTTTTTTTTGGTTTTGTTTTGTTTTGTTTTGGTTTTTTTTGGTATGGAAAATAATTTAATTTGTTAAAATAGGGGTAGTTGTTCTCTGATTTCAAAATTCTACAAAAGCTTTATCAGTACAAACCATTCAGTTTTTGTCACCGCAGGCCCCCAGCTGGGGAATAATTAGCATTGACTGCATGATTGTAGAAGGCTGATAAATTGCTTTATTCTATCATCTTATGCTATATTACACTATGCTTATTAAGAAACTCAGTAACCCTTCCAGCCTGTCAGATCCAGCTTTGACTTAATTGATCAATCAATCCAAACACCATCCACTGTCCAATCAAGAAATCACCCTTTGGTAAAAAAATTGCCATGACACATTCCACATGTGCACAACAGCAGGTGCAACAAGTGGAGAGAATTGTTTCTCATTCTTTGCTCTGATCTTCTCACAGCTTTCCCCAGGAAAATGCCTGGGAAAGTCTGTGCCTGCTCTCTGTGGCCAGAGAGCTGCTGCCACAAGTTTTTGTGCTTTGATCTTAAGGTTTGAACTTGTCTTTAGGCTCTAGTCCCTGAAGTAGCATCATGAGATGAAAAATCAAATTCTAGTAACAAAGAGCTAACTAACACTGTTCCTACAAATATAGAAATAAAGACCTAAAACTCTCTGTTCTAATATTTAATTTTGGCATCTAAAGTAGTTTGGATGCATAGGGTTCACTTTCCAAGAAACATTTTGAAATTATATATGATTTCTGGTTTTGATTCTGTGATTTTTTTTTTTTCTGATTGGAGACTCACAAAGTTGAAAATGTTAGGTTCTCAGGCTGCATGTGTGCTGGAGGCCTCTAAAAACCTGTTATTTAAGTGAAAAAGGGAAATAATTTCATAACTTCAGAATCTGGCTTTTTATTATTTGCAGCTCCTGAGCAGGTCAGGAGCTGCAAATAATTTCATGACTTCAGAAACTGGTGTTTTATGATAGAAAATCTTATTAAATGGGAAGTACCAGTCATTCTGTATTATTTCACATCTCTTCAGGAACAGATCTCCACCCCTAACACCATTCCTACAAGTCACCCACCTATATTGGAGAGTTAATAATCTTTGGGCAAATTATGGGGAACAGGTTATGCAGAATTTGTATAATGTATAACCAACAAAACTCAGAAGATGCACTTGGCAATTCACTGCACAAAATCTGTCTTATTCCTGCTGAGACAATGCTGAGACAAAGGAGATTGTGACTACCTGATATATCTGAGTAATAATGTTTAAGACTCAACTCATGCTTTATGCAAAGGATCGGATTTGTTTGACAGTTTTACACCCTCAGGCATGATTGGATTAATATTAGGAGGCGAGGTAATAGTAGTTTTTCTTCCTAGTGACTAACTTAGGTAATGAAAGGTAATACTATAACTTGGTGCTACATCATCTGGTCTAATTTTTCTATCAAAAACATCAGGTGTAATAAAGAGTTTTGTGGCTGCTGTAAAGGCCTTATTGCCTAGTGCAAATTGATTTTACAAGTGTATTTCTAGTGTTTTCTGGTTTCTGGCACACAGCTTAATATCAGTGGATGACCACATCTCAGTGACCAGAAATGAAGAAAAAGTTTGAAGCAATGATGGTGCGTGCTGCCCAGTTCTAGCCACACTGCCTCAGCGTGTCCCTATAATTTCATTGTCAAAATCCCAGACAGCAGCTTCATTTTCATCAGCAGGGTACAGTGCCCTCCTCCCCAGCCCCCAAATAAAAGCAATCATCAGCATCTCCACCACAAAAAAAACATAATGAAAAATAATCTGTAATAATCTTTAACCTACAAGCAATTTAGGGCTCTTTCTAAGCCTTTATGGTGTATATGAGATACCATCTGCAGACAGAACTAAGCCACAAAATCTGAATTGCCACATCAGTAACCATTAAACTTGAGTCCATTATTCTGCTGACATTATGACAGCATGAAGTGTCTCAGGTAAGACTCCAAGGAGACACACAGTCAGAAGAAACCCCTTCCCTAGAGTGTCTGCACCTCAAGCAGGTGACTCAGGATAAGTTTTACTGATACCAGGCGTGAGTTGAGCAAAACAGGAGACCTATGTTTCCTTAATGATGTGTCTGATGTATTATGGTATGCTGCAGCCTGAATGATTTCGTCCTTATTTCATTATAGACTCAACTGCACCAGAAAAATCTCCCCCAAGATAACAAAGTTACATTTCAAACCTCAAAACCAAGAACTATAGGATGGCTCTTGAGCTTTGTAGCACAGATTACTAAAATATACCTAAAGTTTCATAGAACAAAAAGAAAAGTTTACTTGATAACCTAGATATCTCCCACTGCCAGCAAGACAAATGCTAGATGCCAATAAGTCTTGGAAAAGGAGGAAAAAAACTGGAGAGAGAGTGCTTGCAACCTAGTAAAGATGAAAGACCTGTGAATTCAAACCAGGCATCAGGACATCTCTGAACTACTGAATTGACTACAGGAATTGGGGCACAGCTTTATTAATACTTGGAATACATAGAAGTGGGAAGAAATAATTTCATTATAAATGAAGAGGGTTAACGTTATATGCAATTCATTTCATATTGTGGTGGACACAGAAGAATATTATCTTCAATGGGACTTAATCTGCCATTTAATTTAATGGTAATACCTTGCAGCATACTCTGATCTTTAAGCTGTGTTGCTTACTGACTTGTTTTGAAACCTCTTCAGAGCGTGAAGAGTTCATCCTAATGAACCACCCTTCTGCAGCTCCTGACCTGATCAGAAAGGCTGAGCACAGCCCAGACAAGGGCTAGATATGTAGGAGCACACAAGAGAAGGATTTTGAGAGAATACAGACTTCTGCTGCTAATCCTGTTTCTGGGGACACTCCAGCTTGCTGCTGCTGTCATCTTAACATGGACATCACACGACAAGGACCAGTTAGCTTCACCTAGGCTGACACTCAATTTTCAGATATGAGCTGCAAAGTGAGTCATGTAAGGCTTTCCTGCCTGACAGCAATAAAAAAATGATCCTAAGAATGCAGAGCTGAGTTTAATAGGGAAGCACAGTTATCCCTAGCTCAGCCACATTCTCGTGAAAGCTCTCCTAACCCTATCCTCTCTCACAATGTCTTTCCCTTTGAAACCATGTTTTCATTCAGTGACCAGCGACAGAGAAGTCAGCTTTGTCTCCATTGCTGCTGTAGAACTGCTATCTGTCTGTGCATGGATCATCCAGGCCTGACAGCTCAGCCTTCTGTGGATAGTTATCAAGGGTAAGAAAGGTCTCTTGCAGTGGCACAGACATTTCTGCCTCACTTGAGGAGTGTAGCTAGTTAGAAACAGCTTAGAAGAGCAGTAGCCTGAGTGAAGTTCAAATGGAGAAGTTCCAGTCAGCAGAAACAGACATTCCTGTTACAGAAGGCAGTTCAAATAGCTCCATGGGATGAATCACAGTGACTCCTCTCACTACCTGGAGGGCTTTTTGTTCTCCACGTTTTCTCTCAAAGAAGACCAGGGAAACCAATTTCAGAGGCTTTGTTGATAACAGGAACCGTCACTCTGGCAACTTCCCTCTTACCTGTAAGGTCAGATATGTGGTCAGGGGAGAAAATTGTATCTCTTTGATAAGATTTATTCTTGACAAATCCATACCAGTTGCTTTCCATCCTTGCAGCATGCTTTTGAATGCTTCTAGATGGAATTATTTATAATGTGTCTAAAAATCTTTCCCCAGCTTCAAGTTGTCCCTATTGTCCCATTTTCCCTTTTTAGAAAGAAGTAAGATGCCTGAACTTCCTGGGCTCCTGGGAATTCCTTCAGTCTTTGTGACTCATTAAATATTGTATTTTGGCCTCATGTGTCCCTAGTAATAAATTCTGGTATTGAAGAATTGGATCTCAAGAGCTGCTTAAGGGATCTTGCTGCTCTGAGCAGCTTCTCCTCCAGTTAAATTAGTGATAGCTGGCTGTTTTGTATCCCAGGTAATTTTTAGTCCTCTGTGATTTAAAAAAATAATTGCAGAGCCATCAGATAGGGCAGCACTAGCAGTAGTGATGTGAATGAATCCCTTTGAGGTTATTCAGGCAGCCAGAGAGTCTGTCCTAACTTTCTTGCAGGCAGCTCTTTCTGGTGCAGCTCAGTTAGCAGGGACCTGTCACTCAGAGGCTTGTGCTGTAAGTCACTTCCTCAAAATTCACTGCATAATTGAATGTGCAGATTGATTCCAAGCTCTGGGATAAACTAAAGAAAGAAAGAACACCTGTGACTTAAAATACTGAAGCAGCATGTGTTTAATAAGTATCTCTGTGATTTCTTTTTCTTTTCAAGCTGTGACAGAATTTCCTTCTCTGCTCTGTTAATGCAACAGACTTCAAAGAACCCTAAGCCTTTCAGAGAGTCTGTTTTTGTCTTCAGCCTTTGATTCCTCTTCTACAAATTATCAGGACTGAAAGACTGTATATGTTAGGACAGTGACCACTGCAACATGATTTATTCACTATCCAAGCATGATGCTTAAAGTCAGGTCTAAATCAGTGCAACAGGACAAGGCATAAATCAAAATGTTACATGTGTTTTAATTAGACTTACAAAATATATGCAAGTTATCCAATAAAAGGATAATATAATAAATCTATACCCTTATCTATGTATGTTTTATTGTCTATTAAAGCCTGTACCTAACTTCATTACTGTGCACAAAGTGTCAGCTTTCCTCTTTGATGTGGATCTGCACAGGGGATCTAACAAGCTGCCACGCCCTCAACACAGGTAAAGTTCTGTGGGCAAAACTCCCATGGCTGAATAACCAGATTACATTTAAGGCATTAAATTATATACATGTGATACAGATGCTGACAAATCTTTTAACAGGTTGCTGAAATGTTCAAGTACCCTGTGCCTTGAAAACAGGAACCTCATTTCTAATTTTAATATATTTTCCAGCCACTGATTTCTTCTGGCAGAAGCCTTAGCCATGCAAATCTGTGGATACTATGAGCTGAAGTTCCTGGTTCCTGACCTTTTCACTAATTCAACTAGGAGGAAGAAACAGGTTTCTTCAGACTTAATTGAACTTTCTCTGTCCTCCCTTTTTCTCCTAGGTTTTACCATTTCCAGCAACTGTTAGAGTAGTGGGACTGCAATTTTAACCATAGTCTGGAAGACAGTGCTGGATACAACTCCCGATGGAAAGATATTCTCCCTGCAAAGAATACTCATGTCCCCTATAACTAAGGAGAAAATGAACTTGGAGTGATAATCTCCATCTCATTCTTTTGGGTTTAGTTTTTTTTTTTTTTCTTCACATCCACAAGAAAAAATATGTTTGTTTTCTTTTAATTGTATTTCAGATTCATGTGGAAGTTTCTATACAACCAATATTTAAAAACTATGAGTTTTTCCACTCAAAAGAAAAGGTAAAACCTTTATTTGATGTGTGTGTCATGTGTCAATGACACAGAACAGTGCATTATATTCAGTGGTCTCAATATTATCTCAAACTTCATCACCACAGAACAACATTCTCTCTTCTGTAAACGCAGAACAAAAAGTATGTTGCCAAAACTTTGAAATTAAAAAGCAATCTCAGAATTTTCTCAAATGACAAAATATATTCTGCAATTCTCATCATAGTACATAAGAAAAATACTTGTGCTTTTTGACAATATATCAAGACATGGAGAGACATTCACTTACATACAGATCTAGCTCCAAGAAGCAAAGCATGGATGGATGGATGGATGGATGGATGGATGGATGGATGGATGATGGATGGATGGATGGATGGATGGATGGATGGATGGATGATGGATGGATGGATGGATGGATGGATGGATGGATGGATGGATGGATGATGGATGGATGATGGATGGATGATGGATGATGGATGGATGGATGGATGGATGGATGGATGGATGGATGGATAGATGGATGGATGATGGATGATGGATGGATGGATGGATGGATGGATGGATGATGGATGGATGATGGATGGATGATGGATGATGGATGGATGGATGGATGGATGGATGGATGGATGGATGGATGATGGATGATGCATGGATGGATGGATGGATGGATGGACGGACGGATGGATGGATGGATGGATGGATGGATGATGGATGGATGATGGATGGAAGGATGGATGGATGATGGACGAATGGACGGATGGATGGATGATGGATGGATGGTGGATGATGGATGATCGATGGATGGATGGATGGATGGATGGATGGATGGATGGATGGATGGATAGATGGATGGATGGATGATGGATGACTGTATGAAGGAATTATTTTGTGAACTATTGACAAATAGGATGGGAAGATGGAGATGAGACCATGAGAAATGCCTGCAAAATTTCAGGAAGAGATAAAGTAACAAAGTAAAATTTCTTTCTCTGCATCCAAGACTGCATAAAAATGTTTTATTCATATTATGACGAGGCTGGGACCAGGACAATTCCAGACTTACATTGAACCCAAAACTTGTGTCACCAAATCTTAAAAATTGTGTTTTCTCTGAGCACCGTACACACAAACAAAAGACATAAACTTTAAAACTATATCTCATAAAACACTTGGGATTGTCATGGAAATATGACCACAGAAGTTTTGAAATGTGGATCAAAGTCTATTCTGCAAAATTCAGCCTTCTCCAGGAAAATGTAGGACAGAGGACTCTGATCTAAGGACACTAAGACAGTAAAGCACAAAGTATTAACTTAATCTAATATTTGCAAAGAGATTAATTTTAGGTGTAACAACAAGTACAAACAGGAGAAATCTTGTCTCAAGCATAATTGGAGAAGTAGTTACTTGTACTTTTCATTATCTAATCAAACCCAAAGGATCATACAAAGAAAAGACAGGGAAAAGAAGGGAAGGGAAGGGAAGGGAAGGGAAGGGAAGGGAAGGGAAGGGAAGGGAAGGGAAGGGAAGGGAAGGGAAGGGAAGGGAAGGGAAGGGAAGGGAAGGGAAGGGAAGGGAAGGGAAGGGAAGGGAAGGGAAGGGAAGGGAAGGGAAGGGAAGGGAAGGGAAGGGAAGGGAAGGGAAGGGAAGGGAAGGGAAGGGAAGGGAAGGGAAGGGAAGGGAAGGGAAGGGAAGGGAAGGGAAGGGAAGGGAAGGGAAGGGAAGGGAAGGGAAGGGAAGGGAAGGGAAGGGAAGGGAAGGGAAGGGAAGGGAAGGGAAGGGAAGGGAAGGGAAGGGAAGGGAAGGGAAGGGAAGGGGGAAATTCCAGTGTTCTGCTCTCCCTTTACCTAGGTCAGCTATTGGCTGTGCCCTTTAAAATCTTTCCTTTCCCTTCCATCTCACTTGGAAATAGTGTACTTGAATTTAACAGTTTATAAGCAACAAAGGCAGGACATCCAGCTCCTGAAGCAGATGGGAAGGAAGGTAACAGTGCATGAGCCTGCAAGATTTCTTCTCTTGCCATGTGTTCTAATTATCCTTGGTGCTATATGCAAACAGGAAAAAATTGGCTCCCTGAACAATACCTGAAAAGCTATTGCTTTTCAGCAATACAGATGGATCATATTGAAAATGTGTTAAGTTTTTACAGTATCATTCAAAGAAATACTAGACTCTAAGCTAAACAGGGAGCTCTTCCATGGGCACAAAGATTTTAGTGAATTCAACAATTAAGAAGAGAGGTTATTTTGAAGTCAGAGGGGTAACTTCATAATGTGTATGATAGGCAGAAAAGCAGCCTGAATTTCACAGTTTAAACCCTATAGCTTCTTAAAGGCCTGCTGATGGTAGAGCTAGTACAGCTCCAGTTTCTGCTGCCTCAGTTTCCATGTCGTGGCACGCATGTTTCCTAGATGGATGTTAACTTGGCTATAAGTCATCTTGGAAGCAATATGTGCTCTGGATTTTGGCATCACCCTAACAGAGGATCCTGTCCGTACCTAGGTAAAATGCTTCCCTCTTTCACTGCAAAGCTGCTGGATCCTGAATACTGAACAGTAGAGAGCTGACACCACATTTGCACATTTCAAAACTCATTCACCATGAAACTACAGCATAGGTAGTACCTTCAGCACATTTCTTTGGTTTCTCTTAGTTGACTATTAAGGCCAAAAGAGAAAAAATGAAAAAATGAAGCTCGTTTCCAGTCCTTTAATGTTCTTTTACTCCTCACAAAGGTAACGATGAAATAATTTTGCTGCTTCACTGTTAAATCCTCCTTGAGGACCAGAATCAATTCCCAATCCCAGCTCCCATCTTCATTCTCTTTTAGCCAACTCCAGAAATGTATGAATATTAAATGAAAAACTAATTGAAGGCAAATGGCAATGATGTTGATTGAGTAATCCAACAATATGCTGATAAAACTCTGCTGTAAGACCTAAAGGAAACTTAATGAAACAAAAACAACCTTTATTGTTATTATGTCCCAGGAGGATCATTTCTTGGTGAATGCTGCCATTCCTCTGTACAAAATATTCAACAAAAAGATCTGCTTCCACATTCTCAGGAAAATTAATCCTGAGCCTCTCTTGAGACTGGAAATGATGCAGCATTGAAAGTTAGAGCAAAGTAGGCTTCATGTCCTGTAGAGTTGCTTCTCATTGAATGCCATGGATTTATTTATGTTCAGGTTCCTCAGCTGGTCCCAAAGCTGAAC